>NC_143014.1:390310949-390910949 GCF_055824585.1 Amblyomma mixtum | reverse complement strand
AATGGGCTTGGGCAGGGCATGTAATGCAAGGGTAATATAACTGCTGGTCCTTAACTCTTTCGCTACCGCAGAAAAATGGACGATTTGGAGTGTACGGAAAGAAAAATTTTTTTCACAAGAACTAATACACCCAGCACATATTGCAATGCATGAAATTGTAGCTTATTAGTCGCACTTCTGAATGAAACAAACAGAAGAGTTGTGTGTGCGAAAGTAAATGAACATTTATTTGTGAAATTTGCTAAAAACAAAAAAAGTATATAGCAAAAACAAAAATTACCGGCTGCACTAAGCCAGAACTTGATTAGAGGAAAACGGGAATATACAAACTGTTGCACATGTTTATAGCTGTCATTATTCACAGTTTCAGCTATGAGAAAAATTTACTGCACTTTCCATGGCCTGTCAAGTCGGGGGTCATGACTGTGGTGCCTCTGTGAAGAGCAATCAGGGGTGAAGATGTGAAGCAGAGGTAGACTGACAGGTGCTTCACATAAGGTTTTATCTTTGTTCCTCCTTTGCTCTCTGATAGCCGAGCTTGCAGTTTCTTCTTTTTTTAATTTTTTTCGGTTGGTGTTGAATGGATTCTATGGGAGGATTGGGGGCGTGGACTTCATTTCCCTCATCATACCCGAAGATTTCTTGAATGAGCTGCTCCCTGAAAGCCAGTTGATAAAATTTGGCATTTTAGGCAAGCTCTAAAACATCAGAATCAATGAAATAAGTTTTAGCGATGCGGTTCGAAAGCCAGGACACTTTCCAAGTCTTTCCAATAGATGCTGCCGCCACTGAATCATCCGGGTTCGTTACGTGCAAAAAAACAAACAAAAAAAGCGAAAAACCAATTTGGAGAAATTATTTTTGATGGCACAGGGCCAGAATAGATTATTCTGGTATTTCAGTAGAAATAAAGTCGTGGCAGGTCAACAATTCCAATGTATATGATAATTCCAATGAACATAAGCATCTCCAACAGATTTACGTCTTCCCATGAGCCGTCACGCCGAACTTGCTGAAAATCTTCATCCATGCATACTTATTAGTGTTTCCGCACACGGTCTTCATCATTTCCGCCGTGAAGAGCATCAAAAGAAAGTCGAGAAGTCGAGCTAATCTCCGAGCGCCGCTCCGCAGCGATGTGCCGATATGGACACCTAGCTGTCGTCTTGGTTGAAAAATGCGACGTGACCTTGAGCATTTGGCAAACTGCCTGAAGCACAAAAATAAACCACTCTCATCAATTACAAACCGTATGAACCGCAGAAAACCCACAGCGAACGAAAACAGAACTTACATGCAAGTACGCGCTGGCGTTCCAGGCTCTCGAGGCGAAGTCTCGCTGTCGAAACCGAAATCCAACGTTTGTACATTGTTGCCCGACTAATAACCGCTGCTTTCGTCGCAAAAAACGAAACCGAAACCGGCCGACGTACTCGGTGTCAACTTACGTTTTCGAGGAGCGCGTGGCAACGCGGACACCATTTTCTCCGGCTGACGCCGCTGCGGCTGTTCAAAGTTTTATTTTTCACGGCCCCCCTCTTGTCAAAACACTGAAACCAAGGCTGCAATCGAAAGAGCAGTTGTTGAGCTCGCTAGCTAGATGGCGGAGCACGTACACGACTCTCCAAAATGAGCTTTTTTGCGCGGGCGATTTGAATAGATCATATGCGATCGATGGCCTATGGCGCGGTAGCGAAAGAGTTAAGGGTAATGGAGTGGATTCAAAGAGAAGGCAAGCGTAGGAGGGGGTGGCAGAAAGTTAGGTGCGCGGATGAAATTAAGGAGTTTGCGGGGATACGGGGGCCACAACTGGCAAAGGACAGGGTTAAATGGAGAGACATGGGAGAGGCCTTTGTTCTGCAGTGGCCGTAGTCAGGCTGATGATGATGATGCCACTTTGTCGTAGGGGCTCTGATTTATGTTTTTGTTCCAAGACCAAAAAAACCAAAACATTGTGTTCTATGACAGTTCTGATTGCTCTGACATTTATGATTCCCTCGCCACCTTTTGACCATGCCCACGCATTTGCCCGCTGATGCAGGTGCCGATGACATGACAGTGTACATCCCATGGATGGCCGTTCAGGAGCTGGACAACATTAAGACCAAGAAGAAGGAAACGACGGTAGGTTGTTGCCTGGCAGAGTCAACCAAAGTGCGGCGCTGACTTGAAAGGGCAGAGGCGAGGGCCGCTCTGTCACTGGTGTTGAGCAGGCCATGGTCCTAAATGTTTCCGGCAAGCAAAAGCAGTGTTTTGTTGTTGGGGAAGGCCTGGGTTTCAGAAGCATTTTTCAGCCACACGCCAGAATGTGACTGTCTTTCACCTTTGGCTGTGTGTGGTGCTTCAGTGTGGTCGCCTGTAATCCCGGGAACTGGAAAGGGTTGACCACTGCAAAGCATGCGTAACATGAAGTTGCCTCAGCAGGTTTTTTGTTCTTTTGTGTGAGCGGTTACAAACGAGATGATTAAAATAAAGTAAGAGAAGTTATCCACTCTGGAGTTTGTAATGGAGCATCACAGAGGCACTCTTTCAATGTTCCTGGCAGGACACTCGTGTCAGCTTCAAGATTTTGAAAGGAAAAGGCCAAAGCATTGGGTGGTGACCACGTATCCATGAATTGCTGTTTGTCAGCTGAGGCCACCACGGTCACTGGGGTGGTTTGTGCAGTGCATTAGGAATGATTTCAGCCAGAAGTGAGACTTGTTGTCATAGTACTTATAAGACGATGCTTATGCTTGATACTTCTGTTGACACTGGGGCGAGCTTCCAGTTATTAGGGTATTTACGCTGCATTCTAAGCCCTTGTTATACCAGTGGTACCAGTCTTCTGTTATTTCGGAGTCCCTTAGACACTCAAATCCGTCCAGATATGTTAACATTGCTTTAGCCATTGCCTTGCCACAAACGTGTAACGGTGGTCATGCCTTTCATTGCGCCCTACTGCTCTACTACATTCACTAAAACACACTCAGCCGCCACGGTGGCTCAGTGGTTATGGTGCTCGGCTGCTGACCCGAAAGACGCGGGTTCGATCCCGGCCGCGGCGGCAGAATTTCTTTGGAGGAGAAATTCTAGAGGCCCGTGTACTGTGCGATGTCAGTGCACGTCAAAGAACCCCAGGTGTGGTCGAAATTTCCGGAGCCCTCCACTACGGCGTCTCTCATAGCCTTAGTCGCTTTGGGACGTTAAACCCCATAAACCAAACCAAACCAAACCAAAGCACACTCAGCTGTGTTCATGCCATGCTCCTGCCATGATGTGTGGCCTCAGTGGAGTCAGTTGCATTGTCAGCTTGAATGCACCAGGGCAGGTACAACACTTATCACTCCTTATCAGTAAATTTGATTCCGTTGCTATCGTCCACCACACCAGCTGACTCAACTTGACGGGGAATGGGGCGTGAACCATTGAGGAAGGATGAAATAGGATAGAATGGGAATAGACTTGTATTAACCCAGCCTAGGGGTTTGCTAATGCAGCAGCTTGGGTTTGGCTGTTTTATAGGCAAACCAGGACAGAGGAGGGGACTCAACCAGGACCCCAGTTCTGAGTGAAAAATTTTATGGCAGTGCTGACAGAGTAAGTAGGCGACCAGCCCTCAGGGGTAAAGAAAAACAAACGAAATAGAACTGTACCATCATTGCCTGATGTGGTGCTTTATGGCTGAGGGCTCAGTTCTTTTCTTGTTAGTGAAACTGTGCGAGCAGTTGCACACATATGGGCATTAACCCAATGACGCCATCACGTCATACTCTTAACACGGAGCTTAAGTTTGCCCTCCAGTTTTTAATGTTTTTAATAAGGAACCCATATCGCAGAAAAGCCGGCGTCTGTCTTTGGTGTCCGGTGTCAGCGTTTGTCATCGCATCAGCGTTGGGGGATATTCAAAATTCCGAAAGTGCGCTTTCCCACATAACTATGTTGCCAAAGATAAGGTGGCCTTCGCTGCTGACCCGAAAGAAGCGGGTTCGATCCCGGTCGCAGCGGTTGAATTTCTTTGGAGGAGAAATTCTAGAGGCCCGTGTACTGTGCAATGTCAGTGCACGTTAAAGAACCCCAAGTGGTTGAAATTTCCGGAGCCCTTCACTACGGCGTCTCACAGCCTGAGTCGGTTTGGGACGTTGAACCCCAGTAAACCAAAGACAAGGTGGCCAACTTCTCTAAAAGAAAACCTGCGAGGCCTACAGGACAGGTGCTGAGGGTGCGAATAGAATATAAGAAACTTGTTTTGGAAAAACCAAACAAAAAAACTAGCCCTTCTGGCTTTGTTTCAGCTGGAAACGGATGGTCAGCCATCTTGTCTTGGGCAACGTTGTTACGCGGGAAAGCGCACTTGCGGAATTTTGAAAATTCCCTATTGACCGTGAGCAAAAAATCCACGAAAAATACCCAGAGAGTCAACTTAGGTGGGCCACCCAGGTCATGTGACCTTGAGGCATCATCACAACCTGCCCACCGGATTGTGAGTGAACTGCCTACCATTGCAGGCGATGGCAGTTAAATTAATGGTTGGTCGCGAAAGGTTGCTTGGAAAAAGCAACCTGGGTCGCACAATTCCCACTGGTGGCAGCGTCTGCCATCGCAGGGCAGTGGCGCATCCCTTAACCGCTGCACCATTGAGCAAGGAGTGGTATGACGACTGCCAGGGATCTATGAACGTTAAGTGTAGGAGGACCAGTTCTGCACATATGGGCACTAACCCATTAGCCATTGCATTACGCAGCGCGCGGTGACTGCGTTCACAAAGTGAGTTAGTAGGCTTACGCCTTCCCACATGTAGGCAGTGTTAAAAATCCTCTCTGCCGACTTTTTTGTTTGCTTATTTATTGCACTACTTTATGTGATGGATGTGTGCCACCTAACCTGGTCTACTTGTCTGTCGGTTCGCTCACCAATACCCCTCAGGAGGAAAAGGCGTGGCAGGTGTCTTGTTAGTACTCACCTATGGGGCAGAAATTTGGAGGCTAATGAAGAGGCTTGAAATTAAATTGAGAACAGCACAGCGAGCTATAGAGAGTAAAATGCCAGTTTTGGCATTTAAATGGTAGAAAGGTAGTAGTAGTACGTAAGAGTTCAGTGAAGAAAGTGGGGAGATTGAAGGGCCACTGCCGCTGAAGGCACCAAGCACAATCGCCTTTTCATTTGCATTCCTGAACCAACTAGTCTGCAGCAGTGCCCTTGATGAGAAGCATTAAACAGCCCAGATGCCAGGGAGTTGGAGAAAAAGATTCGCTTGCTTACTTGGCTAGTGTGAATTTTTCTGTCGAATCTATTCACAAATACTTTTTGTATTGGGAAAGTGCCTGTACCTATGTCATCAGTTCCTGTGGATTGTGTTTGATTTTGTTACAAATGTAATCAAATCTTGTTTCACACCCGCGTTGAGTCTTGTTCGGATCATTTCTTTATACCAGGTGTTTCAGGGAAGTCGATCACTGGTATTCAAAAATAGGGTTTTTGAGGTAAAGAGAAGTTTTTGTGGTATATTAATACTAGTGTTGGCAGTCTTCAAAAAACAGGTGAATTATGTTATCAAACAATCTTCCTAATAGCAGCTAACTAAATTCTAATAGTTAACTTTATAACTATTACCGGTAGGCACCTGATTGCAATCAGATTTGTAGCCGGCCATTAGTAATAGTCATATCAGTTTTTTATTAATTTCGAAAACGCGATTGCTCTTGCCAGCTCGACAAAATTTGGCCGCACTGTGCAAAAATACATGCACTTTCGAAAAGCATGCAGGCAAAGCAACCCTTCCAGTGCACATAAGTGTTGAAATAGACAGATTTTATCGAGCCGCAGTGTCAAGGGTAATCACGTTTTTGAACTTCTAAAAACTGGTATGGATGCTAGTAATGGCTGGCTACAAATCGCTAATTGCAATCAGGTTCCCATTGGTAATAGTTTAAAAGTTAACTATTAGAGTTTAGTTAATCACTTTACTAGTTAACATGATTCACCCGTTTTTTGATGTCTGCCAAAACTGGTATTACTATGCCACAATAGTCTTCTTTTTACTTCAAAAGTCCTAATTTAAAAAAAATAGTGATCACCTTCCCTGAAGCACCTGGTATAATGCGTGTGCCTGGTATGTATAGTCGGGGACAAAAGTCTCCGGACCACGTGTTCCTCAAACGAAGCTTATAGCTCTACTATTAGGCAGCGGCTGGAGACCGCACTTGTGGAGATGAAAGAACAAAAATCTACCGTTTACCTCCACAAGTGTGGTCTCCAGCCGCCGACTAATAGCAGAGCTATCGGCTTTGTTAGAGGAACACGTGGTCTGGAGACTTTTGTCCCTGACTGTACCCGCTGACCTGCCTACCTACCCACAAGCACTGTATGTGTAGGTGTGGTAGAAAATGTATACATGTAAATAGAAAGTGCAGTAAAGATTATTATTATTACCATTTGGGGTGACCCATGAATTAGGAACGCATTCCACACTGCAGTCATGTTTCGTTTGGAATGGGCTCGATGCTGGTGGTAGGATGTGCAGTGAAGGCCAGACTGGACTGTGCGCTTTGAAGGCATTCAGTGTGCCCAAGTTCCCATCATCACGCAATGAGACCACCAGGCCAACTGCGCACGATGCAGACCAGGCTTTGAAAGGAGCAGCTTAGGCTGGCACATCTGTATGCCAGGCAAGGGTCGCCAGTCCCCACTGGTCTCTTGGTTATGGTGCTTGCCTCAAACTTTTGGATGCACCGATCTCGTGGACAGGCAGCTTGGAAGTTTGTTGTTAGAGGCCATGGCAGTGCGTTATTTCTTACCCCGTCAAGAGAAGCCCACTGCCATTAGTGGTGCTGTAGTCATCATCATCGTCATCAGCCTGACTACGCCCACTGCAGGGCAAAGGCCTCTCCCATGTCTCTCCAATTAACCCTGTCCTTTGGTTGCCAGCGGAGGGACCTGAGCAGTTGGTTTTGTGGGGTGGTGCACAGAACAGCACTTGTATTATAGGCGCATAGTCAGACATGACAGCGCCACTTGTGACACCAGTAGGGAGCCATGACTCTCGATGTCATTGTGTGATCCCTGTCGGTTGTCGCTTTAGGGAAATGTAGGAAGGTGAATGGCTGTGTACTATGGTTGCGGAAAGTGTACACAGTCAGGTGTACTATGTCTAGCTAGCTTGAAAACTTGCATGCCATGCACTGCTTCCAGTTCTAACTGGGCACATGCTGTGCGTTACGTGTTAGTACTGCGGTAATTTGCTGACCTGCTTTCCTGTCTACTGCAGCTCGCCGCCAAAGCTGTGGCCGCAATCGCGTACATCTACAAGGCCCTTGCATCCAAGAACCCCAGGCTGCGTGGGCAGACCATTGCGGAGGTCAGTGCAGCTGTGGCTGTTTGCGCGCGGGCTACTGTGCCACACCTTCCCTGGAGTTGGAACGCGCAGACTGAAGAAATGCAGTGGACCTCGTTCTCACATATGAGGTGCATTCAGTGAGCATTGGCGGGGTGTTTATACAGTAAAAGCTCTCTAAATCCTACTTCAAGGAACTGGAAAAAATGTTCAAATCATCCGAAAGTTTGAATTATTGAATGACCCCAAAAAAGCTAACAAGATCCGCTTGCATCATGGTAAATTTATTTGGTGTAAGACCGAGCAGTGGTTGCCTGATTTTTGAGATGAGAACAGCGTGATGACTATTTTTAGCGATGGAGCTCCACCGCTACTGTGTCACACACCTCACGAACAGCAGCGTTGTGTCTCAGGAGGCTTCACCACATAGACTGCGAATAACATGCGACGAGCAAACAGTTTTGCCGCACTGGAAGAACGGAAGAACCATGCTGACAGAAATGCACAGTGGCAGCGAAACGGCAAGAAAAGACTAGCGAGATATGCCAGTCAGCGCCCGAAATGGTACGTTACTGGGCTCCATTGGCTGGCTGATGCAGACTGGCATGAAGCTCAGAAAATCGAAACCGTAACTAAGTGGTCGGAGTGTTCTCAGAGACAGGGCCGTTCGTCATGCCTGCCATCGAGAGCACGTCAGAGGTGTGCGAGCGACTGTGCAGTATGGAATTTAGGTTTGAGTTGGGCTATTTGGATGATGCTTGCTGTGCCGATCATATCTGGACGCTGCCTCTCTTCGGGAACCTGATCGAATTAATCGGTGTGAGACCGGTTGCGTCCAGATTAGTAGGCATGCGATGTCATAGGCTCACATGGGCAATGGCTTGGACTGCGCCCACAGTTCGAATTAAACGGATTTTCTAATTAGGTTCAAATTTACGAGCTTTTACTGTACAAAAGGGCATTGGCACCTGTGCTATGTCCACTCTGCACAGGGGCACATTTAAATATTTCAAAGAAGGATGTTCAAGAAATGTGTCGTGCAAACAGGGCTGCCCCCAACCACTCCCTCTGAGAGTAGTTGCCCATGGATCCGTCCCTGCTTCTGCTAGTTCTCAAGGCCGCTCCTTCCCAGCCACAACTTTTCTCTGCCTTTAAACCTACCTGCCTCCTTCCTTTCCCACAGCGCTCATACTTTTTGACTAGGTGTGTGCGAATATTGAAAGTTTCGAATGCGAATCAATTGCGAAGCAAAATTGCCCCCGAGTGTCGAATATCTGTTCAGAGTGGAAAAACATTCCAGAAAAGGCTGCTGTTCTTGTTATTTTTGTTTTCCCATAAATAGAGCATGGTCTTTGCAACTGATTTTAAGCAAAACTAGACATGACTTGGCACACAAATGTATACCGCCTAATTAGACGGCATAACAGTATGCCCCTAAAAAAGAAAATGCCAAATATACAAAAATGTGGTGAAACCTTCTAAGGAAGCTACATCTCACAAATGGCGAATGGTCAGTGAGGAACTTGCAGTTGCGATGAGCTGGGAGAAACAACGCGGGCGTAAGCGAGGGTAGCACGCATTGGCATCAGAGCAGAGATACTTTCTTTTAAAAAGGAATGACCAGCAACACGCCGTTTGGCATCTGAAAGAGGTGTGCAGCTGGGCTGCAGTCGCCTTCGCTGTGGGCTGCAGTGAAATTCAGAAACCAAAACTACGCAGCTGTGCTATTTTTTAATCCAGCAACAGGGGCCCTCCTATCATCACCATGCCTGCCGTTACACAGACCTAAGTAGTGCGCGGGCTAGAATGCTGCATGCAATAGGCAACGTTTTTACACAGTTGCTTCCAGGAGAGTTGCAAAGGCGAACTGCCGCCCGAACCCACTGGCGCTTATCTTGGAACCAAGCTCTACGCGAAGCCCTGTCTTGGGCAGCACGAAAGGCGTGAAGCCAGTGGCTTTTTACAAAGCACGGATGAGAGCGCTGTAATCGCGGCGCATTCGGGCTCACGGAGCGCGCTTTCACGTGGTAATTTTTAAACTCCGCGGGCTTTCGTTTTTCCCGAATAAAATCGGCCATGCTAAGTCGATCTCGTTGGAAGTGCCTGGGTTGTACAATATTTGTGGAGCTCCATAACTTTCCTATTGACGCCTGAACGTTTGAAGCTATATATAAAAAGTTAATTTATTTATCTCGACTAATTATTCGAATAGGAGTAGCAAAAAAAATGGTACTGTAACTTTAGATAAACCCTAACAACATCCACGTGATTTCAGTTCTGAAGAATGCATAGGTTTTTTTATAAATCTTGGTCCAAGTTAGCTGGGACACCCTGTGTGTGTGTGTGTGTGTGTGTGCGTGCGCGCGTGCGCGTGCGTGCGTGCGAAATGCTAGAACGCTAGCATTTCATTTTTAGGGTCACTTCTGTTGTGACGAACTTCTGATAAGATAAACAGATTTTATGGTCCCTTCAAGTTGTCTTAAAGAGAGCCAACTACAGTTGAGCCCAGTTATTACACGCAGGTGTAATGAATGCTCGCTTATTACGAATGAGTATGGTGCTACCGTCAAAATAAGCATTAAGGCAATGGCGATTCGTCTCAGATACAACAAACAACTTTGGCCGCACCACTCGGTTATAGCAAACGAGGAAGCACTGTAAACTCCCCTCGAAGTTCAAGAGGTTGCGCGTTCAGCAAGCGCGGAGGTCAAAGAGCTTCTCTCTGCCCTCGCGACACCACCCCGGATAGAATATGTTGGCCCAAGAATTCAATATAAAGGTGGCATTGAAAGAGTAAATAACCGCCAACCAACCGCGCCTCAGGGGCCTACGAGGGCAATCATTGCCTGCGTGTTTGCTGGCTGGGGAAATCATCCGAAGTGGAAGCACGGTGGGCGTGAGATGAAGGCATGATCGAAAGCGAAGCTACTGCCCTTGGTCGTGGATCAACAGCAGCAATTTGAGAAGTTTGAATGCTTTGCTGGCCATGCTGGTCACGTGGTATGCATCGCCTGTCCAGACGGCTCAGTGTTCTGCGCTGCTACCACGTGCAGGCAGTGTCGTACAGCGGACAGTGCAGCTGATAAATTCTGTGCCACGCGCGCTGCACTACTTTCATTACTGCATGGGCCTGGGAACGATGGATGAAGCTCTTGAAAACACATTATCTGACGCATGTAGATATGTAGCAATGTGTCATTCATACATAGCTGCCCATCTGTTTCCTGAGATAATGCGTTCCAACGAACCATAGTGTCACAGAGCCACGTGCTCTTGCGAAGCCATTGAACACCAAGAATGAGTACTCTACCGCTAGGAATCTTATTAATGTGGCTGACTTGCCACCGGCTGCTGTGGACACTTCAACCATGATTAGTTATATCCTGTCCCTAAAGTTGATTGTTGGCTGCAAGGGTTTCAGCCGCGGAGAACATGACCGCCGTGAGAGCCTGGAAAGAGCCATGATGTGGTCTGCTGTGAACGAGTAGATGCGCATAATGCAGCTTTTTAAGATATAAATGCCACTTTTGATGGGCAATATTTTTGGCTGTTATACAGAGTCCACTTACTATGAACATCAGATATAACGAACGGAATCCACATGACTGTCAGGTTCATTATAAGTGGGCTCGACTGTGTTCGCTTTGCAACCCCAAGAATGTAAAATCCCCTAAACCCTACTTTTTTCATGCCGCTAGACAAGCCCTCGAGTTCCTGTGCCGTAGGTGAGCACCACCATTATTGCTGGTATTCCTCCAACTGATCCAGTGATCATATGGGATTAGCTTTCAGTTTCAGGATCACGTGGGATCAGGGATCACTTCAGTGATGATATGGAGGACAGCTAAGAGCTGTGCTTGGAGGGTCAAGTGGTCGCAGCCAACCTTCTCAGTGCATAGTCAGGTTCACAGCTCCGTGTAGCTCCCTGCGATTACCAGTGGTTACCTGTGGAACCAGCAGGGCTGCATTTGGACCTTGCCTCATACCTTGTGTATGAACTAGCAGCTGAACTAGCAGCAGTGCCTGTTGCTTGCAATTGGCACTTGTGTGCACTGGTGATATGACCTATGGCCTCACGAGTTTGTGATCAACGGAGAAGCAGTGTCGCTGCAATGCGAGAAGCTGAAACTCAGGCCCAGCGCCATCCCGCGGATATTCGAAGGCCTACCAGCGTACTTGAGCGGGAATTTGTGACGGTGTTGCATTTCAGACAGCTGTACTCTTCAATGTGCTTATGGCTTTCGGTGCGAAAGCACGTGCTACCTCACGGGGTCAGACCCAACCAAGAATCCTGTGGCGCCTCTGACCTTGAGGGTGCAGAAATAAAGTAAATATTGCCGCGAATGGGTTTCGAACCCTCGGCGGTGCGACCAGATCAGCTTCGCTGGCCACTGTATGAGAGCACTAGGCTATCGCAGCAGCCGATCACGACTAATGTGAAACTGCAATAATACACTCGCGCTGCACGCGTTGCACACCATCGTCTTCATCAACTTCCACCTGTGGAGCGAACACATTAGATCAGCTTAACCTCGATCAGAGCTTAACTTGAGTCTAACATTGTCGCCAGACGTGCCGATGGCCCAGCAAAGCAAAACTATGAGCCAAACAGGCTAAACACATGCGGTCGCATATCTGCTCGGTTTAACTATGTTATTTTATTTTTTATTTTTTTGTACATGTTGCTCTGTGATTCCTATCATTGCTCATTTTTGGTTTATTGCGTGGCCGCTCACAGCTTCTCTTATTCTGGTAGCCCAAAGCCAGCGCATGAGCAATGAACAAAAAAAAAATCAATTTGCTTGCACTCGCCAGCGCCTACGTAGTCACAGTGCGACAGAGTGTAAATATACGGCTTATGTAGCAAGAGTCTTCAGCAGGTGCCTTTGCCACCTTCGAAAGTGTCAGCAAAAAAGAAAAAAAAACGTTTGAGATAGCATTATCAAACTGCCGCCACAATCGTCATGTGATCGCTTTTGTAGCGTGCACTCCAGTTCTTAACACTTTCGCTACCGCAGAAAAATGGACGATTTGGAGTGTACGGAAAGAAAAATTTTTTTCACAAGAACTAATACACCCAGCACATATTGCAATGCATGAAATTGTAGCTTATTAGTTACACTTCTGAATGAAACAAACAGAAGAGCTGTGTGTGCGAAAGTAAATGAACATTTATTTGTGAAATTTGCTAAAAACACAAAAAAGTATATAGGAAAAACAAAAATTACCGGCTGCACTAAGCCAGAACTTGATTAGAGGAAAACTGGAATATACAAACTTTTGCACATGTTTATAGCTGTCATTATTCACAGTTTCAGCTATGAGAAAAATTTACTGCACTTTCCATGGCCGGTCAAGTCAGGGGTCATGACTGTGGTGCCTCTGTGAAGAGCAATCAGGGCTGAAGATGTCAAGCAGAGGTAGACTGACAGGTGCTTTACATAAGGTTTTATCTTTGTTCCTCCCTTGTTCTCTGATAGCGGAGCTTGCAGTTTTTTCTTTTTTTAATTTTTTTTCGGTTGGTGTTGAATGGATTCTATGGGAGGATTGGGGGCGTGGACATCATTTCCCTCATCATACCCGAAGATTTCTTGAATGAGCTGCTCCCTGAAAGGCAGCTGATAAAATTTGGCATTTTAGGCAAGCTCTAAAACATCAGAATCAATGAAATAAGTTTTAGCGATGTGGTTCCAAAGCCAGGACACTTTCCAAGTCTTGCCAATAGATGCTGCCGCCACTGAATCATCCGGGTCCGTTATGTGCAAAAAAAAAAAGAAACAAAAAAAGCGAAAAACCAATTTTGAGGAACGATTTTTTGATGGAAGAGGGCCAGAATAGATTATTCTGGTATTTCAGTAGAAATAAAGTCGCGGTAGGTCAACAATTCCAATGTATATGATGATTCCAATGAACATCAGCATCTCCAACAGATTTACGTCTTCCCATGAGCCTTCACGCCGAACTTGCTGAAAATCTTCATCCATGCATACTTATTAGTGTTTCCGCACACGGTCTTCATCATTTCCGCTGTGAAGAGCATCAAAAAAAAGTCGAGAAGTCGAGCTAATCTCCGAGCGCCGCTCCGCAGCGATGTGCCGATATGGACACCTAGCTGTCGTCTTGGTTGAAAAATGCGACGCGACCTTGAGCATTTGGCAAACTGCCTTCGCCATACGTTGTCAAGACCCTGAAGCACAAAAATAAACCACTCTCATCAATTACAAACCGTATGAACCGCAGAAAACCGACAGCGAACGAAAACAGAACTTACATGCAAGTACGCGCTGACGTTCCAGGCTCCCGAGGCGAAGTCTCGCTGTCGAAACCGAAATCCAACGTTTGTACATTGTTGCCTGACTAATAACCGCTGCTTTCGTCGCAAAAAAACGAAACCGAAACAGGCCGACGTACTTGGTGTCAGCTTTTGTTTTCGAGGAGCGCGCGGCGACGCGGACGCCATTTTCTCCGGCTGACGACGCCGCGGCCGTTCAAAGTTTTATTTTTCACGGCGCCCCTCATGTCAAAACACTGAAACCAAGGCTGCAATCGAAAGAGCAGTTGTTGAGCTCGCTAGCTAGATGGCGGAGCTCGTACACGACTCTCCAAAATGAGCTTTTTTGCGCGGGCGATTTGAATCGATCATATGCGATCGATGGCCTATGGCGCGGTAGCGAAAGAGTTAAAATGCCTTTATGTCTTGTTTTCGTCATTAGTGAGATTGCAGTATTTCTCACAAGGTAAACACCAGCCGTAAGCAGTGTTATGCACTTAGATGCAAACGAGGACTCGGCCGAGACAGGCACAACCCGCACACATACAGATGTGTTACTGACCACTGCGCTAGATCTTCCAGAGTGACACTGCAGGCCAGTTGCAGTGAAAATGAATGCGCAGGCTAGACCCATGTATAAAAATTGCTGTTTTATAACAACGACAGGAAGTAAGCGCGTTAATTGTTTGCCAGAAAACCGCCGCTAACAAGGTTTACTAGCGGCCGCTGTCGATCGCACAGGGATTTTAGTGTCTCGATGTTGCAGCCAAGCTTTCAGGTGACAACCAATTAAGTAGCGTCCATCGTAAGCCCAAATACCGATCCCCAGAAAGCATAAATACCTAGTGAATGTGAGTCTGTTGGCCGGAAAACAGCCGCTGCGAACAGGGCTCGCGCAGCCATTCATGCCCCCTCTCTGACAGCCGCGCCACTAGTGGCGCGCGCTGTCCCTATATAAAACTTTGGCCGGAGTTTCGTGACCAGAAAAAAAAAAACTGAAGGACTTCGGCGATACCGTTCAGAACAGCACCGTTGAAACTGATGAGGTTACACCCATGTGCTATGCAAACAAGGCATCCATTTTTGAGCACTTAGTTTGGGAATGATGAGGTGCGTGGTTTTGTCGAACAAGTTCGAACACGAAGGGAAGACTGTGCAGCTCTCATAGGTGGCCCATGTTATGTGCATCATCCCTGATAGTAGAAATGCATGGATCCTCAGTAACAGCCGCTGCGGTGGCTCCGGCTCGGCTGCTGACCCGAAAGACACGGGTTCGATCCCGGCCGCGGCAGCTGAATTTTTGATAGAGGTGAAATCCTAGAGGCCTGTGTGCTGTGTAATGTCAGTGCACGTTAAAGAACCCCAGGTGTTCGAAATTAACCGGAGCCCTTCATTATGGCGTCCCTCATAGCCTTAGTTGCTTTAGGGCGTTAAACCCCATAAACCAACCAATCCTCAGTAACAGTCTGTCATTCAAAAATTATCCGCTGTAAGTTGCTGCAGTGACCAATGAACCTTCAGAACAAGTACTGTTCGGAAAAACTACTACGAAAAATTCTGCAGTGAAAATAACATACTACAACCCCTGGACATTTGCGCTTGATGCCCCCCCCCCCCCCCCCCCCCCCCTCCCCCTCCCGAATTTTGGCAATGGCGCATGTATTCATGCTCACCTGGTGGACTGATAGGGGTTTGCATTCATATCCACACAATAACTTTCAAATCAATTGTCATATAAGCTCGCAGATAAAGTTTACTTCACAAAAACTTCATTCCTGTGGAACACTGCCCCAAAAAGTGCACTTTGTTGGGGGAAAACAGTTGCTTTATAAGGTGAACTGACGAGAAATTGGAAGCACTTTGTTATGGGGGTGGAAGTTTTTATGTAGTGACACTCAGTGTAGCAGGGTGCAACCAAATTTGTAGTTTTTGAGCGACGATCCTCTGTTGTCATCTTCCTGTGTGGGCTGCCTTTTGGACGGCTACCCTCTTGATGCATTTGCACTCATTAGCATGGTAGACAGCGATTCTAGATTGAACCACTGATCTGTGTCTGAAACGTACATGTACGTGCAGTGCCTCTGGTAGTGGCAGCAAGGAGTGTGTAGGGCCCATATCTGAGCTGTGCTTTTGGTGCAGGCAAGGGAGAAGGATGATGCACTGCCAAACGATGGCCTCGACATCAGCGATGACCACTTTCTTCACTGCTGCCTGACTCTTCAAAAACAAGGTGGGCTCCTGGCTGCCCTGCTCGGCAGTCTCGCACTATTTCCCCTTTGTTTCCTCGACATTGTTGCCAGGGGCAGACGGGTGAAATATCATGCGCGACACTGTTTCTATACGTAAGTGGTTGCATTGAAATGGAAGGTGCAGAACGTGAGCAGATTCCTACGTGTGGTTATGTCAGGTGCCGTAACCTCAAAAAACAGCTGTTTAGGTAAGCTTTGTGCAAGAGTTCTCAAACTTTTTGTGTCAAGGAACACCAGCAGCCTTCAACATGGGCCATAGAACCCCTCCTATGTCACAATCGGTCGGTGTTGCTTGTGCATAGAACCTTTGTGCTTCATTTTTTCTACTGCTTCGTTCAGTTTGGTAAGCAGTGTGTGTTTTCATGCTTCCAGCAATCTGTTTTTTAATAAATGCCCACCTCTCACTCGTGCCCAGATCTCTAACTCCAAGAAAAGAACTCAGAAAGGCAGTGTGGCATCGACGTTTTTTCCTGTTTCGGCAGAATTTGGCTTTACGGAGCAAATGGTCTTTCCAGCGGCAAAACTTTGCCCTGGCATCGCCGATGCCATCAAATCTGCCGGAAAAATGCCCCGAGACACGTGCTTTTTTTCTTTTTGTCTTGTCTTTGCTATCTTGGTGGAGCTGTCCCCTCGTGCTGCCACGTGCACGAGTGTACGCTTTCCAACTGGGGTTGCCCTATGCACCATGCCCCTTTCACACCTTGAAGAAGCGTAGCTTTTTAGGCCAGTTGGTGCATGGTTACAGAAAAAACCAGCAGAAAAGAATGCGTTCATCAGAAGTAGGACTAGACAGGACGACACTCTTCCTGTCTAGCATTGTCCTGTCTTCTTCTCGTTAATGTGTTCTTTTCTGCTGGTTTTTTCCGTAACCATGCACCAACTGGCCCAACAAGCTACGCTTCTTCAAGGTGTGAAAGGGGCATGGTGCACAAGGCAGCCCCAGTTGGAAAGCGTACACTCGTGCACGTGGCAGCACGAGGGGGCTGCACCAACAAGATAGCCGAGCAGAAAAGGACATGTTCATAAGAAGTGGCAGTACACAGGACAACGCTCGTCCTGTCTTACTTCTCGTGAGCGTGTCCTTTTCTGCTCGTTTTTTTCCATAACCCTTTCACCCCATCTCACCGACATCCTAAACATACATACACTGGAGCAGTTGGGCTCTAGCCAGCATAGCCGGGTGCAGCAGCATCCTGGCATGCCTCCATGGTCTGCTGTGCGGACGGCGTCGACACTTCGGGCGCGAAACTGAGGAATGAGCTGACACCCTAAAAGGAGTTTTAAGAAACTAGCTGCTGTGTTTGGCCTGCACGCGCCCGCAGGAAAGGTGTCAGATAGAAGGACTCGCTAGTGTGGGTGCTTGAAAAGCCCACAAGAGCAGCGCGCGGAACCCGTGGGCTCCGTGTTAGGTTGGGAACCTAATTTGACAACCCCCGTTCTAGTGCATCAACATTAGAAACTAAACCAAATGATTCCTTTTTCCAGAATGCAAATTGAGTCAGAACTCAAAAACCTCAGTGATTTTGTGCACAGGCTGGGCTAAATAGCAGTTGTCAGTACATGAACCTTGAGCGTGAACAGTGAAGCAGACCTGAGGAAAATTTTTTATGTATGCGCCATAGAAAACCACTGCTGATTTCTGAAATCTGTAGCGTTTTGTATTGTTCTGTATGCTGTGGTGTGTGCAATCATGTGGCTATGATTTCCTTCAAGGCTGAGGGAAGGGGGGGATTCACTGAGAAATATCGAGGCTGTGCTTGAATGCAGCTTAATTCTCCATCAAAAAGAGGGATCTGCCATTTAATTAAATTGCTTTGCAGTGCTTTTTTTAATGGCATATGTGCTCATTCTATGGACACAGTGCAAGAAAGTAGCGTATGATTTATTGTTATATGGAATAATCGAGGACATTTGTGGTACATAACCTTTACCCAATCATCGGGTGCCTGCATACTGACACAATTACACATCATACGTGCTGCTGCTAAATACTGGTGCTCTCGCTTAGTGGTGACACTGTTAGTGCTGAGACCTGGGTTTCTCAAGGTAATAAAATATTAAATAGCTCAGTATTGATATTAAGACAGATGCTAGTAGCATTGCCGGATTCCACTCTGCACAAGCAATAGACATGATGCACATACTCAGTTCGTATTTCAGGCCCTCTTTAGGATTAGAAAATTTGAAATTAATGCGTGGGAGTTGCAGTGATTGTAGAGGGTGTTTCATGCTCCATGTCAAGCAAGGATAACCCTGTCTGCTTGACATGGTCGGGGCGCACAGTACACCATATTTTGCACACACACTCTCTTAACCCATACTTTTGTTACAAACTCCCGCTTTTTCTGCTGACTGAATCTACTGTAGTTTGCCCCCCCCCCCCCCCCCCCCCCCCCCCCCTTTTCTTTTTCAAGTTAAAAGGAGCAGCCCTAGTGTTTTGCAGGTTGTGCAGTCTTGTCAACATTGCCTGAAGGTAGCTGTCGGACTGTACGTGCTCAAACTTTCCCTTGCTCTAGGAAAGATTGGGATGCTTTGTGTGCACAGTGCTGAGTGGAGAGTGGCAGTTTATATTTTCCCTCTTCTTTTCTGGGTGTCACTGCAGGCAACCGTGTGCTCCTGGCCACCAACGATCGCAACCTGCGCAACAAGGCCATGATCAATGACATCGAGACGGTGTCGGCCTATGAATTGGAGGACAGGCTTGGTGGGCACCGCATGGGTGGGCAGCGGATGCCACCGCTTGGTATGTTTGGCCGGCACCAGAAGCTGCCATGTCCTTATCGTGGGCTGTGCCTCGCTGTGTTGACACTCTCTTCTTGGCGGCCTTGCCCAAGCTGTCTTCCAGAAAGGTCAATCAGTGGGAGGAAGCGCTGGGGCCCAAATGTGGGCGGCTGGAAATTGGGGGGGTAGTCTGTGTCAGTGCTTGCTGCAGCATATTGGAGCACATTTTCGGGTCGATCCCTCCACTGCGGCTTAGGCTCAGTCGGCTGCATTTTGATGGAGGGGTTGAGGGGCAACACAAAAACCACTTGTGTACTTTGTAATGTCGGTGCACTTTAAAGAACCTCAGGAGGTTGAAATAAATCGGGAGCCCTCCAATGTGGTGCGCACCTGTCGTAGCCCGTTAGCAGCTTTTGGACATTAAACCCCACATTCCATGCTATACAGTACAGGGGTAATTGGAGGGATATCGGAGAGGCCTTTGTCCTGTGGTGGACGTAGTTAGGCTGCTGCTGCTGCTGCTGCTGCTGATGATGATAGCACTATACCACACCATACCATACCATACACTTCTGTGTCAGTGCATGATGCTGGAGGATGTCCTGGACATGGTGTGCTGAGGGCAAGGACGAACTGAACGATTCGTAAAAACTTCCTTTGAGAGCAGCTGCTTGCCATATTTCAGCTCCAGCATCATCAGGTGGTGCAGGACTGAGGACTGGCGTTTTCTGTACTGATGGGAAAGCTCACTTCATGATAGAGGCGACATTTGTTCTCAGGCCTTAGAAACGAGAAATTTAGCTGCTGTCTTTTCAAGCTTAAAGGCTTTATTATATATTTTATCCTTTGTACTCAATTGGTGTTTCACTGTTAACGTTTCAACTGTGTCAGCAGCGTGAATGAGGCGACCATGGTCTTCTGGCTTACAACTGTTTGTTCTTTTATGACAAGTTGGGGTGCCGTAACGAGGGCGGGAGTGTGCCCTGTGCACA
Source organism: Amblyomma mixtum (assembly GCF_055824585.1). Lineage (NCBI taxonomy): Eukaryota > Metazoa > Arthropoda > Arachnida > Ixodida > Ixodidae > Amblyomma > Amblyomma mixtum. The sequence continues at coordinate 390,891,404 of NC_143014.1, read as the reverse complement.
GTGTTGGGAAAGTTTAGCATCATGCCAGGGTGTGGACTCCTGTACACAAGTGGAGCTGTGTTGTGAACATTTGTTTGTCCTGTGCAGACCCGCTGCCAGACCAGCTGCTGACTGCCCCAGAGCCACCAGTGCAGCCTTATCGGGTGGGTGACCCTCCTGACTTCCTAGAAGTGTGCCTGGTAAGTGTGCAAGTCCACTCAGGAGGGTCAGGGGGAAGAACGGTGAAAAGAATCAAACAAGCAGAACCCTCAGAGCTAATCAGTAAGCGCGAGGTCGGTGATGGGAGGAAGTATAGCATGAAGAAGCAAGCGGCGAAGAATGGGAGAAGCCTGAAAGCAGCAAAGAGAGATGGGGGCATGGGCGAAATGGAGATGTGCGTGTTGAGAGGCAAGGAAGGCAATGTCGTTATCAGTTCGGGTAAGATACGGTAGCTAAAGTAGCTGAGGAATCGTACGCAGATGTGTACAGCAGCCAAATTAATAATGATGCTAACGACAGAGGTAGTCGTGCTGAGGAATCGGTTATCCCGCTGATAAGGAAGGAGGTAGCAGGGGAAGATTTACTAGCAATGCAGAGGGCAGTGCTTCCACTCCTGCGACAACTGTGCCATTCTGCGCCATCCTGACAAAAGTGACCAGAATTGTGAGAATATTGTGCGCCAAAATCTTCACCTTTAGTGAAATTTAGCATGCCCTTTGAACTGCAGGAAGAGGTTGCCAAAATTTCGCTTGGGACGATCCCATCGTCTGCAGAACACGTTCGCGCATCTCCCTTGAACTAACACAGTGATCGGCAGGCCTCGTTGTCACTCTCGGCGCAGCTCGTGCTAAAGTGTGTCTCCACCCGTATGACGTGCCCCACGGTGCATTGAAGAGTTCAGTGAAGTACAGTCGTGAGCAGTGTGAAAGTTGACGAAAGTTGCGAATTTCGAGGCTGTGTCTCTATTAAATTAGAGAATGACTTGTGGAAATTGTACGCCGAGGAGAACTAGTTGGAAAACTGAATAAACTGTGCTTGTCGCAGGTAATTGTGCAGTAATCAATGAATGAATGCTCAAACTTCGTTGTTCCCTCTCATATTGCTGTACATGCTGGTCTAAGTGCTGTGCATCTGAACACACTGACTTTCTAGCTTCCAGCCCAGGCATACCTTCACGCCTGCTTCCATTCAAAGTTAGGTACTGACCAAATATTTAGGGGAATCCCCCAAGGTGGAGTAGATTTGTAATAAGGGAGTAATTACTCATTGACGTCCACCTGAGCGCAGCCATACAGCCACAAAGTAATTACTCCCTTATTACAAGTCTGCTCCACCTTGGGGGATTCCCCTAAATATTTGGTCAACACTGGTTCCCACTTCGAGTTATAGATCAATTTGCTCTCGCCCTACCATAGGCTTGCCGTCCCGGTTAGCTCAATTGGTAGAGCGACTGCTCCGGTGTAGCGGTGGTCCCGGGTTCGAACCCCGGACCAGGACGAATTTTTCTTTAACTACGAAGTTTCTGTGAAAGCTGTATAGCTTTTCTTTGTGGCCACATGGCTGCGCTCGGGTGGACGTCAATGAGTAATTACTCCCTTATTACAAAGTTAGGTACTGTGGCATTTTCTTCAGAGTATCATGAGGTCATGAACACACAGTCTGAAACATGCGCAGTGGATTGAATAATGAGAACGAACATCATGCTGATTATTGCAGCACAGATTGCACTGTTCACTTCATGATACGCCATACACAATTACCCTGCCAAAATGTCTTAACGCAGTTCTTTAGAGTAACCATGTTGCTGCAGAAACGCTCTGGTAAACGTTAGATGGTAAATTTTGGGACGGACGGCCAAAAGTATTCAAGTTGCATAGAAGTCAGCAGTGGCGCCGAATTGGCATGGCTCTAGCCCGTGTAGGGTTTCAGAGGCCGTAACCAGCCGCAATCAAAGCCGCAAATTATCTGGTCAGCGACGCTCTGGATGCTCGGATTATTCAGTGAAATTATCGGTGTGAATTTCGTGGGTGTGATTCTGAATAGACCTTGACTATCAGTGAACCGATGTCGAATTTTCTGAGTTTTACTGTGTGGGGCTGGCTGTGGGCCTGATGTAGAAAGTGGACAAGTAGCGTATCCTTTTGATGTGTAGCGTTCCCTGCAATGCCAGCCAATCGAAAGTGCTCCATGTGGCGACCCCACAGTTGCTACATGCAGTAGAACCCCCTGGCCGGTCCATTTTTCACGAGATTATGGAGGGCCAAAAAAAATGTACCAGCTGGAAAATTTAGCTTCAGAACACATGGAAGGAGTGAAGTGGACGTAAATTTTCTCGATCCCAGCGTGCAAAAAAGTTGTTCATCGTTGTCTACTGCTTTCTTCTCTTTTTCTTCTTACTTTCTGCTTGCGCACAACGAGTGGGTATAGTTGCAGCACACATACGCTTGTATGCCGTTTTCGCAGCGACCGCTTAGTCCTATGCAATTCTCAGCTATTGTAATCCAGAAACTCCACATTTTAAACCAAAGGGGATGAGAAAAAGTGGCCCATAGTAACAAAAACCCCCTAGCAAGTCTGCTCAACTGTACAATTCCCACAGCGCCGTTGTTTTCGCACCATCATCAATTCCATGCCCTTGCCTTGCTGCTGCGATGGAACTTCATCAGAAGCCGCAAATCTAATTCACACTGCCCCTGATTGCCCGATGCATTGGCATTGTCAGAAGAACACTCTAGAAGCCACTCAATGGGAGGGGGGGGGGTGTCAAATGGCGATGGACCTTACTGGGTTTCATCGTTTCACCATGTCTGACGTGAAGTCACCATGTTGCGCGCACACGGGAAATGTGCCGTTAGGCGGCTGCAGTCTTTGTAGTGGATGCTGCTATTGATACCTGTGACGGTGACGATCATACCTGTGTAGTGAAGCACGACGAAAAGCCAGGCCGCATCAAAATTAAAAGGGGTGCTGACACTCGTCACACCAGCGGGTGTAGAGGGGGTATTTGTGACTTGTCATGCAGGAACATTCCCATAGTTGAGATTTAAAGCCTAGTTAGTATTGCATGGAATTCTGTGAAAGGCACAAGAGGGCTGACCTACAGCAATGAAGCAGCCAGCAGTGCTCGGGAGTATGACACGTGGTCTCGGCTCAGGCACGTAACTAGGATTTTTTTTTTTTTTCACGAGGGGCCTAAGGTAGTTTTTTGTACCAGAGAAGGTTGGGCATCACATGCCCAACAGGAGCACTGCCGAGAGCATTGGGCTGGGGGTGAGAGGGATTCAATGTATCTATTTCACGGCCCACCACATTAGGTATATACAGTAAAAAATGCATGTGTTTTACTCTTAACAAGGGGAAGCTTTGGGCCAGTTGGTCTGACATGTTGGAGAGGAACAGAGAGGAGGTTCCTCTCCAACATGTCAGACCAACTGGCCCAAAGCTTCCCCTTGTTGAACCTTATGTCTCCTACATTGGGCTCTTTTTACCGCTCGTCCTGTCCTCTTCTCGCTCTTCAGTCCTGTCAAGTTTGCGGTTATTCCTCCTCTCCAACATGTTTTACTCTTATTTCTTAATGTTTTTTATATCAAGGTTTGACTGTAGTATGGTGGTAGAGTTTGGACTTGTCGCTGTTTTGTAAATTTTGTTGCCTTGTGACGGACACAGAATCTGTCTAACAGTGACGTGTGGTATGGGGTTTGTTCTTTCAAGTTGTTTTCCAGCACTGGCTTTCACGTCCAGGTGACAGTGTGTTGATTTCAAGTAAATGCCACCCTTCTCTGTATAGGATGAAGAGGCGGCCAGGATGGAGATCTGTGACATCTTGAACAAGAGCCTGAACTGGGTCCTGAAGAAGGAGCTGGAATGTGCATTTGGGGACCTCTGGTGAGAAACTGTGCAACTTGCTTGAGGCAGTACAGTCCGGCTGCTACAGGGGCCAGGAGCAGCAGAACAGAGAGATGTGCACTCGTTGATATGCCGTTTTTGAGTACACATATTGTATTCCCCGCACGCTGCTAAGTGGGCCCTAAACCGTCCTGAGAAGCCGTGCGCGTGCATTTTACGGAGCACGCATCTCTGTTAACAGGTAGCGGCCAGCATGGAGGCAAATGGTGCCAAGTGTAGTGGAATGAAGCGGAAGTGTGTTGAGAGGCAGTGTGACAGACATTTCAGCAGAATGGGCGTAACAAGGGCTTTTTGCGTGAGGGTGCACTTGTTTGCATTCATTATACACATAAACCTGGATGTAATCAACCTCTGTATCGTGAATTCCTTGGTATTGCAAAATTTCTCAATTCCCCAATACCACCCCCCCCATTGAAGCTCATGTATTTGTGAACTCCATGTGATGAAGGTGTTCCGATGGTTGACCTTGATGCAGTGGACTCACTTCAGCAACTGTCTATTAGCTATTGCTATGTTACTTGAAATTTGTCTAAACCACGGGTAGTTCAAAGATTCGTGATGATGAAACATGGATTGTCATGAGAGGAACATCTACGATTGCAACGAGCGACCACAGTTGACACAACGTGCCATGCTCGAGCAGAATTGGTGCCTCTTTGTGGAAAATTCAGCAGTGCGCACGGCTTCCACTTTTGTGATGTTACGCCACATGGCACTACAACAATTTGTGCTCGAAAGCAGCAAAAAAACAATGGGACCTGACAAAAAAGACGCGAGACAGTGTGCACCCATCGCTTTCACTCAGTTCCTCATGTGATTCCAGCATCGATAACTCTCGCATGTCAGGAGTTCGAATGGTGGAGTGGCGAAGAAGCAAGGCGAAGAGTCCGGTTCCTAGAGCGGGGACATAACCATATTTACTCGTGTAATTTGCACCCTCGGGTAATTTGCACACTCTTAATCAAAACCTTAACAGTCATGCAGGCATTACAGAATCAGGGTGGAGATGTAAAATGCTGAAGTAAAAATACTGGAAGACATTTATGACTGCCGCACAGCCACCATAGTCCTCCATAAAGTTGGCAATAAAATTCCAATAAGGACGCAGGCAGGGAGACATGACCTCGCCAATGCTATTCACCACCTGTTGTGAAGAGGTATTCCGGGGCCTGGATTGGGAAGAGTTGGGGATAAGAGATAATAGAGAATACCTAAGTAATTTGCGATGCGATTCGCTGATGACAGTGCCTTGCTAAGCCACTCAGGACATTAAACTGCAAAGCATGATCAATGAATTAGACAGAGCAGATTGGTGGGTATTAATATTAACACGCAGAAAACCAAAGTAATGCTCAACAGTCTCAGATCTTGAAAGGGAACAGCAGTTTACAATTTGTAGCAAGGTGCTGGAAGTGGTAAGGAAATATGTCTACTTAGGGCAGGTAGTGACTGCTGATCCGGATCACGAGAGGGAAACAACTAGAAGAATAAGAATGGGGTGGAGCGTATTTGGCTAGTTATCTCAGATCCTGAATGGCAATTTGCCGATATCTCTCTAGAGAAAAGCATACACAGCTGTATCTTACCGGTAGTCACATACGGGGCGGAAACGTGGAGTCTAACGAAAAGGGTTCAACTTAAATTGAGGACAGCGCAGCCTGCTATGGAAAGAAAAATGGTACGTATACCAGGAAATGACATCTTAGTTGAAATCAAGAGGAAGAAATGGGCTTTGGCAGGGCATGTAATGAGAAGGCAAGATAATCACTGGTCATTAAGGGTAACGGAGTGGATTCCAAGCGAAGGTAAGCATAGCAGGGGACGGCAGAAAGTTAGGTGGGCGGAGGAGATTGAGAAGTGTGCGGGGATAGTGTGGCTGCAGCTGGCACAGAACGAGGTTAATTGGAGAGACATTGGGAGCGGCTTTTGTTTGCAGTGGGCGTAGTCAGGCTGATGATGGTGTATTTGTGTCCCGGGTTTATAAAAAAAAAATTTTGCCCCCATTTTTTATGCTTCGTGATCCGCCGGACCACCAGCATGCACGCGAGTGCGCACAAGGCAGGCTTGGGAAGATTGGCGCGGATGCATCGCCATGTGCAGCTGCGTGAGGTGCGATTAGCGAAGGGACAAACTGCGTGTCATTTACCCTGCTCGCTCGCGCTGACGGTCACATTCCGGCACGAACAGTTGCGCACACCAAAATCTGAAACAACTGAAACATTGGCTGTTTGGTTTTCCGCTGTCAGTCGGGCTGCACATGAGGCGCTGAGTGGCTTCAAAAAAATGTTAATATCCCGTTTACACTTGATAATCTGACTGCGGCAACCACGCGTTTCTGCCCCTGAATGCGTCGAGCCATATCTGCCGCTTGACATCGGCGTAATTCACGTGCTCGAGGTGTCCTGTTGACGCCACGTCACCAGTGCATACTGATAGCAATTGACTGACCAGGTGCCGACGTCTCAGTTCGGGTAACTCTCTTCCCCGCCGTGGAGTAAGTTCGCATGGATGTAACTCACTGCGGGGCGCATCAAGGATTGCTTCCGTTAAGGCAGAGTTTATGACTCCACGAATGATGGAAGATGCTGTCATACAGCCATGTTATCGGACGCATCATTTAGATTTGTGGCACTGCGTTGTCGATGTGCAGCTAGCCCGACCTGTTGTCGCCTGGGATGACCTTGTTGGTGAGGATGACGACACTGACTTTGGAGAGCCATGCGCTGAAGAAAATATTAGTACACGAAGTACGAACGCTCTCCCATTGACAGAAATATGATAAAGACCGTGACGAGGCAGCCGGCGTTGCACTTGCTGCTGTGGAGGCTTCCATCGCAATAAGTTATATCGCAATCCCTGGAGCAACTTGTGGCCAGCAAAGCTATCGGGGTGTGACTGCTCTGGAGAGCTTGGAAAGCGCCGTAATAGAGTTTGGTTTAATAAACAGATGCGCATAACGGACTTAGACTGTCTGAATTTGTATTTTTGTCTGTAACATGGGAAGTCCACTTACTGCGAACCTTGGATACAGTGACTGCAATGTGCGTGACCGTCAGGTTCATTGTAAGTGGGCTCGACTGTATACAGTATATGTTGTGCATTATAACTTTTGTAATGTCTTTGAGTAAGTGTTCACAAAACATTTGTGTAATTTTCTCACCCCCTTTTTGAAGCCTTATCTTAAAGATGTAATTGTCACATTACGCGAGTAAATAATGGTACAAAAAGGGGCAGGTTCTTGCATGGCTGTTCTAGCGACGGCATGACCACGTGCATTCTCTTCTAACCTGGCCGTGGTGCCTCAGACTCTCCTGCATCCCCCACTTTTCCCACCTTTCCAAGTGAAATGAAGTTGCCAAATGAAACACTAGGCCAGTCAGGAATGAACTACAAGAGCTTTTATATCCACCTTTTGGAAATGTCTTTCAGCCTCTGTACTGGTGCATGGCTAGCGGCATGCAGGCCAAAATGTGCATGGGTCTCTGAATCTCGATTTCTGCCTCTTCTCGGTGACGTCGGAAGGCCCCGTGTTGTGGTCATCCCCCCACCCTGGAATGAACGGACTGCCCTGGAATGCATCCTCAAGTAGGTACTGACAGGATGCATTGCACCTGAGCTCTGCTGTGCAACATTTTTGGCAGAGAAAGCACTATGTTGCAGTTCGTGTGTGATTAATGTGGAGGATTTTTTTTTTACATTAAAGGTGCACTGAAGAGGAACCTGAACTCCTCTTTTTGCCGTGGGAACTCGATCTACACGTTCCGAGCATGCTTAGAAAGTGCAACTTATTGCCCTGTGTGGCTGATTGCCCTAATTAAATCGAATTAACGTCCGGCTCCCGCCTTTATTTTTTTAATTCTCTCCGTACGGTGGGCGGAGTCGACCAACGCGTGGAGTGCCTTTCAGCCAGCTCCGTGGAGGCTTTGCTTTCACTTTATTTGTTTTTTAGGTTTCCGTGAATAAATAGTTTCATTCGCAGATAATATAGCCGCAAAATAAGCCCGCAGAAATAAAAATATGCGTGGACTATTTGCTACTACGAATTACTAGGTATTACTCCGCCGATGGCAGAGCGGAAAGCCGCCGCTGCACTGGCTGAAAGGCACTCCACGCGTTGGTCGACTCCGCCCACCGTACGAGGGAGAATTAAAAAAAAAAAAAGGCGGGAACCGGATGTTTATTCGATTTAATTAGGGAAATCGACCACACAGCAATAAATCGAAGTTTCTAAGAATGCTTGGAACGTGTAGATTGAGTTCCCGTGGCAAAAAGACGAGTTCAGATTCCTCTTCGCTGCACCTTTAAGTCTGTGGGAAGTCAAGCAAATTTTTCAGATTGTTCGTCATACCGGAGAATTTGTCTTAACCAAGTTCGTCTTAGCAGCACTCTACTATAATTGGTTTATAATGGCGGCATATGTGTCAGAAAAGGGGTGGTGTGCCCAGAAATGACAACTGAATTGTGCGGCGGCCGCATTTCGATGGGGGCAAAACGCAATAATGTCTTAGTGCTATATGATTGTCATGGCACATTGGAGAACCCCAGGTGGTCGAAAACTAATACGGAGCTGTCCACTACAGCATCTGTTAAATCCTACGTGCAGATTGGCAGTGTTAAATCCCAAATACTGTGCCTTAGGATTATTGAACTGTGCATTAGACTTGAAATGTGCAAGGGAAAACGGCAGCACTCTTTATTGCATAGGCTGCCACACGCACAACAAGCATTATTGCATGTTTTCTTCTTTCAAATGATGCGTTAGGCTTTACAATACATGAATCGCAGCGTGGTATTCGCCTACAGCTGTCAAGTAATTTATAATTGGATTTTTTTCTCTCATGCTGTGATGTGTGGTTGAACCTTGGGTCACCTGAGGCACAGAAAAACTGCAATATAAATGCTGGTGCATAGTTTAACCAGCCTGCTTCAAGAGCCGAAATTATAACAAATGATGTATCGGCGATTATATTTCTGTTTTTTCGTGCCTCACACGACGTAAAGTTCAAGCACAAATCACAGCCATTGTTCTGTTGATGAAATTGGAACCGAAACAGCGTCACAATAAAATTCAATTTTAAATTATTTCGTGGTAACAGGCGAATACCATGGGGCGCTCTGTGTATACTAGTGTCTAACACAGAGTTTGAAAGAAGAAAACACTCAAGCAAACGTTTGGTATCTATACTCCTTTAAAGAAACAGTTTGCACCGCCATGATCTACTCGTCTGCTCTTGTCAGTGTCTTTGCCAGTCCAATAAATGAATTCATTCATGTTCAGAACCCGCACATCTGAGAGGCCATTTGCCAAGCTTGTACAGAAATGCTGTATAAAAATGTGAATTTTAATCAAGGCAGTTTGATATGAATCTGTGTGCCTAGATTTAATTCATCGATGTAAACATGTTTCAATTGTGTCGGTCATCTGGTAACCTATCTGGTAATCATCTGGTGGTAACCATTTGTGTGCTATGTGGTTTCAGAGTGAAATTTAAAAATTTGTGTTCACCAAATGACGCGATGTGCAAAGCATAATTCCCTTAATAAGTGCTGCTTTCAGCCTGAGTGAACTGCGCATGATCAGTGCATAGAATTTGATTGGAAGCAAATACAAAACAGAGGGGAGGAGGCATTGCAAAGGATGTGGGGCGGATGGCGAAGCGTATGTCGCACTTAACACCCAGTGGAGAGTTTGCTTCTTAAGATTTTGCGAAGTGTAAGGAAGCTCTCGAGTTATTTGCCACTTCCATCTGCACAGGGTAGTTTAAGGAGGGAGCCTGGTCTTGAAAAAAAAATAAATTTTGTTAATGAAGTCACAGATAAGAAATCTTGAGGGAATATGTATTTTTGTGTGCCGATTCTAAATATGTCATTTAATTTCATGTAAAGCAATTCCTTGAGCACTTAAGTAATTTTTGTGCATGTATTTGGTGAAGACCTTTTAAAAAATTTCTTGCGGGAAACTTGCTGAAATGTATGCCATTGGGTTCTCTTGATGCTAAGGAATGCAATAAGGGTAAAATTGTCTTCCTGCCTCTCATAGAACTTAAGTTAAAGAGTTTTGAAGTTGTCGCTTCAGAAATGAGAAGAAAAGTGTGTATTCCTGTTTCTGAATTGGCTGCTTCAGTACTCTATTACTCAAGTTCTATGATAGGCAGGATGGTAATCTTACCCTTATTGCATTCCTTGGTGTCAAGAGAACCCAATGGCATACATTTCAGCGAGTTTCCCGCATCAAATTTTCTTAAAAACTCTTCGCAGTATATTTGCATAAAAATTGCATAAGTGCTCAAGTAATTGTTTTACGTTTAATTAAATGACATATCTAGACTCAGCGTACAAAAATACACATGCCCTGAAAATTTCACAACTATGACTAGACTAATGAAATTTTTTTTTTTTCAAGACCAGGCTCCCCCCATAAGGGCAGAACCATTGTGAGAACATATCCTTGGGCTGCTAAACCAGCTTGGGCGTTTGGGAGGGTGTCACCATTTCCATGAAATGAAGAGATAATGGAAATGCTACACTTGCTCTTGCGCTGAATGTTTTTTTTTTTTTTTTTTTGCCAGTGTGCGAGAGAAAAAGATGGTTGGTTTGGTTTATGGGGTTTAACGTCCCAAAGCGACTAAGGCTATGAGAGACGCCGTACGTAGTGGAGGGCTCCGGAAATTTCGACCACCTGGGGTTCTTTTAACGTGCACGGACATCGCACAGTACACGGGCCTCTGGAATTTCTCCTCCAAAGAAATTCTAGCCGCCGCGGCCGGGATCGAACCCGCGTCTTTTGGGGCAGCAGCCGAGTGCCGTAACCAGTGAGCCACCGCGGCGGCGTCGAGAGAAAAAGAGGCTGTCACCCCTCCATAACTGCAGGGCCCCCGTGCGCCCTCTGTCCATGTGCGGGTCCTCATTTTGCCTCTTGGTGCAGGCACTGGATTGCGCTGGGGGGCACAGCATTCAAGTCATGGATGAAGCCCACCATGCAGCAGCTGCTGGGCGTGCTCAAGTCCCCAGCAGTGAATGGTAGGGCACACATTCCTTCCTTCCCTGTAGTGCCCCACTGGAAGCTGTGGCAGGGCACGCCTCTGCAGCGTGAAAGTGTGGCTAGCCGCATTTTTCATCCATCGCGAATGTTGGGAGGCAGTAATGAGCCTGGTGGTCGGTTTTCTGCATAGCCATCATCGGGCTTCGATCCAGTTGCATGGCACTTGTTTCTATTGCTGTGTCAAGGGAGTGAAAGCCAGAATATTGGCTTAAGTTAAGGACAACGCAGTGAGCTATGGAAAGAAAGATGACAGGTGTAACGTCAAGAGACCAGAAGGGGGCGGAGTGGGTGAGAGAACAAATGCGGGTTAATGACATCCTAGTCGAAATCAAGAGAAAGAAGTGGGCTTGGGCAGGGCATGCAATGCAAAGGCAAGATAACCGCTGATCCTTAAGGGTAACGGAGTGGATTCCAAGAGAAGGCAAGCGTAGCAGGGGGCGGCAGAAAGTTAGGAGGGCGGATGAGATTAAGAACTTTGCCGGGAATATGGTGGCCGCGGCTGGCGAAGGGCAGGGTTAATTGGAGAGACATGGGAGAGGCCTTTGCCCTGCAGTGGGCGTAGTCAGGCTGATGATGATGATGATGATGTAGATGTACCATTGTACCCAGCAGAAGTAGTTTGAAGCTGCAACACAAATACCAACATATTACAGAAAAATTTTTTTTTTTGATGAGGACAAGTCAGCTGTGAATCTTCGTAAGCAAGCTTTTAAATGTGTGCCCCCCGCTCTGCGCCTTGCAGCAGCTGGTTTGCCAACGTCTTTCCTACCCTTCTCCTCCCCTCTCCTCCTCTCCCTATGGGCACTGCTGCAGCCTGAGTGGCCGTGAGACTTCCTGCGTGCCTGGACAGGCATCGGTTGAGGGAGGCTTCCAACACATGGAACTGTGCTGCTGCATGCAATGCAGGCCTTGGTGTTCACACGAGCCCATGCTCAGGAAGTATTGTGCACAGAGGGGGCATTTGGCTTGTGAAGGTGCAAAGGTGTCTTGGTCGCATTTCTGCGCTCTTGAGTTCTGGCAGAAGGTCTGATCTCTCCGAGGATCTGCCAAGATTTGCTCAGATGATCCAGCTGGCAAGCCAGATTTCTCATGAGAAACTAGCCTGGCAAGTCCGAGCTGGGGAAATTAGCTCCCTAGAAAGAGACACCATAGAAGTCCGCCGGGGGTGTTTTATGCTGACAACCGCAGATGTCTCTCTCCATCGCTGCGCATTCAGGACATGTTTAAGGGTGGTGGTGGTGGTGAAAAACTTTAATCAAAGAGAGCTTGAGGGTTAAAAAAAACCCTGCTGCATGGTCGGTATCCTTAGTCCGGGACACCGCATGACGAGGCCCCGTCTCGCGCCCGCTTGACCAGAGCCCTTTGGGACTCCAGTGTGGAGCAGTTGAGGAGGGCAGTCTCCCATGCCTCTCGGGTGGGGGTGGGGGAGGGGGGAAGGTGAGGATTCTGAGTACATGCCCACACCATGTGAAAGATATCGCAGATCTCTCCACAGTGCGGGCAGCGCCCATCTGTGTTCGGATCGAAGTGTTTTGCTATTGCAGGACAGAGAAGGGTTCCTGTCTGCAGGCGCCGCAGAGTTCGCTCCTCCGCCTTACTCAGCCCCTTGGCAGGTGCCGGGTAGAGACGGTGGCTGTCGCAATAATAAATTAGGATTTCGCGGAACCGCAGAAGCGGTTTATGAGCTTCTGAGCCATGAGAGCTAGGATGAGGAGCCCGGTGTGTGAGCGCTCGGGCGGCCGCATCAGCGGCCTCATTGCCTCGTAGACCCTGGTGGCCAGGAGCCCAGATCACTTTTGTGCGAGTTGGATCGGCGAGAGCGCGTCTTAGAATTTGCGAGGCCAGAGGTGATATTTTGCCTGCAAGATAATGTTCACAGGCCCGGCGAGAGTCTGTGATAACCGTTTTCGATTTTGGATCGGCGGCAGCGAGAGCTATTGCGACTTCCTCCGCTCGTGTTGAATTTGGGGCCCGAAAAGATAGCCCATCGACATTCATTCCCCGGTGGACTACGGCAGCCGTGAAGAATCCCGCGGGCGACGGCCCTGTGATGTCCACGTAATAGACGCCCTCTTTATAACCATATTGCCTCTCAAGCGTGCGAACCCGCGCTTGTCGTCTGCCTTCATGTGAAGCCATGTCCATGTTACGCGGGAGCGGAGCGACCAAGAGCATGTGGCGCCACTGCACCGGGATGTTCTCCGTCCCCTCTGGTATGCATGTGTGTTGGATGTGTAAGCGGTTTAGCAGGCGGCGCCCAGGCACCGTCTGCGATAGCCGCGTATATTGGTTCACGAGATGGGCCTCCCGCAACTCCTGATAGGAGTTTACCACTCCCAACGCCTTCAGTTTGGCGTTGGAGGTAGCCACCGGAAGGTCCAGTGCTTGCTTTGTTGCCTTCCTGATGATGGCGTCAATGCGCTCGTCTTGTTGTTTGGTGGTGCGTAGGTACGGCACGGCGTAGAGGATCCGGCTGGTCACGAAGGCATAGGCGAGCCGTAGCGCGTCCCTGCCCCGCAGACCACCCCGCTTGTTGGAAACACGGCGGATCATGCGCCCTACCTGTTCACCTATGCTCTTTAGTTTCGCTATAGTAGAGTCCGGCCTAAGTTTGTTATTGATGAACAGACCCAGGATCCGGAGCTCCGCCACTTCTCTGATGGGACCGCCTGACAGAGATATGTGTAGAGACGTGTTGTCCTTGTGGTTTGTCCTGACGTGTAGAAGCTCTGATTTGGCGGGAGCACATTGGAGACCACAGTCGGCAGCATATGCTTCGACTATGGTGGCGGCCTGCTGAAGGCGGTCCTCTATCTCCCCAAGGCTCCCCTCGGTGGTCCAGATTGTAATGTCGTCTGCGTAGAGTGCGTGTTTTATGCCATCTACCTGAGCCAGTCGGCCGGGCAGGTGCATCATGGCGATGTTGAAAAGAAGCGGTGATACCGCCCCCTGTGGTGTACCTCGTGTACCCATAGAGTACGGGCCGTACTCCTCGTCCTCGATCCGGAGGAGTGCCTCACGCGCAGAGAGGAAGTCTCTGACATAGGCGAAGACCTTCGCCCCGCAGTTAGTGGTGTTCAAGTTAGAGAGTATGGTGGCATGTTTAACATTGTCAAACGCCCCCTTAAGATCGAGGGCGAGAATGGCCTTGTCATTTTGTTGCATGGCTGTGGGTCGTATTATGTCCCTGTGTAGTTGGAGTAGGACATCCTGTGCAGACATGTGCGGGCGGAACCCGAACATAGTGTCTGCAAAGAGGCCCTTACCCTCCATGTATGGAGAGAGGCGATCCCGAACCATCGTCTCCATGAGCTTTCCCACACACGAGGTTAATGAGATGGGTCTCAAGTTGTCCGTAGTCACGGCTTTACCTGCTTTAGGGATGAATGTTACAAGGGATGTTTTCCATTCGAGTGGGAGCAGACACCCATCCCAGATCTGATTTATGTATTGTAGCAAATGGAGATATGCACAGTCGGAGAGGTTCGCCAACAGTTTCACTGTTATGCGATCCCGACCCGGTGCCCCACCTCGGCGCATTTTAGCCAGGGCCGCCTTAAGGTCATGCAACTCAAAAGGGGTGTCTAAATCCTGATTTGGCTTGCCGGAGTACGTGTACTCGGGCCCAACCGGGTCGTTTGTGCGGCAGAGATACCTGTCGCACAAAGTGTCCGCAAGTTGCGCCGTCGTACCTTGGTACCCGTGCAGAGCCCGCCGGAGCTGTTTTTGCGTCTCCCCTTTCGTTTGAGAAGGGTCGATGAGGCTGCGCAAGAGACGCCAAGTCCCCTTCGAGCTCATCTGACGCGCTGCCGAGTTGCAGCGTTCTATCCAATTGGTGTCTGTGAGCTGGGCGGCATATGCCGCAGCCTGCTCCGTAAGTTGTGCAATACGAGCTCTAAGCTTGCGATTCGTCTTGTGTTTCTTCCATCGTTTTGTTAAGCTCCGGCGCGCCTCCCACAGATGTAGGAGGTGATTGTCCACTGCAGGGATCTCGTCGGTGGTGTGAAGTGTTTGCGTGTGTTGTTTCTGTATGTTGGTGACCTGTGTTGCCCACTCCGCATAGCCGTCGGAGAATAGTACCGGAGGGACGTCCTGAATTCGAAATTGGTGCCAATTGGTTATTTTCGCCTGGCCCCATTTTTTACGGGCTGCCTTCGCCAAAAGCGTGATGCGGAGAAGGCAGTGGTCGCTGCCCAGGGTATCCCCCAGGTTCTCCCATGTGGCGTTTGTAGTGTTCCTAACCAGAGATAAGTCAGGACACGTGTCACGGGTGACCGAGTTGCCCACACGTGTGGGGCAAGACGGATCTGTGAGCAACGTAAGACGAAGGGTGGAGATGAGCTCTGCCAGCTTGCGTCCCCTGGATTTCTCGAAGTGATAGCCCCAATGTAGACTGGGTGCGTTGAAATCCCCAATGATCACCAGGGGTTCATTGTCAGCCGACTTGAGAGCACGATAGAAATGTTTAAGGGGGGATGTGGGGATCAGATCGCAATAATCATGAAAAAAGTCGATTTTTGAAAAGTACACTTTTTGGCATCTCCAACATTGTTTCTCTGTTGTACTGAAATATTTCACCCTAAAATAAACTTTAAGCTCTCAGAATATATATATTTGTTGGCATCTACGCATAGACAGTGTGTGCTAGCTTAGAACTTTCAGGCTTGTTTTCTGGAAAGTTTGTTTTGAGCTTAATACCTTGCTCCTGGAGAGCGTAGCGCAGCAATGGGTGCATGGATTTTTACCCTGTTTGTTTTGTTGTGGTCACTGAAATGTGGTCTGCGTCAAGACAGTCTCAGATTTACCATTTAGGCTCACGTTCTTATTACATGGCAATTAGATCATGATACATTCTAATCATAAAAGAAGGTGCATATTGTGTCCTTTAAAAAAAAAGAGCAGAGAAATTAAAAAAAAATTTAAGAGAGTCTTGATTTACACCACGCTTCTTAGTAAATATTAAAAGCATTTACAGACCTGTAGCCTGTTTTTTTGTCATGCTAGGTTTTCCACAAGCAAGCAACATGGGGACAGCATATCAACAATGATAAAAGGGAACCTACTGAAGCTGTCATCGTGAAACTTTATATCTGATTGTTTGATGCTGTTTTAAGCCAGTCTGCCAAATGTCATCACTCTAGGTCGAAAAATAGAAAAGTTGCCTTCAATCCCCTCATCCCCCCTTAATACATATCTACATTGTTCAAAAATGCAATTGTGGACATTTAAACAGTTTGAATGTGCATGATCTAGTGTCCTTGTGCTCATAAGACTACCTGTTTCACCTACACGTCGTGCTTGCTTGAAATGTTGTAACATAATTGAACGTTGCGGCTCTCTAGGCCACTGATGCATTGATTTTACACAAAGCTTAGCATTGCCTCACGTGCACTTCTGCTGTGTGCTGACAGTTGGTCCTATGAGGAAAAAGCAAAATAACTGATCCGTTGAGTGTGGGATGCTGTAACTTGTGAATACTGTTTGGAAATGGCATGATGCTTGCATGCAAGTTGATGAGCGAAGTCTTGTGGTTTCCGAACATTAAGGAGGTTCGAATACTTTGAATAGTTAGTGTGGTGCAAAATCCAATTGAAAGCTATTTGAAATTTCTAATATTTGCACACCCCTTTTAATTTCAGTCTTTTTGCTTCATCATACAATCAATTCAAAGTTTCTTAGCGTGATCACTGTGTGTATTTTTACAGTTCTGTATTTGTGTTGTGCTCAGAGCTGTGCAGTTATAAATTTTGAGGTTTTTAGTTTCTGCTCATTATGGTTTTTGTACAAAGCAGTGCTCTCAAGCTGTTGCCAAGCGAAAGGGTGGTTCTAGCTATTTTCTGCGGCTCCTCTGGCTGTATATCTTTTTGTTTTTTACTACAAGATAGAAATAAACCAAATCTAGATTTGAGACTAAAAGAATCCTAGTAGCTTTGAGCAGAGAGACATGGACTATCCTGTGAATTTTCATGTAACCTTTATAGTCCTGACTGTTAGCACTCATAAATATGCACCGTCATGCAATCAAAGCTCTGGAGTAAATATAGCCACCTAGGATCCTTTAATGCATTGCTTTTTGCAAAGCGGAAAGTTGGGCAAGTTGGATAACGTTCATGATGAATTGAAGCATCAGGCGCCACTCATCGCTGTGGAAGATCTGTTAAAAAGAAGATAATGGAGGCATACCATATTAGGAAATGTCGGAATCCGTGTATCAGTGAGCCCTCTGTTAACTTGGCAGACTGTGAAATCGATTTTTTAGCCTCAGCGTTACATTGAATTCCTTTTTTTGATAACGGTTTTTTAACTGATCTTCCACAGCGATGAGTGGCACCTGATGCTTCAATTTCAATTTTTTCCTCTGACTTGGTCTTTCGAGGAGGGACTGTTTGTGGTTGTTTTTGTTTTATGTTTTTAAAGTGACTACCTTATATTGCGCGCGTCAGCAATAAACCTCAGTTACAAGTTAGCGCTTGTCTGTGTCGTTTACTTTCCGTCCCTTGTGTTCCCTGTGCGCTATTTTTTACATCATGTGCATTGCTTTTTGTTTCACCTTAATTGAAATTCAGCTCAGAATTGCCCCTGTGATCCTCAGCGACAGAGTGCCAGAAGCGCTCAGCCATGGTGCAGTTCGTTGTGCATGACTGCAGTTCGTCACGCATGGCAACATACAGGATGCCCTGCAGAAAAGGGCCTACCCTCGTTGGTTCTCAGGCACTCTGCGCTTGTGTTGGCGGCTGCTGCAGTGTGATCCCTCTTTCTGGATGCAGGACAGCTTTCCCACCTCCTGAACCTGTCCCTCACGGTGTGCTCCGAGCTCCAGCTCCACTACAACCAGCTGGCTGAAGGCGTGGCTAGGCTCGAGGAGCTGCACACTGCCCTCACCACTGAACAGTCCAGGCAAGTCACCATTCCTTGTGGCCACCACTGTGGCTCAGTGGTTACGGCGCTCGGCTGCTGACCCGAAAGACGAGCATAAAACAAAAGCATAACATTAAATTCTGCTGGGTTCCTAGCCATGTTGGAATTTTAGGTAATGAGAAAGCAGATGTATGCGCTGCACAAGCCCGGAATAGCCAAATAAAGCAAGTGAACATACCGCACAGGGATTGTTTAAAATTTATATACAGTAAACTCAAAAAAAAGTGGCAGGCAGCATGGGAAGAGCACGCAAACAACAAATTACATTCTGTTAAGCCCATTTTAGGGGAATGGCAATCATGTAGGCATCAAGAACGTTTTATCGAAGTTATTTTATGTCGGCTCCGCATTGGACACACCCACCTCACGCACAACTTTCTGCTAACCAAACAAAACACACCTCTCTGTGAAATGTGTGGTGCTGAACTCACAGTGAACCACATTTTAATTTCATGTGTCAAACTAGAAGAACTAAGAAAGAAATATTTTACAACATTTTATAGGGAAAGACTTCCATTACACCCCATGCTACTTTTAGGCCATCGTGCACTGGTTGACATCTCATGTATTTTTAGGTTTCTCGAGGAAGCCAGCGTTTTAAACAAACTCTAAGTATAAAAAGCTTCACCTTTAACAAAACCTCCAACCTTGTGTTTGGCGCATCATAGCCTCAGTTGCTTTTGCGCCATTAAAATCAATATAACTAACTAACTAACCGAAAGACGAGAGTTCGATCCTGGCTGCGGTGGTCACGTTTCGATGGAGGAGAAATTCCAGAGGCCCGTGTGCTGTGTGATGTCATTGCACGTAAAAGAACCCCAGGTGGTTGAAATTTCCGGAGCCCTTCACTATGGCGTCCCTCATAGCCCGAGTCACTTTGGTACGTTAAACCCTCATAAACCATTGGCGTTCCGCATCACTTCAGATGGACATGTTTCGGTCATAGCAGGCACACACAGGTACAGCCGGCCAAATCTTTTGCTGGCTTGCATGACAGCCACGTTTTCCATGCTCCTGCAGCTTGCGACGGAGCAAACTTTCGGAAATACCAAATCTAAGCACAGGCTCACTAAGCCCGTACTAAATATTGAGCTTTCCGCAAGTTTTCTTTGTCGTAAAGCACAGGAGAGGGGAAAGAGCGGCCTGCGAGCACGCCAGCTAAAGATTTGGCCGGCTGTACCTTGGCGGCCACAAGTGGCCAGTGGCACATGTCAGAGGGGCTGTAGTGAAAAGAAAGCCAGCGTTTCGTGAAGAGAACTTGCCTTTATATTGGCCTAGACGAAGGCAAATCCTCTTGTTGAAACAGTTTACCAAAGTGGGCCCAGAGGAGTCTCCACAGCTACGATTGTATAGCATCCTGTTTATCGTTTACGGAATTCCTTCACATCGCAGTACGAACAAGGGCCAGCAGGGAAGCTTCGATTAGCTAGCCAGTGTTTGTAAGTTGTAGGGCTTAACATCCCGAAGTGACACATGGGCTATGAGGGATACCGTAGCGGAGGGCTCCAGACTAATTTAGACCATTCGGTGTCCTTTAACGTGCATTGGAGAACTCTAGGTTGTCTAAATTAATTAGGTGGTCTGAATTAACGGAAGCCGGGGCCTCGCGCAGTCCCGAGCCCGTGCAGTGCTCTGATTTATGGCGCAACCACACCACGTACCACTGCAGGACACAGGGGTGGAAACGGTGGTGGAAAGCCGCCGGAAGCACTGTGGTTTTGTGTTGAGCTGCCCAGCACAAAGCTTCTGTGTAGGCCACAAAGCTATTGGTCAAGATTCAGAGCTTCTCATCAGTTTGTGAAGTAGGGACTGCCATATTGGCTGATGAGAAAAACGGGACCTTAACTGGGAGAAGGGGACAGGAATGCTCATTGTGGTTTTTATGCGAAGCATATTACTAGAGGTACACTTCAGCCCTTCGCCGTGGTTACGTGCCGTGCACACCACGTGGTACAGTGACGTCACACCACGTGACATACCACGTGACAGATGACATCACGACAGAGGAAGACGGGGGTCCACCTCGCGCCGTCGCTGTGGTTGCACGCCGTGCAGACCACGTGGTACAGTGACGACACACCACGTGACACAATGACGTCACGACAGATCGCCGTCACGCGCTGGGAGAGGGAGAACGATGCCATCGCACAGACACCCGGAATGTCCTCGAGCGGCATTCCCGCGCATTTCGAACGCGCGTTCACACTCGGTGTAGGTGAAACGCTCGCTCCACCGGGCAGGCGGACGCGGCTTCCGTGGCAATCCAGGCGCTCACCCAACGCGCGTCTCGGGGTTAGTCGGCGTTCCGCTGTAGCCATGCCGTTGTCTTCCCCCACGACGAAGGCTTCTAGTGGTTGTATTCAAATGACCAAGTATTCAACCAAGGAAAGCCATGTATTACCAAGCCTAGCCATCAATATGCTTCGCATCTGACTAGGCTTAACCTTAGCTAAGCCTCAGCCATTTTTTTACTGGTGTGCTTTTTGAAAATAGAAAAGAGCTTTGTCTGAGCCCAGACATAAAAAATTTACTGACGGTTACAGCACTCCTTAATGCAAAATTTGAGCACAGCTCTGAGCGAGTAGTGGCGTACCTTTCTGATGATGTCATCAGCAAACGGACGATGGTGCACACTATTCAGGCACCACTTCTTAGCGGGTCGCCGCCATGGAGCCCGTCTTCAGGCTGCCAATGTACCCTGCTTCTCTGGGGCATGTCTTTTTTCGTATGGTGTGGCTATCGACTAAAGAACTACAGTTGCCTAAAAGTTGGAAGAACAGTGCAACCTTAAAGGAATAGACACCCAATTTTAGTTGCGTTTTCTCTCTTTAGAATGATGCACAGCACATTAGAAAACATAGACAACCGCATGGATTATAAATTATTCAGCAGCCGTAGATGAATTCTCAATCGTGACTCATGTTTACTACTATCCAGCTCATCACTGAGAAGAAAAAATGTGCATCCAAAACTCTGGTGTCTCTACTCCTTTAAGCACAGCCTTAAAGCTGCTGCAGGTACATTGATTTGTCTCCCACCAACAAAGGAGTAGGGTGACAACACTGAAAGTTTTCGATCCATTTTGCTGTCAAGGGATCCGACTGGCAATGGGAGCTTTCCGAACGTCTCCTGTTCCAAGTCTTTGTGCTGAATCAAATGAATGGTCATTTGATAAGCGCGGTTTTTTTTTTTGAGCAAATTGTTAAGACTTCGAACCCTCCCCAAACACCCAAATCATGGTCTTAGACCCAAAACGTCAACTATGAACGTACCTTTCAAAATAAGCCGTCTTTAACTCCGCCTTTTGCTTTTCGCATGAGGAGTACCTCGCAACGCTATTTCTGCTATCTACTCCCGTTCTTGAAGCTCAGCAAAAAAGGCTTGCTTCAGGGGAATGAGGCAGACATGGCGTGGAGCCTGACCTTGACAAAGTATAACAAGGAGGTAGTCGCTGTGAATCTTATCTGACAGGTATTCATGGACCTTATGGCATTGTACAGTCGTATCTCGTTATAACAAAATGGTTTATAACAAAATAATGAATATAACGAAGCAATGATGTTTCCCCTTGAAAGCTTGGTCAACACGGGCTATAACGAAGTAATCGCTGGGCCCCTTCAACTTCGCTAACGAGGTTCAACTGCATAAGGGTTACAATAATTTCTTCACAGATGGATCAAAAAGCCCTAATCATATTGGCTGCACTCTCATAGGAGAGACTTTGCAAGCCATCAGACGAATAAACCCCTGTGCATCTATTTTCTCAGCCGAACTGTTTGGGTTGCTAAGAACAGTAAACCATTTAGCCCAACATAAATACGGAAAATCAGTTGTGTGACACTCTCAGTTCTGTGTTGGCACTGAATGCGGTCACTTCTTGGAAGCTTGTTGCCTTGTTGCGTAGAAAGGGTATTTATGCCCAGTAAAGCAACCTAGTCATTGTATTTTGTTTGGTTCCGAGCCACACTGGAATACTTGGTAAGGGGAAACCAACTGAGTGCCTGTGCAAATAGAGCAGCTAGTCAACATCAACAGCATCCCGGCCAGAGGCTGCACATCATCCTTGCGAAAAGAAATGAAATGTTTGTGGCAAAAGGAATGGGACCTCTCAGCTCCATAATGACCTCCACAGCATTAAGCCAACATTCAATGAATGGCCGAGTGCCTGACAGAGGGAACGGTTGCACGAAGTGGTCTTGTGCCGCCGTTTGTGAATTGGCCACACATACTTAACCCACAGTCATCTCTTGAAAGGAGGGCCTACCGGTCTGTGGAGAGCACTCAGAGACCTTAACATTGATACATATTTCATTAGTTGTCCAAAGTTTAATTTAATTCAGCATATGTTTTAATGAGCATATGCCATTCCACATGGCTCTTCTACTTGGTGATGAACCTCATTTGTTTCATGCACACGCCTTAAAATTCTTGAAAAATATACGTCTCGAGCCACATTTACCTACTTTTACCTACATTTACCTTACATTTACCTTTACCTACTACATATTTTACTGCAATGAAGTTCACGGTCCTTCATTTTATACAAAGGCTACCATACAGTCAAGAATGTACCTATCTTAATGGGGAAATGTTTGTACTGCCCAGTGTTTCTTAGATGCAAAGAGTAAAGTTCCACAGGTTCTTTCGTCTTCCTTGCACCAGAGGTGCCCCGCCAGAGACGGTTTGTTTAACTCGAAGACTGAAGCTTGATCTCTGCACCAGAGGTGCCCCGTCAGAGACGGTCTTGTGATCAGTTGAGATGCAGGGGTAAGGCGAATACTTGAAATTTATGTACAGATATTTACAGCATAAGCATGTACAAGCTTAGGCACTCGAGAAGGCAAAGAGATACACAACAACAAAAAGGCGGAACTGGCTAACACTAGGGAAGGCCCCTACTCGGCATAGCCGAAGATGCATAGCATCTCACCTTAGCGCAGAACCTCGCTTCCAGCTCCGGGACCCAGTTTTAAAGCCCTAAAGGTCCGGCCCACATTTCGTAGCTTCCAATCATGTTGTGCTCTCAACATGATTGGCTCTTCAAGGGCATGGCCAGCCCTCCGGCTTCAACAAGGTAAAACCACCCTCTCTACCACTAAATAAAAGTAAAAACAAACACAAATACACATTCGTGCCAGCACGTGCGTGAATCGGTACCGCGGGGTGGGGGGACACCCGTACTTGTCGGCGCGTTCGCGAGCGGCCGCGCTCCAAGAAAGGAGACGCTTCGCTTTGAGCGCCCCCAGCCGCGTTCCGATGACCCCGCGTACACTGCCGATCCCTTACACAAAGAGTTCAAGATCTTTAAAATTCTTGAGTTGTTAGTTCATAGTGGAAATGTTTGTATTGCCCAGCGGTCCTTACAAATGAAGAGTTCGTAATGAGGTTCTCATATTTGAATTGTTAACTTGTTGTGGAAATGTTTGTGTTGCCCAATGTTTTCTCTCGCTTTGGCTAAGGGCGTTATAGATTTCTACCAAGAGTTTTCTTATTTTTCAGTTTCTTTTGGTCACTTATTTATTTAGGATCTTAAGAACCAGGGAGTCATTCTTTTCAGCACATTCACTAGACTAGAAACAATAAACGAAAAACAAACGTTTAGAAGCCCACTATAGTAATGTCACTCGGACCTGCAAAAATCTTTACTAGTTTGGTTTGGTTTTATGGGGTTTAACGTCCCAAAGCGACTCAGGCTACGAGGGACGCCGTACTGGAGGGCTCCGGGAATCGCAACCACCTGGGGTTCTTTAACGTGCACTGACATTGCACAGTACACGGGCCTCTAGAATTTCTCCTTCACTAGTATATCGGGGTCTTTACTATATCAGTTGTTGGTGATGGCATGACTCTGAGGATGCTCTCTGGCTACTTATTTAATGTAAAGTGTTGGCTTATAAAAGAAACAGTCAGAAATACCTTTCATCCTGTTCTAATCGACCCTTTATGTGATAATTATTTATTTTCAGTTATTGCGTTATATGCTATCACGTTTTCGTCTACGTCTTCTGGAGGTACAGCATTTGCACTAATACAATGAGGCTACGAATATAACGCCAGTATGATTTTGTGTAAAAACCAAAGCTTTGCGTGAATGCAGCGTCGTCTTCCACAGCCTCATTGTGATTTAAGAGGCAGTCAAGAAACGTGTGTGGCAGTCAAGGGCGGCAAAACCGTCCATGCTGTGCCGCCGCTGCCATGCTGCGAACGTTCGCCGTTTTCTTTCCTTCTCTACTCATCACTGTACTTTTACTAGCTTTCCTTTCTCAGCGAACTGCGCCGCCTTCCATCTGCGTTCATAGCCGGCTTTTTTTTTTTTTTTGAGCACTGCACGCTTTGCCTCAAGGCCCCAAGGCTTTCGAAAAGTTGGCTTCTCCTCATACTCAAGCTTGGTGGTGAAACCATCCCAAAAAGCGGCGTTCTGTTATCTTCGATATCCATTTGCCTCCGAACGTTGGCCTCGTGATCTTCGACTTCGCACATGTCATGATGCCATCATTCTGCGGGTATGTCGCCATGGCCTGACGCTCTTTACTTAGCTGTTTCTTGTAAAAAAATGTTTACTATAAACGAAAAAAAATGTACAGTCGTCGGTGAGAGGCGAAATGGGACCACACAGTTTCATGTTTACTATATCCAAGTTTACTATAGCGGGGTTCTACTGTATAGCCTCTCTGCCTGTGTATATATCTCTTGCCAAGGAGCATGCATGAGGGGGGGGGGGGGGGGGGGGGGGGGGGAACGAGGAATGAATGGAAAAGGAAGGGAGCTAATTGGGCTCCACCCCCCCCCCCACCCCCCCCCCCCCCCCCCCCCCCCCCACCCCCAGGAGGATTGAATACTTGGTGCCTATGGACAAGACGATGCTGTATAAACAAAGAAAAAGCCATTCTCTAATGCTCTGCAGCAGCACAAAACCAAAACTGAGTCAATCAGGCATGTAGGAAAGTGGGTGCAAACACAATGCCTGCAGGGGACGTGCTGCAGTGCCTGTGGCACCAAATTTGAACTGTCTGCTCCTTTGTATCATAGTGTGCACTTTCTTTTGCTCTGTTTATCTAAAAAATAATGACCACTCAATTAGTTGGCATCATTTTCCTTTAACCCAGCGCCAAAGCAAAAGAATGAGCATCACATTGCACAATAGCACATGCACTTAGAATTGGGTGCCGTGGCACTGCTGCACATCACCAGCGGGTGTTGTGTTTTCACCGGGTTTCCTGTGTGCCTCCTGCACTTGGTTTCAGTTTTGTGTGTAAAAGAGCGGCAAATTTCCTCACACCACAGACCTTTAGAACTTGAATTTTTCATTTATAAACTGATTTGGCATCACAGTCCATGGCTTCGGTACTAATCACCTGGTACCTGACTGTGGTAATTAAAACACTAATTGGTGAATTTTTCTATGTAGGTACCTAATTATTGTGAATTTTATAGTAACTTATGTCCGCTGTGGCTGACAGTTCCCAGTGTGACTTACTGCTCTTAGACCAAAGCTTTTTCAGAAGATTTGTGACTTTGACCTTGTCGAATGTAGTAAGTCCGCTCCTACACTTCACCCAAGCTTGCATCATGAGCCCCCAAAAACAGGGGAACAAAGAAATTCCAAGTTATGCTACGATGAACATAAGATGGAGGATTGGGATGTAATGCTAGGCGTTTGGTGTCTACTTCTGTTTGACAGCAAAAGAAATTGCTTGTTTGAGTGACGTCATGAATGGCTGACTGTGAACAGCTGATGTCAAAGACTGACACAACAACCAAACAAGACTTACAGCTGGAAGTGTAAAACTTACGAATGTGATGGCAGACAGTTTTTACAGCATCTTTTATATTCAAAAATTTTTTTATTCCTGGTACCCCTTGGTATAACTTAGCATGTTTTCATTTCTTTTGCATTACTTTTTATAAAAACCATTGTTTAACAATTTTTAATGCACATTACTTAGCTCATGGTGCGAAAACCCCGACATAGCCAGAAAGCCGTGCGAGAGTGATGCCATCACCATCAGTGAGACTCTCCCCCTCGAAGCGACTTCCAGGACGAATGGAAACACCCCTCCTCCTCTCTAGGGTCGCTATACAATACCCCCTCACTCCGATAACAAACCAGACCAGGCTCCACCCTCTGGGCGAGATGTCACTGTCCAGCCTGATTGATGTGGTATGTGTAAACAGTGACGTGTTGCCTCCACGAGATACGCTAGGAAATACGATATGCCATGGCCGTATTCATGTAAACATGGTTAGCGATTACGCAAAAGGGAAAGCCCTCGCCGCCGCCACCAGTTGGCCTTCAGCTTTCGGAGAATGAGGTGGTGGCACTGTGCAGTCTTCATCATTGAATCGCTCACATCTACATCATCAGGCGAGACAGCGAAGCGTGGCCGGAGGTAGCAGTTCACTCCCTATGGAGTACACGACTATCGCAATGCTGCGAAACGTGTGAAGCGAGCTGCTGCAAGCGAAACAACGTTCACCCCCCCCCCCCCCCCCACCCAAGTCGCCGACAACTCAGCAACACATTTAGCAACAAGCATTGCTCTCGCATTTACACATCAAAGAATTGCTTAAGTGCCCCCATAATTTCTCTTTAAACATTGTTTAACAATAATGCTTAACTTCTGAATCGAAATTTTTGTATTGCATGAAAGAGCAACTATTAAGCTACATTTTAATGTAGGTATCTTGACAGAGATACATTAATCATTTGTATGAAAAAAAAAAATTACCTAATATCGCAGAAAATGTTAGGTGTAATGTTAAGGGGCAGAGTGAGTCAGAGAGCAAACGCGGGTTAATGACAGCCTCGTCGAAATCAAGAGGAAGAAATGGGCCTGGGCAGGGCATGTAATGCGAAGGCAACATAACTGATGATAGTTAAGGAGAATGGACTGGATACCAAGAGAAGGCAAGCGTAGCAGGGGTCGGCAGAAAGTTAGGTGGGCGGATGAGATAAAGAAGTTTGTGGGGATACAGTGGCGGCAGATGGCACTGGACAGCGTTGATTGGAGAGGAATGGGAGAGGCCTTTGTCTTGCAGTGGGCGTAGTGAGGCTGATGACGATGATGACCACAGAAAATATTCTTTTCCTTATGGTCAGGAAAGAGTTAATCGCTACCGCTGGTCTGAGGGAGGGTGGCACGCAGTAGCGGAGCAATGAACAGCAGGGCAATCCTAAAGGGACACTGAGGACAAATTTGTTTCTCTGGCTCTTTTTGGGTATGCTGATGTTTGTCCAGCTACAAAACATGCATTTATTGTCGAGAAAATTGCATTTAAAAATCCTTCTGACACTCTATTCAAACTTGGGATGTATCCAGCAGACAAAACTCTGTGTTCACCATTTATAAGTGAATGGCAGCGTAGCCTTGCCTCTAGGATCCATGTCCAAAAAACTGTCGATGCATGCAGTTTACTTGCTAAATTTGCCGGTTATGGCAACACCTGTACTTCATATTTTGGCCGTTTGTAGCTTATAAAAGCTGTTTTTAGAAAAAGTAGTGTCTGTCATTAGAATGCAGTAATCTATCAATACAGGCCAACTTCAATTTCTCAGTGTCCCTTTGAGGAGAGCCTCAGTGATGCCTGAAAAGAAAACATGTCATTGGTCCCTGGGGAGTTTTGTTGGTGCGTCGTGGCTGAGGATAGGATGATGGAAAATGAATGAAGCAACATTATGCATGCAAGGCAGTTGGCAGTGTTTCTTTATGTGGTTTCTTAGGGTGATTGGCAACCATAATGATCCTACATTTGCCATCTGGAATGGTGGGGAAGGAGTTGTAGAGATTGATTCTGACATAATGAAGTGCCGGGGCCTTCAGGGGAAATGCAGAGGAGGCGGCCTTCAGCATTGGCTGGCAAGACGCAGATGAACTGATGAACAAAGGCATGTTCGCACTGGGAGTGAGTATGAAAAGGAGCATGGATGCTGCAGTGTGGGTGGGTGTGGAGGGTTGACCAGTAGCCATCTGCGTCTGCTGAAAAGGCAGCTGCAGCAGTGTAGCAGCCTGCCACAAATGGCAAAGCAGCAATCTTGTCAGAATGAGTGACAGAGAATGAGTGACAGCCAGATGGGTCTTTTTGGGAGGACATCCAGCAGAGACTACGATGATCCATGATGATTGGGAATGGCCAAGGTTTTCCAATTGCCTTTATGATGGCCAGGCATTCTGTTTTGTTAATGCAGTGATTGGATTGTGCTTAAGTCATTGTGCAACTGGCGTAGGAACCAACATACTTGCCGAAGCAAGTTCTTTCCCAAATGAGAACAAGATCATGTTTCTTAATGCTAAAATTTGTGTGTGTAAAGGCTTAGTGTAATGTGCTGAATGGTTTTGGTCGTACCGGCAACCGAGCTGAGCAATGGGAACTGCCGGACTGGGTCAGAGGGGCAATGGTAAAGGCAAAATTCAAGGGGAAGCGCCAAAAAATGTGAGCACAGGCCAACAAAGCTGCTTGTGAGGCAATTGAGTTCTTTTAGGGAGATGGGTTGAGGGTTTCAGTGCCCGGACAAAGTTTGGGAAGGATAGCATCACTGATGAAATGTCAGAATATAGTTAGCATCCCGGCGGCAGAGTAGCACTGCTTTGAGTGCAGGTAGCTGCCACATACGTATTCTTGTTGAGACAAGTCTAAACATACGGAAAGTGAGAGTGGATGGGAGGGAAACTATAAAAAAAGGTGTCCATGTAATCCAGGTGACAAAGACACACCTGGAACTGGAGGCACAGAACGTCATATGCCTGAATATGGCTGGGGCATTGCACTGGTTGAATGGCACGGTGCTGAAATGATGCAGCCCATTTGATGTGACAAAAGCAGTTTTTGGGCAATCGCTGTCAGCTGTTAGTACCCGTCAGGAGCTGGAGCCCAAGTCCAGTGAGGAGACAAAACTGTTGTGTGCAACTGTGCAAGCCCTTCAGAGTGTCATGTGGGCATGGTACAGGGTAGACATGTTGTGTATGATCCCCCTCTTCAGTAGAACCGCACTGTTGCGTTCCCGGATACCGCGTTTTCCTAGGTGCTACGTTTTCTTGAGCCAGTCCCATTGAATAGCTTCCACAGAGACTCAAGAAATGCAATCTGGACTCTTACATCACAACTGTGACAGTGTTCCCGCATGGTACATTGCGATATTGGCTAACCATTTACCGGCATCGCCTATGTTTAGCACGCGTGGAACGACAACAGGTCCAACCAAAGCAGGATGCACCACTTGGCACTCTAACCACCACCGTTTGGCTCGCGCTTATGCCACGAGCATTTATGGGTGGCCTGACTTTTGTTGCGGCTGTTGATTTAGTTCCATTGCCGCAGCGACATGAGCGCGAACGACCAAAGCAGTAAAAACGAAACTATGTCACAGCAGACGCTGTGCGGGCACGCTTTACAAGATGTGGCTACGCGGGTTGGCTCAATGATTTTACGCAGCAGCGTAAGGGCATGGTTCTGCAGAAAAGTGGGCATCGGCATTGTCGTCGGCAGCCGCGCTGCTGTTTTTACCGAAAAATCCAGATTGGTCAAAAAAGTGGCTGTTACAAGAGGCTCTCATAGATGGCGCCAGCCACACCAGTAGTGCATCGGATTTTCAAGGAGTATCGGGACCGGGCGCGCCCGCTGTATGGCACCACCGTTGCCAAACAGCGCCACCCATGGCAAAACGCTCGTCAGCGGAATACTGAGGTAGCGGGGTGGCATAGCTGTTGCGTTCGGCCAGGCATACTCAAGCATGGCTCTACCCATTGTTCTTCAGTGTGGCTTTCAAAGCTTAAGTAATCGCACAGAGATTTTTCGATCAGGCAATCTTGAAAAAGGGAAGAGCCTTCACGAGCCAAGCCACGTGTACAATGTGCTTGTCAAGGAGCGGTTACACACATATTCGGCTAGTGCATGCCACAAACGAAGCTGAATGCGCCAACCTACAATGTGGACCTGGAAGTAAGTGCAACTTCATTCCTTCAGGTAACCGTTATAATACACAAAAACGGATTTTACATGCTGTATTATTGCTTGCATGCAGTTGGACACATCGAGGAACACAACTGCAGCAAAACGCTCCTACAAAGCCGGCGTGGATGGCAGATGCAAACATGCTGCGGCACTCACATTTGCCGTTGATAGAGAAAAAAACAGCATTGTGCGCGAGCACCAGTTGAAGCTGGGGGGGTGCCTCGTCAGAAAATTTATTCCAAAGGAAAAAGGCTGTGCTCATGGGACTGTGGTACGTAACCTCATTAGTTAAGGTAGAGTCGAGGCGAGTTTCACAGTAATACGAGGGTATTCACAACAGCCACCGGAACCCATTTCCAGAATAAACGCCGCTTGACAGTAAACAAATGCTTCATACAAAAAGGCAATGCTTTATGGCTGAATTGGAGGCAAGAAGCACGTTGCCAAACTTCTTATGTGTTTCTTAAACGATAATGCATGGAGATTGTTTGCTAGCTTTCGTAGAGCTTCCTTCAATTTCACACCCAAATGGTGTGATCGCGCTTTTTTTTGCAAAGTTTTAAGATTTTCGCTGCTCATATTATGAGGACCTCGAGTGCATGTACTTGCAATTTTTTATTGCATAAAAAAAAGAGCAGCTTGCATTTTAATCAGTTAGAGTTTTGCAAACAAAAGATATATCATATTTAAATGTGTATGCAAAATAGGGTGCCACAATGGGGAAAATATGGTGCAAAATTTTTGATGTTTTAGCCATGTGCATGAGAAATAAACGAGCTTTGAACTTCACCTGCCGTTATTTTTACGGTGGTTGTATTCTGAATACAAATCAAAACATTTTTCAGGTGCTGCAGCCCAGGGTGGTGTCAGTCCTAATACGTGCTAGAGAACGGCAGCTGGTAAGACTGATAACATCACTGAGCACAAGCCCACCATGGCATTCTCATCTGACTGTACAGTCTGAGCGCCACAGAAATAAACATTCTTGTGGTCTGGTCCTGATGCTGTGGTGTGTTTTGCTTAAGGTTCAGTTTGAACACAGACTGTTTACACAACTTTACATGTAATTAAGAAAAACATGAGGCTCAGCCAGTGATTCTTCCTGTTGAATTGATGTCGTTGTTCCAACCTCCAACTAAGAAAACGCATTGTTTACACTGCTATGGAAGCTATCCGCATTCGGTCAACAATATGTGGCTGTGAGGCGTAGTGTTTTTTCGTGGCAAGTTCTGGAATATCTTTCTCGGGCTCAGGGCAGTATGGCTCATCTGACTAAAATAAAACAAAGATTGCCTGACTGGAATTTCTGAGAAATAAATTCGTGCACTGCATTTAAATAATGTGTAAAAATAACATACAACATGATATGGCTAGCATTTGGGTGAAATTACACTGTGCACGGAAGTAAGTGCTAGAGTTAAACCTTAGTAACAGCAACAATGAAAGAAAAGGAAAAGAAAAAATGACAGCAATAGCATATCTACTAGGGCTCATGGATTCCCCCCAATTTTGAATTGCCGATAAAATGGCTACAGATGTGGGAGTGCGGCTTCGGCTCCCAGGCTCCCCTACCATGACTTCTGGGGATCAGAAGGCACAGCTTCCGGTTACTGCAAAATTTTAAAATTGCCGCAAAGTTTTCTTGACCACACAGTAATCAAACTCATGCATATGTATCTACATCTTCGAACCAACCGTATCCAGGTCTCCCACCATTCATGCTGGTGCGGAAACCGTTATGATGGAAATCAGTTGAAATGAATCGGCATAGAAGCATCCGACAAGTTCACATAGTTGTTAGTGCAGTCAACAACACAACACGTCTGCCTAGATTTGTTTCACTGTCCATATTCGCACAACACCGCCTAAACATTAAGAGCACCAAAGCAAACTCTACACAAACCAACGACAGACAGCGCACTCCAATGCGCTGACTGGTGCCGGCCCGTTCCAGTAACGAGGGAAGCGCCTAGCTCTCTGGTCCCTATAGCTTTCTATTATGCTGGCCTGTATGTTGCTCCCTAATTTGGGGAGATTACCCTATCATCGCTCCTAAGTGATTGAGCTAACTGATGTAATGTAGCCTGAGTCGCTTTGGGACGTTAAAATCCAATAAACCAGTTCACAGCATCGCCTCTTTCTAAACATTTTCCCTCACCATCTTTCTTGAATGTGTCCCTGCTTTCTTTGATTCGTTTTACCCAGCCAACTTATATGGTTCAAGAATTTTCTTGTCCTCCCTTTAGTTGCATCGGGAACTTCAGCCAGCCAGCGATCAGAAGACTGCTTTATTTTAGCCTGGACGAGGACCTGCCTTTGCTAGTTCTTTTGTCGATAAGATTTCCTCTTCAGATAACTGCGCCTTCTTTGCTCCTCTATGTCCCCTTGAAGACACCCGTCATTGTTCGATGGCCTCCTTAGTTTCCATATTCCACCAGCTGCGTGGCTTCCTCCTTCCTCTGCAGGGGTTCACCACTACTTGTTTCATTTTTGTACTGATGAGTAGTTCTGATTATGATCCCACTTTTCCATGGGGCGTTTCTGTTTCTTCCTCTATGGCAGCATTTAGCACTATTTGTTCGTTGTTTAATTTTGTGTTCTCTTTTTCACTTCTCTGCATTTCTCTTTTGATCAGGGCTCCTACCTGCAGACTAATACGTTTGTGATCACTTCCCACACTGCACTCCGCCTCTTCGTCTGTTTCCATCTTGCTATAGATTCCCTATGACATTAGGCAGTAGTCAATGGTCGTCTTCCTGTTACAGAATTCCCACGTGATTTTTCCCTCACATTTACGTTCTCTATTTACAATAACTAGGGTGCGCCGCTCTCAGAAGTCTAGCATTACCTTCCCGTTACAATCTGTGTATCCATCCAGATCCTCTATATGGCCATTCATGTCACCCAGCAGAATAATATCGGCACCATCTCTAAACTGTGTTATATCGTCATTGAGATATTTAGCTACATCCTTGTTTTCTTGCATGAATTTGTCCCCTGTCCCTATCCCTACACGACCGGCTACTGAGCCGTAGTGCCCGGGTTCGAACCCGGCTGCAGCGGCCACGTTTCGATGGAGGTGAAACGGAAAGGGCGCCCGTGTGCTGAGCGATGTGAGTGCACGTTAAAGATCCCTAGGTGGTCAAAATTATTACGGAGCCCTCCACTACGGCACCTCTTTCTTCCTTTCTTCTGTCGCTCCCTCCTTTAACCCTTCCCTTGCAGCATGGTTGAGGCGTCCACCGAGGTGCGAGACAGATACTGCGCCATTTCCAATATTTCGGCTTCCTCTGCCGATTTGAACCTCGTTTCCTTCAAATTCACTGACGCCTCATTCCTAGCATTTAACCTTCATTTGCTTGACCATCTTATCACCACTCGATTACTGCTACCACAAAATATGCACAGGCTCAAAAAAAAAACAACAATTCTGCCAACACGGCCTCAAATAAATTTCTACCTACGGTAAATGCCAATCACCTAGAAAAGGAATAACTACGCTTCTAAACTAGTAAAGTAACAAATGCATTCTGAAAGTCCTAACTGCCAGCACTAATAAACCCGGCCGTTAGGACACTGACCTAAATTCTGCTCTGTAGCCTGCACTTCACCGAAATCTAAATACACCTTATTCCCAAAATATTAAAGGAAAGAACTCATTACTCATCTGTTGATGCGGTCACGTCGCTCCCGCAATCGTCATTCTGTCCGGTCCCGGTCACCAAGTGTAATCCGACGAACACTGAAACATGCGCAACATGAATCCAAGTACGGCTGAACTAGAGTTACTAGAGTGTACCACTAGAAGAAGAGTGTGCCTCGGACGCCTATGCCACCTGTGTATCGAAACTGAAGCCAGAAGAGGTCATTTCCGCTTGGAGCGCTGCAGTCGTTAGTCTCCCCTGGGTGCCTTTTTTAGGTGGTCGAAGGAGAAATCTTTCGTGGGTAGTGATCTCGCTTTACACGCGGAAGGCCAGGATTCGATCCTCGCCCGCGTTTCATATTTTTCTTTCTATTTTTATTTATTTTCGTTCCAGCTGAAATCGCATTGTATTTATTATTCATTTAGCACTTTTAGCCTGCTGCAAAAACAATGATGAATATCTTGCGAACAACCAAAAAGAAATAACCAGAACCGAAATCTGTGCAGCGGCACCTTGCGGTTGCCGCGAACTTCACAATCTCAGCATATCCTTCGAGATCTCCAACGCGCTGCCAATTTTGAATGCTATTTAGAGCACAACTGACCATAAACTCCAAGCTCCGATCTGCACTGCTACAGATAACCTTCACAGCAAAACACTTGCTTACCTTCTTTGCATGAGTGATGGCTTGGGATGAACCAACAGGAAAGAGTGGCGAAGGGACCTTTTTTCGCAGTCTGCGATCGTAGTGAAACAGACGAGACGTAAACACACTGCCTCTGGCAGGCAGGCCATATAAGCATTCATACCAAAGTCTTAATTATCCACTTGTGTGTTAATTTTCGTGTTTCATAATCTGGAAGAGAAAAAAACTGGAAGCAGCTCGCAGACGACAACTTCGTTCAGTAACAGAGCACATCTGCGTGGTGGGCTCTGTGTGACTGGCACACGGCAAGCTGAATGAAAATATTCCCATCCCTTTTGTAGGCCGTGTTTGCCTTACCGATCTGCAGCAGTGCAGTTCGGAGGTTGGAGTGCATCATGGGTTGTACTCTAAATAGCATTCAAAATTGTCCGCGCATTGCATCAGCCACAGATCCCGGAGGCTATGCTGTAATCAGAAGTTCGCGGCAACTGCAAGGTGCCGCTGCTCAGATTCCGGCTCTGGTTGTTCGTTTTGGTTGTGCACCAGATATTCAGCGCTTTTTTTACAGCAGGGTAGAAACGCTAGATGCATGGCTTATCTGCAATAACACTGCGATTTGAGCTGAAATAAAAATTTAAAGAAAAGTAGAGAAAAAATAGGGCCGGCGAGGAACGAACCCCGGCCCTCCGCATGTGAAGCGGGTTCACTACCCACTTGAGGAAGTTTTTTCAGCACTACAAAAACGAGAACACAGAAAGAAAGAAGTACACAGGACGGGCGCTGTCTTCTTATTACTTTCTTTCTGTGTACATCGGACGGGCGCTGTCTTCTTCTTATTACATCTTTCTTTCTGTGTCCTCGTTTTTGTAATGCTGAAAAAACTTCTTCAAGAAACCATGCTTCACCAACTAGCCCCACAATGGGTTTTGTTCACTACACACCATGGTGTTCTAACACCATGATATCCACTATACTACGAAAGATGACCCCTCGAGAGAGAGAGGGTTTATTGATGCGAAAGGCAGAGAGGTTGGTGGAAAAAATGAATATCCGCCCCGCTACTCTGCACTGGGGAGAGGGAAGAGGAGAAAAAATGGTCACAATGGGGGATGATCCTGATGGGAGGAGGCGGATGAAAAAATACGGCACACTTGCTAACATTACAAATGCCAGATAAGGCCTGTGTCGCTTAAAAAGCGTGAGAGCGCTCGCGTTGCGTGTAGAGTTTTCGAACTCTCTGGCCAAGCGCCGAGGATCAAATCCTCCAAGAGGAGCCTGGTATCAAAAGACTTCAAAGTCGATGCTAGCATGAGTCTTTTTCGTGCATATGCTGGGCACTCCACTAAGGCATGCTCTACGGTCTCTAGCACACCACATGTGGAACAGTCCAGGGAGTCCGCTTGTCCAGTTAAGTGCAAGTACTTGCGCGTGAAGGCGACGTTTAAACGTAACCTATGTATTGGCATGCAATAGACCCTTTAGAAAATTCAGTCTGGCAACTCGGCAGGCATCATCATCAGCAACTGTCGTCGGCGCCGGGCGCCATATTTTGGGCACCTTTGGCTGGAAGACGCTCTGCACAGCCTTTGCACTAGTTTCCACCTTGTGGCATGTCTGGTTTCGTTTGTGAAAGCGATGGCGGAAAATTTGCAGTGGTCGAGGGACCTGACTGTCATCCCGGGCGGATTTTCGGAAAGGCTTTTGGACTCCTATTGTCCGGCCGCACCTCTCAGCGAAGCTACAAGCCGGTATTACTGCGATCCGTTGACAGGCGGAAAATTTGCAGTGGTCGAGGGACCTGACTGTCATTCCGGGCGGATTTTCGGAAAGGCTTTTGGACTCCTATCGTCCGGCCGCACCTCTCAGCGAAGCTACAAGCCGGTATCACTGCGATCCGTCGACAGTGCGCGTTGCCGTGTCACCCTGCAGGTCGAATCTACTGTCGATAAAGGAGGGCTAACAACACTTGGACCGGACTCGACTACGAGCAGGCGCACTGCAGGGCGAAATGCGTGTGGATTCGGATACGGGCGCTCGATCAGCAGTGCCGGTGCGCTAGCCGTCGGTGCGAAATCAGTCGCGTTGTAGTTGTTCACCATCTAGGCCTAGCGACGACTAGGGCAGTCGGGGACTAGCGCGCAGTTCGTCGCCCGGCGTTGCCGCAGGCGGTGTCGTTGCCGAAAGCTCCACTCTAGCACAGGCATGCTGTCGTTGCTAGAATCTAGCAAGCATCCTTTCTGGTAGCATGGCTGTTTTGTATTTTCTTGTGCGAACGTGAAGTAAGCCGAGCCTGCCGGCCGGCCTGGATTCCGTCCGCCGGCGTCATAAAAACGAGCTAATGAGTGTTCTCGACGTAAATAATAAACCATAGGATAGGGAAATGAGAAAATATATCATTTTTCTGGGTCATTGATCAATACCGAGTTGCTGGTAAAAGTGATAACTGTGGTACGAGCGAATTTGTTGCGAGAACCGCCTCGAAGCTGCCGCTGGCCCGACGCCGGGGTCCGGCTCGACTGGCTCCCGCTAGCTCCGCTGCTGAAGGCGCCGTAGAAATTGACCATACTATTATTTTATTGTGAGATGATGCTGTTGACAGCAAAGCGGAGTGAAGAATATAGGCCTTCAATCATAGTGCAGGCGACTTCCGAAGCGCCGGCCCCTGCCGCTTCGATGCGAAGCAGCCTAAATGCCTAGCGACGACCACGGCAGACAGGCAGCCGCAGAGCTCTTCGCCCGGAGCGCCCGCGAGCGGTGCCGTTGCGGAAAGCTCGCAACATCAGCTGGCATGCTTTGTCGCCGCTCGAGTATAGCTGGCAGTCTTTCTGATAACAAGGCGATGCCGTTTTTTCTTGCAATATTTGTACACCAAGCCAAGCAGCGCTCAGGCACTGCTGCGCTGCGGCGAAGTGCGACACCGGTTGTGGACGGAGCTTGGGCAGAGCGGCGCAGCAGTGCTTGCCGCTGCGTGTGTCCCTGCTTGCTGTGGTATGGCAGTTCGGAAGCGGCGACCGGAGCGTGTTGCCGGACATGTCTCCTGCCTTAGCCAGAGTGCATAGGCCCTGACCGAACGAAAACACAAAGCTGCTGCTGCTGCACTCCGCCTATGTCGCCGTCGTTTGCTGCATGCTCGCAACGGAGAGAACGACGGCGCTCCTCGCCGCGCCGCATCGTCGTGCTCTTTTTCGCGCACACGGAACTCTCTATGAATGGACGTGGATGCTTGAAAATCCAAAACAAGCGCGTTTGAGGTACGTTTTCATTTTGTGACGCGCCGAAATAGTCGCCAGCATCGGAATGCATATCCTCGAGTGCGCCGAAGGTGGCACCTTTATTTTTGTGCTCATTATACAGCGGAGCGGCTACACGGTAGAAGGAACTTTTCGCTGCTCTTTCAATACTTATATCGTTTATTTTAATGTGAAAACCAACAGGTCACGGACGAGAAGAAAGAAGCATGCAGCTACTCCGTGCGCTCCGTGCTCTGGAAACACAGCTTGTTTCCGTGCGCGTCTCTTCGCCGCGCTGGCTGCAGAAAGGCACACAGCAGCATGCCGGCATCGCGACTATAGCTTGGTGCAGAGAGCCAATGTCAAGGAACATGGCTAGGACACAGAAACAAGAAAATTGAGCTTATTGTGGCTTCGCCGGGCGCCGTACTTTTCAATCTGGCCCGAGCGCATACCGGCAGGCGTATGCCCAAGTAATGGCGGAGGTACCGCGGTTTGCGCACCACACACCAGATGGCGCTGAATTTTCTAAAGGGTCGAGGATCTGGATGGATACACAGATTGTAACGGGAAGTTAATGCTAGACTTGTGTGAGCGGCACAACTTAGTTATTGTCAATAGAGAAACTAAATGTGAGGGTCAAATCACGTGGGAATCCCGTAACAGGCAAACAACCATTGACTACTGTCTAATGTCGCAGGGCATCTATAGCAAGCTCGCAATAATGGAAATAGACGAAGAGGGGAAGGACAGCCTAGGAAGTGATCATAAACGTATTAGTCTACAGTTGGGAGCCCTAGTCAAAAGAGAAATGCAACGAAGTCCAAAAGACAACGCAAAATTAAATGATGAACAAATAGCGCTAATATCAGCCGATATAGAAGAAATAATTGAGAAACGCCACATGGAAAATTGGGATTATAATCAGTTGGAACTGCTCATCGCTACAAAAATGAAACAAGTGAAAGGAGTTAACCGCTGGAGAGGAAAGAGGAAGCCACGAAGCTGGTGGAATATGGAAATTAAGGAGGCCATCGAACAACGACGGGTGGCTTCAAGGGAACACAGAGAAGCAAAGAGGGCGCAGTTATCTGTAGAGGAAATAGGAAAAAAATGGGAATCTTATCGACAAAAGAAACAGCAAGTTCAGGTCCTAGTCCAGGCTAAAATAAAGCAGTCCTCTGATAAATGGCTGGCTGAAGTTCGCGAGGCAAATAAAGGGGGGCCAAGAAAATTCTGGAACCATATAAGCTGGTTGGGCAAAACAAATCAACGAAAGCAGGAACAGATTATAGATGCTGAGGGAAAATGTTTGGAGGGAGACGATGCTGTGGACTACATTACGTCATTTATAGCTGCGTCTTTTAGCGACGCCAATGGGGTAATCTCCCCAAGTGAGGCGGACACACAGGACAGCATAAAAGAGAACAGCTTAGAACTGACTAGTCTTAACTGGGAAAAGGCGGAAGCGAATATCCCTAAAACCACTTCCGCAGGGATAGACGAAATTCCAATTAAGCTGATTAATGAACTTGGCCCAAGAAGCAAGGACGCGCTGATAAAAGCATTGGAGGCAGTCATAACAAATCAGCAAATTCCGCACAGCTGGAGACAGAGTAAAATGAATTTGATTTATAAAGGGAAAGGAGATAAGATGAACATAAAATCCTTCCGTCCGATTACGATAACATCTGTTATGTACAGGCTGGCAATGCAGGCGGTGAAATTAAAAATGCAGTCATGGGTAGAAGGGAATAGGATACTCGGAGAACTTCAGAATGGGTTCAGAAGGGGTAGGCGGTTAGATGATAGCCTGTTCGTGCTTACCCAATGCATAGAAATAGCTAAGGCGGAAAATAGACCTCTGTTTATAGCCTTTCTAGACATAAGCGGTGCATACGATAACGTGAACAGGGAACTCCTGTGGAGCATATTGAAAGATTTAGGTATTGGTGATGAGGTAATTGATTTTCTACAGGAAATCTACCGAGATAATGAAGTTGAAATTACATGGGAAGGGAAAAAAAGTACCACAACTGTAGGGGTGCACAAAGGATTAAGGCAAGGTTGCCCTCTATCACCGCTGCTGTTCATGCTTTACGTGATAAATATGGAAAGAAGGCTAGAAGAAAGTAATCTGGGTTATAATCTATCGTACAGATTAGGCGGAAATGTAGTTGAGCAGCGACTCCCGGGTTTAATGTATGCGGACGATATTGTACTGTTAGCAGATAGCCAGGAAGATTTACAAACTTTGGTTAATTGCTGTGGAGACGAAGGAGACGCTCTAGGATTCAGTTTTAGCGCAACTAAATCAGGTGTGATGATTTTTAACGATACAACTGATCAGGTGCTTACAATACAAGGCCACGAAATACCCAAAGTGGCCGAATACAAATACCTCGGGATATGGCTAAACGAAGGGCAGATATACACGGAAAAGCATGAACAGGCTCTTAGGGCAAAAGGACGAAGAGACGCCGGGATAATGAAACATAGGGCATTATGGGGGTACAACAAATATGAAGTACTAAGAGGTATTTGGAAAGGAATAATGGTGCCGGGACTTACTTTCGGCAATGCGGTTCTGTGCTTAAGGGCAGAAGTTCAGTCGAGATTAGACGTAAATCAGAGAGCTGTTGGAAGATTAGCACTAGGTGCCCACGGCAAAACCACAAACGAGGCAGTACAAGGGGATATGGGCTGGGCATCATTCGAGGCACGGGAAGCTAAGAGTAAAATACTATATGAAGAACGCCTGAGGAAATTGGACGATAACAGATGGGCAGCTAAGGTATTTAAATATTTATACAGAAAGAACGTTGACTCACAGTGGCGGAAAAGAACTAGAAAACTAACCAGTAAGTATGCCGGTCATGAGGACGGAGAAAGAAAGAGCATTAAACGACAGGTTAAAAACGCGGAAGTTAAAAATTGGATGAATTCAATGGAAAAGAAACATAGTGTAGAACTATATCGATTCTGGAAAAGGCAGATCAGGAAAAAATTTTTCTATGATAACTCAAGAGGCAGTGCCCTACTTTTTGAAGCTAGATCAGGGTGTCTTAGAACGCGCAGCTACAAAAAGAAATTTAACGAAGAAGATGACACATGTGCAGTGTGTGGTAGATCTGTGGAAACAATTGAACACCTCATAATCAAATGTGATGGTATCCATCCGGATGTCGATGCAGGCACAGTCACTCTTTCTGAGGCCCTAGGGTTTAAAGATAACAATGGTCATGTAAATAAATCTGCAGTGGAAGTCAGCAAAAAGCGATTGGAGGATTGGTGGCTGAAAAGCAGAGATGTGGCATAAGGTTAGAATAGTAGGAAACCGTAGGCAAAGTTGATGGAGAATCTTAATGAGAATTGCCAACACAGTAAACAAAAAAAAAATAATAATAAATAAAGAAAAGCTGAGCATGGTGGCAATTGCCACCACCCCGTTTCAAAGGGGGCGCTCCTATCCATCCATCCATCCATTTTGCACCGACTGGCGCGCCGCGGTGCGGGCGTTTCTTAGGGGACTGCGGGGCTGCGGCAGTTCCGCGGCCGCGCCTGCATATAGCCGCGCTTCGGGCGCTAAAAAAACATTGTCGAGCATACTTCCGCTGCGTGGCTGTGTTGCAGGAAGTATTTACGTTATCAAAGCGATAACATTGACGCGTTTTAATGACATTTAGTTTGACATTCAGGTTAATTGTGCCGGCGCTTAGAACGCGCTCGTGCTTAATCGAATTCCGTCTTGGTGCTCCACCGCAAAGAAACTTTTTATTCAATATCAAGAATTAGGTGTGCGGCTAGTATGCAGTTCCAATTCCCATGCACTCTTATTCCTTCCTGCCGGCCATAAAGCCCCCCCCCCCCCCCCCCCTTCCACAAACGGCTTTCTTGTCGCCGCGCCAGTTTATCAACAAATTACCGCTGTGAGCTCAACTGAGTCGCAGCGCCAACAGAAAACAAATTTTGTCATGGTTTATGCAACCTGGTGCATAAAAACGTACTTCCGCTTAATTTATAAAAGTTTGAATAGATATGAGCAGCTAATCCAGCTTTCACTAATTCTGAGGTCCGAAGTCGCGTTATTTTATTCAGGAGCTCTCGCCGCGTGTGAGAGCGTTGCGTAGGTGTTTGGCTAAGTGTGGAAAA
The DNA here is from genome assembly GCF_055824585.1 of Amblyomma mixtum. Lineage (NCBI taxonomy): Eukaryota > Metazoa > Arthropoda > Arachnida > Ixodida > Ixodidae > Amblyomma > Amblyomma mixtum. Next base: position 390,849,938 of record NC_143014.1, on the reverse strand, counting down.
TGTAATGAAATCGCGCATATTTTCCTATGAATAATGTAGATACCGCACCGCTGCGGTGGCTCAGTGGTTACGGCTCTCTGCTCTGGCCCAAAAGACGCGGGTTGGATCCCGGCCGCGGCGGCCGAATTTCGAAGGAGGCGAAATTCTAGAGGCCCGTGTACTGTGCGATGTCAGTGCACGTTAAAGAACCCCAGGTGGTCGAAATTTCCGGAGCCCTTCACTACGGCGTCCCTCATAGCCTGAGTCGCTTTGGGACGTAAAACCTTAATAAACCAAACCAAGCTAAGGTAGATACCAACAGCAGAAAGATACTATAGATAAACCTTTACCCCCCAGATACCTCTGACATGCGTGCGGAAAAAGCAGCTGAAATCGGTAGCGGTCGTGCTTACAATCCTGTGCATGAAATGTTCTGAATGGGAACAAGAGCAAGCTCAGCGCAAGGATGCTGAACACGTACTGGTGATCGAAAACACGCGCTCCGTCGGAACAACCTTCAGTCTGCAGCTCGCCTATCCAGTTACTACTCCACTGAGTCAAGTCAATAGATCTACATTCTGATGCATAATATTATCATAGATGATATCGCACGTAAAAGGCGACAACAAACGACACGACAGCGCAGAAATCTGCTTCGAAGCGCCGGTTTCCAGTCCGTACACTACCTGGTCGACTACCCTCGGATGTCACGTTAACGAGTAACTGCGCACAAGATAACCGCAGCACTGTCTGGAAGAGGGCAAATGTGAGTAGTGACGCACAGCACACACCCTCATACGTTAGCTGATGGAGCACAAAACGGCAGAAGCGAACACGTAAACATGCGTTCTATGCGCGGCGCCGGCGCCGCACGCAGGCTGCGGACGCGCGCCTACTCTCGACGCCAGTCGCCATCTGTCGGCGCGCGCGGCCCGAGGGACTGCGGGTCGCGCCGGCGCCGCGCATAGAACGCATGTTTACGTGTTCGCTTCTGCCGTTTTGTGCTCCATCAGCTAACGTATGAGGGTGTGTGCTGTGCGTCACTACTCACATTTGCCCTCTTCCAGACAGTGCTGCGGTTATCTTGTGCGCAGTTACTCGTTAACGTGACATCCGAGGGTAGTCGACCAGGTAGTGTACGGACTGGAAACCGGCACTTCTAAGCAGATTTCTGCTCTGTCGTGTCGTTTGTTGTCGCCTTTTACGTGCGATATCATCTGTGCTAATTTTAGGCATCAGAATGTCGATCTATTGATTTGACTCAGTGGAGTAGTAACTGGATAGGCGAGCTGCAGACTGAAGGTTGTCCCGACGGAGCGCGTGTTTTCGATCACCAGTACGTGTTCGGCACCCTTGCGCTGAGCTTGCTCTTGTTCCCATTAAACACATTTCATGCACAGGATTGTAAGCACGACCGCTACCGATTTCAGCTGCTTTTTCCGCACGCATGTCAGAGGTATCTGGGGGGTAAAAGTTTATCTATAGTATCTTTCTGCTGTTGGTATCTACCTTAGTTTGGTTTGGTTTGTTAAGGTTTTACGTGCCAAAGCGACTCAGGCTATGAAGTACGCCGTAGTAAAGGGCTCCGGAAATTTCGACCACCTGGGGTTTTTTAGCGTGCACTGACATCGCACAGTACACGGGCCTCTAGAATTTCGCCTCCATCGAAATTCGGCCGCCGCGGCCGGGATCGAACCCTCGTCTTTTGGGCCAGAGCCGAGAGCCGTAACCACTGAGCCACCGCTGCGGTGCGGTATCTACCTTATTCATAGGAAAATACGCGCAATTTCTTTATATTTTCCACACTTAGCCAAACGGCTACGCACGCTCTTACACGCGGCGGGAGCTCCTGAATAAAATAACAAGACTTCGGACCTCAAAATTAGTGAAAGCTGGATTAGCTGCTCATATCTATTCAAGCTTTTGACAAATTAAGCGAAAGTACGTTTTTATGCACCAGGTTGCATAAACCATGACAAGATTTGTTTTCTGTTTGCGCTGCGACTAAGTTGAGCTCACAGCGGTAATTTGTTGATAAACTGGCGCGGCGACAAGAAAGCCCTGTTTGTGGAAGGGGGGTGCTTTATGGCCGGCCGGCAGGAAGGAATAAGAGTGCATGGGAATTGGAACTGCATGCTAGCCGCACACCTAATGCTTGATATTGAACAAATAGTTTCTTTGTGGTGGAGCACCAAGACGGAATTCGATATAAGCACGAGCGCGTTCTAAGCGCCGGCACAATTAGCCTGAATGTCAAACTAAATGCCATTAAAACGTGTCAATGTTATCGCTCTGATAACGTAAATACTTCCTGCAACACAGCCACGCAGCGGAAGTATGCTCGACAATGTTTTTTTAGCGCCCGAAGCGCGGCTATATGCAGGCGCGGCCGCGGAACTGCCGCAGCCCCGCAGTCCCCAAAGAAACGCCCGCACCGCGGCGCGCCAGTCGGTGCAAAATGGCCGCGCCCGGGAGAGGCTCAAAATTCTGGTCTATAGGCCGTGGTATTCTGCGATGAACAGAAAAGGCCATCGCCGGATATAGCTGTTCAAGGCGGATGTGTCAAGTGTCTGGCAGGGCCCAGCCATCCCATTGCTCATAGATCCCGAAAGGAGATGAGTGGTGTCCGGTCTAGAGAACGGCACAGCTGTGCGCAGGCCACTGCTGAAGGCGCTCCTTGCTTCAGTGTCGGTGGTCTCATTTCCATCGACTCCGCAGGGATCAGGGATCCACTGGACGCTATGCGGTGGCCTTTTTCCTGAGCAGATTAAAGGAGTCTAGTTATATCATGAGCCAGAGCCTGGCAGGCGGTGTGGCGTAGGAAGCATCCCAAAATTTGTAGCACAGGTTTAGAGTCCGTGAAAATGCACCACTCCTGAGGCGGTTCTTCGCAGATGTGGCGAACCGCGCCGTAAGGGAAGAGAGGAAGGTGGGATATGTGAAAGAAGAGAGAGGTGCCGTATAGTGGAGGCCTCCGGACTAATTTCGACCACCCGGGAATCTTTAACGTGCACTGACAGCGCACAGCACACGGGTGCTTTTGCGTTTCGCCTCCATCGAACTCGGCCACCGCGCTTGGGTTCGAACCGGGTGCTCCGGCTCAGTAGCCGAGTGCTGAGCCACCGCGGCGGGCCAATGTTGCGATTAAGTCGGCCTCGTCTACATCAGCAGAGCGGCTGTCCAATGCACTAGGGCCACCTTTCTTCAAAGAGGGGCAAAATTTCCGAAGCTCACTTTGAAGCTCAGTGGCGATGCATACTGAGAAATCTGAAAATTTTGTAGGAACTATGATCAATGCGCAACTTTGCCTTGCAACTAAAAAGTAATTTTCAACTTTTGGGGAGTAATTGTAATGCAATGTCATTGCGTTTTGCGAGCAGTAATTTGCATTGTAAATTAATTGCTCTTGGGAGATTTTTAGGGAAGTAATTATTAATGTAATTTGATTTTCAAAAAGTAATGTTGCCATGTGTGGAGCATTGCTATGACCACCATGGAGGAAATAGAACTCAGGAGGAGCGCCACGCCCCACTGCCAGCCTTTTCAAGCCAATTGCTCATGAAGCCGCTCCCTCCCCCGTTTTTCGCTCTCCGAGTCAGTCCCTAATGTTTTGCTTTTGGTGTTGGTATTTTTCAGTGGGCGCGTCTGCGCGGACCATGGTGCGGGCGTCTACAGCAAGGAGTGTTGATGTACAGCTAGTCAGTTTGGTCCGCGCATGCGCGCGCGCAGGGGGGATAGATATCATCCATGGAGGAAGGAAAAAAAACTAAGGAGAGGCGGTTGCGTCACATTTTTTGAATCCGGCTCCCCCCTGCTCCCCACCTGCTTGGCCGCCGTCTCAGCGCGCTTGCGCATGCGCAGCAGGCAATGGAGCAGACGACGCCGCTGCGCCCAGCGTTACTATTGGCTGCGCCGTTGGCCAAAGACTCCCAGAAGTCCTTGCGAAAGCGCGTGACCTCCGGCACAATTTTTAGCGTGCAGCTGAGATAGCGAGGACCTCTCCTGAGTTTTCCTTCCTCCATGATATCATTGCGCACTATCATGTGGTGTGATCACGGGAAAGGGGGGAGGACCTTTTTAATTTTTATGACTGTGGTTCAAGGCTAACGTCGGACGCTCCCTCCCCAGTTCTTTTTTCCTCCACGATGACGACAAACGTTACTTCGTCAGGCTTAACAGCTGAAAAATCGCCCTCCTGACTGAAAAGCAAAAGATATATTTGTCACTTGAAACTATATGCGAGAGTACGAATGGGCAAATTGAAGGTGAATACAACTGTTTACAACACGATATCGTGTCGAGGGATTAGCGACGAAGCTGTTGCCGCTGTGAAGCCTGTCTAACGTTTGAGACTTGTTTACTATGAAGCGCGCTAAGATTTTAAAACGCTATCGTATGTGCCGATTTTATACTTGCCTTACATTTCGCAGCGTCAGAACGCGGCACATCTGCGCTCATCGCAGCTTTGGTAGTGCTGCAAGAAACTACTGAGATGGAGTTAGCATGCATCGCGACGTAGCGTCCCTGGCGTCCATGCTGCCCGGTTCACCGCGTGTTTCGACAGGAAAGCAGACTCTAGCGAAGAAAATACGTCACGCGGAAAGTACGCATGGTAATGCGTCGTCGCGGATGGATAGCGGGTTCCGGTCAAATTTGTCGATATTGGCAGAACTCTGTATTGTTCCACTGAGTGATTCGGCACCTACCGCGCATCCCAATTTGCCATTGGAACACGCGGCGTCCGCTCCCATCACGCTGAGGGCATCAGGTTTTTGAAAGCCTTCCTCGGGTTCCCCTATGCGAAAAGGACTGAAGATCCCTGAACTAGACGGTTAAAAGAGAAGTAAGCGGTTGCGGTAACATATATGTTAGAGGTTTAGAACAACTTTTCATTAAACACTAGGCTGAGAAGGCTGCAACGAAGCGAGAATGGAATAGGAAATTGGTGAGGTATGCGTGCTCATAGATCAGAAGACAGATTGGCAAACAAAAATGCGCACATGAGGATTGTAGCTGGTGCAACTTATGGAAACAAAAATGCGAATATTTTGCAGGAAGTGTGCGTACATATCCGACTTCGGAAGTTCCACGCATGAACCACTTGTGATCCGCGGTCTTGCATCATTCAGCGGTTGTCTGGAGGGTGTCTTCAGGCGAAAAACGGGATGTCCATCGGACGCCCAATTTCGTGTGTGGTTAAAGGCAGGTTTTTGGATATGTGGCTGACTGCCGAGAAGTAAAATAATGCAGCAAAAACAACTGAGGTCATTTTCTTCGTCATTAGTGCCGCAGTAGTGACATCGATAAGTTTACCTCCTCGTCCCCGTGCAAAGTTCCCTTTCCTATTTCGACAGGAGCTCGGCGCGGAAGTTTTCGGTTGCGGTGTTAGACGGCGACGCTGTATACCCCAGCATCGACGTTGAACGGTCTTACATTATACCGCGAGAGATTCCCGTCACCTTGTTGCGCTCCCTGCTTTGGCCGCTTCGGCTGCACTTCGTCCGTACTTACGCCTCTTGAGTGGCGCGGCGCGCCCGGCGCACTCGCAGGAAGGCATTTCACCGGCGGACGACTCTGGCAAAAGATATGTGCGCGAGGCGGCAGTTTGACTTATTGGATTCTGCAGTTGGCCTCTGGTGGAGTGGCACACCAGGGTGCCTTGCGCATTGAAACAGTAGTGACATATATTGACGCAGTTAAGGTATACGTGGGTGGTACTTTGCGGCGTTCAAATTTATAACATGAACCAACTAGCCTTACAGCAAGTACTAATGAAAATGACCTCAGTTGTTTTTGTTTCATTGTTTCTTCTCGGCACTCAGACTTATTCAAAAAGTCGCCTTCCACCGCACACAGCATTTGGCATCCAACAAACAAAAATCCACTGGAAACTCCACTCTGAATGTTCATACCTCCGATGGACATACGTTTTTTTTTTACTACCTCCAAACAATCGTTGAACGATGAAAGACCGCGGTTCACACGTGGTTCATGCGTGGAACGTCCGAAGGCGTATGTGTACGCGCAAAATCTGCAAAATCTTCGGATTTTTCTTTCCATCAGTTACACGAGCTACATTCCTTACATTTTCAAGTTGTTGTCCTCTAGATAATGGCGCGTACCCACTGCGGGGGATTGGCCAAGGCACTGCGCGAGATAGCTCCCCGAGCCGCTTCTTTATTGTCGTCTTTGCCTGCTTGCCGCCGGCTTCTGATTCGCTCCACGGCACTCGTGGCACGAACCTGCGCGCGGCGCGCGGACAGCTCGTGTTGCACGTGCCGCGCCGAAACGGTCGAGACCTTATTTGGGCCCCAGCGTTCGGACGCGTCGACGCCTACGCCGTCTCTCTGCTGAGGTCCCGTGGGGATATCCAGCTTCTTATTCAGGTCAGCGCCTGGGCTCGCTGCCGTGGCAGCCCGGATGACGCGGCAGTCCGCCTTCTTTTTCGTGGCACCGCATAGGTTTAGACAAGGCGCCTCCCCTTACGGGGGCACTCTGCCTTCTTAGCGCTTGATAGCCGTCGGTGAAGCCTTAGGTGGCTGCTATGTGTTAGGCTTCGCTGAGACAGCGCTGGTTAACGCTTTTCTAACCAAAACGCCTACCTTCGCGCAGTCCTGACGCTCTTTTTCAGTGCCGGCGCCTTCCTTGGCGTAGCACCGCAGCGCCTTTCAGGCACCGGCACCCTCCTTGCCGCAGTACGACAGCGCCTGTCGTGCACCGGTGCCGTCCTTCGTGCAGTCCAGCCGCTCTTATCCAGTGCCGGTACCTTCCTTCGCGTAACATGGCAGCGCCTTTCGTGCACCGGGACCTTCCCTCCGCGCATTCGAGCAATGATTTTCCAGCTCCGGCGCCGTCCTTCGCGCAGTCCCTCCGCTCGGCGCCTCTTCCGAGCAGCACCTTTCGTGCACCGGCGCCGTCCTTCGCGCAGTCCCGCCGCTCCTTTCCAGTACCGGCGCCGCCTCCGCGCAGCACCGCAGCGCCTTTCAGGCACTGGTGCCGTCCTTTGAAGTCCCGCCGCTTGTTTTCAGTGCCGGCGCCCTACTTTATAGGCCCCTTTACTCTCCTTCGCGCAGCACCGCGGCGCCTTTCGTGCACCGGTGCCGTCCTTCGTGCAGTCCAGCCGCTCTTTCTCAGTGCCGTTGCCTTTCTTCGCGTAACATGGCAGCGCCTTTCGTGCACCGGGACCTTCCCTCCGCGCATTCGAGCAATGATTTTCCAGCTCCGGTGCCGTCCTTCGCGCAGTCCCTCCGCTCGGCGCCTCCTCCGAGCAGCACCTTTCGTGCACCGGCGCCGTCCTTCGCGCAGTCCCGCCGCTCCTTTCCAGTACCGGCGCCGCCTCCGCGCAGCACCGCAGCGCCTTTCAGGCACCGGTGCCGTCCTTTGAAGTCCCGCCACTTGTTTTCAGTGCCGGCGCCCTCCTTTATAGGCCCCTTTACTCTCCTTCGCGCAGCACCGCGGCGCCTGTCGTGCACCGGTGCCGTCCTTCGTGCAGTCCAGCCGCTCTTATCCAGTGCCGGTGCCTTCCTTAGCGTAACATGGCAGCGCCTTTCGTGCACCGGGACCTTCCCTCCGCGCATTCGAGCAATGATTTTCCAGCTCCGGCGCTGTCCTTCGCGCAGTCCCTCCGCTCGGCGCCTCCTCCGAGCAGCACCTTTCGTGCACCGGCGCCGTCCTTCGCGCAGTCCCTCCGCTCCTTTCCAGTACCGGCGCCGCCTCCGCGCTGCACCGCAGCGCCCTTTCAGGCACCGGTGCCGTCCTTTGAAGTCCCGCCGCTTGTTTTCAGTGCCGGCGCCCTACTTTATAGGCCCCTTTACTCTCCTTCGCGCAGCACCGCGGCGCCTTTCGTGCACCGGTGCCGTCCTTCGTGGAGTCCAGCCGCTCTTTCTCAGTGCCGTTGCCTTTCTTCGCGTAACATGGCAGCGCCTTTCGTGCACCGGGACCTTCCCTCCGCGCATTCGAGCAATGATTTTCCAGCTCCGGCGCCGTCCTTCGCGCAGTCCCTCCGCTCGGCGCCTCCTCCGAGCAGCACCTTTCGTGCACCGGCGCCGTCCTTCGCGCAGTCCCGCCGCTCCTTTCCAGTACCGGCGCCGCCTCCGCGCAGCACCGCAGCGCCTTTCAGGCACCGGTGCCGTCCTTTGAAGTCCCGCCACTTGTTTTCAGTGCCGGCGCCCTCCTTTATAGGCCCCTTTACTCTCCTTCGCGCAGCACCGCGGCGCCTGTCGTGCACCGGTGCCGTCCTTCGTGCAGTCCAGCCGCTCTTATCCAGTGCCGGTGCCTTCCTTAGCGTAACATGGCAGCGCCTTTCGTGCACCGGGACCTTCCCTCCGCGCATTCGAGCAATGATTTTCCAGCTCCGGCGCTGTCCTTCGCGCAGTCCCTCCGCTCGGCGCCTCCTCCGAGCAGCACCTTTCGTGCACCGGCGCCGTCCTTCGCGCAGTCCCGCCGCTCCTTTCCAGTACCGGCGCCGCCTCCGCGCTGCACCGCAGCGCCCTTTCAGGCACCGGTGCCGTCCTTTGAAGTCCCGCCGCTTGTTTTCAGTGCCGGCGCCCTACTTTATAGGCCCCTTTACTCTCCTTCGCGCAGCACCGCGGCGCCTTTCGTGCACCGGTGCCGTCCTTCGTGGAGTCCAGCCGCTCTTTCTCAGTGCCGTTGCCTTTCTTCGCGTAACATGGCAGCGCCTTTCGTGCACCGGGACCTTCCCTCCGCGCATTCGAGCAATGATTTTCCAGCTCCGGTGCCGTCCTTCGCGCAGTCCCTCCGCTCGGCGCCTCCTCCGAGCAGCACCTTTCGTGCACCGGCGCCGTCCTTCGCGCAGTCCCGCCGCTCCTTTCCAGTACCGGCGCCGCCTCCGCGCAGCACCGCAGCGCCTTTCAGGCACCGGTGCCGTCCTTTGAAGTCCCGCCACTTGTTTTCAGTGCCGGCGCCCTCCTTTATAGGCCCCTTTACTCTCCTTCGCGCAGCACCGCGGCGCCTGTCGTGCACCGGTGCCGTCCTTCGTGCAGTCCAGCCGCTCTTATCCAGTGCCGGTGCCTTCCTTAGCGTAACATGGCAGCGCCTTTCGTGCACCGGGACCTTCCCTCCGCGCATTCGAGCAATGATTTTCCAGCTCCGGCGCTGTCCTTCGCGCAGTCCCTCCGCTCGGCGCCTCCTCCGAGCAGCACCTTTCGTGCACCGGCGCCGTCCTTCGCGCAGTCCCGCCGCTCCTTTCCAGTACCGGCGCCGCCTCCGCGCTGCACCGCAGCGCCCTTTCAGGCACCGGTGCCGTCCTTTGAAGTCCCGCCGCTTGTTTTCAGTGCCGGCGCCCTACTTTATAGGCCCCTTTACTCTCCTTCGCGCAGCACCGCGGCGCCTTTCGTGCACCGGTGCCGTCCTTCGTGGAGTCCAGCCGCTCTTTCTCAGTGCCGTTGCCTTTCTTCGCGTAACATGGCAGCGCCTTTCGTGCACCGGGACCTTCCCTCCGCGCATTCGAGCAATGATTTTCCAGCTCCGGCGCCGTCCTTCGCGCAGTCCCTCCGCTCGGCGCCTCCTCCGAGCAGCACCTTTCGTGCACCGGCGCCGTCCTTCGCGCAGTCCCGCCGCTCCTTTCCAGTACCGGCGCCGCCTCCGCGCAGCACCGCAGCGCCTTTCAGGCACCGGTGCCGTCCTTTGAAGTCCCGCCACTTGTTTTCAGTGCCGGCGCCCTCCTTTATAGGCCCCTTTACTCTCCTTCGCGCAGCACCGCGGCGCCTTTCGTGCACCGGTGCCGTCCTTCGTGAAGTCCAGCCGCTCTTTCTCAGTGCCGTTGCCTTTCTTCGCGTAACATGGCAGCGCCTTTCGTGCACCGGGACCTTCCCTCCGCGCATTCGAGCAATGATTTTCCAGCTCCGGTGCCGTCCTTCGCGCAGTCCCTCCGCTCGGCGCCTCCTCCGAGCAGCACCTTTCGTGCACCGGCGCCGTCCTTCGCGCAGTCCCGCCGCTCCTTTCCAGTACCGGCGCCGCCTCCGCGCAGCACCGCAGCGCCTTTCAGGCACCGGTGCCGTCCTTTGAAGTCCCGCCACTTGTTTTCAGTGCCGGCGCCCTCCTTTATAGGCCCCTTTACTCTCCTTCGCGCAGCACCGCGGCGCCTGTCGTGCACCGGTGCCGTCCTTCGTGCAGTCCAGCCGCTCTTATCCAGTGCCGGTGCCTTCCTTAGCGTAACATGGCAGCGCCTTTCGTACACCGGGACCTTCCCTCCGCGCATTCGAGCAATGATTTTCCAGCTCCGGCGCCGTCCTTCGCGCAGTCCCTCCGCTCGGCGCCTCTTTCGTGCACCGGGGCCGTCCTTCGCGCAGTGCCGCCGCTCCTTTCCAGTACCGGCGCCGCCTCCGCGCAGCACCGCAGCGCCTTTCAGGCACCGGTGCCGTCCTTTGAAGTCCCGCCGCTTGTTTTCAGTGCCGGCGCCCTCCTTTGCAGTCCCGCCGCTTTTTTTCAGTGCCGGCGCCCTCCTTTATAGGCCCCTTTACTCTCCTTCGCGCAGCACCGCGGCGCCTTTCGTGCACCGGTGCCGTCCTTCGCGCAGTCCAGCCGCTCTTTCTCAGTGCCGGTGCCTTCCTTCACGTAGCACGGCAGCGCCTTTCGTTCACCGGAACCTTCCCTCGCGCGGTCGAACAATGATTTCCCAGCTCCGGCGCCGGCCTTCACGCAGTCCCACGGTCGGCGCCTCCTCCGAGCAGCACCTTTCGTGCACCGGCGCCGTCCTTCGCGCAGTCCCGCCGCTCCTTTCCAGTACCGGCGCCGCCTCCGCGCAGCACCGCAGCGCCTTTCAGGCACCGGCGCCGTCCTTCGAAGTCCGGCCGCTTGTTTTCAGTACCGGCGCCCTCCTTTATAGCCCCCTTTGCCCTCCTTCGCGCAGCACCTCAGTGCATTTCGTGCAGTACGGCAGCGCTTTCGTGCGCCGGTGCCGTCCTTCGTGCAGTCCAGCCGCTTTTTTACAGTGCCGGTTCCTTCCTTCGCGTAGCACGGCAGCGCCTTTGGTGCACTGTAACCTTCTCTCGCGCAGTCGAGCAATGTTTTAGCTCCGGTGCCATCCTTCGCGCAGTGCCGCCGCTCCTTTCCAGTAGCGGCGCCTCCGCACAGCACAGCAGCGCCTCTTAGGGCAGCGGCGCCGTCCTTCGAAGTCCTGCCGCTCTCTTTCAGTACTGGCATCCTCTTTTGAACCCCCATTTATCCTCCTGCGGGCAGGACTGCAGCGCCTTTCGAGCATCCTTCCTTTGCGCAGCCCAGGAATGATTTTCTAACCCCGGCGGCGTCCTTTGCGCTCTCCCTCCGCTCGATCTTTTCTAATACCGACGCCTCCTTCACGCAGCACCACAGTGCTTTTCGTGCCCCGGCGCCGTCCTTCGTGCAGTCATCAGTGCACGTTAAAAGAACCCCAGGTGGTCGAAATTTACGGAGCCCTTCACGGAGTCCCACCGCTCTTTTTTTAACTATTGGCGCCCTGCCTAGCGCAGACCCACAGTGCTTTTCCAGCTCTGGCGGCGTCCTTCGCGCAGTCCCGTAGCGTTATTCCAACACCGGCGCCGTCCTTCGCGCGTTCCCGGAGCGCTTTTCGAGGCCCGCCGCATCATTCGTGCAGTCCCGCAATGCTTTTATAGCCTCGCGCCTTCGTTCTCGCAGTCCCCCAGCGCGTATTCAGTACCGGCACCGATGTTTTCGCGTACCTGCGGCACTTTTCCACCCATGATGCCGTCCTTCGCGTGAACGCGCAACGCTTTTTCAGCCCTGGCTCCCTCTAAGCAGTCCCGCAGCGCCTTTTAGGACTTGCCTTATCGCGCATTTTGGTATCAAAATCGTATCGTATTTCGTATCAAAATTCTAGAGCTCAATTTTTTTCTTGTGATGAGGTTCTTGTTTACGTAACAAGAATCGTTTAAGCAGCGGACTACTTTTTCGTCGTGGAGGAATTCTGTGCACAGAGGCTGAATGTGAGCGGAGCTTCACTGCAGACTTGAGTTGTATCCGACTATAGCTGCACCGCTTATTTTTTTTTGCGATCTGACCGCCCATTCACCAAGCCTTGGCGGAAAAGTCTCGAAACATATTGGAAGGGTCGCGGCCACCACTCGCGCCCGATTCAGGCGGCCGTTGAGACGTAAACAAACCGGTATTGCCGTTGCGACGAAAATTCGACATCAGCTGGTCGATTGGCAAGAGCGTGTTAGCATCAGCCGCTGCCTACAGAGGGTGTCGCGTAAAGCTGCAACTGCTCGTTACTCGCCGCGGTGGCGTAGTGACTTTGGCATTCACCTGCAAGATAGAATCCCTGCCGCGTTTCGATGGAGGCGAAATACCAAGAAGCCCGTGTGCTGTGCGCTGTCAGCGCACGTAACCCCCAAGTGGTCCAAATTAATCCGGAGCCCTCCACTACGGCGTCTTTCATAGCCCATGCGTCGCTGGGATGTTAAAAACTCCGCGTGCCACATACCAGCAACTCCTCGTGTGCAAAGCAGCGTTTTTTTTTTCTTAATATGAATGCGCTGTGTGAAATCTGATTCGATGGGAGCCGTGAAACGCGCCATGACTGAGCGAAAAACACTACTGGACAGCTGAGGACAATGTACGCTGATAGAAAAGCTGTCGTACACGTCCTGTTTGGTTCGACGTCACTTCTTGTAGCAGCGCGAATCAACATGAGGGTAAGAGGATTACACTCGAAAGTGCTGAACTTCGACTTACTGCATAAAAGAGGACAGGGATCAGCAACGAGGAAGGAGCCCGCTGAAAACGCCATGGTGCAATCAGCAGTGGTATGGCATCAGGTGTCCCCTATTTCTTCACTGTTGTGTATGCATACGCAGTGTGCTGCTGCTGGGACCACCTCATTCAGAGGCATGTGCAGTTCTGACTGACAGGCAGACATGTGGTACGGTGAAGACATGTTGAAATGACGAAGTCCCTGGCGATCATTGCAATTGATGCGGAGGGGCATGTGCCAGCAGTAAGACTCCTATTGTGTGACTGATTTGCACTGACAATCTGAATTCACTCACACCAATGACAGTTTCAGTTTGACAGTTCATTTATTTGTGCGTTGTTCATTAGTTCAAATCATGTGTGTCTAGTGGCCATCAATTCTCCTCTTCGGTGGTTGTTCTGAGCACTCTTGCAGAGTCCTAAAACCTCCAACGACGCCAAGGTTTGCCCATGACGACCCTGTTAATGCTAGTTCGTTATAATTTCAGCAGAGGGATGTATCACTTGTGTAGCAGGGCGGTACATTGTAAATGCCTCCTTGCCTTAATTAGTTGTGATTGCCAATCGTAACGTGTTCAAGCTTTCTTGGCTGATTTATACTGATCTGAACTAAGTGTGTTGGTGGCCCAGTTGTCCTAGGGTGGATTTATAGCCCCCCCCTCCCACCCCCCGCTTCCGCCTCCTTCCGCGTCTACAAATCTGAGTAAAGTAAGGGCTTTGGCTTTTGGCTGCTGATCTCAAGGTCGCGAGATCGAATCCCAGCCGCAGAGACCGCATTTCGAATGAAAGTGGAATGCAAAACCGCCGGTATGCTGGCATAAAAAAATTCCGAGGAATCCCCTTCCGAGAAATCTCGAGGGTGGTGGATCGGGCTATTCGGTGCTCAGATGTTTTTTCAGGAGGGCTAAAATTCGAAACTGACACAGGGAGACAGTCATGGAAGTAGCGTCCATGTCTGCCTCTCCCTTTGTCCGTGTCAAATTTTAGCCCCCCCCCCCCCTCCGCCCCCCCCGAACTGACCCCTACGAGAGTCTGCCATAAGTCCGCCTTTAGGTTGTTCTCACTGTTTCACTAGCTAACACTCCAGTATTTTTGCTGGTGTTGCTGCCCCAATTTTGTTCACCATTAATTTTAAACCATCGGGTCTCGGGAAGTTGATCTATCTTGTATTTTGTATTCCGAAACCGTATACAGTATATAGTTCTCGGTTCTTATCCACAACGCACACGTGCCTCGTCCTGCTGTGTTTGCTTTTTTTAAGTTTGTTTGGCAACCTGCTCATCCCCTGGACAGCAACCTGCTGCCCTCAGTGCTGTCGCAGAGGTATTTTTCTACCTTGCTGGCTCGGTGGACTGCATATTGTGATACAACCAGAGTCGTGAAGGACTCTGATAAAACTCAAGAATGAAATGCAAATGCTCCTCAAAGGAAGAGGCATTGATTGTTTCCCACCCGTTAGCCAGACGTAACCCAGTCAAGCTTTCTTAGCTGATCTGTCTGATTCTCATGACTTCGCTGTTGCCAGACCGCTGTGATTTATACAACCAGAGTCGTGAAGGACTCTGATAAAACTCAAGAATGAAATGCAAATGCTCCTCAAAGGAAGAGGCATTGATTGTTTCCCACCCGTTAGCCAGACGTAACCCAGTCAAGCTTTCTTAGCTGATCTGTCTGATTCTCATGACTTCGCTGTTGCCAGACCGCTGTGATTTATACAACCAGAGTCGTGAAGGACTCTGATAAAACTCAAAAATGAAATGCAAATGCTCCTCAAAGGAAGAGGCATTGATTGTTTCCCACCCGTTAGCCAGACGTAACCCAGTCAAGCTTTCTTAGCTGATCTGTCTGATTCTCATGACTTCGCTGTTGCCAGACCGCTGTGATTTATACAACCAGAGTCGTGAAGGACTCTGATAAAACTCAAGAATGAAATGCAAATGCTCCTCAAAGGAAGAGGCATTGTTTCCCACCCGTTAGCCAGACGTAACCCAGTCAAGCTTTCTTAGCTGATCTGTCTGATTCTCATGACTTCGCTGTTGCCAGACCGCTGCGATTTATACAACCAGAGTCGTGAAGGACTCTGATAAACCTCAAGAATGAAATGCAAATGCTCCTCAAAGGAAGAGGCATTGATTGTTTCCCACCCGTTAGCCAGACGTAACCCAGTCAAGCTTTCTGGGCTGATCTGTCTGATTCTCATGACTTCGCTGTTGCCAGACCGCTGCGATTTATACAACCAGAGTCGTGAAGGACTCTGATAAACCTCAAGAATGAAATGCAAATGCTCCTCAAAGGAAGAGGCATTGATTGTTTCCCACCCGTTAGCCAGACGTAACCCAGTCAAGCTTTCTTAGCTGATCTGTCTGATTCTCATGGCTTCGCTGTTGCCAGACCGCTGCGATTTTACCGCACCCGGTGTAAGGGTAGACCACGACGTCATTAAAACCGGTTGACGCCATTGGCTGGACGGCCTCCTTGAGGGCCATCTGCTGCTTTGTTCCAGAGTTGTATCTCGCTTTGGTTTCATTTTGTCTGCCCATTTAGCCCTTCCACTGCGACCTCTAAGTGGCATATTCTATGCCACGGGTGTCCTTGCCCTTTCTTGTGCTGTTGTCGAGCATCTGCAGGCCAAAAAAAGACTACTGAAACGGAGTTATGAACACCACAATTAAGGTTCTTCGTGGTTGCCGACATCCATATATACTGGAGCTCGCTGAATGCTCGCGCGCAGAACGGGAAACCTGTCGTTTTGTGGGAGAAAAACCGATCGGTGCAGGAAACAGCGCGCAGTGTGCGTTCTGCGTCTTCCCACTAGTGAGCGGGGAGTTGCGCGCCGGGGCACGCAGACACAAACAGTACAAACTGGATGACAACTACAACACAGGTGAAAATGTGTTCTAGTAATTGATCTGCTTTCTTGTGGATCCCTGCCATTCAGAGAGAAGAGTTGTGCCCTAGTGAAAAACCCTGTAAAGACAGGCTGACCCTTCACCTTCTCTTTGGTGCAGATGTGACTGAAAATGAAAATATTGAGCCATTAGTATGTCAAAAAAACCCTCTCTTAAATTCAGCTGCAGTGGCATCCGCTTTTTATGCGAGAGGTGCGAGGTTCGATGTCCAGTGCTGCTGGGTGCCCACTGGTTAATCCAATGGGGAGCTTCACCTAGTCTTCTCCTAGCCTGGTGCTCAGCCTATGATTGGGTCTTTGACTCCACCTTGAGTGCACACCTTGCATCATGGCACTTTAGCAGAGCTTCCAGTGCGTCATTAAATTTTATTTTTTAAATGTCATGACCCTCAGTAAGCACAATGTTCAGATGGCACAAGCCATTTTCTCTAAACGTAACAGCTGGCATGGCTCAACCACGACCTACTGTACTATACAGTAGGTCGTGGGCTCAGACACACAGAAAAACAGCCCATGTATCTGCTACTGCATGACCAGGTTGCCTAGCATCTGGTGCTTTACCTTCCAGCAGGTGGTCTGTCACTAAGAGTGCACTGCCAAATCAAATGATGAGCCACTGCTGATGTCCCTGTGGTTGAGTGGCCTGGATGCCATTTTACATTTTGGAGTGTATAGAGGAGCAGTCCTTGGGTCAGGGGCCACTGTTGCTAGGGGCTTGGATACTCCATGTACCCTAAATTAACATATGGTGTGGTTGTTTTGCTTAATTAGGTACACTTAAGGGGATATTGCTGCAGTTTCTTGTGGGTCAGAAGTTTCATTTGTGCCATTCATGTTGTCTACGTGGAGTCAGCCGATTACTGTGCAAGAAAAAATACAAACACCTTCAGCTCCTTGCTATATTTTTGCTTGGTTGTCATGTGAAGATGGCTGCCTATACATTTTTTGTATGCTCCTATAAGGTCAATTCGCAGTATGCACCCGTCCCTGTCATGTCTTTCATCCTGGTGTTTTTCGTCATGCTGTCGGCATGACCTTGGAAGTCGTTTTGCATGTTGAGTTGTAATAGAAGCATTTCTGGGTGCCTTTAATGTTTCGAAATGTGTAGGTAGGTATTTTTAACTATGCATTCAATTTGGTTTGTTTTCTGTGCTGGCATGTTTGCGACATGTTTGTGATGCATTACCAATGGCAAGGCTGGTGTGCATAGAGGGATTCGTGCTGGGTAAGAATGACCTTAAACATTGTTCTACATAGTCTAGGTACACTTTTGTATCTAGTAAAAGGTATGGCAGTGGTACGGATGCTTATGCAAAAGTTAACAAACTTCACTTTTCACCATGCATTTTAGCTTTGGTGCTTCAAACTTCCCATCAGTAAATAGATATTGACTGCACACAAAAACACATGGCAGAAAGTACAGACAGCACTCTCATTGCAGGATGTACTACAGCAAATTGCAGATGAATGTAGTGTTGCAGTTGTCTGGGTGGTGCTACTATGTAAAGTTGTATGCTAGCAAAGTGCAACTGGAGCTGTTGTTTAAATTTTTTTACACATCATTTGACTGCCCAGTTTCAAGTTAGTTGCTGCAGTCTAGCTGGACTACCGACATAGTGGCTAGGTGTGAAACTGCTGATCACGCATTACTTCAGTGGTGACAAAGTGCCAAGATGCTTGATTCGGCGCACACCATTAATAACCGTGGTCATTGAGCTCACTAGTGGCAAAATTGACTTTACCTGCAGGCCACCAAAACCAGCATCAGGAGTCATGGGCATTTCTGGCGAAAACTCTTCCTGCATTCGGGTGCACCATCCTCTTGGAGACCATGAAGCAGAGGATGGCCAGTGGGAACTGGATTTTCCTCCCAGCCCAGCGGCCGAACTACTCGATGATGTGTGGCCACTCATTAATGACTACTGGTCAGTGCGGGCTGCTATGTTTTGACCACTGATGGAACGAAAACTGCTATGCATCTCAATCTGCAGTCCTGGAGAAGTTGAAAATTGGGAGATAAATATCTTGGAACATGCACATGACAGGAAAATATCAAATTGAGTAGTCTGGAAATACCAACACTGCTGTTTTCTCATATTAGCATTCACGCAGACTACAGTGGCTAAAAGATTGATTTTTAGTTAATTAGGAGCTTTACAACAATTACCATCCTAGTACTTTGTGTTCACCTATTCGCATGTAATTTTGTATTTTTTATGTGGAGCCGCCATTAGCACTAATCAAACTAATGTTACTCTTCCATGCTTCCGGCTTGCTTGAGGCTCTGAGGCATTGCAATACAGGGTGCAGAATTCCTTGGCTACTTTAAAGATCTTATCAAAATTGCTAATGGCATTGCTCTCGTGGTCCCTGAGTGCTCAATATCTCCTCCATCCTTCAACAGATTTGCAGTTACTCTATCCTCAACTGCCTCTTTTTATCTCTGGATTCCTTTTAAGGCTTTTCCTACACTCTCTATCATTAGCAATGATATATCCTATTTCATGGCTTTGCTGCCTCTGTCATTATGCCATGATTCCGGTTACTGTAGTACAAATCTGTGCAGAATTCCTTGGCTACTTCTAATGAAAATGCCCTCCTGGTCTCTTAATGAGTGATCTGATTTTTACTGATGCCTAGCTTGCTTTTTGCCGTGTGAGGCTTCCATCACTGTTCAGAGCCTGCTCGAACTTTTTCACATCGAAAGTTCACATTTTGACAGTTATGCTAGTTCTTTCTATGAGTTTCAACACTTTTATAATATTTAACTATGCTGCAACTGTTCTCATGCCTATCTGTGAGATATATTGTGCTAGTAATCTTGTTTGGGTTTGCTTGTGTAGGTTTGGGGACATTACCTTAACCCTTGCAGACACTGATTGCTATTTTCATTCAAGAAAGAAATCTGCCACTTAGTCATGCAGACCTCGAAAAAACTAGCCAACCAGAGGCTAGTTTTGCTGTATGAATATCTCCTGTTGGGTTTCTACAGCCATGCACATTTTGTACAAAGCGTCATGGTAGTTGGAAGTTGTAGAATTGACACAGTAGCATTTGTAACATAAGCATTTTGTGGGATCATGGCATTTTCTTCTGAAGATGCACATCGTGCGAGAAACAGAATGAAATCATACTATTAATAATGGATGACAAAATCTGGCTACACTGTATTTGTGATATGAGTAGTGCTGAATTCATCTGAAACAAAGAAATCACTGCTAGTTGTGGCACACTTTGAGAAAAAGCAGTGCCATTTACGTAGTCATAGTTCTTGGTTACGATGCTCAGCTGCTGATCCGAAAGACGCGGGTTCGATTCCGGCCGTGGCGGTCGAATTTCGATGGAGGAGAAATTCTAGAGGCCCGTGTACTGTGCGATGTCAGTGCACATTAAAGAACCCCAGGTGGTCGAAATTTCCAGAGCCCTTCACTACTGTGTCCCTCATAGCCTGAATCGTTTTGGGATGTTAAACCCTATAAACTAAACTGTAGTCATAGTTCCCCAAGTTTACTTATTAGTGATGTCGTTGCCACTGCAAGTTGCCTTTGTGGGCAGTAAGTGCATTGGTGGCCCTGTTGCAGTGGGAACATCTCTCAGCTTTTGGGGAAGCAGCATCTTTTCATCTACGTGGAGCGCCCCAGCTTCAACCTGGATTTGTGCACTGTGCATGAGGTGTACAAGCGTGTCACTCTCACCATGGACCACCTGGGGAGGTGAGTCACAAGCTGCTCGGTTGGCCTAGAAGTACTGTCCTCTGCTTACTGTCTAGGATAGCACCAACGTTGTGTTCTGTAACAGAGCTGTATGTTAAGATCAGAGGCCCAGGGAATCTGCTACCTGACTTCTGAAGTTTTCGGAGCAACTAGCATTTTTTCTGTGTGCAAGCTGGGATGTGCCACCATGTGATGCAATGGGCACTCATACTCTAGTCTTGATAGTCGAGTAGAAGTTTGCAGCATCTGTGATCAGTTTGTGCAGGCGTAAAGCTTTTATGTTATATTAGAGATGGGCATGTGCATGCAGTGAGCATCTCTGTGTCACATGGTGCACAATGCCTTGCCTTTGCATGTGCGAGAATGTCATGTCTTGCACTCATGTGCAGGCAGTGAAGGACGGAGCTGCTCAGTAAAAAAGTTTTGCAGTAACAAAATCTGAAGCTCCGTGATGAGCAATAGTTTTCTGTTGCTGCAGCCTCTGCTAAATGGGCATGGGTAGGTACAGTGGGGCACTTAGTGCATCAGCCAGATTAGGCACCTGCTTGTCTTGGACACATGTACTTAGTCCAGTGCACAATTTGAAGGTGATCATGTTTTTTTGGCAATGTGGCATTCCTTTAGGCTACAGTTTAGCAGCATGGCCTGAAGGAGTGTCATTTAAGCTCGCCAAAGGATTTCTCTATACTAAGCCGTCATTTTTATTGCAGATTGTGACTGTTACACTGCTCCATTTTGGCCCGAACAAACGTGATAACCTTAATAGCACACTACACCACAGCTATGGTACCCTGCCCCATTCTCTTCCCAAACCATCCTTCGTGAGCGGCATTATCAGAACCCTTCTTTAGTGCACAATGAGGTGGGAATGGGAATGAGCTGTGGGCATTTCCAGGTTGCATTTTATGGTGCACCCTTTGAGTAGTTGGGGAAATAATTTTGCTGCTGTCTATGTGTGCTGCTTGTAAAAAAGATTTTTTTCTGTTTTCAGTGATGCCATTATCAACTCTGACAGAAACAGCATGGTGGAGCCATCAGATGCCTTGAGTAAAACACATAGCTGCTGTGGCGTAAATGGCTCTACATTACACACGCTTTATTCTCTCAAAGCATGAGAAACCTGCGTGTGACCTGTGTGGTGAAGTGGCTGCCATAAACCAAATCTTATATTCATGTACAAAACTTGAAAAACTGAGAAAAAAACATCATATCTTATGCAATTTTGTAACAAACATATCCCGTTCCACCCCAGCTTGCTCCTTGGAGGTAATTCACTTGTCAAATAGGCAAAGGTACAGCTAAGGAGGTGAAGGGAAGAGCACTTTCAGCTGAAGTTTTCAAACCTTGAGTGGCAGTGCTCACCCTTTTCTGTCCAAGTTGAAGTGTTTTGTCATTTGTGCTATTTGCTGAGGTGGTGTGGTGAAAGATATTTGTGATGAAAAAGATGCTGTATGTGCAGCAGTGGTAATAAGACTTGCTTCTCTTCAGTGTGATGTGCTGTCATCTATCGCCACCCCCATCTGTTTTTCAAGTGCTTGAAGTTAATGCACTCCTCTCTACTCAATAAATGGATGTGCTTTTACTTTTTCGGCTGAAACAGTTTATGAAACAGTCCAGGATCTTTCAATCTAAATCAAGAAGTACTCTGTCAGCGCTGTTTTGCTTTTTCATGCTTATTGTCTGCTATTATTTTGTGAAATCTCTCTTGCCCACACTGCCTGTTCTTATTTCATCCCCCCTACTTGCCACAAGGCTGCAAATGACTGCCTGACATTTCAGGTGCACCCATCAGGGCACTGAACAGTGCTAGGTAACGCTGAGCCAAGCATTTAAAGCAAAAGATCACTTTAATAGTAGCATGGTCTTTTAGTGCAGGAGGCTACCCACTGATCCTCTTTCCCTGCAGCCTCGTGGAACGATCCAATGAAGAGCGCGAGAACCTGGTTGGGGCGGCAAACACCTTTGTGAACACCTTGGTGGAACTTGCTAAGCTGCTTCTCCACAAGGTATGGCTCTGTCTGTTCTGTTGACTGTAGTTTTATTTGGAAAGGGTGTCGTCATATGCAAGGACAAGGAAACGTCCTGAAGGAAATGTGATTCACCTGCTCAAAGTTCACCTTGAGGTTGAGGGGCAGGGCCTGGGAAGGTATGTTACAGCAACGGGGCTTTGACACTTGATTTGATGGCTTCATCTATTGACAACTATTAACAGCAGCCGCATGGTCCTCTCCCAGCATGCCATATTGGTGCCCATTCAGGTGACCTTCATACCAAGGCCTTACTGAGTCTTCATTTTGAAGCTAAAGCTAGGGGTTAAGGTGAGATGGCAAACTGTTTTGATACTGAAAAAGCATGGAGAGAATTTGTTGTCTTTAAGCTGCCTACATGCTGCCACAGTGGCTCAGTGGTTATGGTGCTCATCCTCTGGCCCAAAAGATGCAATGCCAGCCTCAGCAGTATCATTTCAACGGAGGCAAAATTCTAGACGCCCAGGTGGTCGAAATTACCTGGAGCCCTCCACTACAGCGTCTCTCATAGCCTGAGTTTCTTTGGGACGTATAAGCCAAATTAAAAATGCTGCCCATAAATGGAGCTCTACATAATTCAAATTTTTGGCCCCCTTCAAGCTGGCAAATCATTTGCGACGCCAGAACCCAAGTGCAGCCGCTGCATGAGCGGTGTCATCCCAGAAGAGGTACGCTGAACTGAAACCAGACTCAGCAATAGTTAAAATTCTTTACTCGAGACAAATGCTTTGAGATTTTTAATGCCAAACATTCGAATCAAATTATCCAAATTATAACTAGGCACATGCCTAGTTATGAGATGCTTTTATTATTGCATGTTCACAGGCTGGACTACCTGATGGTGATTGGAGTGTGACTGGGGAAGAAATGCTGGATTTCGTCCTCGACCCTGAAAACAAGTGAGTATTCCAGCTCATGAACTTGATCGTTTGTGCAGTGTTGTGCAGAGTTGGCTGTATGGCCTCAACTACAGATAGTCCTTCAGATAGTATAACTGCTGTTTTAGAAAAGGGCTGGTAAAATCAACTGTGGCAGCTCTAAAGGCCTCGTTTGCTAGTATGGAGGCAGTTCTTGCTGAAGTCTCTTCTGCAGGGAGTTTCGGTTGACTCATGCTTTAAAGGAAAAGCCATGCCAAATTTTTGTTGTTTTTTCTTTGGAATGATACTTGAAACATTAGTAAATGTAGATCACATCATAGAATTGCCCACACTGAGTAAATAATTTTCTTCTCTTATGTAGCTTCAGTTTGGTTTGAGTAGCCCAATGGTGGCTGCAATGTCACAGGTAAGTATGAGATCATGTGATGCATACAAAAGCTGCAATCTTTGGAAATTGGATGCATTGCTATTAGGAAGACCACAGAAAAAGGTTGACACAACAAAAAAGAACGCTCAAAGATTGAGTGACCAACTAGCCCAGCACCAGGTTCTTACAAAAGTTGCTTGTTTTTCTTAATTCACTCCAGCACTAGCCTGCTTGAAGCTGGAATGGCAGCAAATTCTTATAAAGGTGCACTAAAGAGGAAATTGAACTTGCCTTTTACCATGGGAACCTGATTTACACGTTCCCAGCATTCTTTGAAACTTCGAATTATTGTCCTATGCGGCTGATTTCATAACGTCCTGGCTCCCACCTTTTTTGAAGTGATTGCTGAAGGTAGGAGGAGCAGCAGGAAGCAGGAATGGTTGGTAGCAAGAGTGGGCTGGGTCTAAGTAACTTTCTGTCCAAAAATTGTCCGCTGTGCCCATCTGTGCAGGGACATCGTGGCCATGGGTTACCGGCAGATTGTGGCTCTGCACAAGTCGCTGATTCATTGCATTCATCGCATTCTGCAAATTCTGGATGCAATAGCTCCTCCCGAAGCCTCCAGCAAGTGACTGGAAAGGTGCATCAAGCACTGCTGCTGCTTCAAGCAGACCCATTCGCTGTGCCTCCTTCCTGTCATCTGGTTGGAGCATCCTGCCTGCCTCCCCCAGTTTTCTAGACCAAAGGTCATTTTCGAGCAGTGCAGGAGCAGAAAATAAAAGTTCTTTCCTTTTTTTTCCCGTGTGAAAACTGTTCCTACATTGCCTGCTACCATGATTTCCGAACTATGGACTGCACCGAGTGTAATCCAGTGTTCAGTCCTCTTAAGAAAATTTTTTTTACTAGATTGTCTATACCAGGTACATATTTTAGCAACCCAGCATGGCAGCATTATCCAGGCTATTTGAGCAAGCAAAGTGTTTGTTTTGAGCAGATTTGTGGCACTGACTCCACATTCTTCCTTACTGTGAACAGCTTGGCTACATGCATGCCCAAAGTCTGGTGGCGATTAGTGAGTTGTAGGGAGAGAACTCTCAGAAAAGCAAGCAGCAAATGGTTTGACAAACTTTAGATGAGGCACCTCATCTGCATTTTCGGTACGATAGTGCAGTTTTGATCAGCTTTTCTGACAGTCTGGCTTGTGCGCTGCTGACATGAGAGTTCAGGTTGTCTACCGAGAACAAGCGCATTTTGTGCAAAGTAATTTTTATATTACATTTGGTCGACTTTGCAGAGATTTTATGCTCGTTATCACTGTTTATAAAAAATTTGACTGGCTTGCAGGCGTTATCACCTCACGAAATACGAACTCCGAAAAATGGAATTAACACACTTAAGGCATACAGCATTGACTGGCATTTCTCGCCTGCTGACCAGATTCTCCCTCCCACTATTTCTCTTTACAATGGCAGGGTGGGATGACTGTGGGGCAGTTAAGAGGAGTGCTGACTTAACTACCCAGACTTCACTACGGCGTTCCTCACAGCCTCAGTCTCTTTGGGACGTTAAACCCCAATAAACCAAACAAACTCACCATGAGCTCAGTCAACACATTTTCTTAGTGGTAAATGAACGGTTTTCCTCCTCCTACTCCATGGTCACGCCTCCTGCGTTGTACGTTGTTGGTGCTACACCTAATCCATCTAATCCCGGACTCTGAGGAGCAGGCACTGCATCTTGAAAATAAAAAAAAGAAAAGCCGCATCTCCACTGCACTGCAGGTGATGGTGCCATTTATTCCCATTGAATTGACATTGTGTCAAGACTTTTGTAGTTTTTTTTAGCTTGCATACCGCACATCTTGTTGAGACCAGTGGTGAGCACCACGCGTGCATCTGTGAGCCTAGAAGATGCTGTAGCACTAGCTGTACCTAATTATTATCCCGCAGTTCGGCACGCTGTTGTTGGCTCAAGCTCTGTTGGTGGAGTAACGTGTGCAGCGAACCTTCCCACCATTTTTGTTGGGAAATTCATGGCGAAAGTGGCGGTCTGGAAAAAGATCCATGGTCCAGCCTGCGTCATACTACTGTGGTTAACTATTATTATTATGCAATGATAACGTGTTATCATTAGGTCTTCACCTTGCTTTGCATTCCTTCTCTTCTCTTGGCAATTTTTTACGGTGCCTCGATCCAGCTGCTGCATCGAGGCGTGGTTACGCGTGGATGGTTGGATGAAAGATATGAGCGTCCCCTTTGAAACGGGGTGGTCGCAGTCGCTATCATGATCGGCTTTCTTTCTTCATTTTCTTTTTTTTTTTCATTAATTTTTTCTTTATATTTCTAACGGCATTAATTGAATCAGTCCATAAATTCGCCATTTTTTAAATACATTTTTAATCCTACACTTATAACCTTAAGTCACCTCTGCTTTTGAGCCACCAATCTTTCAATCTTCCAATCGCTTTTTGTCGACTTCCATCGCAGATTAATTCATTCACGTGACCTTTGTTATCTATAGACCCTAGGATCTAGGGTAATTGTGCCTGAATCAACATTCAGATGGATACCACCACCTTCTAGTATAAGATGTTCAATTGTTTCTGCAGATTTACCACACACTTCTAATATGTCATCGTCTTGGTTGTATTTCATTTTGTAGCTGCGCGTTCGAAGGCACCCTGATCTAGCTTCAAAGAGTAGGGCACTGCCTCCTGAGTTATCATAGAATGATTCCTTCCTGACCTGCCTTTTCCAGTATTGATATAGTTCTACACTATGCTTCTTTTCCGTTGAGTTATTCTACACTATGCTTCTTTTCCATTGAGTTAATCCAATTTTTACCTTCCGCGTTTTTTTACCTGTCGTTTCAAGCTCTTTACTGCTCCGTCCATGTGTCCTGCGGTTATTCCCTAGACATTTCCTCTAATGTGAATCGACGCGTTTTCTGTATAGCTATTTAAATACCTTAGCTGATCAATTCCTCACGCATTCTTCATATAATATTCTACTCTGAGCTTCTCGTGCTTCGAACAGTGCCTAGCACTTATCACCTTGTACTGCCTCGTTTGTGGTTTTGCCTTAGGCATCTAGTGGTAATCTTCCAACAGCTCTCCGATTTATTTCTAATCTCAACTGTACTTCTGCCCTTAGGCACAGAACCGCATTCGCGAAAGTAAGCCCTGACACCATTATTTCTTTCCAAATACCTTTAGTACTTCATGTTTGCACCCCCATAATTATGTATGCTTCATTATCCCGGCATCTCTTTGCCCGTTTGCCCCAACAGAGTCTGTTCGTGCTTCTTCGTGTATATCTGTCCTTTGTTTACTCATACCACGAGATATTTGTAATCAGCCACTCTGGGTATTTCATGGCCTTGTATTGTAAGCCCCTGATCAGTCGTATCGCTGAAAATGATCACACCTGACTTAATTGCGCCAAAACTGAAACCTAGGTTGTCTCTGTCTCCGAAACAATTAACCAGAGTTTGCAAATCTTCCTAGTTATCTGCTAACTGTACAATATCGTCCGCATACATTAAACTGGGGAGCCGTTGCTCAAGGACATTTCCGCCTAATCTTTACGACAGATTATAACCTAGATTACTTCCTTGCAGCCTTTTTTCCATATTTATCATATAAAGCATGAACTTGCAGCAGTGATAGAGGACAACCTTGCCTTAATCCTTTGTGTACCTCCACAGTTGTCGCACTTTTTATCCCTTCCCATGTAGTCCCAACTTTATTATCTCGGTATATTTCCTGTAGAAAATCAGCTACCTCATGACCGCCACCTTCATCTTTTAATATGTTCCAAAGGAGTCCCCTGTTCACTTTGTCGTATGCACCGCTTATGTCTAGGAAGGCTTAATACATACGTCTGTTTTCCACCTTGCCTATTTCTATGCATTGAGTAAGCACGAACAGGCTATCATCTAAGCACCTAGCCCTTCTGAACCCATTCTGAAGTTCCCTGATTATCTTGTTACTTTCTACCCATGACTGCATTTTTAATATCACCGTCTGCATTGCCAGCCTATATATTATCGTAATCAATGCGAAGGGTTTCATGTGCACCCTATCTTCTTTCCCTTTATGAATCAAATTAATTTTTCTCTGTCGGCACCTCTGTGGAATATGCTTCTTTGTTATGACTGTTTCCAATGCGTTTGTTTCCTTGCTACTTGATAAAGTTCATATATCAGCTTAATTGGAATCGCATCTATTTCTGCGGATGTGCATTTAGGAATATTTGCTTCTGCCTTTTTCCAGTTAAGTCTGGTCATTTCTAAGCTGCTTTGTATTATGCTGTCCTGTACGTTGCTCCCTAATTTGGGGAGATTACCCTATCGTCGCTCCTAAGTGACTGAGATAACTGATGTAATGTTGCTCACAGCGTAGTCTCCCTCTAAACATTTTCCCTTGGTATCTCGTATCCGTTACTGCTTTCTTTGATTCTTTTGCTCAGCCAGATTATATAGTTCCAGAATTTTCTTGCCCCACTGGTGTATCGCAACCCAAGGGAAAAGGGCGCGAAAATAAGAGAAGACACTGGGCACAGAGCCCAACCTTCAGTAGCGGCGAACAAACAAGAGCGTTTATTTGCGGTAAACGGCTTATATACCCTCGGCTAGGGGGCGCACAATGTTGCTTGCACACAACTGAGTTCAGCAGGTTGCCAACACGCAACAAGGAAAAAGCTACACATGAACACGAGAACACCACGTCATCCCCTTCGCAAAAAAAAAAGAGAAGTCACACATAGAAGTCTCCGGAACGTGACGGCATCCATCTGTCCCTAGTCGATGGTTCTCTTGATCCCATTACTGAAGGACTGTCATTTGCAGGGGGTAGAAATGAACCTGAAACATCAGGCGGTGATCTCGAAAGTGTTGTTGGAGCTTGCAGACACAGTTTCGAGTTGTCCACAGCACCTGGGTTGGGGTCCTCCCCAGGCAGCTGGCATGACTGTTGGTTCCTCTCGGTCAGACATTTCTCCGGATCAGACACCAGCTTGGATGCATTTCATGAGTGACCATCCTCCAGGTGGAAAGAGCTTGTACCTAGCTGCTTTCTTATTCGCAAGGGCTTGGAGTAGGATAGCCCCACCTTTCCTATACGCGGGGGGTTACGGACTCGCACATAACTTCCCACCCGGAACTTCGGAGCCTTTGCCGCTCGCCTCTCATCGGTGTAAGTCTTCATTGATGTCTGCTTTGCCCGAACACGAGCATGTAGCTGGCACATAGCCAAGGCAGGCTGTTGAAAGAACCCCCTCGAAGGTATGCCCACAATGTCGAGACGGGCTCTGGGCTGGCAGCGATGAAGTAGCACAGCTGGCGAGACTCCGGTAGTAGCATGCAAGGTCGCCCGGTACACGGCCAAATACTTCAATACAGTCGACTGGATGCATCGGCCTTCCAAGGCAGAAAGTTTAATGAAGTCCTTCAGGCGTCTATTAAACCTCTCAACCAAGCCATTAGCTTGGGGATAGTACTCTGAAGAGACGCAGTGTTTGATGCCTCTCCTTCAGGAAATTTTCAAACACTTGGGGCTTAAACTGGGGTCCATTGTCCGAGACAAGTTCTTCCGGGTAGCCCTCACGGCTGAAGACACCACACAAGAAGTCGATGACGACTTTAGACGTCACTGTATTGGTGAAGTAAACTTCTGGCCACTTGGAATGATAATCTATGAAAGTTATTATGAACTTCGGGTTGGCCTGCTGCAAGTTCAAGGGGCCTACAATGTCAATAGCAACCTTTGCCATGGAAGTTCCGGAAACTCAACAGGCTGCAGGGGTGCATGAACTGGTTTTGCCGACTTGTCGGCTGCTTGGAAAACATGGCAGCTTCTCGCTGCCTATTCCACCTCCCTGTCCATTTTTGGCCACCAGAATTTTTCTCGAAGCCGTTGTTTCGTTCTTGTTATGCCAGGGTGAGTGTCATGTGCGAACAACACTTCGGATGTCGAGGCTGCGGGCACAACAATTCTCTCCTCTCTAAGGACAATGTTGTCTATCAAAGACAGTTCCTCCTGCACCTCATGGTAAGGGCATTAGCTCTGGGCCTAAAAGCTTTTTGGCAGGCCATCCAGATGCAATGTATTCAGCCACAGTCTGTAAGGTTGCATCCTCAGCAGTAGCTATTTGAAGTTATTCTTTGGTGATACCGCGGTGATACCATGGACACCGCTTCTTCATCCAACTCCTGCTCAGCAGCAGACGTGAGTGCTAACCTGGACAAGACATCAGCGACTACGTTATCACTTCCCTTGTGGTACATGATGTCAGACCACCTTGCAATTCGTAGCGGCCTTCTACCGGCACCTCCAGACGACAGTAATGTCACCAATGCCTGATGATCAGTTCGGAGAAGAAACCGTCGGCCCCGCAAGTAAGCGTGCCAATGTTCACATGCAATGAGACATGCGAGAGCCTCTTTTTCTCCAGTGGAATCCATGGTGGAAGAAACAGCGCAAACTAAGACAGAAAACAGAACAAGAGGGGAGACACTACAAGCGCTGACTCGCAACTAAGGTTTATTAGAAAAACAGAACAGAATATGTACAGTAACCACCCACGACTGCGCACGTACGTCATAACACCGGGGAAAAACAGATTACATGCATGGCGTGAAAGATGATCTAAACAGGAGCAGCGCGCGTGTGCACCCGTATTTAAGTACCTAAATTCCAAATCTGACAAGGCCACTGAAGGTTCTCTGACGCACCGTTGGCCGTTTTTTCTAATAAAGAACGCTTCCATCAGCTCCCGGGTCACCTAGCTCTTAGTGGCGAAAAAGCACATTGCTTTTCTGGAAAAGGGGTGTCCATTTGCAAACCCGGCAGTGTGTGGGAAGGTTGTCTCGCGAGTCACTGCCGAGTGAGTTGCGGTGCTCAAAGAGCCTTACTTTTACACTGCGCCCCGTTTGCCCGATATACTCTTTACCGCAAGACAGTGGCAAACGATATACAACACCCTTTTTGCAGGGAATGAAAGGCGACACATGTTTTCTTGTACAAGCCTTGCGATTCTTGTGGATACCAGCCGCCAGTTTTTGGTCCATTTGGCAAATCGCAGCGAGCTTCTTAGGTGCTGAGAACACCACCCTAACATCGTACCTTTTTGCCACGCTCTTTAACCCATGGGAAAGCCTGTGAGCGTACGGAATGACAGCCGGCCTATGGCGCTCACTGTCAACACGGCCTCTTACGTTGGCCCCTGACTTAACCCACCTCAGAACTTTTTCTCCTGCCCTGAAGATGACGTGGTCTGGAAAACCACTGCTTTTCAATCGTACCACTTGCTCTGACACACTTTCCGCAACACGGTGGTGGCACGACCTAGATGTGGCGCGCCCTTAAGGCACAAAACAGCGATACCGTCCTTGATCAGTTTTGAGTGCCCTGACTCATAACCAAGGAGTGGCTTTACGGTGCGCGGGCGATACATCCAGCAAAGGTGTCCCGGAGTAGCTCTCAAAGACATGTCAAGAAAGCGTAGCTCGTTGCCAACAGAAACCTCCGTAGTAAAACTTAGACCACGGCTGAACTGACTGAACACCATCAGAACGTCAGCCATTTTCGCTGCAGGGTCAGACCCTTCCACGATGACTAAAAAATCATCCACGTATCTGAAAGCCCACAAGAACAATCCCGCTGAGGCCGCGGCTACCTTCCTATCCATGTCGCTCAGAAAAATGTTGCTAAGCACAGGTGCAACCCTTGACCCAGTGCACACGCCTGCCTTCTGTACAAAAAATGAACCGTTCCACCTGATGACCGTCGATTTAAGGTAAAAAGACAAGATTTCGCAAAACGTGTCAATGGACACGCCGCACTTGCATCATTGTCGTCGGTGATGCACGCTTGAACGCTTTTCATCAATTCATTATGCGGCAACGAGTAAAAAAGGTCCTCAATATCAATGCTAAACATGCCGCACGTTCCCGGATTGTCGTGCATCATCACTTCAGCCAATGCTCCAGAGTTCGGCACCAGAAAGGGATCAGGCACTTTTAGAGATGACAAGTGCGACTGCAGATATCCTGCAACAGCATACTGCCAGGTGTCCTTCTCCGTCACATTGCAACGAAACGGTGAGCCCTGCTTATGAGTCTTGGCAGTGAAAAAAGGCTCTAACTCGAGGCCCTTTGCCTTCTTCACCGACGAAGCCAACCGCTCAAGGTTCGAGCTCAAAAGAAGGGCCACCGCCTTATCTCTAATACATGTGCTACACGGGCACTTTCGAATGACATCTGAGTCGAATGGCATTCGAGACTTGGAATGGCATTCGACCTCGACGGACTCCCGCGGTGCTACACGACACTTTCCAAACGCATTCGAAATTCTCAGCTCGTTTTTCCTTGACGTTTCCTTGCCTTTTCCTTGCCTTTGCTTGCGTTTCGAAACGGTAAGTTTGAACCGGCCCTTCACCCCGCGGAAAAACTTGCCGTTTCGAAGTCCATCTGCCGACTTGCCTCTGGGGAAGACCAGTCAAGATGCTCCACGGAATGTGTTTCCGTACTGGAAAAGACAGAAGGTAGGCCTCGTATGCGCCGTGACACGCGTCCACTGGTGGACTTCTTGCAGTCGAATAAGACTCGAGTGCTTTTGTCGGACAAGGAAGGCTGCTTTGTCCTCCTTCCGAATGCCTTGTTTGAGGAGAAGGCGTGCTCAGCGATCAACAAGAACTTTCGGCAAGTGGACTTCCGTGGTTCCAAAGTTAGAGATAAGGCGGTGGCCCTTCTTTTGAGCTCGAACCTTGAGCGGTTGGCTTCGTCGGAGAAGAAGGCAAAGGGCCTCGAGTTAGAGCCTTTTTTCACCGCCAAGACCCATAAGCAGGGCTCACCGATTCGTTGCATTGTGACGGAGAAGGACACCTGGCAGTATGCTGTTGCAGGATATCTGCAGTCGCACTTGTCGTCCCCAAAAGTGCCTGATCCCTTTCTGGTGCCGAACTCTGGAGCATTGGCTGAATTGTTTATGCACGACAATCCGGGAACGTGCGGCATTAGCATTGATATTGAGGACCTTTTTTACTCGTTGCCGCATAATGAATTGATGAAGAGCGTTCAAGCGCACGTGCATCACCGACGACAATGATGCAGTCAGCTTTATAAGCAAGTGCGGCGTGTCCATTGACACGTTTTGCGAAATCTTGTCTTTCTACCTTAAATCGACGGTCATCGGGTGGAACGGTTAATTTTTTGTACAGAAGGCAGGCGTGTGCATTGGGTCAAGGGTTGCACCTGTGCTTAGCAACATTTTTCTGAGCGACATGGATAGGAAGGTAGCCGCGGCCTCAGCGGGATTGTTCTTGAGGGCTTTCAGATACGTGGATGATTTTTTAGTCATCGTGGAAGGGTCTGACCCTGCAGCGAAAATGGCTGACGTTCTGATGGTGTTCAGTCAGTTCGACCGTGGTCTAAGTTTTACTACGGAGGTTTCTGTTGGCAACGAGCTACGCTTTCTTGACATGTCTTTGAGAGCTACTCCGGGACACCTTTGCTGGATGTATCGCCGCGCACCGTCAAGCCACTCCTCGGTTATGAGTCAGGGCGCTCAAAACTGATCAAGGACGGTATCGCTGTTTTGTGCCTTAAGGGCGCGCCACATCTAGGTCGTGCCACCACCGTGTTGCGGAAAGTGTGTCAGAGCAAGTGGTACGATTGAAAAGCAGTGGTTTTCCCGACCACGTCATCTCCAGGGCAGGAGAAAAAGTTCTGAGGTGGGTTAAGTCAGGGGCCAACGGAAGAGGCCGTGTTGACAGTGAGCGCCATAGGCCGGCTGTCATTCCGTACGCTCACAAGCTTTCCCATGGGTTAAAGAGCGTGGCAAAAAGGTACGATGTTAGGGTGGTGTTCTCGGCACTTAAGAAGCTCGCTGCGATTTGCCAAGTGGACCAATAACTGGCGGCTGGTATCCACAAGAATCCCAAGGCTTGTACAAGAAAACATGTGTCGCCTTTCATTCCTTGCAAAAAGGGTGTTGTATATCGTTTGCCACTGTCTTGCGGTAAAGAGTATATCGGGCAAACGGGGCGCAGTGTAAAAGTAAGGCTCTTTGAGCACCGCAACTCACTCGGCAGTGACTCGCGAGAGAACCTTCGCGCGCACACTGTGCTTTTTCGCCACCAAGAGCTAGGTGACCCGGGAGCTGATGGAAGCATTCTTTATTAGAAAAAACGGCCAACGGTGCGTCAGTGAACCTTCAGTGGCCTTGTCAGATTTGGAATTTAGGTACTTAAATAACCGGGTGCACACGCGCGCTGCTCCTGTTAGATCATCTTTCACGCCATGCATGTAATCTGTTTTTCCCCGGTGAATTATGACGTACGTGCGCAGTCGTGGGTGGTTACTGTATATATTCTGTTCTGTTTTTTCTAATAAACCTTAGTTGCGAGTCAGCGCTTGTAGTGTCTCCCCTCTTGTTCTGTGTTTTCTGTCTTAGTTTGCGCTGTTTCTTCCTCCATGAATTCACACCAACTAGCCCAAATGTCTGCTTTGCTATTGTCTCCAGTGGAATACTTGTGTTCAGTAGCTGTTAATGATCGGGATGCAAAGACTACAGTTCGCAGCTCTTTCCCAGCCTGCTGTTGCAACACAGCTCCGTGTCCTGTGTAGGGTGCATCGGTAGACACAACCACTGGAAGGTCTGGATCAAACGTGTGAAGGACACTGCATGATAATAACGCTGCTTTGACTGTGTCAAAACTATGCTGTGCGGCTTCGTCCCAGACGATTGCTTGCTCCTTGCGCAAGAGTTTTCTCATTGGCTCCACAGCGTCGACATGGTGTGGCACAAAACGCGAATAATAGCTGGCGAGCCCCAAGAACGATCGTAACGCTGGCTCATCTTTTGGCACCACTGCCCGAGTGACTGCTTCTACCTTCGAAAGCATTGGTGCAATACCCTCACTGCTGACTGCATGTCCCAAAAAGGATATTTTGTCTATGTCAAAAAGACATTTCTCATTCAATGTGAGGCCTGCGTTAGAGACCCGTCTCAGAACTTCTCGCAAGTTCTCGTCATGCTCATGAGTAGTTTTGCCCCAGACTATGACACCATCAATGTAACAAAGTACCCCTTGACACCCTTTCAGTATGGCTGACATCAAATTCTGATGCAGGAGCAGATGCGCCACAGAACACTCCTAAACCTGAATAGGCCTTCGTGCGTCACAAATGTTGTGCGCTCATGGGTCTCAGTTGTCAGTTCCAGCTGATGGTATGCTGCTTTCAAATGCAATTTCCAAAAACCTAGTTGCACCTACCAGCTGATGCAGCAGTTCTGTGTGGGGGAGGGGAACCTATCCACTATGATCGCCTTGTTCACCTCTCGTAGGTCAACACAAAGGCGTATAGCCCCATTAAGCTTCTGCACGACGACGATAGCAGACACCCATTCAGATGCATCCCTTTTTTCGATGATGCCTGACAGTTCCAGTCGGCCCAATTCATCAGACACACGTTCATGTAGTGTAAGCGGCAATCTTCGTAGCTTGGCAGCTACAGGCTTTACTGAAGGACGAACTTTGGCTTGGTGTGCGAAACCTTTAGCTAGGCCAAGTTCACTCTGTTTGCAGACAAGGCAGTGTATCCCCTTCGATGCAAAGTTGTAGATTCTGTATGGCATCAAGTTCCAGAAGCAATGTACCACGCTTCACGACGAAAAAGAATGCGAGTATGAACCTGCTTGTAAGCCACATTCGCCAGAAAGCAACCCTTCACTGCAATCCGTTGCTTCGAGTAGTCCATCAGCCTCACTTTGGCATCCGTAAGTGGACAGCCGGGGAAGCGTTCTTGAAAATTTCCTTCACTCAGCAAGGAGATGGACGACCCAGTGTCGATGAGGAGGCTCGCAGAAATATTATTAACATTTACGTCGATGTAGATGCCTTTTCCTGGCATGTCGTCAGGACTGAGATTGAGAACGGAGATTGCATTCGTCGCTTCAGACGTGGCCTTGCTCTCCCGGTTGATCGCAGACTCGCACTTGCCTCTTGACCGACATACAGATGCAAAGTGCCAGATTTTATCGCACTTTCGACATCTCGCCTTTTTAGCTCGGCATTCTCTTGCACTGGCACGATGATCGGTAGATCCACAACGGTAGCACGCCGAAATGTGCAGGCTTGTCAAATATATATTCTCTGCACGACCGAATCAGTTGACAGCTCCTTGAGTTCATGTCTTGTCTGTTCGATGTGTTTGCCAAGTTCCACAGCTCGGCTGAGCGTAAGGCATGTTCCCTAGAAAAGCAGACGCTCACGTATTTGTTGTGATGTTGCACCTTCAAGTAGCTCGTCTCGTACAGCCTTCTCGATTTTGTAACTGAAGTCACAGCTTGCAGCGAGTTCGCGTAGTGCAGCGGCATACGCTTCGAAATGCTCACCCGGCAGCTGGCGACGCTGCCGGAAGCAGTGTCGCTCCCTCAGATCGTTGACGCTGAAATGCTTGTCAAGCAGTGCAATTGTGCCTCGTCGAAAACATCGGTGTCAGGCTCGGTCTCGACATTTACGTTGATGAGCTCCGGCGCGGTAAGTGGCGCCAAACTGTAATATATGCGCTGCCCCTCCAAGCCTAGTGCATTCAGTAGGATAGCTTTCCTGCGTCGATGCGTGAGGTCCTCACCACCGATTGCCTCCACGAAGTCGAGGAACGCAAGCTTCCACTGTTTCCACGGCACTGATGCAGGACCCAGTGTAACAAGAAACGGAGGCGGCGGCGGGTTGTAGTTGAATAAGGCAGCCATGGCTTACCGGCGCAGAGCGAGGCGCAGGCGTCAACAAAGCGGAGGGCGACACTGGCAGCGCGCGAGGCCTAACTTGTCGGCGCAACGTGACGAGCGACGGAGACTGTTGAAGCGGACGACGCAATTCGAGCTCTCATGCTAGTTGACGAATCTTAGGGCCGTTGCTGGCAGGCGTGTGCCGTACGCAACTGTTTTACCTCGTCGCCATTTATGTTGTATTGCAGCCTGAGGGAAAAGGGCGCGAAAATAAAAGAAGACACCGGGCACAGAGTCCAACCTCGAGTAACGGCGAACAAACAAAAAAGCGTTTATTTGCGGTAAGACTCGGCTAGGGGGCGCACAATGTTACTTGCACACAACTGAGTTCAGCAGTTTAAGGAAAAAGCTGCACATGAACACATGAGAACACCACACCCACCTTTAGTTGCATCGCGAACTTCAGCCATCCAGCGATCAGTGGGCTGCTTTATTTTACCCTGGACGAGAATCTGTACTACAATTTCTTTTGTCGATAAGATTCCCATTTTTGGTTTATTTCCTCTTGAGATAACTGCAACCTTTTTGTCTCTGTGTTCTGCTGTAGCCACCCATCGTTGTGCGATGGCCTCTTTATTTCCTTATTCCACCAGCTTCGCTCCTATTTTCTTTCCAGCGGTTTGCCACTTTTACTTTTAATTTTCGTACCGATGAGTAGTTAACTGATTATAATCTCATTTTTCCATGGGGCGTTTCTTTATTGCTTCTTCGATACCTGCTGCTATTGGCTCTATTTGTTCGTCATTTAATTTTTCATTGTCTTTTTGTCTTTTGTGCATTTCTGTTTTGATCAGGGCTCCCATCTGCGGACAAATACGTTTAGATCACTTCCCATGCTGTACTCCCCCACTTCGTCTATTTCCATTTTTGCGAGCTTGCTATAGGTTCACTGCGACATTATGCAGTCAATGACCGTCTGCATGTTGCGGGATTCCTACGTGATTTGTCCCTCACATTTAGTTTCTCTATTGACAATAACTAGGTTGCACTGCTCACAGTTTCCCTTTACAGTGAGTGTGTCCAACCAGACCTCGATGTGGCCGTTCATGTCACCCAGCAGAATAATATCGACACCGTCTCCAAATTGATTTATATCGTCATTGAGGCACTTAACTAGATCCTTGTTTTCTTGTCTGCATTTCTCCCCTTTCCCTAAATAAACTACACCTAGCCATGTCCTTTTAGCGGCAGTTGTATACCTGATACCCAGACATGTTCATTGCAAGTTGATTTTATTCTTTGCCAATTTGTTCCTTGATGTATTAGCACACCTCCCCCTCCCCCCTTCTCCGTTGTTATTCTGTTGAACTCTCCCCCAGACGTAGCCATCAATGAACGAGGGATCTTCTAGATCCGGGAGATGTGTCTTGCACAGAGCTTACACACCTATTTCGTCCTTCTTTGACTCCTGTTCTGTTTCTAACCGTTTCGCTCTCATTCTACCCCCTTGCATATTTATGTAGCTTATACAGGTGTTAAATTACTTTTTTGCTAGTTTTCTTCCTGGACCCCCTAGAGGGTATTTTGTTGGGCTCAGCCTCCATTCCACTAAAATGGATGCCATTTCATCCAAACCCTCTGCCAACGCCTGCTCCACGCACTACCCTGTTTATGTCTGCCACTTCGAAACATTCGAAGCCTTTCTTCGGGCTTAACTTCCTTCTCCCGATTAACAGTCGCCACGTCCTTGTCATCCTCTCCGTTCTGTCCTAGCACCTCTGGTACTGTGCACACCACGATCTGTACCTGCTGTGCGATTGCCGTTATATCGTCAGCTCCCTGAGTTAGTCTTTCCAGAACTTGTGCGGTGTCAGCATTGAGGACATCATTTAGCCCCGCCACTACCACTACCAAATTGCGCCCTGCAATATTCTCTGAAAATTTGTTTTTCGTCTCTCTAAACACTACGTTCATCGTCCTCCCTGGGAAAATCCCGACTGATACTCGCCTATCATACTTTATGCTCCACATTATAGATCCTTTACACCTCCTCATGTTTGAATCACTAGCGATAAGCACCTGGGTTCTCTCTCCCTTCCTTCTAACTTTAGGTTTCTGTTTACTGTTATCACTCTGTGACCTCATTTCTGGGGTTTACCTTGTTCCCTCCTCTACATCGCCTCCAGACTTTCTAGCTGCCACCTGTGAATAGCTGTCCCTGTCCAGACCTGCTTGACCTACTTCCTTATCGCTGCCCCATTCACATGGCTCGTGCTGGAGTGTCCGCCATTGTGGTTTCCGATGGCGGTGTCGGCCATTTTTGCTTCAGTTTGAGCTAACTGTTCCTGAAGTTTTTGCTTTTCTGCCTTTTCTACCTCTAGCTCCCTTTCAATAGTGCATCCATACGTGATGCTAGTTTAACGTTTTCTTAGTCAACGCCTTTGAAGCGATAGCTTAGTTGGTTAGGCTTTCCATTCTGAGCAGTTTGACCCTTTTGAACGCATTTTTTTCATTTTTAATTGCTTTAATTAATTGATCAATTACACACTCTAAATTTTCTTAACTAACATCATCAATCATTGGCTTTTCATTCTGAGCATTTTGACACCTCTGGACCCCCTTTTTTCATTTCTTTATGTAGTCAATTAATTACAGGGATTTCATTAACTTGTCATCGCCTATCACACACCAATCAATCATCAATCACTAGAACCACAAAATACCATGATACGACTTTTTTTCACGCAGCCTGCGATTATTTCTGAGACGCGGTTTCGACTGCGCCGACGGCTTTTCTACCGAAGGAGCTCTATACGCACAACTTTGCGTCCTCATAATGACTGAAAATAGCAGCCATAAAAGGCGCCTATGACGTGTTGAGTTGTTGAGTATGAGGTGTTCGACTGGTTCTACAGATTTACCATACACAGCACGTGTCATCATCGTCGTAAAATTTTTTTTTTGTAGCTGCGCGTTCTATGACACCCTGACCTAGCTTCAAAGAGTAGGGCACTACCCCTTGAGTTATCATAGAACAATTCCTTCCTGATCTGCCTTTTCCAATATCGATATAGTTCTACACTATGCTTCTTTTCCATTGATTTAATCCAATTTTTACCTTCCGCGTTTTGATCCTGTCGTTTAATGGTCTTTGTTTCTCTGTCCTCGTGTGCGGCATACTTATTGGTTAGTTTCCTATATAGTTCTTTTCCGCCACTGTGAGTCAACGCTCTTTCTGTATAAGTATTGAAATACCTTAGCTGCCCACCTGTTATCGTCCAATTTCCTCAGGCGTTCTTCATGTAATATTTTACTCTGAACGATGCCCAGCCCATATCCCCCTGTACTTCCTCGTTTGTGGTTTCGCCGTGGGCACCTAGTGGCTAGTGCTAATGTTCCAACAGCTCTCTGATTTACTTCTAATCTCGACTGAACTTCTGCCTCTAAGCAGAGTAAGGGAATATACTACTGATGACGGGAACGTGGCGCCATCTGGCGGCCGCGCCCGGTGATCCTCCTCAAGCTGCCGATGCGCACTGGTAAATGTGAAACGAATGTATTTTTTCTTTGTGTCCTTCCTTGGGACCGAAACGACCGCTTGTAGAATGCAATGGCTCGATCAGGTCGATTCCGCCAAGCCGTTCTCAGATACATAGAGAGTAGCCTCAAGTGCTGTTTCCTATTTCATAGATGTGTACTGACAGGTGCAAAGTCCTTCAATGCAGAACAATAGCCAGAGCCTCTGGTGGTGTTTTTTTTTGTTTTGCTTGCTTTGAAGTACTTTTAAGTAAGGCAAACATGTTGGTTTTGTTGAGAGAGAGAGACTCTTTAATGAAGAGCAGAGAATTTAGCCGGCGTTTAAAAATCGCTGGCATGCTACTCTGCGTAGGGAGGGGAATTTGGGAGATAAAGACAGAAGGAGAGCAGAGTGGAAAAGGTAAAAAAAAAAAACGAAGATAAAATGCAGCCATGAAATGGGTACTAAGGATGCAATGGCGAGTAATGATGTAAGCTATGGTATGATGGAGTGCATAGTCCGTCAAATGGGCTGACGAAGTTCACTGCATGAAGAATGCATGAAAGTAACGTGCAAGTGAATTTAAAGCTTATCGAGACGTCCAATGTCTTTTAAATATGTGAATAGAAAGTTCATTGCAAGTCTCTGTTGCCTAAGGCAGGCTAAGGGACCTAAAACTTTGTCAATTGTTAGGGGCACTGAGCAGAGCTTCTGCATGCAATGTTCATAGTACGCACGCTCGTTAGCATACGCAGGGCACTCAAGCAAGATATGCTCCACAGTTTCTATCGCGGCACAGTTGTCACAGTGCGGACTGTTCATTTGTCTAAAACGGTATCGTAGGCCGTTTGTATATGCAGCATTCAGACGAAGTCGATGATAAAGTGTTTCCAGATGTCGAGGAATTCTGGGTGAGAGTCTTGATCTAAGATGTGGGTCGATTGAGTGAAGGAATTGGTACTGATGTGTCGGCAAACTCCAAAGCCGATACGCTTCTGCGGAATCAAAACTTTTAGTCATTTGGGACGCATCAGATTTCGTGAAAAAGTTCGAATGTATCTCCGATGTTGATGGCCCTTACGGGCCGCTTCATCTGCTTTTTCATTAGCCTGAATGCCACAGTGAGCAGGTACCCATTGAAATGTTATGCAGTGGCCTGCGGCAATAGCTAAATGATGTAGATATCCGATGTCCAGGGAAACTGGCTGGTCATTCGTTTTCTTCAGCAGGTTGGCCAGGATCTGCAGAGATGCTTTCGAATCGGTGAAGATAACCCAACGGCCGGCGGTTCGGCGCAGGATGTAAGAAACAGCTTCCTTAATGCCGTGAAGCTCAGCTGTCGTAGAGGATGTCCTCCGCTGCAGCCGGTAAGAAAGGGCATGGCCTGTTGAGGGCACATAAAGGCCACATGAAGAGGTTTCTTTAGTAGTTGAACCATCGGTGAAGATATGGGTGTGCTGCCTATATTCCTCCGTTAAGCTGCCTGTGGCATGCGGCTCTTTGCATTCACAACTGGAACAAACTTCTTCACCTTTAGAGGAGAGAGTGTCCATGGAGGAAAGGCCAGAGGTAGTAGTTCCTGTGGCTGATTAATAGTAGGGATGGGCAGGAGCTGCACTGCCTGGCCAAAGCTAGAGTTGCTGTGAGTTAGGTGGACACGGTGCAGGAAGTGCTTCTTCCCTTGAAGAACATGGCGGAGATGGGTACGCATAGTTTCCTGGGCGGCAATCACCTCTAGTGGGAGACATCCTGCCTCCGCTACTGTTCCTGATGCAGAGGAACCCTTTGGAAGGCCAAGGCATATTCGCAGGCAGTTGTTCCGTGCGGCAACGAGAGTCTTATTGCTTGATGTAGATAATCTTTGAAGCACTGGTAGACAGTAGCGCAAGGTTCCTTCAACGTAGGCTTTTTCAAGCAGAACCATTGATCGGCAGTTGATCGGTTTTGTTGATCTAATACAAAACCCGAAAGCATGGCAAAGCGTATACTCATTTATTAACACAGCTTGCAGTATATTTACTGTTTGTCCAATCATCAAGCTCCCACCAGATGATGTCACATCCACTAAAGAGCTGTAACAGTTTACTTCTTACAGCACTCCAAGAATAGCTCTTCGAACAGAGGAGTTGACCAGATACTCCTGTTCTGAGGCATATCTAACCACCCTTTCGGGAGTGCGCTACGCGGCGAGCCATTTACTCCTATCTGGGTGTTTTCCTGTAGGAATAACTCGCCCGACAGATTCGCCTGGCGTGCTTCACAGGTGCTGCGCGGTAAGCAATTTCTGATGTCGTCCTCGTAGCCCCGCGGCATGCTAAGAGAAAGCTCGGCAGCACTGTTGCGTGCCTTTCTGTACTTTAACGAGATGGAAAAGCCAGGAGGTATCATACCATTGCATAACCACTGCTAGCAGCCCGAAGAGCAGGCAGGTTTGGGCGCAGAAACCGCGGATTGGGAAGCCGGTCGCCGCGTCGTTGGTCGTGAGCTCGCGGAATTTCCACGGAAACGATTTCTTTCTACGAAGTAAGGACTTGGTGCCATTATATAGCCTGTTTTGGCTTTAACTGGACGACTATAGAGCTCTAATTGTTATAAAATTTCTACGCGATGGAACCGTAATGCAGAATTGTATATCTTATCGTAATCCAAGCTGCAATTAAAGCGCCGGCTTAATATTTTTCCTCTCTGCGTTTTATATTTTTGCACTGACGCCTGTTCGCTTTAAACACGCGTGTTTCGCGGTTCGCAAAATAATACCTCAAAGTGAAGAGACCGGACCAGCGAGAGTCGAGCGGATTTGAGAAAGTATGAGCCGACGGGCAGGAAAAAAAAAAAATAAAGTGCCGAAGCAGGTCGAGTTAACCCGCCGGCAAGGGGTGAGTTTACACGAGGTCCGTTCGGTAAATTGCGCTTCATATCGAACTCGATGGTGTCGAGTTCACGCCGCAACGTAACGTGAGCAGGATTGTATTGGAGCGCTTGGGCGGTCCTTTTGCAGAGCAAAAGAAAAGAAATTTTACAGCAAGCGCTGGTCAGTGTGCCTGCAGGCACTGGTTTTCTCGGTCGGTGCTTGCGCTAAATTAAGCGAAGCTGCGCAAAGAAATAAATTCAAGAAACGAGCGCATTGCCCTCAGCACTTGGCGCTGTGATTTGTTCCGCAGCACACCGCTCCAGTGCTCTAAACGCGTCTGCTCACGAATGTACAGGGTGATCCACTCTTAGAGTGAACAAGCGAGTGTGCGGTCACACCCTTCGAAGCACCAGTGCGCTTGTTCCGACCGCGCTTCGAAGCGAAGTGGCAGACGATGGCAAGCACCATCTCGAGATTCTTCAGCGCGTACGCACTTTGCTTCGCTGCGCGGCCGTGTCGAACTCAGGGGTGCTCTGAAGAGCGCGCGGCCGCACAATCCCGTGTTCACCCTAGGAGAGGAGCACCCTGTACATGCAAGGACGTTGCTAGCTCTACATGATTGATGGCCAGACGTAAATGTCAGTTTCTCAGTATCATTTAGAGGGAAAGCTGGCGCCACCGTCTAAGGGAGTTTTTTAAAGAGCACTTAATACACCACGGGAATGCTGGGAAGACTATAGGCTTCGTGTTTGGCTTCACTAGTGTTAGGCCGCAAACATGGATTGTACTTCGAAATTAGTAGTTGCGCCGCGATTCTCTCTTCTATGGGCAAAATAGGTGGTGCTCACACAACGGCGGACACTGCGGCACTGCTAACTTCTCGTCACGTGAATCCGGACTTACAGGTCGTTTTCGTGCTTTCATTTCCCGTAGCCTTTGCTTGTGAGTGTGTGATTTTGAGTCTTTTTTTTCTCACTTTCCACGCTTAAATATCCGAAGAAATGGTGTGGTGCGCTGCCTTCAGCTGTAACAATTCGACGAAGACGGGGTACGAGCTATTCCTTGTGCCGTGGAATGTGGAGCGGCGAAATTAGTGGCGCTCCAGCGGCAGACTGCTGACGGCGACCTGTGGATGCCTACTGACAAATCCAGAATTAGCTGTGAGCATTTCGTTAGAGGTAAGAGTTGAAGTTCCTTTGCGAAAAGGATGCAGTGTGATTACATAGTTTCGGTATTTTTACTTTAGGAGCACCAAGTTCTGATGCGAACGGCGTAGAGTACGTGCTTCAATTGTTCTCTTACAACGACGGAAGCAGCGCTCGGTCATACCGCGTCCTAAATAGGTTTGCGAAAATGCCTTCGTCGCGACAAGGTGCATTTAGCAGTTATGTCTATAAGTGCTTAAATGTCTTTTGTGGGTGCTTCCCTCAATCCCTCTGCGCGCGGGGTCAGTAACATTGTTCAGGAGTGTGCTTCCTTACATGTCCCAGGGGCGTGCAAAGAGAGAGACCCACTGCGTGGTTCGAGCACCGAGCCGAAAGGGGTCCGGTCTGCTCTTGCCGCGGCTCGTGCGCTCTGAATCCAAGACCAGTGGCACGTTTGCAGCACACGTATCTATTGCGCAGACAACTACGATACACACATACACAAGCACTGCATGCGGCACTCCTTCCACCCGTGTGCACCTTGCGTCCACCGCCACCCGACAGTGGGCCGCAGCAGATGCGCGCACGGACACGGGTTGGCACGCGCACGGCGGGAAAACTCTATAGTGAAAGCCGCGGCTGACTCCGGTCAGCGGCGGCGGTTACTCGGAGGGTTTCGCCGGGCGCTCGCAGGTTCCGCAAGAGCGGGGCGCGAGGCTCTCGGCTTGCGATGTTGGGGACCTGTACGACAAGGCACGCGAATACTCGTCGGCAAAGGCCTCGGGTACAGCGAATAACGCTCGCTCATGTCCTTTGCCACTTGCGACCGGCCCGTGTTCCGCCCTCGTCGCACGCCTGTCTCCAACCTCCCCGTGACCGGCCCCGGAGCAAGCACAACTTTGCGCCTACGTCACACCTCCGCAGCCCAATCAGCGGACCACGTAGCACGACCCCATGGAGTGCATCCGGGCTCCCCGCGAGACCGGAGGGCCCAGCGGGTGGTTAGGGCAGTACCGCGCCTCCGCTAGCGAACATGGTTTCGCAGCATTCGAAAAGGAGCAGCACAGGCTGCCCTCGAGACAATTCGAATCCCCACAATTTTTTCTTCAGTCATCAGCGTTACGCGCACGTTGCTGCTGTGCGGAGTTAGAACGCGGGGCTACCGCCACTGCTAGCAGCTGCAGGAACCACAACACAGGATGGCCATCAGCGGACAGCTCAGTCAACGCCAGCACTGCACCGCTGGCAGAATGAGATGCAGAGGAACCAGACGCAATGTCCCCTAATTTTGAGGCCAATTCTCCTGCTGTGAGAAGGCTGACCAATGCAGGCACGCACCCATGCACTTTGTTTCCATGTAGTGATGATTTGTGGTGCATGACGGACGCCGCATTGAAGGGCTGAGGATAAATTTTGTCCTCCTGGGGTTCTTTAAGGTGCACTGACATCGTACAGCACACGGGCCTCTTGCATTTCGCCGCCGTCGCTCCTGGGACCGAACCCGAGTTCTCGGGATCAGCAGTCGAGCACCATAATCACCGAGCCAACGCGGCTGGTATTTCAAGCAATGATAGTTTCCATGCAAACCTCGTAGTCGTTTTAGAATCATAATTAAATGACATTGTTTCTGTTTCATTCATTTAGTCCAGGCAGTTACGAGATTAGAAATTCTAGCTTTGTTCTTGACATAAGTTCTATTTTCCCATAGATATCACTTCAATTTTGAGTGCATTAGCATGGTAAATTTCAAAATTGAATATACAAAAGTTATGAGATAGCCTGTATGAAATGTTATTGCTCATTTAACAAGGGCTTCCTCTTTAGCAGCTATGCTAACAGATCAGAAACTAGAGCAACTTGCCTTTCACAGCTTGAAACTGCACACCCCTCATCAATACCTCCAGGATGGAGTGTGCTGCTCCGACTGTCTGCCTATGTAAGCTAACTATCTTTCAATAAAATAATCATTTGTTAGTAGTGCGTTGTCCCATGTTTTTCCCTCGTGAACTATTTTATGTTGCGCTAACTCGTT
This sequence comes from Amblyomma mixtum, assembly GCF_055824585.1. Lineage (NCBI taxonomy): Eukaryota > Metazoa > Arthropoda > Arachnida > Ixodida > Ixodidae > Amblyomma > Amblyomma mixtum. The sequence continues at coordinate 390,805,077 of NC_143014.1, read as the reverse complement.
AGTCAAGAGAATGTGGCATCAACTAGCCCAGCAACAAGTTGTACAGCCGTCCACACACTTATCTAGAGCGCCCGAACAGCGGTCTCTGTTGTGCATTTGTGACAACCTGCGCTGCCTGGCGGGCCTGGTGCAGCTTTTAAAGACATGAGTTAAACACGATCCATGGGAACGTGCACACACGGCAATATTAGGTTAAAAGCTCTAGATCACTCGCAAAGGACACAACTGTACTCCCTGGGACTCAGTTTGAGTGCTCTAGACAGGTGTGTGGACGATTGTACTTGAATATAACGCACTCCTTTATGTTGCCTTATAGATTACAACAAATCGTTTGACTGGGTCGAAACCTGTGCTGTCAAGCAGGCATTGCATAAGCAGGTGTAGAAAGGCGTGTGCAAAAGGCTCGGAAAATATCTGTAGGGGTTTCACAGCGATTACAGTACCTCCAAAGAAAGAGTGATAAAATACCAATCAGGAAGGGTTTCAGGCAGAGAGATGCTATCTATCCAGTACTATACCGCGCGTTTACTGGAGGTACTCAGGGGGCTGTAATTGAAGAGTTGGGGATAAAAGTCATTGAAGAATACCTTAGTGATCTCCGATTCGCTGATGACATTGTCTTGATAAGTAGCTCACTCGTTGGACGAATTGCAGAGCATGCCTGTTGACCTGGACAGGCAAATGAGAACGGTGGGTCTTAAAAATTAATATCCCGAAAACTTAAGTAAAGCTCTGAAGGAAACAACAGTTTACGATAGGCAGCGAAGTATTGGAAGTGGTAAAGGAATACATCTGCTTAGGGCAGGTGCTGACAGCAGATCTGGACCACGAGAATGAAATAACTAGAATTATAAGAACGGGGTAGAATGCATCATGCAGGCACTCTCAGATCATAAGTAGCAGTAGCCAGTATCCCTGAAGAAGGACGAATATAACAGCTGTATCTTCACGATACACACTGATGGGGAAGAAACATGAAGACTAACGAAAAGGGGGAAACATTCTAGCTGAAATAAAGAAATGGGCATAGTAGAGCATCTAATCCAAAGGAAAACTAAACGGTTGTCCTCAAGGGTAACAGAGTGGATTCAAAGTGAATCCAAAGCGAACACCGTTGCCCAATAATACTACATCCGCTGGAAAATTTTTCCACATTGTCATCGGTGCCGAGTGTAATAAATGCTACATGTGAAGTTTTGCGCGCCCCGCCGCGGTGGCTCAGTGGTTACGGTGCTCGGCTGCTGACCCGAAAGACGCGGGTTCGATCCCGGCCGCGGCGGCTGAATTTCGATGAAGGCGAAATTCTAGAGGCCCGTGTACTGTGCGATGTGAGTGCACGTTAAAGAACCCCAGGTGGTTGAAATTTCCGGAGCCCTCCACTACGGCGTCCCTCATAGCTTGAGTCGATTTGGGACGTTAAACCCCAACAAACCAAACAAACCAAACCAAGTTTTGCGCACTGTGAAACTGGATATTCTTTCATTGCATTTGTTAGTTTTAGTTTTGCATTTCCATTTTGTTGAACGCATGTAATTCTCATGTAATAGGTTTTATCATGTTTACGGCGCATGGCTCGCGACTTGTGTATTATCTGCGTTTTGGTTTGATTTTGCATTTCTACTTGTAATCGCGTTACTGTTTGCCGCTGCTCTAAGCTGCTGCTATGTAGAGGGGGGTTGAGGACTGTCAAGCCGCTTGACTTTTACCTCAGCCTCCTCATTCCTTCAAAGTGAAATGAAACAATAAATAAAGAAAGATAAACGCAGCAGGGAGTGGCAGCGGATCAGGTGGGCGCACACAGGCACGTAGCCGAGGTAGGGCCCGCCGGTACCCCCCTTGAAATCAGTCCCTTCCCCCCTCCCCCTTCAGCGTCATTCTTCACTTTACCCTTAGTAATCTGGAGTGGGGCAGAAAAATAGAGCGCAAAAAGCACGGGAAAGAGGCGCGTAAGGGGCCGACACCAGGGAATTTACCCTAGCTGTGATGGAAAGAATTAACTCGTAATGATAATATGGAAGAAATGAGTGAACTGAAGCTTAGAATTTTTCATTTAATCCCTCATTCCACGTCGCTACCACGTTGGCGCACGCCTTCTCATTCCTTGACGCTCGGACGCTTGCTCTTAGATGTCTTTGTCATGACACCCACGCGTCGTGGAATACAGGCCCGACGCACGCTGAGCCCTCGTTATGATCGTCCCGAGGAAGGGAAAGCAGGCCGAACATGCCAGGTGCACGTCCCTGCAGATGGCATTGCGTTATCGGGTTTTCGCTTCTCTGCTCACCAAAGTGGGGGACAGAGAGCTGCCAAGCATTCGCAGTGTTTTAGGGGTTCACTTCTTGGCCCTGCGAAGATAGAGCGATAACAATTGGGAGGTACAGGAACGAATGCATGGATTGTCGGAAACGGGCGCTGTGGAATTTTTTTTTCGGCGACTGTCCCGAGCATGTGAAAGTGGTACGTGCTTTGGATGTTTCTCTTTTTTCTTTTCCTCGTATTATTGAGTGACCCTCAAGCTGAAAAACAAGGCCGAAAAAGGCTATCGACTGGAGACGAACAGGACGGTGCTGCAGTCGGTACGCGAGAAAGCCCCCTGTGTTCCCTAGCGGTTGCCGACATGAAGACGCCACTGTACAGTGAGCGGACTAATTAGCTCCAGCCGTTCAAGCACAACCGAGTAAAGTGGCTCTTGCCGGGAAGAAAAACGACCTTGTGCATGCAGACGGGCTGCTCGGACATTGAACCCTGGGAGTGCGCTTTCAGGTATACAGCGGTTCGAATCAGGCCCAATGATAGAGGCGCTACACGGCAGGCGCTGGCTAAACCGCTTCGAGGTCCACTAGTGGGGCCAGCTATTGTTACCATGAGGGCCGTCGACCTTCGCTCCCCGTCCCACACTGAGGACGCCCTTCACCACTTTCTTGCATTCGGGCACCGAGCGCTGGGGAGCCGATTCGGCCCTGTTGTGTTTTGGTAAGGACCGGAAGAGAAGGTGGCAGCATTTTATGCTGACGCCGGAAGTGTCCGAAAAATGTGGCGCCAGAAGTTGGTCCGCTGCAACGTCACTAGGTATGTGACATCGTCGGTCATGTGACGTCATGAGACATTAAAGTAAAAAGAAAATTGGGCTCTTGGTGGGAATCGAACCCTGGCCGCCGGCGTGCGAGATGACGTGACAGATTGAAGCAAAATTTAGTGCTGACATCATAATCACTGCAGACTAAAGCCGTTGAGAGAACAGAAATGACGGAAGACAACGCGCGGCGCAAAGCCGTGCCCGCCAAAGCGACGAGGCTGGTTTGAGCAACAGATGTCGCAGGAGCAGTCGAAATCCAGCGATGTCATCACTGGTTGACCTCAGAGCGTTAGCTACGGGGGCTTCAAGTGCTTACATCGGTGTGCTGAGCAAACGTGGAGAAGACCAAATCGAAACATCCGAGGATGTTTCCTTTCCGGAACACCCCTTCTGAGATCCAAGCAGCGCCATATACCTGCTATGGCGTCGTCGAAGTCGTTAACCGTGAGCGAAAAATCCCGCCGCGGTGGCTCAGTGGTTACGGCACGATGGAGGAGAAATTCTAGAGGTCCGTGTACTGTGCGATGTCAGTGCACGTAATTTCCGGAGCCCTTCACTACGGCGTCCCTCATAGCCTGAGTCGCTTCGGGAAGTTAAACCCCCATAAACCAAACCGAAAAATCCCCAGAGAAGTAGCCTAGGAGGCAGGTGGGCGATCTAGGTCGCGTAACCTTGTGGTGTCGTCACAACCTGCCCGCCGGATTGTGAGCGAATCGCGCACTGCTGCAGGTGGCAGTTAAATTAATGATTTGTCGCTAGAGGCTACTCGGCTAGAGCAACCTGGGTAGCACAAGGCCCAGTGGAATAAGGACTCCCAAGGATGTATGAATGTAGAGATTGACCAATTATGCATACATCGGAATTAGCCCACAACGCTATCGCGTCATGCCTTTAAAGAGGAGCTTAAGTGTTCCCTCCAATTCTTTTTTGTCTACCTGATGGTTTCATACGCTGTAACGATTCCCTGAGCTCCCTATTCTATTGGGCTTGTATCGTAGCGCGCGTTCTCAGCACTAAGATTGCTGATACCATGAGCAGGTTAAGAGGGTCGTTGCTGCACTCTAGCGCCATGCTACGTTTAAGCCATGCGGCGTAATGAGGGAAAATAAGAGACAAATGTATCACCTATCCACGCTGGTGAGGCTTCACATCAGCATAGCTCGAGGCACGAGCCTCCTCTCTATAGGGCCGCAGAGAGTGTGCGTCTGCGTAGGGATGATAAGCAGTTATGAAGAAAGGCGTGGTGGCAGTCTTACAATGGTTGGACACCTGGACCGTTCAGTGAAGGGAGGTATTGAGAAAGTCGAACCCTGAGGCAGTGTTGTCGGATAATTTTTTTTTATTTATTTATGGCTTGGTTCGGTTACACCGACGGCGGCGACGCCTCTCAATCCACGAACGGGTGCTTAATTAAGAGCTGCGCTCCAACAACGTGCGATGATTAGTCAAAATTCTGTTCCGGACAAAACAGCACATAACTGCATCATTGTGAAATACTTGCTTGTCGGTACGCATCCATGCGTACCTGAAGCGCGAAATAATGCATTCGTGGGACGCAGGAAGAGAGGATGCACGCAACTCAAACGCACAGTTCATGTCACGTTCAGTGTCAGCTGATTTCCGTCGCATGACTCGCATCTATAGCGATGGCAGTGGCGGCGATAGCATGAGAGAACACCATAACATTCTGCGAAGAGTCATAGGTTTTCTGTCTGACAGCGGAAATGTATAGGTGAAAAATATTGCTCCCATTTTCGCTTCCTGGTCGGTAGCGAGCTCTTTTTCCAGCAACGAAACGACGACGAACGTATCACCGGCCACGTTGACCGCATTGTTTGCCGAGGTGCACGTATCGCAAGCAGTCATGTTGAGCATTGTTTACATCCTGGCTTTTGCGAACTATCCTTTTTCATTACTAAATGTGAGATCATTGTTTTCTGTGTAGTATTCGGCCAAAATATACTTCTCGCATGCTGCTTTCTCCACCCTAGCAAAAATTTTAGTTGAAAAATAATTTAAATGTTGGTCAATGTTCACAAATTACGTTTAAATGACATATTTTTTCTGCTGAAGCAACATTGAGGGTGCATTGAAATTTCTTCAACGTAGGCCACTGAAATACCTTTGAAATTAATTGAGCACTGTTGTGGTGGAATTTTGTTGTTCTGTGATAGGTGTTTTGTTGAACATTCTTGAGAACTACCATTGGGCGTAAAAGTAAGGAAAAAAAATTTCGGTATGCGTTCTTATTCGAATGCCGATGGAGTTCGCTGGGTACACCACCAACACAAAATTACGGGTTTAAAACCATTAGATATAAAATTACTGCATTGAATGAAAGCAAGAACATGCATGACCTCCTGCACGATAGTAAAGTAAAAATCAAGAAATATACCAGAAAAAAATGATCGCGTGGACGGCTGCATGATCGTTTATTACATCGCGTGATATACTGCAAGGATTCTGAGAGTGAATGACTCGAATGCGAGTAAGACTGCTTATTTTCGATGTATAGCTCAATGTATAGGCTCTCAGAGCACCGCCGAGTGGCGCTGCTGCGCCTCATGTTCAGCGCCATCTGTGGAAGAGAAGTAAAAACTGAGACATCGACTGCTACGCGCGCTGCTTTCGCCACGCTTACTTGGGCGCGCGCTTTCTTGCACCTGCCCACACTCGCGCTGTCGCGATGTATCGGCTGCACTGCGGCTTCAAGAAGACCGTGCAGGTTGACGCGCACTTACACTAGGCAAGCCTGATTAAAGGGGAAAAGCTGATTAGTCACGTCTGCTGTGTGTACCAGACGATCGACGACGAGGAGGCCCCTGCAAAATGGTTGGTTGGTTGGTTTATGGGGTTTAACGTCCCAAAGCGACTAAGGCTATGAGAGACGCCCCCTGCAAAATGCATTTCTCAAGCCAGTGATAACGTCCTGTATATAGGTAAGTGCACTGTTTAATTATATGCTAGAAATATGCAGACTACAATCACTCCTGTGAGATGAGGCGACGCACTCGTTGATCGTAGTCGTAGGTTGTTAATTGCATGCAATGCAAAGGTTAACCCACTCTTAGGGTGGACATGCGAGTTTGCGGCCGCGCTCTCCGGAGCGCCCATGCGCGTTCCACACGGCCCCGCATCGAAGCAGTGACGTACGCGCAGGAGGATCTCGAGTATACAGTGCTTCGCGTCGTCTGCAACTTCACTTTCATGCGCGGCCGGAACAGACGCACCGGCGCTCCGAGGAGCGCGGCCGCATACTCGCGTGTTGACGGTAAGAGTGAATTACCCTTCTACACATGCTTTGTTTTTTATTTTACGTCTTTACTAAGTAAGTTTTGTACATTCGGGAAAGAAGGTGTACGTAGCGGAAAAAAAAACAGGTAGGGACACTTAAGACTGCTTACGTGTGAGAAGCCCGCCCGCTCACTTTGTGAACGCAGTCGCCTCGCCTTGCGACATGATGTAACCCGATGCCATGCAGCTGGTGATTTTATTTCTGCATGGCTCTACTTAGCCGTCGCATCTCTTCTGACCTGCGCGCTAACTTCGTGAAGGTAGTCGCCGCCATACTGCGGCCCGCGCTGCGATAGCTAATGGGTTAATATATATGCAGAATTGGCCTTTCTCTACTTAACATTCTTAGATCCCCGGGAGTCCTCATACCACTCCTGATATACGCACATACACATACACACAGAGAGACGGGTGTTGGCTCAGTGGAGCAAGTAAGGCTTACGCCTTAAAATTTGCTTCTCTTTCCTCGCTAAACTGCACAAACGGGACAGCTTGCAAGGTGCAGAACAAAGGACATCTACCCCAAATTCACCGGTGACCCACTTCAGGCCATGCGAGACCCTATGAACATAGGGTAAAACTTCACACTTCCGTCTCTCCTGTGTATCCTCACCCAGAGACAATTTGGTTTGGCTTTTTGATTTATTGGGGTTTAACGTCCCAAAGCAACTCAGGCTATGAGGGCCGCCGTAGTGAAGGGCTCCGGAAATTTCGACCACCTGGGGTTCTTTAACGTGTACTGACATCGCACAAGAGGCTTTGAGTTTGGGCTTAAGGACTTCAGCAGGGACTCAGCGACTGCCTGTAGAAGGGCAAGCGGAAAACCAGCAGACCGAAGGCGATAAACTTGAGCATCAAAGCTATCCTGAACCTTATGTGGACAGGACTTCGCTAGCGAAGCAAAAGAAGGTTGAATGTGGCCCAAACCACAAGAACATGTTCGCGATTGCATATCGAATGTAATCTATGAGATTCCGCTGAGCTGTGGTAAGGTGTATGTCGGGCAAACTGGCCGCTGTATCATCATTAGATTATTAGAGCATGCGAATTACTTAGCTGATTCACGGGGGCAGCATCTACCTAAGCATTGTAAGACCTGCAAGCACGATGACCAAGAGTGCACTCCGCTTTTCGGCAGGGCTTAAGTTAGCGGACGCGCGAGGGAAAAGAAAGAACGCGAAATTCTTGAAGCCTTGGAAAACGTGAAATTAGGGCCTGACAAATGTGTTAAATAGGCGTCCATCGACTTGTACCGCAAGAAGTCGGAATTTCTCGGGTTGACGAGATGATTACGGTTTTTTTGTCTTTGTGTGGTTAGTGCGCATGTGCTTTGTTGTTGAGGGAAGGAGGCGATGGTGCAATAAACCAGTTGTGAGCCTGCGCTATAGTCCCGTGTGCTTCTGCTCTCTTGTCCCGTCCTTTTTGCGCAGTTATTTATTGCTCTTATAATGCCGTACCAACTAGCCCCTCAACGCACTCTTCTAAGCTTGATACTAATATTGAAAAAAAAAAACAACTTTGCGGCAACTAACTCTCAACAAAAGATAATCGGAAATTCACACCTCATTTTTGTAACAGATTAGAGTTACGAGCGCCGCGAAAAGCAGCAAAGATTGAAACTAAAGTCTGCTCGAGCTTCCCCCCGACGTGGCCAATCTCCTCGTTCACGCAGGTGACGAAATGGGTTCGTCGGCGCTGCGAGGAGGCGATCCTGAGAATTTCGTGGATCGATCATCTTGACTGACAGGTGACGCGCTCGCCCAGCGTCCATTCGCCTGCGCGCTGAGGCCCAGCTCCCTCGCAGCGCCGTTCGTTTTCGAACCCAAAGAAAGAAGCGCTTTAGCTTTGCTTCCGATATGTCTTCTTACAACTTGTTTTCATTCGAGCCTAGACTCGACCGGATTGAAGCTTCAAGACCTGCGTAGTTGGTTCGCGACGGCCTGAGAACAGCCAAGTTATTGAACCCTTTAACTCTCCGTCCTATGGCTTCTACTGCGAACAGGTTGTGAGGCGGAGACTGCGCTTCTCCAAGCCCTGTTGGTGTGTCCATTTCATTCGTTTGCCTGCGTCACAGCTTCGTCACGCTTGTCCGCGCATGGTCTCTGTAGAGACTGCGCTCTCTCCTTATAAAAATGTTCTATAGACAACCTATAGACTTATAGGCTTGCCTTCCAAAAGATATTTCTTTTTGTGCATTCAGAGTCTATGGACTTTCTGTAGAAAAAAGTCTACTAAAAGTTTGTTGCTATAAATGTATAGATTTGGTTTGGTTTATTTGGATTATTGGAGTTTAACGTCCCAAAGCAACTCAGGCTATGAGAGACGCCGTAGTGGAAGGCTCCGGAAATTTCGACCACCTGGGGTTCTTTAACGTGCACTGACATCGCATGTCAGTGCACGTGCACTGACGTAAATGTATAGATTGTCTAGAGACTGTCTATAGGATTTGTATTACCTATAGACATTCTTTCTCTCTAGGGTTTGTCTATAGACAGTCTATAGACTTCGTAGACAGAAGTCTATAAAGGATAGGCTATTGACTGTCTAAAGAACTTCTTTTAAGGGTCAACTCAGCTGCCCAAGCGTTACCGCACCCTTAAGCTCTGTTGCGATAATCGTGCGCAGCAAAGGGCGTTACGGTTGGTGTGCTATTTTAACCAGCACAGGTCTGCGCTTTCCTGCTAAGGCGCAGACGGGAAGCATGGCAATAGACTTCGACGTAGCTTCGCGCCACCGGCAGGAGAGGAGGAGGAAGGGAATTATCGCTTGGCGAGCCTATTTGACCCAGCCAGCGTGAGACACTGGCTTAGAAAGGGTACGAGTGCGATGGCGCTAGGCCTTCCTCCTGCATCACGTCCCTTATGCACACATTATACGTGCTCACGGCTGGTCTCTCCTGGAAGTCAGTGGAATTGTTTTTGAAACACCGCTTTCTGTCTCTCCACCCACGATGCAGGTAGCATATTTTAGTTTAAATTTATGTGAAGAGGTAATATTGGCATTCGTTGCAGGAGTCGGGTACTATTTCGCTCCTGTTGTGATGAATGCATAGTGAAAAATGTGTATGGATCAAAGGACATGTGACAACCCTGAAAGGGTGAATTCAGCCTCCATCGATTCCTTCCGCACATACGAAGTCTCCGCACACAATGTACCATCAGCGTCGAATGAAACGCAAATAGTAGAACTGAAATGACGATATCAACTCACAAATGTATCAGTTCCTGGAGAAGAAACATAGGCGGAATATGTTAACACTTCCACGCTGCGGTCTTCGCTGCGTAAAAAGGAAGTGTGATAATATTCAGTCCCCCTTGAATAAATTTTCTTCTTTTGTTGTTCGCATTTCATTTGACGCTGATAGTTTATGCCACTCATATGAGACCCAAGGTACGCAGTCATCACATATATTAGTGCAGCTTGGGTTCGGCCTAGTTGGCCCACTAGCAGAAACACATCCGATTCAGGCACGGTGCCCACATAACTAGACGCGACCTTAACCTAATCATATCCTGGTATACGATGCGAACTTCCGCCTTTGAAATGCGCACTCTAAGCATTTCGTCCCTGCCTGGCAAGTCAGCGGTACTATCTCTCGCAGATGCAGCGAAACATAGTTTGAGAAAAAAAAAAAAAGTAAAGATGGGCACCTTCACGTTTATTGGAAAGACAAAAAAGCGGTTTTTATGTTCGCGCGCTATCTTTTAAACTGCTCGTTTATGTCGCAATTTAATGTGCGAAGTGTGTAGATAAGGTAGTGTGCAAACGACCCTCCAATTTTCATTTTCATAGAACGAAAAAAGTACTGCGGAGGACTTTCAAAGTTTTTCGTCCACAAATGCGGACGTCGCGCCTAAATGCCCCCTCCTATAGTGTCGTTTCCTTGTCCCGATGTGCCATTTTTCTGAGCAAGCACTGCGCTAGATTCCTAATCCTACTGCACCCCGATGTGTCGTTGTGTGTCACGCCTTCTCTGCACTCTGCAAGATTTCGAGTATTTTCCAGCGGCCTGTGCTACACAATGGCTATAAAACTCATAAAGAAGACCATGAAGGTCTTGCATCATTGCACTCTCGAAAAAAGACTTGCACACAAAACGAAAACAGCACAGAACGTGGATGCAGTATTCCGTTTTGTGTCGATTTTTTTTTTCACAAGCGCAGTAATGCAAGACCGTGTTAATAACTAACTAGGCCTATTAGAAACTATACTAAGACCATTAAGGCCAGCCAAACCGCTCGCGACAAGAAGACAACCAAGCACTCGACCCATCTGGTAGGAGCTGCCAAAAGTCGACGTGGCTTGGCTGTTAGGCCTTTTGGGGCCGCGCTGAGTCTTTGCGCTGACGAGGCGTCAAGTCTGTAGAAAATAATACCCCCCCCCCCCCCCCCTCGAATTAGCGCTAAGAACTCTGCAAGTGTGGCAAGTGCCGGACCGGGTCCTCCCATAATCGGCACGGGCTGTGGTCAAGAGTCAACCCCTGGAGCCAGAACCTGGCCGCAGAGCGGCATGGATGCCAGAATCAGTTCGCAGCCGCCCTACATAAACAAAGGTCATCGCAGGCTATGGTGGTGCAACAACAAGCAGTTACGGTTCCTCCCAATGGACACCAAAGCTGGTAAAAATTCCAGTCGAAGCCACCAGTCGAAGCAGCACCGGCAAAGAAAGTAACGGCCGCCCCAGATATGCCAGTTACTGCTAATCCAACACCTCCCCTCAATCAGGCACGCAGTGAGGGGAGGGAGAGGATGCCCCCCTCCTTTTTTTTCCCGAAACCAAGCTCCCTTGAACAACCGTCCCGCAGCGCAGTTCTACGCTGCAAAGCAACCGGGGCGCCGCCTTCCAGCGGGGACATCTTTTGTGCGAATTTTTGAACAAGCTTTCTTCTGCTGGTTGTACGCTGTCAACAAGGAGGCCTAACGCGCTTGTTCTCGACGAAGGTTTGATACCGGCGTTCTTGAGTTCATAAGGGCGGAGCGAGGAGCCAGCATTCAACAAGTAGCCCAGTGTGCCGGTGCAAGCATGACGTCAATGTGGAGAGTCCTTGTCAAGCACGGCATGTGCCCTTACCATGTGAGTCTGCACCAGCAGCTGAGTGCTGCAGACTTTTAACGAGGGCTGCATTTTTGTAAATGAACCCTTATTCAGGTCGACAGAGATGATAGATCATGATTGTTTGTACAAGGTGATTTGAACGGATGAAGCCAAGTTCTGCCGAAATTCTTAACGCCCATTACTGGGATGATGTGAAGCCCCACTGGCTTCGAACGCACAAACAGCAGCATAGGTTCACATTGAACGTTTCGTGCGGCATTTCTAATGACCGAATTGTTGGCCCCTTTTTTTTTTGAAGAGTCACTGACCGGGAGAAAGTGTACCGCGGAGAAATTCTGGAAGAAGCGGAATACTCTAATGGAGACCTGCCTCTAAAAGTACCCAGGGAAATATGTGCCACCCCGATGGAGCGCCAGCGTATTCTTCTGGACGTGCTGCAAAGCATTTCGATGCAAGATTTCCATCGCGATGGATAGGATGCAATGGCCTCGTCCTATGGCACCAAGGTCTCCAGATTTGGCCCTCTTAGACTTCTTTCTGGGGTGGGGGTACAAAAAGAAACGAGGATTTTATAGCTGAGCCTGGCAATGCTGAGGACCCAGCTGAAGGCGAGGATCATAACAGCGTGCACTGCAGTTGAGCCTGCAATGCTGAGGTGGGTACTTGATTCTATGCGCGAGCGATACATGATGTGTGTTGAGGGATAGGGACAGCATTTCTAGCTTCTGTGAAGGTTCTTAGCGCTTCTTGTACCTCTTCCCAGTTTGCATGTGATTCCACAAATTGTAATTTTAATTTGTGGAATCACATGCAAACTGGGAAGAGGTACAAGAAGCGCTAAGAACCTAGAACCATGCGATTCCACAAATTGTAATTTTAAGCCGCCGCAGTGGCTCAATGGTTATGGTGCTCGGCTGCTGACCCGAAAGAAGCGGGTTCGATCCCGGCCGCGGCGGTTGAATTTCTTTGGAGGAGAAATTCTAGAGGCCCGTGTACTGTGCGATGTCAGTGCACGTTAAAGAACCCCAGGTGGTTGAAATTTCCGGAGCCCTCCACTACGGCGTCTCTCATAGCCTTAGTCGCTTTGGGACATTAAACCCCATAAACCAAACCAAATTGTAATTTTAACACTAGAGCAACAGTGCAATGAGGCGCTTCTAGCCAAATCTTGACAGGTTGCCTAGCTTCTGGAAAGTAAACGATGGATTCCTTTCCTTGCGTTATGAATGGCGAGTTCATAGTTTTAATTTATTGTTGCAGAAATTGAATGCCGGAAGATTGCTGCCAATCACCTTGATAGCGACGTTCGCTCCTTGAAACCTTGCGCCATGTAGGTTTTAAAATAGGCAAGTTTACTGTAGTAAGCGATCAACAAAAATTATCACAATAATGAAGTGTATCAGGTATACCCAACGTTAGATGCGCTGTCAACAACTTTGTCGTGAGCACCCTAAAAATCACTTTGAACTCCATCCAGTCCGTTAACGTCGGCAATCATCGAGAGGTTTCGTAATTATTACGCCTTGAGTTAAACGAGTGCCTTGAGCAGAAAATCAATCCTACAGTCCGTTAAGCTATGACCAAACCGTGGTTTGCAATAATTATTCCCACAGAATGGCTTCACATAGTTTCTTACTATTAACTAGAAGGAAAGCTGGTGGCTCTGCATTTCATCCACCAAGGACGTGCTAGGCACGCCAGGAAGATATGGCTTCGGATTGACATCTAGTGGCTTGTAGACTATTCTACAGTCTGGATTTTTTGGCTGCTCAGTTTCGTTTTCTTTGATGTTTTGTGCGCTTTGTGATGGTGTAATTGGCCAGCTACGCAGGCAGTTCATTTAAGAGCCAAAGCATCCGAATGCGCTTGACTCGAAGTGGGCTGAGCCCAGTGTCTGGTGCCTGCTGGGCCTAGAGTCCGTTTGCCCCATTCCTTGGAGCTGTTATGCAGCAAGCTGGGTTTGTCCAGCGCCAACCTGTGCATTGAAAGAAGGGAACAGAGTTTTTTGTGAATTTAAAGCTGAACAGCCTGCCACTGCGACCACTCTGCATATTTCTCGTAGGAGTCTTGGAGATACTCGAGCACTCGAGGCATCCTGGACTAGGGGCGCAGACCAAGAAGATGCCAGCATTCACCATCTGCGGGGGCTCATCCTCTCTTTTTATTTGTTTATTAAACGCTTGCTCTCTTTCTCTCTCTCTCTCTCGGAGACATTTATCTTCTAGAGGTCCAAAGCACTTCGACTAGCGCCAGTGTTAACCGCAATCGTCGAGGATTGCATTTGCTTGGTTTCGAAGTCTGGCGGTTGCTGCGCTATGCGTGCAGAAGCGACCTCCACTTCATGAACATTTCATGGAAATAACCGCATGTTGCTCTTGTCAGCATAAACACGGACGTCACTTACTTGTGGCAGGACGAGCTTCCTCTTCCTAATTCATGTTTTTCTCTGCAAAATCCGTAAGCGCAGCGCCAGGAAATGGGGAGAGCCGGCACTTTGATCGCGCGAACAACTTTCTCATGGAAAGTTGAAGGCTCGGGCAAGTTTCTTGTAGTGTTATCCTGGGGAGTGAACCCGCAATATCAGGCACTACAAATGAAACGTTCCTATTATTCACAATGCCAGAACGGAAGCTACTAATGTGTACTGTTTTATGGTTTATGGGGGCTGAACGTCCCAAAGCGACTGAGGCTATGAGGGACGCGCCGTAGTGCAGGGCTCCGGATAATTTCCACCACCTGGGGTTCTTTAACCCGCACTGACATGACACAGTACACGTGCCTCTATAATTTTGCTTCCATCGAAATTCGACCGCCGTGGCCGGGTTCGAACCCCCGTCTTTCGGGTCAGCAGCCGAGCGCCATAACCACCGAGCCACCGCGGCGGCGCCAACTGGATGGGGACTATATCCAGGAAGCTAGCATAACTCCAGTGAGTACCATTTGTCATTTATCCTGTTATTTCGCTTGTCCTTGTCTTCATTGTATGCCACAGAACCAAGTACCCGTATGTTTGGAATTGTATTTACAAATACTGCTGTCTCTTACTTGAGACAAAGCAGGAGTGGTGCGACATGGTGGCTCTGTGGTTATGGTGCTCGGCTGCTGACCCTAAAGACCCGGGTTCGATCCCAGCCGCGGCAGTCGAATTTCGATGGCGGCGAAATTCTAGAGGTCTTTGTTCTGTGCGATGTCAGCACACGTTAAAGAACCTCAGGTGGTCGAAATTTCTGGAGCCCTACACTACGGCGTCTCATATCCTGAGTCGCGTTGGGACGTTAAACCACCCTAGCCATACCACATAGCAGGGGTGGGCACAGATTCCAGTATAGAATAAAAGCATCAGTAACTATAGAAGAAATCAACAGGTCGTATTATCAGTCAACTGCACAGAGAACTTATCAAGGTGGCAACGAGCGAAGTGAACTGTCTAAATTATACTGGATTTCAATTATATGTGTGCCTGAAAGGAACAGCGTTTATTAGGCGGGTCCGTCGAGTAGCATGCGTGCTAGGAGCCACAAAAAGAGAACGGTTCCTGGATGCCAGATGACCTGTGAGCGATTTTGTGCAACATGATGATGTGGTCACGTGTGTACCTCTGTTTTAAAGTCTGCAATGCCTGAGTATGTGATGAAGGTGAGAAGCTACGATCATAGCAATCGTAGGTGAATCTGATTGCTTTTTAAAATTTATTCCGAATGATTGATGTCAGGAGCCTAGTAAGGGGACCAAGCAATTGAAGTTTTATCCAGTATCGGTCGAACTAGTGATTTGTAAGCCGTTAGCTCGGATTCCTTGATTTTATTTCTTCGAGTTCGTTTAAGGTAGCCCATTCCTGAAACGTTACTAATGTGGTCATGCCATATTAAGCTATGCGAAAAAACAACAGGCAGGTGTTTTAACCCACTTACGTGGCCAAGCAGTTACCATTATTACTGAAAGGAAAATGTAGTGGCTTTTTCATTGTTTGAAAGTCATCGCGACTGTTTTGGTAAAATTAATCGGAATTGTCAGCTCTAAAGACAACACGAGAGAGAAAGACAAAAGACAACGCTGACTTATAGCTTTCGTGCCTTGTTAATATGGTTCGCGAACAAAATTATCTGCAAAGCGAGTCATGCATACTAATGCTTCGTGAACGGTTATAATTAAGAGCATAAACATTCATTTGGCGATTCGCGATTAAAGTCGTCTTGCTTAGTAGTGTGCAGTGAACTGTAAATTTTACAAAATTTTCTGAGCTCGAACTGCACTAGTCTTTAAAAAAATGCTGTGCAGTTGGAAGTGCATATATGGCGTGCTCACGATCCACTAGCACCAGTGGCCAGTGTCTCAGAGATTTCACGCATGAATCTGCCGCAGCTCCTCCGTCTTAGTGACATCGCCCAGGTTCACTGGGCACTTGCAGTCTGGATGGTGAATAACGAGATGCCCTGTCAAAGTGTTTTTCAATGTAGTAGCATGCTCTAAGAACTTTATATACTACCCGTTGGCAGGTTGCATATCTTGTGAATTGCTTTCACCACGTGCACTTTTCTTGTTTTTCATGGACGTTTCGGCTCATCAGGTAACCTATACTTGGAACTGGATACTGACAGCGCACTTTTGTGGCAGTGTCGGAAATTATTTCTCGGAGAGACACCGACAGGTAATGTCCTGCTTCGTTGACTACGAGCTAGGACCCAAAGTCACTTCTCTATTGCCTTTCACACCCTAATCACAGTTGGTTGGTCTCCCACAGAACACAGGCGTCAGCAGAACCCACCATAATTTTAGGATGTCATTCATCGCCACCTCGACATCCAAATTTTACGCACAAAACGATCGCTCCTGGCAACACTGCTGGCAACTTGAGATTGAGCATTCCATTAGACAACGTCTCTCGCATTGTGTACCCTAAGGGCTCCCGAACTGAGTGGTGATCAGTGTCAAAACCATTCAAGTTTTAGACGTGGTAGAGACACAATCATTGAGATCAGTGGCTCAGGTGGAGCAACTGCTGATATGGTACTGTAAGGGTAATCCCGCTGGTACATTTACAACACCACCACTACCCACCACCTCCAACCTAGCTGCCTGTTACGCATGTGTTGAGCGGCGCGCGACGGCAGCAAGTGTTGCTGGTTTTCAAAGCTTCAACTTTACGGCAGCAAAGGTTACAAGATAGACTGGTGCGTCAATGAACAAGAGAAGCGCACGCGCTGAAAGGACGCGGGACAATATGTGCAACCTGCCAGCAGAATAAAATTCCCCTTTGAAGTGGCCCAAGATATATGTGATAAACGGGACGTTGTATTAACTGCACCCGGGCACATGCGGCTACGTTAAAAGGCACACCGACAAGGCATATCAGGCAATCATTCAGATTGCAGGCGCAGCATGAATCTTGAAGGTATACTGTAATAAACAGGAGCAGCTGAAGGCACAAAATCTTGGAGGCACTAGCCATCGATGATAGGAGGCTGTCATGTGGGAGCACGCAATTCATTGATTTTATGAACACAGAAAAGGTACCTCTGCAATGCATAAAACTGATTACTAAAAACACATTTGATTGTTTTTTTATAGATGTTGCCGTCGTGTTGTCAATAAATTTAGTTGTAAGTCAACGTTCTCTTTAGTTGTTCTCCCTCGTGTCATGTTTACAGTTGGCAGTCCCCGTTACAATGCACCAACTTGCTCAGAATCAAGCTATTCTTGGTAATACGCTGAGATCCTGAAATACGAACTGCATAAAATGAACTGAAGTTCATTTATTACATGTAATGTTAATGACAGTACATGTGCAGTCTCTGTCGGAAGTAAAATATCCGTAGTCTGTTTGCTGGTCTTGCTTTCGTTTTCCTGCGGAACATTCTCTTCATCATGAAGTTGTCTGTTTGCTGGTGTTCTGTTTTTCTGGGGAAGATAGGAGGATTTGCAACAGACAGAACATGACTTAATACCTGAATCGTAATGGCTAACTGAACGTTGGTCATGTTAAAATTGGTTTACACGTGTTGCATTCTACAAAGACCTGGTGACGGGTACCAAGGCGCATGTGCCATACATTTTCGGAGCACTTAAGGCGCAGAGTAAAATGACTAACTCCTTTGGCAGTGGAAACATTCAGCCAAAAAGTGGTTGTTTGGTATGCATTAAGCAGCGCAACTTGCACACTGCGCTCTGCACACTGCTGGCCACTTGTCCTGGCAGCAAGGAAACTTTGCTTTCCTATAAAATCAATGTTCCGAAAACTTCTTTGGGCTTGTATACTTATATCCTCATCATACAGCGCGTGCTTTATAATGCATATTTTCTTACGTGTGAGTTTTAACGAATACGCCTGTGCAGCCTAAGTGCTATTGACACTCCCTACGTTTCCACGCAGTCAGCTTTTCAAGAACTGTAACAATATGGGCGCTCAGGGCAGCCTTACAAGTTGGTTTGTTTTGTCTAAATCATATTTCTGCTTCCAGCAGACAGATGGCTGCCAAGACTTTCCTGCTTTACTATGTATTTAATTTTGATTTGAATACACACTCGGTTGAGCATATATTTAAGTAAATATATGTTAAAAGTGTTTCATCTTTTTGAATGCCTTAGCATGGAGAAAACTCATGAAAGAAGAATTGTTGAATCTACGGCTTCAAAAATATTTTTGTATGCATTCATGACAACACCCAACTCGAAAAAGGCATTTGGATTAATGCTGACAAACCGAACTTTTCTCTGGTCTGACGAGGATAACTTAAACAACAATTATAGAAGTTTAATTTCTCGCCGGCTCCGTTATAGTGTCACGCTGAATTCTGCATCTGTCGCACAAGAACTTTTCGGAAATACTCGCGCCTCGATAGGTGGCTCGTTTAAATCGGACTTAGCAGCGATACTGCTTTCCTCTGTAGTTAATTTTGTCTCGTACAGAATCCGCCGGCGCCAACCTCTGTCTTTTCATGCCGCAGACGCGATGTTATGAATACTGAGATCTGCCAACAACGTACCACGTCCTGGGTAATTGGGGAGCGCTTGCGAAAGCGCGCGACCGTCTCTGAGGCGGTTTGTATTGCTCATGGCTGTGGGCACCGCGGAGACAGGGTCCTCGACACAAGCTCCGCTGCTGGGCGGCATGCTTAGGCTTGGGGCGCGCTCCTCCTCGTGCACATGCTCTACCACCACACTGTACAGCAGTTGTTCTGCCAGCGTGGCCTCGCTGCTGGCGCCTATAAACCCAACTCATGCGAATTCAATTTGCCCTATAGGCCTTCGCAATCTCGCCGAAAATCATGCCGACTTATGCTCGGTACTGGGTACAGTTACCGGTTGTGTCGACGTCCGCATTGGCGTCCCCAGGTTGGGCAGTCTCGAAGGGCGCCTAGTACTGCTCTATAAAACATCTCTTGGAGAGGCTGTCGTCTTGCGCGCTGCGGCGGTGCCACTCCCTTGGCGAAGGGGAGCCGCGTTTTCCTTCCTGGAACTATTGAACGGCCACCCTTGTACCCTGTGCTCTCAAAGAGCGGATGTCCTGGAGCAACTGCTCCCGCTCGGAATATTCTTCCGTTCCTGACCTAAATGGAAGCAGTTCTGTAAACGAATGTCTAAGCGCACAGTAAAAGCAAAATTTTACTTTTTCAATTTCCTCCTGTCATTCACGGCGTGCCGCGAGATAAGGAGGTCGAACCGGTCGCGCACGCTGCGCAATGTGAACGGCTCTTGAGAACAGCCTTTAGATGGAGGTCAGTAGCGTCCCGCTGGTCCGGGTGGCGAAATGAGTCACTGGGCTGTACTTCCAGGAGTAAAGTCACATCGAGTTTTGGTGTATAGAACGGTGGTGAGACGGATGAACGGGCCTGTTGGTGACATCGTGACAAAACAGCGCAGACAAGACAAGGACGAGGACGTGCCTCCGTATTCCTTCCTTTGTCCTTGTCCTGACTGCGCTGTTTTGTAACAGTATATAGAACGCTCTGCTTCCGCTGGCGGATTCTTTTCGCGCGTTCATCACACCACCTTTGCATATCGAAATGCGCGTTTGTTTTTACCGTGTAGGCAAAGTGCATCAAGAGGAGTAAAAAAACTGATATATACAGGGCGTCCCACATAACTCGAGCCGAGGTTTTAAAAATGAAAGGCTCTTAGACGCGAATTGGACCGAATGCATAATGTTGGCGCTAGCCTAGAGTTACTCAGGCTATTTTTTATTTTCCCCCTAACTAACTGATTAGTTCTGTTTAACTAATCAACTTTTCCAGTATTGGCTGCAGACCCCAAGTGGGATACGCAATGTTGTATACTACCTTCAGAAACCTGTCAAACATTGTTTCTGACACGATATATCTCACATGATTGTTTTTACCGCGTTCCAAATAAAATTGGCAGTGGCTCAGTTCTGGTTAAGCCTGGATATACAAGCGAAAAGCTGCAGTTATGCCTTGTTTGACGTCATGGCTGTCGTAGTTCGCGCACAATGCACTGGGAGCTCCACCATAACGGTGTAGGCAAGCACGTTATATAGCCCTCCTGCCGCATGCGTAGTAGCTGTAGTAAACACGCGGCTGCAACGAAAGGTCAAACGGTGGCGAGGAGGCCAGCGGGCGGTAGTAGCGGCGGTGAGGAGGCGGCGCACACGCCCAGTAGCGCGCATCTGCGCCGAAAGGTCAGCCGGCGGAGTCGCCGGCGGCGGCGACGGCTGCGGCCACCTGCGCCGTGCGTGACGTCACTTGGTTTCGCGCATGCGCAGAACTCTCCATTCGGTTTCACGGCATACGCGAAGCTCGGCTCCGACCCTTGCAGTGAAGTTTTTCGCTTCAAAAGCCCGCGAAATAGGAAAAAAAAATACCACGTGACGGGGCGCTTACGCTCAGTTATTGCGCTGCTCTCAAGCGTGCGATGGATGAACAAGGTTGGCTGCAGGGAGACTATGGCCGCGACAGGGCGCTATGCCTCATGTAGGTTTCTGGGTATGCGGCTCTTATCGGATGACGGCGCAAATGCATGCTGCTGGCTATATATACGCTATAGTATATATGTGTGTGACTTCTTGTGGAAAAGAGTAGAAGACCCATGATGACGATAAATTCGCTGCCTAGTAAAAATACCAAATATGGTTCAACGCCACGTTGAAAAATTTTTTTCGTGGTTAGTTTCGTGATTAGGAGCGTCCTTAAAGGGAAGATGTTTACACTCAGCGAAACTTTGATCCCGACACGGGTCTTGTCAAGCAGGCGATCCAGAGATAAACCGTGGTTTAATAAGCAACTGCGTATTTTTCTTCGTATAGTGTGGCGTTCTTATCGCAAGACAAAACGGACCGGCTGCGCTAGAGCACACCTTGAGCTTAAAAAACTGGCACGCGAATTCCGAAACGTGGCCTTTTCGGCAAAGGAATCCTATTTTCAGGACCTTGAACTGAAGCTAGTTGAAGATCAAAAAGCATTCTGGAGGTTTGTTAGACGCAACGATAAAGACAGTGTCTCTATTCCCCCGCTAATAAATCATGGAATAATAGTTAATGATGATGCACAAAAGGATGAGCTGTTCAGCAGTTACTTTTCTTCAGTTTTCAACCACAGCTACTCGCGTACGGTTGATGTGGTTTCCCAGTTTGAAGTAGATTTAATGCCAGAAGTCAGTTTTAGCATTATGGGTATTAGGAAACTTCTGGATGGCATTAAAGCAAACAAAGCATGTGGTGAAGACGACATACCTGTCGCGTTAATCTCTAAATATTCAGTGATATTTTCCCAATATTTTCTGCTTTTATTCCAAAAGAGTTTGGTTGAAACTGCATTACCTAGTGATTGGAAGATGGCGCCTGTTGTACCTTTACGAGTACATAAGAAGGGACCGAAAAACCACGCGGAGAACTACAGACCGGTGCCACTAACAAGTGTAGTGTGCAAAACAATGGAACATATTCTTTATAGTTGCATTATGTCTCATCTCACCAAGTACAGTCTTATTCATCCTAGTCAACATGGATTCCGTCAAGGGTTTCCTTGTTCAACGCAGCTGGTTGAATTTACGCATGACTTAGCAGTAGCTAACGACAATAGACAACTGATTGATTGTATTTTTTTTTACTTCAGGAAAGCGTGACGTTGTTCGTCATGACCTTCTCGTCTCCCAATTGAGAAGGTATAAACTTAACGAAAGTATCATTATGTGGATAGCCGAATACCTTTCCCAAAGACGGCAAACCGTGGTGGTTAATAGATGTTCATCTGCTTATGTTGATGTGACTTCAGGAGTGCCCCAGGGTTCAGTTTTGGCTCCTCTTTTGTTTTTGCTTTTTATAAATGATATTGCTAAATGTATTCAGTCATCTTTCAGAATGTTTGCTGACGACTGTGTGGTCTACAGGGTGATTGATAATGCACGTGATCATGAACGCTTGCAAAATACAGTACTCGAATGGTGCACTAAATGGAAGAGGTCTCTTAATGTGGAAAATTGCGTACACATCACTTTTGCAAGAAAGAGGTCATATCAAATAAACACTTACACATTTGGTAGCACATATTTAAAAAGGGTTTCAGAACATAAATACCGGGGAGTTCTTTTTATGTCACATCTTAGATGGGCAAAACACATTAACAGCGTAAAAACTAAAGCTGCTCGGGTGTTCGGATTCTTAAGACGCAATTTCAGTCAGCTGCCAAGTAGTCTCAAAGAAAAGTTATATTTTACTAATGTCCGCTCGTTATTAGAATACGCTTGCGTGTGCTGTGATCCGTATACTGCAGAACTTGTTGATGCAATTGAGAAGATACAAAACAGGGCAGTGAGTTTTGTTCACGGTAATTAGAGCAGAAATTTTAATGTGCGAGAAATTAAAACCAAACTGAAATGGCAGGAGCTGAAGGAGCGTAGGAAAGATTTGATGTTAAATTTTTTCATAATATATACTACTGTAAAACCGGAATAAGTAGAGATCAGTTCATAAAACCTCCATCTTATATATCTAAAAGGCGTGACCACTCTCCGAAAGTTCGTGAACTTTCTTTTATAAGTGACGTCTTGCGATATTCTTTTTTTGCACGTACAATTGGAGACTGGAATGCTTTGCCACGAAATGTTCTTTCAGTACTAGCAAATGATGCTTTTCACCACGTTTTGCGCATGTGATTTCGATGTGATTTTTGTTACAAAGATGTCCCCCCTGGTGTAATGCCTGAAACAGGCGATGCAGGTAATAAATAAAATAAATAAATAAATAAATAAATAACTTGCACATTACACGCTTTTCGTATTTCTCTTCTCAAGGAAAAATTCTATTGGGGAACGGCTTCGGCGGGTTTGGTTGCTATGACCACAGCCTATAGGCTCCCAAAGCATCGCCGAGTGGCGCTGCAGGATGGATGGATGGATAGGAGCGCCCCCTTTGAAACGGGGTGGTGGCAATTGCCACCATGCTCAGCTGCGCCTGATGTGCAGCGCCACTATGGGAGAAAAGTAAAAACAGGGGCGCTGCTTTCACCACGCTTCTTTGAACGCGCGCTTTCTTGCACGTGCACGCGCCCGCGCTGTCGCGATGTATCGCCTACATGAGCCGCAATAAGATCGTTCAGACTGACGCGCAGTTCCGCAATGGAAACTTAATTAAAGGGGGGAAACTGATTAGCCGCGTCTACTATGTGGAGCAGACGATCGGCGACGAGGAGGCCCAATTGACTGTAAAATGCGTTTCTCGAGTGTGTAATAACGTCGTACTGTATGACACGCAACTAGAGGTAGGTCCACTGAATAATTATATGCTCGAAATATGCGAAGTACTATCAGGTCCGCGAAATAAAGCGAGACACTTGTTGATCGTAGTTGTCAGTTGTTGCATGCGATGCGCAGGGCGATCCACTTACGGCGTGCGAGTCGAAAGGACATGCGACCAGGCAACAGTTCGTCATCATTCTACTCCACCTTGGGGGATTCCCCTAAACATTTGACCACCATTGTTCACATTTGCAAGTGCGACCTGCGGGTCGCCTTCTCGCTTGAAACGAAAACTCTCGGGAATGACACTGCTTCTGCGCTTTCGAGAATTTCGTCTGCTTTGACCGCGTCTCCTGCACTCGCGCTCGGTACGATTCGCAATGCACTACGGCGACCAGGAGGATGTCGTGACGGTATTGATTTGCACCGCAGTCGTACAACCGTCATGATGACGGCGGCAGCGGCGCGCCTCTCAGGGCTGGCCTGCCGGCCTGTTTGCCTGCCGCCGCCGTCAGAAAAATACGCTAATATTGTTTGTTCGCGTTCATACCAAGCCCTGGAGTAGTGCAACGTCAAAAATGAATCATTTTTGAGGATCGTTGGCCAATACAGAGCTGCTAGTAGAAGTGATAACTGCGATACAAGTATATTTCTTTTCCAAAGCCGCTTTGCTGATGCCCAGTGCTGCTCGCCTGTTGTCACCTGGCTCCGCTGTTAAAGGCATCCCGGAAATCGATCACGTCTTTGTTTTATTATGTGACGAGGAACATAGTAAAACGGTGACGCGAGTAGCACCTTTATTACAGCGCTGGCCAGTTCCGAAGTGCCCTCAGCTGCAGTATCGATGCGAAATGGTTAGGCTTAGCGACGACTACGGCAGCGAGGGAGCAGCGCAGTTCGTTGCCCGGCGTGGCCGCGGCGACGTCGTTGCCGAGAGCTCGACTGTCCGCGGGCGGCGTCATTGCCAAAAGCTCGACTGTCTCGCCGATTAGTTCAGCGGCTTGCGACTCGCAGTCGCAAGGCTGGAAAATCGAGCAGCGAGTGACTTGCCTGCGCGTCGTCTGCCACTTTTTTCGTGCATGGTAGGGACAGACTCACTGGCTCTCCGAAGAGCGCGGCCGCATACTCGCGTGTTCGCGGTAAGAGTGGATCACCGTGTACATACGCTTTGGTTTTTACACTACGGCCTTCGTACTACCTCCTTTTTGCTTCGCCGAGACCGCGTCTGTCAGCGCGAAGATTGCGCCTCGCGTGACTCTCCCGTCGCACGTGCACACAAAGCTAGCAGGGCGTCTGTTCCGGCGGCGCCCCGAGTTTCCGCTGCTCGCCGCTGCGGCGCTGGCGTCGCGCTCCCAAACTTGACCTTGGGTTCCCTATACACAGCATATATTTGGAGTTAGCAGCTTGAAAATCAGCAAATTATCTTGTGGAAATATGGGGGGTCGCCCTCCGCCCCGCACTCCCACTTCGGCGATGCAGCGTTTCCGCTCGCTAACCGCGGAGGGGTTCGTGCTCGAGGGAACAAAGGGAGGGACGAGAAAGCGTGAGCACTCATTAGCTATTTGTTACATTTGAAATTAATACATAGAGCGGGCCAGCTAGCTACCAGACATTAGCGAGGCATTCCTCGGAAATAGAAGGATAACGTAAGAAGGGCTTCCGACTTACCGGCTGGGGCAGGGGCGCAACTTCGAGGGTATCGGCGGCAAACGCTTGCACGCGCCGACAATGGCGACCGGGTTTTCCCGTGCGCGCCGCATTCTTGGGGCAAAGCCATCCCCGAGCATTTGCTGGGGGAGGTGACGAGAGCGCGTGTTTGCTGCGTTCGTTTCGCTGCCTGTAACCGGAAGTCCAGCGGCAAGGCACAACAGATCTCCGTGAGCCTGCCGCGGAAGCCGGCGAGAGCGTGCGGCTGCACCCGCTCGTGACGCTGGCCGGATCCCGAACAGACCCTCACCGGCTCCGCGGAGCTCCGCGTAGCCTTCGAGGTGGCGCTCCCGTCGCTGCTTCCGTTTACCCCACGAGGGAAACTTCCCTCCTCGCCCAGCCGGTGCTGTCTTGACGCACGGTCTTGACGCACGGTGACGCAGTGCAATCTCCAAAACAAGGGCTAGTTGTCGCTTATACCTGTACGTGTGGGCTAGACTACGCGAAATAAAAACGAATCGCTACCCTTTAGAGCAACCTATCGCGCCAAGAATGCAGCGGTGACATTTATTCCGAAGCGGGCGAGCAGCGCGCCGCCTAGTTTGTCAACGCAACACGTAACTTGCCGGTAGCGCGTGCGCACGCTGTGATTTGAGGCCTGCGCACGCCGCAAGACGCGGGGAAATACGTAGCCTTGTGCGCATGCACTCATTACCAGCAGTGTTACTGCGTTCGCTAGCTCTCTGCGTACGGCCAACTAAAAAAGTCTAATGACGCGCGCGCAGCCGCGCAACCCGTCGCAGAGTCACCTAAGACCGCTTAATACTGCAAACACGTGAGCTCTGGCGCCTGTTCCCTCCGACGCTACGCCCCCTTCCGGTTCTATTCCACCTGCCGCACGCTGTCGGCTAACTGTCTTTCTCTTCTTTTCTCTTCTCTTCCTTCACGTCTTTCCACTCCTTCACACATCCTCTAACGTCCTCTCACCTCCGACCCCCTCTCCGGCTATGTTTCCTCGCTCCGAAGCTGCTGCGGTTGCTTCCCTCTCTACTTTTTGCCATCGCTACGGCTCTCAGATTTTTTTGTACAACAACGCCGACAATTACGTTTTTTTTTGTAATGGGCCATATAAGACTTTCGCCTTAAATATAACCGGCGTCGAAAGATGCACCTACACTATAAGAATTCCCCAACAAGTTCTGTGAAGACTCAGTCTATGAGAACAATGCTGGGTGCAGTTGCGAATGCACCCTTGGCCTTAGTGAAATTAGTACTTCTGAATTAACATATACAGCTTGCTTTATATCACCAGTGCTCGCTTATATTGTAAACCTTTCACTCACTACAGTAACATTTTCTTAAAAACCGAAGTAATGTTCAACAGTCTCGCAAGGGAGCAGCAGTTCACAATTAGTAGCGAGGTGCTAGAAGTGGTAAGGGAATACGTCTACTTGGAGAAGGTAGTGTCTGCTGATCCAGTTCATAAGAGAGAAATAACTAGCAGAATAACAATGGGGTGGAGTGCGTATGGCAGGTGCTCTCAGATCATGAATGGAAGTTTACCAATATCCCAGTGTATAACAGCTGTATCTTACCGGTGCTCACCTATGGGGAAGAAACGTGGAGGCTAGCGAAAGGCTACAGCTTCAGTTAAGGACAACGCCGCGAGCTATCGAAAGGAAAATGATAGGCATAACGTTAAGGACCGGGAGCCGGCAGACTGAGTGAGGGAACAAACGTGGATTAATCACATCGTAGTCAAAATAAAGACGAAGAAATGGGCTTCAGCAGGGCGTGTGATGCGAAGGCAGGATAATCGCTTGTCTTTGGGGGTAACGGAGTGGATTCCAAGAGAAAGGAAGCGTGGCAGGGGGCGGCAGAAAGTTAGGTGGGCGGATGAGGTTAAGAAGTTTGCAGGGATAAGGTGGCCGCAACTGGCAAAGGACAGGGTTTATTGGAGAGACATGGGAGAGGCCTTTGCCCTGCAGTGGCTGTAGTAAGGCTGATGATGGTGATGACACCTATCGATAAAGGAGGTGGTATCTACAGCCTTTCAAGATGACGACCTATATCAGTCCGATGGGCGGCATTTAAAATCTTTGAAGGGAATATCATTGACAGACTCGTTCAGGCTTTGTGAAAAGCACATGCGTTGAACAGTAAGCTAGTACGTATTTCGGAAGCACATGTCGACCGAGCAGGCATTATTTTTTCAATGTAAGGTGACTAGTAACGTAAAAAATCAAAAATACACTTGTCTGTTATTTGGGTACCCGAAAAGCATTCGATTCGACACATGATATCTTTTCACTGCAAAAGTAATCAAGAAGTGGTATTCGTGATGCCTCGCTTGAGCTTTTAACTAGCTATATACTTGACCGGTGCCAAATAATACGAATTAACAGTACAACGTGAACTCAAATGAAATTATTAGAAGGGGGCCCTAAGGCTCAATATTCAGACCATTTTTCCTCCCCGTTTATGTAAATATTGCTGTCGATATTCTGCGTTCTCGTGTACTTATTAAGTCTGTAAACGACAGTATGTCTTTTTTACGGCTGATGAGTTAACCGTTGAGTAAAATGTAGCAACTACATGCGTTTGCTCTCCAAATGGATCAGAGACAAAAGAATTGAATTAAACACTAAGATAACTACATATGCCATATTCCGGCCAAATAAACTACTACTTTGGAAAACATGAAACTAGGTTTGTATAACGATTGCTCTTTAGTTTTCTGGGGTAAAAATTTCTAGGAATATGGTTTACAAAGAGCGTGCGCAGAACCATACACGACAGTCACTTAAGTACAGAGCTGGCGCAAACTGTAGGCTGTTCGAATAAGATAGAATGCTTAATATTGGTCTGGGGAACAACTACGTTGGGGAAGAGTAAGAAGTTTTTAGTGCTGCAAAAAACATGTTTTCTAAATTACCAGGCCAATTTTCCACAACTGCAGACCGGTTCTCTGTTTTTACAATGTGAGATGTTAAATACTGATAAGTTTTCTTAATAGCTGTCTTATCAGCTGCGTCCAGGAACTTGGGGCACTGATCACAGCCCTATTCTCATCTTCCTTCCACCTTCATGTTTATGGAAACTGCCCCGCAGCGTACTCATAACATCATGGGACTCCGTACGTGCGGACAGTCAGTCGTTCATCTACATTCGGTCTCTCTGCCGCTCTGTCTACTCTCTCGGCGTTCTCACGACTCACGCAATTTACACTACTCTAAATGAGGACGAGCCAAACCCGGAAACACACATCTTCAATCTCTGGGCTCTTCGTCGCCAGGCGGATCATTATGCTTCTCGTCACCCCGATGACCCCTCGTCTCTTCCCGCTCTTCCTCGGGCTACCGCACGTGTTGGGGCTGCGCAAAACGATTTTCGAGGCAATGCTGGACTGCATGCGTGCCCGCCTGTCCTCTACGCAGGGCAATCGACATCTTTCGCGGGTGTTTCACGCCATGGAGCACCCCTCTGAAGTTGATGATTACACAGAAAGCATTTGCCTCGCTCTAAATAGGGATGAAGATTCATTTGCACAACAGGCAACCCGTCAGTCTTTCCCTCCCCATGACTGCACCTATCCATTTCCTGTCTGCATATAAATTTCTAAGCCCCCCGATGCGGTTACTACGGACCTTACCACGGCAGAGCTAATGTTACAGACATGAGAGTGGAATTTAGTAGACACCCCCCCTCCTGCAGGGCATATTGGGGATCTTTGTGATCGTCAAGCCTTTCCATTGGCTTTTTGTCGGCGCACCCAACACCGTTATGCTATTAAATAAGATGATTATGAATATGATTCTAATTGCGCACTTCGGTTTTCGCGTTCGCGTTGGGCAGCTCTCTTTTTGCATAAATTCAAAAGCTTTTTTGGCACTGTAAACAACACCTTGGCACCGGAATGTTGCCCTACCTTCCTTAGATTGTGAGAAACCTTATGCAGGTAGGGAATCACAGCTACCTCTTCTTTCTTGCTTTTTTCTTCCTTCTTTTCTTTTCCGCTCTCTGTTCGTCACTCATGCGTGATGCAACTTTCTGCGATGCAGGCTTCCAGCGACTAAAACAGCATGTTTAGGGTAGCCCGCCGCTCCAAATGTGCCACCTGCTATTGACACTTTCATCCATGACATATTCACATGCCAGGGATGCTATGAATTCCATGCGATGTTTTTCTCTTCCACTGATTCAGAAGGGTATATGTGCTCCTTTCCGCAAGAAACGCTGTGGTGAAAGTTAGTGCTTGTCCTGTCTCGTCACCGTCGCCGTCTTTTTGTTCATGCACTATGTTTCTTTAGTTACGATGTATTGCCAACACGCTCAAGCCTATTCACTTCTGTGGTCATATGCATCGCCAGCTTGTGCACTCTAAACTCCAGCCACAGATATTATACCAGACAAATTTTCAACATTGAAACGCATGCGCTGCTTAGGAGACGCGAGACGAAAGGCAATACCGACGCACACTACAAGCGCAAACTTACAACTGTTTATTAAAATCTGCTGACACATTTTTACATACAGGATATCAGGATTACCAGCAATGTCGTACATGCAATCGGGAACTTTTATCTCACCGATTTCCTCGCCACTCTAGTGTAATTATTTTGATAGGTGGAATTGAGTTATACATGTTCCTTCTTGGGATGTTACAGTCGTATATGCTTCCACAATTCCTCTTCCGACTCTCTCTGTTTCATTGCCTACTATCTCTGTCTTTTTAAACAGCGGATAGCATTTTTTTTGCAGCGGTTTCAATGCGACGCTTGATTTCAGGGATGGGTAATTTCACCGCAGTCAATCTCATGTTCTAGAGGCCTCGTGTTAACACAACTGTAAGACTGTCCAATGTACTAGCTGCCTAATGATGTTGGAATCTTATAATTGATCTATTTTTTGTTTACATTCAGCGAGCCTTTCTCCATGCGCAGTTTACTATCTTTGTCTATTTAACATTTTTTTTACGTTAACCTAGTTGCATACGTCTACCCATTATCCACTTCATTCTTACTCGGGAGGAGGAAGTATTCGTGCGCCGGATTCGGGCAAGGGCGGCTCTGAACCATTCTGTACGTCATCCGTGGCGTGAAAACTTCTGCCAGCGGCTGGCAAGTTCCCCCCACTGTGCCGCTTCACCGGACCTGTGTGATGCGCGATACTTGTTGTGGACGGGCCCAGCCACGGCTTCTGTGCGAAAACGCTTCGTCAGGGAGGTGGGCCTGCAGGGAAGCCACAAGCGTGGCTACGAAAAGTGGACCATGGAGAACCGCTACACCGGCAACCTTTGCGACTATTTGAGCAACACTTCTATTCACTCCTTTGTCCTAAAATTCTTTCCCCTTTTTCTACCTATGCCTTATGGCACACTTCTCGAATAATAAAAAAAAAACTGCAGTGTTTTAATTTATTTTGTATCGCAGAAGTGAAACAAACTCGCAGGACTGTTACCAAATGTGTAACACGAGGTTGGCGGCAGCTGTTTAGGAATTTTCATTTCACGATACACTCTAAGAACTGCTACTCCTGCATTAAGAGTAAAAGAGCCTCGCTACTCCTGCAGGTCTCAATCTACTCTCTCTACAAACGAGAAAGAGTGAAAGGTCCTGTTCACTCCTCTTGACAAAAGAGTAAAATGGCATTTCCACTCCTGCATACCCCAAGGGAGTTCAGTGCTTGTTTTACTCCTCCGCCAAAGGAATTAACAAACAAATGATAACGTTCATGCGGCTCCACAGGCTGCACAATAGATATCATTGCTCATCGTAACAAGCAACTCGTATTATTTTCTTATGCCGCAAAGAATAATCTACAGCGAGGACGCGTTGTTCATTTTGCTAAGAGCGCTCGCCATGCATTCCTTCAAACTTGCGTTTAACTGTATTTTCGCGGAAGCACTTACTATATACGTATACGTGAACTACGTATACATACGTATACGTGAACTACGTATACATACGTATACGTGAACTACGTGAACTAAGGGACTCGCTACTGCAAACGGGCATTGAATGCCCATTCACACTTGCAAGTAGCAAAGGGCATGCGACCAGCAGTCGCTTGCGACCAGGCAGCAGCTCCACGACACCGTTCCTCACACCTACAAGGGTGACCTGCGGGTCGCCTGCTCGTTTGATTCTCACGTGAAATGAGGTCCCGGGAATGACGTCAGTCACGCGCTTTGGCCCAGGCTCCTGCGCCCTCGCGCTCGGTCTTTTAAAGTGGTCTGGTTGCTCGTTATTAGCAGTGTGCTGCTACAACCTGAGCGAAGAGGAGAATATCGTGGCGGTTTTGATGTGCGCCACGGCCATACAATCGTAAGGGCGCGCTAGCTTCTCGGGGCCGGCCTGCCAGCCTGGATGCCGGCTGCCGGCGTCAGAAAAATGCACTGGTATTGTTTGTTCACGACCAAAGCTCTGGGATAGAGTATCATTAACAATGTCGAGTTGTTGGTGGAAGCGATAACAGCCATACAAATTTCCTCCCATAGCCGCTTTGCTGCTGCTCTGGAGTTCGCCTGGCCTCTGCTATAGCTCCGCTCCTGAAGGGGTCGCGGAAACCGAGCATATATTTATTTCCCTATGACGCGGGGTTCAGAGTAAAACGGTGCCGAGGGTAGCACCTAAGTGCTGGCCAGTTTCGAAGCGCATTCAGCTACAGCATCTATGTGAAATCGGCTAGGTTTAGCGACGACAACGGCAGCCAGCGAGCAGCGCACAGTTCGTCGCCCGGCGCGACCGCGGGCGGCGTCGTTGCCGAAAGCTCGGCTCGCTCAATGATTCGCTCCGTAGCTTGCTAATCGCGCACGCAAGGCTGGAAAATCGAGCAGCGACTGGCCTGCGATTGAGCGAGCCTTTATGCCCACGTTTGCAGCACAGGTGAACAAATTTAGCACACATGTATGCATGGAATATCGACTGCGTTGCGGCGATTCTTAAGCTCGTCCTCGACGCCATCATCACCGTTCGGGTGGACCCGAGCATATCTTTATTTCACTACGAGACATAGTTCACAATAAAACGTACTTACAATGCAAAGAGTAGCACCTCAGCGCTAGCCAGTTTCGAAGCGCTCTCAGCTCTGGCATCGAAGTGAAACCTCCTAGGCTTAGCTACGAATACGGCAGCCAGGGAGCAGGCCGAAGCTCGTCGCGCGGCGCGCTCGCGAGCAGCGTCATTGCTGAAAGCTCGGCTCGCTCACAGATTGGCTCAGAAACTTGCGAATTGTACTCGCAAGGCTGGCAAATCGAGCAGCTAGCGGCTGGCCTGCGACTGAGCGCACGTTCGCAGTACAGGTGAACAACAATTAGCGCACGAATGCTTGGGATACCGGCTGCGTTGCGGCCACGTTAAGGCGATTCTTAAGCTCGTCCTCGACGCCATCGTCACCGTACGTGAAACACAGGCTGAGAACTTGAATTCGAATACGTGCTAAAGTAAGCTGCTCGTATTTCTCGGAACAATCTGAACTCGAAAAGACAGTTGCTTCTGTTGGCTTCCATGCATGTGGGCTCTTGCTAGTGAAAGTACACTCGAACAGGATTCGGCGAGTGCGGGCCGCTGTTGCATATAAGCTAAAGTGTGAAGCAAGTATCGTCGTAGTTCCGTAACGCAGTTGATATCACAGTAATCCGCTTGTACGGGTCGCATTTAAGCTCTGTTTCATGTAGATCTCCGTCGAGCATGCCAGTGTCGCGTAGAGTAATGCATCGCAGCTGCTCTTTGTCCTACCGCTCGCGTCGAACATATCCTTGATATGGACCAGTTTGCGATACAGTGCGTTTCTTTGCCTTTTTTGTCGCATTTAAGGGATTTTCGCTGCCGTCAATCGAAATTGCATTCCGTCAACAGCGTCGTCTGCTAGGACACCCGGGGATGGGATCACAGGATCGCAGCTTCTACAAACGACATGTCAGCAAAAGTATCTAAAAGCGCTTTGGTATTCGCATTTAATAAAGAAATAAAATGAAAAAATATAATTTGTTTTTGTTGCGAACACAATTCAAATATTAGTAATAAAAATAGCGCATTTGTAGGTTTTTTCAACGAAGCAAAACTGCAGCCGTCGTCACGTTTTGTGTTATTTGGGTTTTCGTAGCATTGTTTGAGTGCTCGTGCGGTGGACGTGTATGAAGAACACAAGTGTGTTTTGGAAACCAACGACGAGAATTACGCCCTGTCAACACTGGTGATTTTGAACGGGTAAAGCCGTGAAGAAAGGTAGCGCTACGACTTCTTGTCATCTGGAGAGGCAACGAAGAAGAATGTGCGGTTTTGCTAAGCCTTGATGAGCCGTCTGAACGGTGAGTCCCGTGTACGTTTCTTTACTTCGGATCTCTATTCGCACGCGTTATTAGTGTGCGTCTATATAGGGATGGCAGTGCAGGCAGTCTGCGTGCGGTTCCCTCAGTTATAATGCGTTAAGGCCGATTCACACGACGGTCCGTTGGCCCGCGGCCCGCGCACTACGTATTCATGCGTCACCACATTGAGAGGCGCGCTGTCGGCCGCGGCAGCGGGCGAACGGACCGTCGTGTGAATCGGCCTTTACCAGAAAAGAACGGGCGTATAGGCCGCATGGCAACTGTTGCTCCATAGTCTCTATCTGCGTTTAGTACTCGGGTGCCGCGGTAAATAAAAATGCCACCAGTTATCACAACAGAGTTATGCGGTCGCTTGCTAGCGCTGCGAAAAACAACAATGTTTACTACATTCCAATAGGATAGATTTGTGCTACGTAGGAGAGGATGATGAGCGTGCAGTGCCACGTTAGAGAGCGCTCTTGCTAGGCCAGCTGCGGACAGACAAGGGAACTGACAACGGTCGAGTTGCCTCGCGGCTGGTGCCCGTCGGATTGATTTGTGCTACTTAGAAGATGACGATGAGCGGCAGTGCCACGCGACAGAGCACTCGCGCTAGGCCAGCTGCCAACAGACAGTGCTCAGTGTGTGTACTCGTCGGATTAGTGCTTACGCCTTAATATTTGTCATACAATTTTTTCGGGGACAATGATCGCGTGTAAAAGGCTGGGGCATAACCCTTGCCTATTCATTTGTAAATTTTTATCTGTGCTTCCCCATGGAACAGAATTTGACACAGTATTATGTCAAAGTTAGATCGTTCTTGCGTCTGCCCTGAGGTGTAGGTGTCGATGCTTCCTCGCCTTCAGATTTTGAGAACTGTTTGGGATGCAACTGCGCACTTATTTAGGATTTCAAGCTTTTTGCTATATCCCTCGTTTGTGCGGCCCGCTTTCAAGTCGTTCGCTATATCGGTGATGGTTTGTTATTGATTTTCACTTTCTCTTATTTATTCTTGGTTGACTGCCACCAGCTGTGCTGCCGGCGATTCTCCGCGCTCGGAACTATTCCCAGGCACGAGACCCTACCCACAGACCTCCCTGCACCACACTCACCAGTTCGGTATTTTTTTCCCTTGCTCTTACTTGCATTGCCACTAGGCAGTTCTTATTTCTGTGCAGATTTGTTAAATGCAATACCAATTTTCGTTTCATGCTGTGATGTGAGATATCGTGCTTCTTGCTAATGAATGCATGCCTTTTCCATCCTCTCGTCATTTGTGCAAAGCAGACGGGTCTACTGGTCGCTACGTTCAATTTAAAAATACCTTCGGTGCTGCTGCAAAGCACCCTAGTAGTAATAATTAAATCCTGTGCATGCTATATTCGAATAGTTACGCTCTTTTCATCATGCATAAAAATAGTGGTATTCCAGCCTGCTCATCTTTCTATGCGGTTGTGACAGTCATGTAAATCTACTGAAAAAAATGTATATCGGTGCATCACATACAATCTGTTCATTTCTTTTGTCATGGGCCATCTCATTGCTTTTTGTGTTCCTATGTTAATACCTTATTCTAATTTATAAAGCAGTAGACAATTTCCTCTCTTGTCATTCATGACATTGTTACGGCCACTGACAACAGTTGCTCTGACATATTTATTTGCAGTTGCCAGCTGCCAGTATCTACTGGGCCATTCGTGCTTCCAGCTTTAGGGCTGTGCTATCTCTCCTCAGCTGTTTGTGGTAGGTATTGTTTTCCAGTGATGCATACCTTACCTGCCTATTTAGAAAAATTTCGTAGACATAGGCTCACAGCCGGGTTTAG
The DNA here is from genome assembly GCF_055824585.1 of Amblyomma mixtum. Classification (NCBI taxonomy): domain Eukaryota; kingdom Metazoa; phylum Arthropoda; class Arachnida; order Ixodida; family Ixodidae; genus Amblyomma; species Amblyomma mixtum. The sequence goes on along the minus strand of NC_143014.1, from coordinate 390,770,181 downwards.
AAATGCATGCAGAGCTCTATGTGCACTTAGCAGCAGTACCTTCCTGTATAATCACATGAATCTGATCCTGAATTACATGAATGTAATTGCATGATCTGTATGAAATAGTCGCTCATGAAGCTTTTGACTCTGCTGCTGTTAACATAATGGAGTTTACACTGCTTCAGGTGCAGTGACTATTTCACACATGTTGCCTCTTATGCATATGTGCCTTCTGAAAGGGCGAACATATTCCTTTATCCCTTTAAAAAACATTGTGTTCTATCATGATGCTTTACCGGTATTTCTGGTGTATAGACCAAAATGTCACTCAGTATTGTAACATGAAGCGGGAACTCAGTTTGTCCAATGTTTTAGAGGTAACATGAAGCGGGAACTCAGTTTGTCCAATGTTTTAGGGGTCCTAAAACATTGGACCAACACAGTTCCCACTCGAGTTATTGATCACTTCGCTCTCGCCCTACCATAAGCTTGCCGTCCATGTTGGACAAATTGGTAGAGCGACTGCTCCAGTGAAGTGGTGGTTCTGAGTTCGAACACCGGACCAGGACGAATCTTTCTTTAACTACGAAGTTTCTGTGAAAGCTGTATAGCTTTCCTTTGTAGCCATTTGGCTGTGCTCGAGTGGATGTCAATGAGTAATTACTCCTTATTACAGATCTTTTGTCAACGCCAAACTGATTCAGTAGCAACAAATAGTAGAAGGGTAAAAGCATGCTGCTCCCAAAAATTCGTTAAGCATGTTATAAAACGTATGCTGTATTGTTTTAACTGCTGCAAAGAAATAATGGTGATGTTAGATGCCCAGCCCCTATTAGGTAAACATAGCTCGCAATTAACACAGTGGATGGAAAAGAAATATGGACTTCAACCCTCACGACGACCCTCACCCCAGTAAAACAAAAAGTGCCAGTGTTGCCATACTTGAGAGCTTTGCTCTTTAAAAGTGCAGTAGACTGCTACTCAAAGTTGACAAAAAAATGCGTCTCGTTTTCTGCATGTGCATTCCACAGTGCCGGTGCCATTTTCACTGGCCATTGACATTCAGTCGCATGATGTGCACCCCGCTCCTCGAGTTGATTTTGTTTGTCTTGTGAACCTGCCGTCAAAATCAGTGCAGGATAATGCTTCCCCAGTTGATCTGCAGTTAACCTTGTCCTTTGCCAGCTGCTGTCACCCTTTCTCCACAGAGAAGGGCGGTGGGAGTCCAAGCCAGGTGGAGTTGAAATATTTGACTAGTAGTGGACAGGGATCCTGCGGTTTGTTGAGGACACAGGCAAATTGGAGACTTATGGAAGAATTTTTTTACCAGCCAAAAAAGACGCATACACAAGAGAGAACCGCACAGGACAAGGGCTGGTAAAAGCCGTAGTCCTCTGTGGTTCTCTCTTGTGTATGCGTGTTCCTTGGCGGGTAAAAAAATTCCTCCGTAAGTCTCCAATTTGCCGGTGTCCTCCACAGATTGGAGGATCCCTGTCTGTTACTAGTCAAATTTAACTTCTCCACCTGGATTGGACTCCCACTGCCCTTCTCAAACTTTTGAAATCCTGTTGTCCTAGCAGATCATCAGCTGTCGGTTGTATTACTTTCGCTTCAGTGAAATTTGACATGTAGCGGACAGGGATCCTAGAATTTGTGGAGTACACAGGCAAACTGGAGACTTATAGAAGAATTTTTTTACCAGCCAAGGAAGACGCATACACAAGATTCGTTGTCTGTGTTTCACAACTGAAAGTTCTAAATGCGTGCAAAAGTGTATCGTGCATTCGCACGTATTTTGAAAACTCAATTTTTGCAGCGTTAGGTTTTTGGAATTGGAGCTGTAGCATTGCCGCCACAGAATCCCGCTCGTTAACAAAGCGCACACTTATTTGCTAGGTATATATTCGGTATACCGCAACCAGTACACGTCACTGTTTGGAAGGTTCTGTAGCGAAATTTCTGATTGTGCAAGGTAGCTTTTCTTTTAAATTCAAGCGCTCTCTATTTGCTTTTTCCTGTGCATATTCATCGGTCGTTTCAATTCGGAAGCGTTGGTGCTGCAAGACGTGCATACGGAAGCTACGTTTGTGCACAAAGCTCCTGAATTTCTGAAAGCGCACCTCTGACAGTTCTCGTTGTCATAAATAAGTACAAAGCAGCCTAATCTTTTTGGACACACCATTTCATGCTCTTAGCTGTTTCTGAGAAACAGGCTGCCTTTTTTTCTGTTTTTGGTGTGAAGCATTCCTAACAACTTCTTTCTTTCTCCATGCACAGATAGCCTATTCATACACGGGCAGCTTGATTGCAATATTTAGGGCAATATTTATAACAGGTGCAGTGAGCCTTGGTGCATGCGGACAAAAATTAAGCTAGGGTGGGGTGGGGTATTTTCGCACAGGGTAATGTTATGCGGAGGGTTTGGCGTATTGAAACCGAGTCTTTCTGAGCTCTTATTAGACGTCCCTGCACCAGGACAGTAGTTGAGGCTTTTCTTCTTTGTTGTCTAGTCAATGGTTTCCATCACATAAAATAGCCTTAATTCTAGCTATCCCGTGGCCGTCTAACAGAACGATGCAGATATACTGAAGTGATCAGTGTTGCATAAAAGTAGTGAGAACATTGCAAATGCAAGACAACTTCATTGGTTTGCAGTGCACTAACGTGGCAGTCATAGAGAATTACACATTACATTTGCAAATCTAAATTGTGCATAATAGTATGGACTGGCACGTAATGTGCAAAGTAATCACAGTTATCTCGTTCATGCCAAATGCTAGTGTCAAACATTGTCGGTATTGCATATTTATAAAGAGCAGACATGCTGCGCCTAACTTGTCGTTGGATAGATTTTATTACTATGAAAGCAAAAAGTTTACACATGGCTGTCGTGTTCTTGCGTGGGAAGTAGTATTACCTTAAATGAGTATAAACACCAAATTTTTGGTTATGTGTGTTCTTTGTAGCGACGTGCTGGGCATTCGTATTCATAGAATTGTTGCATAGTATTCGTCTCCAATCGCTAAATAATTACAACCAGATTTCTTTTCTTCCCTGTTTCAATAGCATAGCAATTGCTATGACATCAATGTTCAGTATAGGTTATGGAAGGCACAAAAAAGCTACGATATCGCTACTTCATCGTTTTAATTAGTTACAATGCTAAAGCCAGCCTGCCTTAAGAGTCGGAATCACAATGAATGACGAAGCCGCAATTATATTGCAGTTTTCCTCATGCCTCCCCTGGCTTATACTGACCTTTGACGCCATTGCCATTGCTCAGTTTTTAAAAGTGAAGCAGGAGAGAGAAGATATTTAATTACAAATTATTTAGCAGTCATAGGCGAATACTGTGTGGTTATCCGTGCATAGTAATGCCTTATGCATCATTAAAAACAAAAAAAAATGTGCAACTGAAATTTGCTCGGCTGCTGACCCAAAAGACGCGGGTTCGATCCCGGCCGCGGCGGCTGGAATTTCTTTGGAGGAGAAATTCTAGAGGCCCGTGTACTGTGCGATGTCAGTGCACGTTAAAGAACCCCAGGTGGTCGAAATTTCCGGAGCCCTTCACTACGGCGTCTCTCATAGCCTGGGTCTCTTTGGGACGTTAAATCCCATAAACCAACCCAAAACAAACTGAAATTTGTTGTCTGCCTCTTTGAGATGAAAAATTTTGAATTTTTCCTTCACTATTTTAGAGCATGAAATTCAGTTAATGGTATCTGAGAAACAGGAATTGCAACAGCCATTTCTCTTCAGCAAGAAAACTGTCATTGGTTTAAGTGTTTTCCCGATTCAAGGTTACCCTATATTTTAAACTGCACAATGTATTATGTGACAAGAAACCGTCAAGCACAACAGGTGTGGTTTTAGAAATGACTGGAAGTGATAAGGGAATACATTTACTTAGAGCAGGTAGTGACCGCTGATCCGGATCATGAAGGGTAATAACTAGAGGAATATGAATGGGGTGGAGTGCATATGGCAGGTTCTCTCAGATCATGAATGGCAGTTTTTCAATACCCCTCAAGAGAAAAGTATACTACAGCTGTATCCTACCGGTATTCACCTATGGGGCAGAAACGTGGAGGCTAACGAAGAGGGTTCAGCTTAAGCTAAGGACAACGCAACGAGCTATGGAAATAAAAATGATAGGCGTAACGTTAAGAGATCGGAAGCGGGCGGAGTGGGTGAGGGAACAAACGCGGGTTGAAGACATCCTAGTCGAAATCAGGAGAAAAAAGGGTGCTTGGGCAGGGCATGTAAGACGAAGGCAAGATAATCGCTGGTCCTTAAGGGTAACGGAGTGGATTCCAAGAGAAGGCAAGCATAGCAGGAAGCAGCAAAAAGTTCCATGGGCGGAGGTTTGCAGGAACACGGTGGACATAGCTGGCGAAGGACAGGGTTAATTGGAGAACATGGGAGAGGCCTTTGCCTTGCAGTGTGCGTAGTCAGGCTGATCATGATACTTGCAGAAGAGCTTGCTCATGTTAAAATTTTCATTTGGTAAATATGTGCTTGTTTTACATGCACACAGCTTTTGAAAGGACTAGCATAGTGATAATTGTATTGGGCTTCATAAAATTGTAGCTCTGAATGAAGGTTTGCAATGAAAGGTGTCTGCACTTGGTCACAATATAGGTACACACTAGTGGCGACATGACACACACGATCAGTACATTCTAGTTGTATTCTTTCTTTTTTTTTCATGGGGTTATATGCAGGATAGTATGAAAAGGGCATTGGAATTGACTCTTACTTGCATTATTTTCATTCATGTTTGCAGGCACCCGGAGAAATGCACGCATAGCCAAAGCTCCTTCACTCAGCCGAGCAAGCTACGGCATCATCCAGCATCTCAGTTTCTTTTGAGCGCTTACAGCTCACTGCGGTGGATTTGGTAGATGGGTTTACTTTGCTTTTGGCAGTGTTCTTGGCATTTAATGTGAAGTACACCCCAAAAACAAAGCGGGCTTGTCTGCTGCTTGAGACACTAATGGGGCTTGATCCTAGCGAGCTACTCCCGAGTGTGTTTTGGGCAGCCACAGCAATCACAGCAATGACTTGAGAAATAAAAGTTATGAGTGTTGTACATTTGTGTCATTATTTCTTGAACCATTGTTATTCCCAACGCAGACAGAGCACCATACTAATGTGCAAACTGTAGTGTAGCCATAAAGTAGTTGTATGAGTAAAAATTATTCCACTCAAAGATTATAATCCCTTTTGCTCATTACTCTTTTGTAGATGTAGCGCAGGTGGATCCTGCAAAACATATGACCAACTTGCTCTGAAGAATATGTGAAATAAGAAAATTAGTAGGGTACATTGAAAACACGTGAAACTCCTTTTGAAGGAGTAAAATAAGATCTGGGCTGATACTCCTTGAAGGAGTATAGTCACTCTAACAAACGGAGTCCTGGAACTCTACCTGAAAGAGTAGTAGGATGCTGTTTCAATGTGGTAGCTTTACTCCCTCGGAGGAGTGCCTGTACTCTATTGCAGGAGTAGTACAGTACTCCTTAAGTAGGTGTTGGATCACTCTTTGTCTAGAGGGAGTAATTTTATTCTGGAAAAAGGAGTGGAATATGGGACAAGCGAATACTCCTTCAAAGTGTGTTCTGGGCACTCCTCTGTACTCCTTTAGTTCTAAGAGTGTAATTTGAGGTCAAGAAACTGAGAGTGGCATGCATATGCATGCATGCACTGTAGTTTTCCACACTTACTCGTTCTTCTCCAGACCACCTTCTCCAGACCACTAGCGCTCTTCTCCAGACCACCTTTCCAGGCGCGCGATGGCATCTCCGCCTAGCCTCTTCGCGGGCGGCGCGTATTGCAACAGCGGCCGCAGACGGACCGTGCTACATTCCTTGCTCTCGCCCATCGAGTTACTATACCGCCTCTTGAGGGAAAACTGTGCATTATGCCCATAAAAGCCAGTGGGCAACGCATGAAAGCCGCTATGATCCAACGGTTCGTGTGTTGCCAGTTGTTTAGACACAAGCTAAATCTGGACAAAGAACAGAGTTGGCAGCTGGCAACGTAGATCGTGGGAAGATGGCGGCATGTAGTGTAGTTCTCCACAGCTGCTAACATGCTGTAAACAACGGGGAAATCGTCGCGTTCGGAGCTTGTTAGATGGTATGCAGCGTCGCATACCTGCTGTAACCTCATTTGGGTGCCGTGTTTCTTCTGAATTATTATTTGAAGGCGAGTACCGCGAATGTGATGCGCTTGGGGTACCTCGAGAACACGGGATTATGCAGGTCCTCTGTTGCTGATTGCAAAAATACGGCGGAAGTTTGCTTTGGCCCCAAGAAGACGAACACAGTTCCCAAGGGAAACGAATTCACAAAGTAGATGGAGCAACTGTTGTGCCTGGTTTATTTTCGATGGTGAGAAATTTGTTATAGTAAATGTCGCAGGTTTGTTAAACTGCCGCGGGCATCTTGCATTTTTTTAAAAATATTTCTCCTTCGCCGAGGACGAAGGTGCCGTGTCTCTTCTGGCGCGGGACCAGCTCATAATCGGATTTTTCGTCCACAGGAACAATGGCAGCTTCATCACGTAGGACTGAAACAGCAGTTTGCCATTATGCACTGAGTAGTACCTAGGCAGAAGCAGAAATGCACGAAACAATGTCACGTCTACTTACCGCATGCATTAGTGCTGCAAAACGTAATCCGAAATGCATTTAAGCGAGAGCACCTATATCCTCTATAAGGTGCACCGATGTGTACTCTGTAAAACAGGTTGAGGCACTGGGCCTAAGAAAGCCGAATACCGTGAAAAAGTACAACGCAGCAAGGTTGATTAGCTTGGTGTCATCCGCCTTTAAAAACAGTTTTGAGTGCGGAGGTTATTGTTCACGCGCTTTGCAGTAGATAGTTGTGAAATGTGCAGACATGCATCATTTGGCATGTTTACTCGTAGGTGTTGCGACATGCCCGATCATTTTGGAGCTTTTGCCTTGCAGCATCGCGAAAGTGACATCGCGGTACATAAGAGCACGAGTGGCTCTTAGTCGTATGGGGCTGCTTGCATTAAGTGACTTTATACCATAACTTAATCCCTTAAGAAACCCGAAACCAGGCTCGAAAGCAGAGGTTTGTAACCGAAACTCCAAGAGCGTTTACTCGTGAACATCGTTCACAGTCGTCCGATGTTAAAAAAAAAGGACAACAATAAATATGCTAAACATTACAAAATAGGTCTAAAAACAGAAAATATGCCAAGAGAGGTATGTAGTTATTTCATCTGCCGCAGTTTTCCGGTTTAGGTTTATTGGAGTTTAACGTCCCGAAGCAACTCAGGCTGTGAGGGACGCCGTAGTGAAGGGCCGGGGAAATTTTGACCACCTGGGGTTCTTTAACATGCACTGACATCGCACAGTACACGGGCCTCTATAATTTCGCCTTCATCGAAATTCAGCCGCCGCGGCCGGGATCGAACCCGCGTCTTTCGGGTCAGCAGCCGAGCGCCGTAACCACTGAGCCACCGCGGCGGGGAGCAGTTTTCCGTATTCAAGTTTAAACTTTACCCATTTTTGACTCAGTGGGAAAAAAACTATGCTGGCCACAATAATGAGTCATAACATGGCGTCCAAGATGGCAACTTATTGGTTTGGCCGCTTTAGTGGCTCAGCTTAAACCCCTGCTCTCCCCATACCCTCCTCCTTAAATGGTGGCCACCTTCCGTCTCCAGTCGAGCATTTTTACGCACTTACAAACTTTCCTCCTGCCACGGCTACCACACGGAGGGAACCACTCTCCATTTACGCAATACTCCAGCTACTACTACTACTAAGTAGGTTTTCAATTCAGGCCATATTCTTAATCATCCACTAATTGGCAGATCTTTGCTTCACTTTTGCCAAGGCGAATTTATTAGGACTATTTGGCTATATGCGCAGCAATGCTCACTGTATCATTGTAACAAACTACCTGGTCGATGTAGCAGTCGCCCGATTGACAGACTTTGTCAAGGACGCGATGGATCGTTTTATTCCCTGAAAGAAACACAGAACGTCAAAATACCCTTCCTGGTTTCATGCCGAACTAAGACAGTCTATGCGAAGGAAGCTTCATTTACACAGGTTTTTAAAGAAGAATACCAACAATGGCGTAATAGCGAAGTTCAGGGCCTGCAGTACCGAAACTGAAAGGCTGTTCAGACGCGACAAAGATGCTTATCTAGAATCCGGGGAGAAAAGCCTCACTCGACATCCGCGGGATTTCTGGCGCTTTGCTAGCGCAAGAGGGAAGCATCCCACTCGCCGCCTAACATTGCTTTCGAAAACCAGCTATGATACTGATGCTTCAGATATTTGTGAGTTGTTTGTATTGCCATCACCATCATCATCATCATCATCCTGACTATGTCCACAGCAGGGCAAAGGCCTCTCCCATGCCTTTCCAATTAATCCTGTCCTTTGCCAGCTGCGGCCACCGTATCACCGCAAATTTCCTAATCTCATCCGCCCACATAACTTTCTGCCGCCCCCTGCTACGTTTGTCTTCTCATGGAATTCACTTCGTTACCCTTAAGGAGCAGCGGTTATCTGGCCTTCGCATTGCATGCCCCGCCCAAGCCCATTTCTTCTTGATTTCGACTAAGATGTCGTTAACCCGCGTTTGTTCCTTCACCCACTCTGATCGCTTCCGGTCTCTTAACGTTACACCTCTTATTTTTCTTTCCAGTTCACTGCGTTGTCCTTAACTTAAGCTAAACCCTCTTTGTCAGCCTCCATGTTTTTGACCCATAGGTGTGTACCGGTAAGATACAACTGTTGCATACTTTTCTCTTGAGGGGTATTGGTAAACTGCCATTCATGATCAGACAGAACCTGCCATATGCGCTCCACTCCATTCGTATTCTTCTAATTATTTCTCTCTCATGATCCGGATCAGAGGCCACCACCGGCCCTAAGCAGACATATTCTCTTACCACTTCCAGCACCTCGCTATCAGTTGTGAACTGCTGTTCCCTTGCTAGACTGTTAAATGTTACTTTGGTTTTCTGCATGTTAATATTAAGACCTACCCTCCTACTCTGCCTGTGTAATTGATTGAAGATGCTTTGCAGCTCATCACCTGAGTGACTTAGCAAGAAAATGTCATAAGCGAATCGCTGATTACTAAAGTATTCTCCATTAACACTTATCCCCAGCTTTTCCCGGTCCAGATCTCTGAATACCTCCTGTGAATAGCATTTTCGAGATAGTGTCTACCTGCTTGACGCCCTTCCATTATGGAATTGTATGGCTGTCTTTATGGAGGACTATGATAGTTGTGCAGTTCTTATAGATATCTTCAGTATTTTGACATAAGACTCTTCAACAACCTGTTCCCGCAATGCCTGCTTGACTGCTTAGGCTTCCAGCGAGTCAAATGTTTTCTCACAATCAATGAGGGCTATATATAGGGGTTGCTTATCTCATAGTGTAAATATGGTCTGTGGTCGAGTATCCTTTACGAAAGCCTGCCTGATCATTTGGTTGACTGAAGTCTAAGGTTGTCCTTATTCTATTTGCGATTACCTTTGTAGATACCTTGTAGACAACAAACAGTATGCTGATCGGTCTGCAATTTTTCAAGTCCCTGACATCTGCTTTCTTATGAATTAAGTTAATGTTAGCGTTCTTCCAAGGTTCTGGTACTCTCGCGGTCACAAGGCATTGCGTATACAGGGTGGCTAGTTTTTCTAGCACAATCTCCCCTCATTTCTTCAAGAAATCTGTTCCTCACCAGCTGCTTTCCCCCTTTGCATGGCTCCTAAGACTTTGCTTGCTTCCTCTTGCGTTATGGGCGGGATATCCCATTGCTGTCTTTGTATCGTACTTCTCAGGAAAGTGCCGGCGTATACTTTGTGACGCATCCAAGAGTTAGTCTAGTAGAAGTAACACTATCGCTCATGGACCATCTAAAATATCCTGTGGCGCAGATTGTGGCATTCCTCCTTTCATAGATAAGTGTTGTTTCGACGTCGGGGTGCCGGTACTACTGGAAATATTTAGGTCTTCTCTTAGCAAGACAACTGTTCCCGCCGCTCGGAAAGAAGCCCTCATAGTGCCAGTTTTAAAGGCCGGAGCGCGCGTTGCTCCTGCAACTACAGGCCTATCTCCTTCTTTCTTCGTTGCTAAGGTGTTCGAGATAGTCATTGACTCACTGCTGTCATTGTTTTTCAAAAGCCTGCTATATGACTATCAACTTAACTTTTGAACAGGTCGTTTGGTTGAAACCAAATGTCTTTTTAGTGCTGTTGCTCCTGCAGTCTCTGGCCGTGAGCAGTTATTTTGACGCTGTTTATTTTGATTTAAAGTAGGCTTGTATAGTCGTATACAACTTAAGTCTGCAGTGACGCTCCGCCCACATTCAGCCTCAGCGCACAGAAATCCTCCACGACGAAAAATTAGTCCGCTGGTTTAACGTTTCTTGTTACGTAAACAAGAAGCTTATCACAAGAAAAAGAATTATGAGCTCTAGAATTTTGATACGTGGCTTGTTTGATATAGTCGAACAATAAAAAGCTGATTTCGTTTACAGTTGCGATTGGCCAGCGGAGTAATACAGGACGCCGCGGACCGCGGCCCAGTGTTAGCAACTGCTGTTTTTTTAAGTTGTATCCCACTATAGTGTAGTAGACCACTGGATCCTTCTTGAAAGACTGTCGATCTATGGTCTTTAAGTCCTATTTCAGCTGGTTTGCTAGCTGCCTTGGTGACCCGTGTACCTACAAGGTAGACAAAGCTGAGTGAGCTACGGCAGACAAATGTATCGTCTATTCAGAATGAGATCTGTGCTCCCCCAGGGGTCCACCTTTGCCCCTGCGATATTTAATCCCTTCGTCAATGTCCCAATATGCTGACCGCCTAGAGATGCTTCACCTAATTCACTCCCCTCGTGACTGCAGCTTGATCGAAGAGGATGCATGAACTCTCTGCACAAGTGGTGTCTGACAAAAAACTTCAAACTGAATGCAAATAAGACTGTTATGATATCGTTTAAGCGCAAGACCTACCGGCAGTTTTCTGACGTTCTCAACAATCAGGCCATTAGGAGGGTGTCTGTTGTTCATTACTCCGGTGTTCACGCAGATGCTAAGTTGCGTTTCTCTCCTCACATGCTGGAGGGCATGCGTGCTTGGCATGGTGATCCTTGTATGCAGGGTCCTACTCAGTACTGCATGCCCTGTTGCCCTGTACCGCAGATTTGTCCTGCGAAGACTTGAGTATGCTTCCCATGTATGGGATTCGATCTGCCGCACCTATCAGCAAACTGTCGAAAGTGTGCATAAACGGTTTTTGAGGAATGCCATGGGTCGTGCGGTCTGCTTGTTCTCCCCCCGAGTCGATTATATGGCAGAGGTGGGCGCTCTGGGACTAATCGACCAGCAGACTGGGCGGCAGTCGCGGGACCTTCTCTTTCTTTTCAAGCGTTAACAAGGACGCACTGACTGCATGCGCCTATAATTTTTAATCAAGCTTCGGGTACCTGGACGGGCCATGCGACAAAGCCGTGTGTTTTACGTGACACTTTTTAAACTATGCCCATTTCGCGAATTACGTGTATGTATAAAGACGTGGCATCATGTGGCCCTGATATACGAGGGGGTACCCAAAAGAAACCGGACTTATTTTGGTTTGAACTTATTTGTTCAAATTTTAAGCACAGTCCTTCAATCTCCTTCAAGGTATTCCCCACTTGCAATGATACGCTTGTCGAATCTTTCATTCCATTTTTCAAAACATTGTTTAAATTCATATTTTGTGATGCTTGACAGTGCCTCCGTCGTTTTTTTCTTCACCTCAGCAACATCAGCGAAACGCTTCCCATTCACCTATTTTTTCATTCTAGGAAACAAAGAAAGTAGCACGGGGCAAGGTCGGGAGTGTATGAGGGTTGAGGAATAGTGTCACGTTGTAGTGACGGTAGTTCAGCAGTCAGGAAGACACCAGAAAGACTTGAAAACGAAGCTCTTTATTTGGGCTGACTTGCGCCCTCAAAAGAACTTAATCACTCGGCGGCGGCGTAAGCAACACGCGTGCTCGTCAATCGTCGAACTACGAATGTCCGCCGCTCGCGGCATCGCTCAATTTAAAGCCGGCAAGGAAACTTCCAGATAACAGGACAAGATCATCTACAGTAATCTGGAAAAATCTAGATGCAGCCTTTCATGGCTGCGATCATTCGAGATTAGTCTGGTCGCTTCTCGCGTCACAAACAAAAGTGATAACAACCCTTTCCTGCAGCCTTGAGCGTGAACGAACAAGCACTACAATGATACGTGGCATTACCCCCTTCCAAAGAAGCATCGTCTCGATGCTTTAAAATGAAATTAAACACGGAGAATGCTTCGAGAACTTAGAGTCCTTTAGCGTTCCTAATAAGGTGTAAGGGCAGCGGTAAAAGCTTTAAGTCTGGCCGTGTCGTCGTCGTCGTCGGTGTTGTCGTAGTTTTTGTCGTCGTATTTGTTGTCGTAGTAGTCGTCGTCGTCGTAGGGATCGTCGTCGTCGTAGGGATCGTCGTCGTCGTAGGGATCGTCGTCGTCGTAGGGATCGTCGTCGTCGTAGGGATCGTCGTCGTCGTAGGGATCGTCGTCGTCGTAGGGATCGTCGTCGTCGTAGGGTTCGTCGTCGTCGTAGGGTTCGTCGTCGTCGTAAGGTTCGTCGTCGTCGTAAGGTCCGTCGTCGTCGTAGTGGTCGTCGTCGTCGTAGGGTTCGTCGTCGTCGTAGGGGGCATGGTCTTCTGTTTTCTTCGATGGAGGATCTTAGTTCTTGCGCTCAGAAGCAGCCTCACCTCCATAGACTGCTTTATTCAGTTTAGCCTTCGGGGGCTGGGGAAGCGTCCACGCACTGCGTAGCCTCGGCTAGGAGACGCTTAGCGCGGTGACAATGGCGACGGAGAACGCGATAGGCGGCTCGGCGATGAGTATCCTTCCCGACGCAAAAAATCCTCGATTTCGGCTGGTCGCTGGCCGGGTCGGCGTCGTAAGGGAAACCTCGGATGCCCATTCTCCTATATGGGCAGTACCGGAGAATGTGACCGGCTTCTCCGCAGTGGAAGCATAGTGGGCGGCGCTGGTCGGGTGTTCTCCACTCGTCGCATTTTCTCGGCCGTGTACGACGCTCGTAGGACGGGCGAGTTGGGGCGAGAGGGCGGCGCTCCAGCGCAGCTGGCTAAGGGCGATAGGGGCTTGGGTCCCCTCGTCGAGGTACAGGACGGCGCACTGCTGCGGCGTAAGTCATGGCTGGAGGCTCCAGAGGCTGCGTTGTAGACTGGAGTCAGGTCTTCCGGCGAATAACTCAAAGGGCTGGCGTCACGACTTGCAGGGGTTGTCCGGTACCTGGCAGGCTAACCAGCACCTCCACCAGATGTCACGTTGTAGTGACGGCAGTCCAGCAGTCAGGAAGACACCAGAAAGACTTGCAAACGAAGCTCTTTATTTGGGCTGACTTGCGCCCTCAAAAGAACTGAATCACTCGGCGGCGGCGTAAGCAACACGCGTGCTCGTCAATCGTCGAACTACGAATGTCCGCCGCTCGCGGCATCGCTCAATTTAAAGCCGGCAAGGAAACTTCCAGATAACAGGACAAGATCATCTACAGTAATCTGGAAAAATCTAGATGCAGCCTTTCATGGCTGCGATCATTCGAGATTAGTCTGGTCGCTTCTCGCGTCACAAACAAAAGTGATAACAACCCTTTCCTGCAGCCTTGAGCGTGAACGAACAAGCACTACAATGATACGTGGCAATAGGGGTCATGCTATTTTTGGTCCAAAATTGTCGTAGAGACAGGGCTGTGTGAGCAGGGGCATTGCCATGATGGAAAAACCAGTCACCCGACCGCCACAAATCTGGCCGCTTCCACCGCACACTGTTGCCCAATCTTTTAAAAACATCCAAGTAGAAAGCCTGGCGAACTGTCTGACCCTGCGGAACAAATTCTCAATGGACGACTCCTCTTACGTCGAAAAAACAAATCAGCATTGTTTTGAGGTTTGGTTTCACCTGACGAGCTTTCTTGAGGCGAGGTGAATTTGAAGTTTTCCATTGGCATGATTGTTGCTTTGATTCAGGATTCGATTCAGGAACACTTGAGTTGTCCCCATAGCATCGTCCTTGCACGTCTTTCTTAATATTTCAAGAGTTTCCATTCAACTTTTTCCGAGCAAAAATTAGAATTTCACCGGCGCACGCTGTTCACGAAAATCAGCCATTGCAAAAACGACATTCACACAAAACAGTCGTCACTCTAAAGCTCTGCCTAAACTAGTCTGACCTCCTTCAACGATGGCACTCGGCTTACTGAATCTGGAATGTTCGTTTATGCGCTCCTAGTGGCAAAACGCGGTACCACAGAGGATTTGCCGACCAAAAAATTTAGTCCGGTTTCTTTTGGGTACCCCCTCGTACATTATATGTCACCAGGATTTAAACTCTTTCAGGAGAAACCTACTGTACTCATTGGGACTCTAACACCTTTTGACTGTCAACTCTCTCTATCATTCATTGCCATTGTTATGTCTCCATCGTTCCCATTGTACAAATGTTATTGTTTGCTTATTCTTTTCATTATTCTTTTGTCTTGCACTGCTCTGAGCGCATCGCTTTAGTGGGCACCTTAGCATTAAAAAATAAAATAAAAGCGACGCACACTAAGAACAACAAATTACACATATGACGGTAGCACCCACCAGTTAAGTAGCATCTGAAATAAAAGAAGAGACAACAAATTTTCTGACACCTGCAAATGATGTTTAAAATATGTTTAGTGCGTCCTACTTGCTACTGGTGTAAACACTTGCAGATACTTGTTCGGTTGCACTATTTTTTTGGCTGTACACTTACGTCTAGTCTGTCTTTGAGTTTATATATTTTTTTCTGTGGGTATAAATTTTATACCTGTGTAGGCTGTACCTGTACCTGTCTCTAGTCTGTGGGTATAAATTTTAAATATTAAATAGCTCTTATTAGGGAATGAAAGGGTTAAGGAACAAGTTCGCTGGAGCGCGCTCTGCCGGTTCGAGATCGTTAGCACACTGGACCGCTGACCTCCAGCGCTTCCGTTGCACGACTCACCTCGCTGGCGTTCCTTTCGACCAGCACACTCACGCCAATAGTCTCGTCGTCCAATTTTTGGTTATGATAAGCTACGACAGCGGTGGTGGTGGCGTTTACTAGCAAAAAATTGTGGAGTCATCGCTCAAGAATATGTGGTGCAGTTTGCGAGAAAAAAGATAATGCATGGAAATGTCCTCAGCTTGTGCGGAACTTTCAGAGCCACACCATCTTTGTCCATGCATATTTTGGCTTTGCTTTCTGATTCGGTGACCTGCGTCATCAACTTGTAGCCAGGGTGAAGGCTGGTGCTGGTCTTGCGCGCAGTTTTGGAATACGCTCATGCGTCCAATAAATGCCATTGTTTTACAGTATATGACCTTTAAGCAACTCTGGTGAGCGTTAGCAGGATAAGAACATCTCAAGGTGGTCTAATGTATTCCTCGCTCCTATAGCACGACTCGACTCTTCATGCTCGTAAAAAATACAAGTTCCCCTAGGAATACCGGCCGACAAGTCGTTGAGTCCGTTTCCTTGGATTTCTGCAGAGCATTTGCTGTCGTCACCCAGAGCCTCGCCCTCATTTCCAAATGAAAAGCTTGTAACTTGGATTATAAAGTAATTCAGTGGTTTCATGTATATCTGTCATGCAATGCAGGACGTCTCCCATAAATATGTTTTATGTTTGGTTTGGTTTATGGAGTTTAACGTCCCAAACCGACTCAGGCTATAAGGGATGGCGTGATGTGGGGCTCCGGTTAATTTAGATCACCTGGGTTTCTTTAACTTGCACTGACATCGCACAGCACATCGGACTCTAGCGTTTAGCTTCCATCGAAATGCTACAGCCGAGGCCGAGATTGATGATGGTAATGCTGTCCGAAGAAATATGAACCACAAATCACTTATGAAACGCTTTATTCATTGCATACTTCTGGAACTATTTCCAGGACTGTAAGAGTGAGGATCATATGGTATTTTACAGCAGCCGCATAAGCCAAGAGGCTGGCCATTTGCCTGTTGTTGGACTTGTGGTACTTGCGGGAGACCATTGGCTACAGTGACGCCAAAATCATCGCATACATCTCGATCCTTCTATGGCCCCCTGCATGACCTGTTCAGAACCTCAACAGCCGCAGAGCCAACAATTCTTTACAAAATATTTTTCGAGTGGGAGGCCGTTCATGAGCGCAATTTTTTCATATCATGTAAGATTTCATTATATCAATCAGTATGTCTGCAGATCAGCCGACGGCAGTCTTGAATTTTTTTTATTAGCGTTTTTGCCATCGTCAAAAGCGTTCCCCATTGGTTTACTATTGCAGTCTTAACTGTTCGATGCGATCGATGGAAACATTTTAAAAGAAAGATTTTGCGAGATATCAAAATAATGGACCATTACCTTTAATCTTTCTATGACAGTGTCTTAAAATTTTCTAATGTACAAAAGTTTCGTCCGAGAATCTTGGACAAGATTCGAGCAGCTACCTTTTTGGTCTGGCGCAGGTATCTGCCGGTTTCCTGTTTACTGGCTGTCTTTTCCGAGCATTGTTACTGGCAAGGGTTATGGTACCACTGCCAGAAGGTTGTGATTCACCGAGTTCCAGGAGGTTAACGTTTGGTCCTGGCACCCTGCCACCATTTCCAGTGTCCTGCAAAGTGCCAGGAATAACTTGGGCTTTCAGAATAGTCGGTTTGGCTTGGTGACTCCACTAGTAAATGTAAAATGTTTCGTGCATAATTAGACATTTTTTTTTTGGCTACAGGAAAAGAAACCGTGCTGTTTTGACTGTTTTTCTATGTTGCACTTTGTTATTTGATACACACTGCAGACTGCAGCCATCTGTATTTGAAGCCATCGTTTCTTTACATTTCATGCTAATTGCCTCACAGCTTCCTGCTTGCAGCAGTAATTATAAGAGGTATGTATTTCAAGTTTATTTATTTATTTACGAAATACTGCAGGCTGAAGACCAAGCAGGAGGGGCATACATGAAATGTAAGAAGACAACAGTTTTACAGCAGTTTTACTACAGTTTTACATTTACTCACGTACTGAGATGCCACATAATTTGAACGACTGCCATTCTGAGGACTGCCACTGAGTAAAAAAAGCAGATATTTGTAACGTGCCCAACATGGCACGTATATGTCATGCGATGCGGCCCCCGGGCTTTCGCAAGGTCTACACTTATCGGTGTTCTTGTGGAACTGCCGTCGGAGGTTGGAAATCCTGGCCTTGACGTGCGCCACTCCACAAAATACAATATTGAAGTTGAAACGCATATAAGCAATTTATGAATGCTATACATGGGCTTGAATCACTGGATGGCGAAGGAGGTGGATCGCCGCTTTCTTCGGCTTTAAATGAACGTTTCGTGACGGCTGAGCTTACCGCGGTCAGCGGCGTGGGAGAAGGCACGCAGAGCCACTACCGAACTGGAGGCGGCGTCGTGCTCGCGCTGTCCCCGAGACCGGCAGCGCACAAGCAAGCCTCTCAGCGCATATCTCACCGCCACCGCGTATAAGTTTTTGTAGAAGTTTTTGCGCGCGGCAGAGGCGATTATTACCAAGCACACGCATTTGCAGAATTCGTGTTACAAGCGCGAAAAGAGTGGCGCTATATAAAGTAATCAACACCGTAGAATATATGCCCCCTGCTGAATCGGGGGCCCCAACGCTATCGCGATCTCGTCGTAAGACTTTTCCTTGAGGTCGCGGTGGTGGTATCTGGAATCATTCACGTTCCTTAAGTAGCGGCGCTCCGCAACCATAGCCGTAAGTCTTTTTCATTTCTGGTTTAACAGTTTGCCGAATCCGATAGAATCTCGACGTCCTGACCTACAACAGTCGCCGACAATGTGGCTGCCACCAAAACGGCCAAAACCACAGCGAAGATGCTGATTGCAGTGCGGTTTTCCTGAGTATATTTGATGCAAAGCATTTTTGTGAGAAATCGCCAACACACAACAGCAGGGCAGGAAAACGAAGGAAACGTTCAATCGTTCAGTCACCGCAGAGTGCGTGCTTTGGTCATTCTGTTGTCGCTAGGAAATTCGCTTCGCCGGCGAACAGGCCAAACAGCTTTGACGAATGCTGTCGCTTGATTTTGTTGCTGAAAGCTGTCACACCGAGGCAACACTGCAGCAGCATGTCCGGTTCCTCGGCTGTTCGCGCGGTGTGACAAGCTGTCGGGGAATAAGCTGGTTCGGAAACTCGTTGGCGGCTTGTTTGGCAAACGTGCCATGTTGATGTCGCTGTTGTGTTTCCGCAGTGTGACTGCGCCTAATTCGTGCTCCCCCAGACTACAACCTCTTTCTGCACAGGACACACTACGAGCGTGCTTCCGTTTCTGTTTTCGCGGCGCGGTTGCGGCCCGCGGTTTTAACGTTTGACGGTGCGTTTATTGTACTTAACGCTATCGACGTCCAAACCGTCGTGGTGGCTCAGTGGAACGGGCGTTCGGCTGCTGATTGCAAGGTCACGGGATCAAATCCCAGCCGTGGCAGCCGCATCTCGATGGAGGCTAAAAACAATATGCACAATGGATATGTCGCTTCCATGCGTTAGTCCCCATAATTCACAGTTTGCATTTACGTCGACGCCTGACTGGTGCGATAAAGCCAAGGAAAGCGATAGAGGTCGAAAACAAAAGCGCAATAAATTGTCGTTCACCAAAAGGCGGCCATAAAAAGCACTAATAGCCTTCGATCTGGCGTGTCTGTTCTCAGCAAAACACTGCTGTCAGGAGATGAAGCAGTATTGTGGCGCTGTTGTGACTATAGTCGGATATAATTCTAGAACGAAGTGGCACATGCCCCTCAAACGAAGCTGTCCGGCCAATGTCTTCGACTGATTTTCATGACACCGCGGTTAATCGGAATAAGCCGTGGATAATGCCTTTTAATCTGCCACATCGTGTGATGTCAGGCTAGTTGGTCCTAGGGGATCAGCCTTGGAATTGAGAAACGGTCTACGCTGTTGCCTGGAGGGCGTACTTTGAGGGGCATTTGCCGCTTCGCTTCATTCTTTTGTGTTATTCGGCTAAGCATACTCGTGCGCCATGCAGAGAGCCAGTCAAAGCAGGTACTCGCGACGGAATCACCGCCACGCGCTCTCTTTTTACTGCGGCCTGTATCAGGCACGTATATGACGGTGCGTCTCTGTCGCTGACATGCGCGGTGCGAGCTGCCTGTTATCACTTGCGGGCTATATAATCGGCACGCTTCAATAAACGCACGTTCTTCTTGTTCTGGACATCATGCTGTTGCCACGTTCTTTCCAACACGGATACATGGTGTCCGAAGTGGCTAAGACGATCTAGCTAAACCGACGGCGGACGAAGCATGGAACGGCTGGCCGCACCGGAAC
Organism: Amblyomma mixtum; assembly: GCF_055824585.1. Lineage (NCBI taxonomy): Eukaryota > Metazoa > Arthropoda > Arachnida > Ixodida > Ixodidae > Amblyomma > Amblyomma mixtum. Next base: position 390,750,768 of record NC_143014.1, on the reverse strand, counting down.
CGCTGCGTCTGGCAGGGAATGTCTCAGCATCATGGAAGCGTTTCAAGCAGAAATTTGAGATTTTCCTGCAAGCGTCGGCAGTCAAGGACCAACCAAGAAGTGAGGCTTCGAAAGCTGCGCTCCTGCTGAGCATCGCCGGTGACGAGGCACTCGATGTGTTAGACAATTTTAAGTTCGAGTCGGGCGAGAACAAGGATGACTACAGCACCTTGATACGAAAGTTCGACGCCTACTCCACAGAGGTGAGCAATGAGGTGCATGAGCGGTATCTTTTTCGCACGAGGAACCAATCGGAAGGAGAGCCATTCGAAAAATTTTTACGTGACCTTAAGAAGCAAGCTTCACAATGTAACTTTGGGACGTTACACGAATCAATGGTAAGAGAGCAGATCGTCTTTGGTACCAACAGTCCTAGATTACGGGAGAAGATGCTTCAAGAGAAAGGATTGACGGTAGCAAAAGCGGAGGAGATGTGCAAAATTGCAGAATCAGTAGCCCAACAAAGAGAGGTGTGGCGTAAAGAAGAGAGTTGTGTGGATTTTGTTTCAAGGCGGCGCACAGACTTGCAGCATGCACAGAGTAAAGAGCCCAAGTGCGACGGGGAGCAATGGCAGTGTAGAAAGTGTAATCGCAAGCACAAACCGAAGCAACGCCCAGCATTTGGTAAAAGGTGCTACGTGTGTGGTAGGTTTCACCACTTTGCTATCTGCTGTAGGAAGTCAAAAGAAGTGAGTGAAGTCGACACACTCCCGGAGAACGACTTTGACGTACTAGACGTAGGAATGAGAAGTGGCACGAATGAGTGGACTGTAAATGCTGAAGTCGGCGGTCAGGAAATTGCCTTCAAAATAGACACAGGGGCGCAAGCGAGCCTCTTACCGTTTTCAGTCTATCGAAAACTGCCATCGGCTGGAGCACTAACTCCGACGAGCACAGCACCACGGGTGCCGTGCAGCCACCAGCAATAAGGAGATCGTACCGGGACAGGAGGGCCCCGCAACGCCTTTGCTATGACGAGGAATTTAATCAGTGCGCTTAACTAGTCCCTGTTGCTGCAACTGTTTTTGTTTGTTCACGCGAAAAGATGTATCAGGCACGTATATGACGGTGCGTCTCTGTCGCTGACATGCGCGGTGCGAGCTGCCTGTTATCACTTGCGGGCTATATAATCGGCACGCTTCAATAAACGCACGTTCTTCTTGTTCTGGACATCATGCTGTTGCCACGTTCTTTCCAACACGGATACACGGCCGTCTCATCAGAGGCGCTCGGCGCGCGCATCCAAGGCTCCCTTGGAGGAATGATGTGGACTAGAAAACACGTGCTCCCAATGTTAAGCTCATCTTCTGGGCGCTTAAGCCCACACGAGCCGGGGTGGAAGTGGGCGCGTGATAGCGATTCCGTTGCGTGCACGTGTTTTGTATGGCTTTGGATGGAGCGTTCGGAAGTACACGCTACCAGGAACTCATGACAGCGGCCTACTTCACTTATTTTAGCGCCAGGTGGCGCATGCCACAACAGTGTTTGTTTCTGCTGCAAAACAAAACAAAAAACTTCCCAACTTTGATCTGGCAACCACTAATGAGTGTGGTGTAGCCCCAGCCCCTTCCACCACTCGTGTACTGCGCGAGGTTCGCTTGCGTGGGACTCATTGGCTGACAGCCTTGCAACATGAGATGAGGAAGTCTTGTTGTGCAAGAGTAAGTTTTGGAGAATTTTTCTCTTTGTTTTCACAAAGACATTGCACTTTGAAAAGCCCAGTCCCAGTACTATTCGAAGCCGCCGGCAGAAAAGGATTATAGCTCTAGATTCTTCGAAAATAAAATTTCTTTCACCATAAAGGGCTCTAAACTTTCATAATTTCTATATAAATAAAGTCTATTGTTGAAACTCAGAGTAACTTTGTAACAATTGTTTGGCAAGGCATCGAGACACCGCTGCCCTTGACGAGTGCGGGTCATCACCTAGATATTAAACCTCGTGGAAGAACCAGGTTCGTTACGTGTACGACTAGTCACACAAACACAAAAAAATACGGCTTCCCTAACTGAAGCGGCGTAGGCTGCAAGGCTTAGCGTGCTAGCTAGAAGCTGTCCCAAATCCCGGATGACTCTGGTCAGAACGACGCCAGTACGCGCCGGCGACCTACTAAACGCTATCTGTAGTGTACTCGGCCCGCACAGTAGCCGGCAAGTCCGTTGTCATGTGAGAGTTGCAGCCAATTTGGCCTGTTGTTGTAACGGCGATAAAGAAAAAACACCTATAACGAAGAAATATCGGTGCCCTTCGAATTCGCTACAACACTCGAGGTTCAACTCTATATCCAAACCGCCAACTTTGATATCGAAGCGACTGGACCACCGTTTGAAGATCAAGGAATCTTCTTTCAGGAGTGGCGTTTTTCGCAGTTTTTTTGTCCGGCTGTCTTAAATTGGAACCGCCTGGCATCAAGCATGGGCAAAGACATTTACATTTGTAACCCTCTGCGGTAATGCCTGCCAGGACGATGCCGGTAACTAATAAATAAATTAAAGCGGACCCGTCTGGCGCAGAGCCCTCCCAGACACCACAAAAATTATAATGCTTATTAAAGAGAATTAATATTGTACTATTGAGGGACTGTCCCATGTGCCGCTACCAAAGGGCGCTGTTCCACAGCCCCTAGCAGGCAAGCGATGCAACCTGCATAATAATTCAGTCGAAATGATGCAAGTTACATAAAAAAGGTTAAAATAAAACGAAAAGTAATACAGAGAATGCCTTTAAAAATAAATACTGATTTGATTAGACAGCAGCTAAAATGTAGGGTCGGGCATCACCGAATGACAGCGACGGTGAACTGACGCCGCACATGGCTACGCACTTTGTTCCAGAAGCGTTTTTTTTAGCTGCCGGCGAAGCTAAACTATTTCGACTGGCGACAGCTCCTATTCTTGCTAAAATCGCAAACATTCATGTTTTATATTTGTTGCGGGGCGCATAAAAGTGAAGCATGAAGACGCGGCAGTCGGAGAAAATGCGGAGCTTTGTTTACATAAGCAAGGGAAATGCGAAAAAAAAAGACACGGACGGAAGAGAAGAGCGCCCGTCCTTGTGCTCATCTCGTCCGTGTCTTTTTTTTTTTGCGCCATCCCCTTGCTTAAGTATGTACGACCGGCTCGCCGAACAACGTTCATTCTTATATCTTTGTTTACATCTCGCCATATACGGGGCAGTCTGCAGCGCCAACCACTGTACAAAAGATATGCGCGCACCTCATCATGTTCGAAACTTACCTGAGAAAACATCATATTTTCTTTCTATTTTATAGCTTTAAAATGTCGTTCGGCTTAAATTGTAGTCAGTGCAAGACTACTTCCACAGGCTACTGCACTGGCCATTCTCGAAACCTCCACAGAGCCGGTGGCCATCGATCCATTGTTAATCGCCATGGGGCAGGAGCCGGCTTCCCTGTAAGCTTAACCGTAATCGGCTCAGTGGGCGCTGGTCTCCGTCTCGCGCCTGTCTGGGCGTGTAACAGATGAGGAAAACCGCAGCCCGCACTGGTAATTGTTCGGCAACAACCGTGAACGGGAGAGTGCATGGGGAGATAGAGAGAAGGAGCAGGCGCGTGGCGCTGTCAGCCTGTTGGCGTAGATCAGCGTATTTCTGTGGAATTCATTCCAGAGATGCGGCTAAGCACGCGCAACGGCGCACAACGGCTAAAACAATATTGGTTCAGGTCTCCCAGTCTCCCAAACACTCGGAGACAGGAGACGGCTCTACGAAGGGGGGGGGGGGGGGGGGGGGTTAGCCGTGCGACGTGGATATTATTATGAAAGAACGTCCATATAGTACAGAGTGCTGAGCACATCTACCTAAAAGCCATTATATAATATTCGTAGTCCTCCGGATGTTTCCGAATCGTTGAGAGCAGCGAGAGAGACATAAAAATTGAAAAGTTTGATTGCATCATCGCCAGACCGATTGTGTCGATGGCAGGACAGCTCGAAATGCATGGTTTCCAGTTCGCCCTGTCCAGCTTATTGGGCAGCTGTTCTGCCGCCGCTGGCTTTGTGTCCTTTTCCTTCGAATCGAGCTGTGCACCCTGCTATGGCAGGCACCAAAAATAATTTAGCAAACTGGCTTCCGGAAAGTCCACTGCTATTCCCATTTCCATCGGCTTTGTTTCTACCACAGGCACATAATCTCGCTGTTTGCCGTTACGCCACAGAGGGCGGATTTTTCAGTTGGCGTTTGTGGAATGTCTGCAGTTTCTCAGAGGAGGAAGAGAGTTGCGGGCGGGAAATCATCTGCCGTGTTGGCGATGATGCGCACGGATCACTTGGAAAGTTCTGACCATGTGTAAAATAGCCGCCGCGATGGCTCAGTGGTTATGGCGCTCGGTTGCTGGCCCGAAAGACGCGGGTTTGATATTGGCCACGGCTGTCGCATTTCAATAGAGGTGAAATGCTTTAGACCCGTGTACTGTGCGATGTCAGTGCACGAAAGAACTTCAGGTGGTGGAAGTTATCCAGAGCCCGCCACTCGGCATGCTGCATAGCCTGAGCCGCGTTGAACATTAAACCCCATAAATCAAGTCAAACCAAACCAAACCAAACCACGTGTAAATAGGTCGCCGGCAATGTCGGCGAAAGTCTGCACCGACAATCTGCGACAGTGCGTACAGTTGTCGCCGTCGGCTAGTTTTTCTAGATTTTGTGGGACATCTTCGCTCAGTAGCTTCCGTCTGCCTGCCTCCCTTTTTTACTGCCGTGTTAAAACGTATTTTGTACGCGACAGAAAGAGCTAGTTGCAGATAATAAAGCGCATGACTATATAACAGACATGGATCTGAAGAAAAGCGCGTTGGAGATGATGAGTACGAAGTAATATCAGGTGAAGATATTTGAAAGCTCGATATCTTGGCGAAATGACATCGCCTATGAAGCGATGGTCGCAGTGGTCCGTTGCTTGAAGCAGTGCATTCAGAAGCGTAATACTCAACTGCTTGGCCTTGCGGCACCTGCTTAGTGCACTTAGAGGTAAATGACGGTGGAATTACCAGAGAAGAAAGCGGCTACGGATTGTGATAGTGCCATCATTAAAAATTCGAGATATTTCGAAACGGGAACAGCTGATGGCAATTTTCTATCAGTTGCTCTAGAAAGAAAACGAAATACGAAGTTGTGTCTTGGTGATTTTAACGTACTCGATGCCACGCTGCGGCATTGCAGACAACTATTCCAAGACCCCGTCATTTGCTTCGCGGCGTGAGTGGTTCGTGGGCCTATTCGGACGAGGCGAAAATAAATTTGAGAAGATCCCTTACGTGCATATCGGACAGTAAACAGGTAGAGATGTTGATGCGCGGGTTCTCTGGTCATCGGCCGAGAGATTTTGAAAGTGAAAGTTTTCAGGCTGTGGTAGAACGCTTACAGAAATTTCATCGAACGAGTCGACATGTATCAGATTACACCAACATGTGCGGCTTTGTTCAAAGGCTAATTTCAAGCTAAAAATCAACTGCACTATCGCTGTCACATTTAGCAGTGTCTTCGCTTTTCGCAACGCCGTCACAGCTTACAGGCAAGAATCGACTAGCAGCAAGGGAAATGCGCACAGCCTTGAGACCTGAGAGAAAATTTCGCAAATCGATAATATAAAAGGCGCCTAACGTCACCACTCGTGATCTCTTTCGAAAATAATGACTTTTCTTCCTCATTTCTGCAGATGGGTCTGAGGCCGGCCTGGGAGGGACGGCAACACCTTGTTCACATATAGTCATGTCGGGTAGACTTGAAGCAGAGTTTATGTGGCACGGCTCTCGTGGACTCAACAAATGAATAGGTCTCTTGCAGACATTTGCTTTCTTTATCCAGTCGCACACGCGTAGGCAGCTCACTAATTAGCACGCTTCGACTCTGAACACAGACATGGCTGCAGAATTGAGAACTAACGCAAGAAAACGAGGACGAAGCACTAATTTCACGCTGGTTGCAGCACAATTGGTAGAGCGAGTACAATGAAAGCAACGAACAGACCGACTCGGATGAAGCTGCCCTGTCCACTGAATTGTTTTTTGGAAATCCCGCGATATTTATTTCGTCGCCAATAATCTCTCCATTTTATCTTCCTGGGGCTTGTAGTCAAAAAAGCGACTTCTTGACAAGGAGACTGACGGTGCGCTTCCGCACGGCTCTCATTTTTAACGAATCACCCATGCTTCGAGGATCTCCCGGGTTCACTTATCGCCATTCTTTTTCAAGACTTGCACTTCATACATTTTGGGGGTACAGGTGCAGACTTTACAATGCAGAGTTAGATTGCTGCAAGGCGTACCTGATAGCCATGATGCGTGCTCTCTTGTTCGATCATGCAGGCCTGTTGCTGTTCGGCCTCGATATTGTTTCCCGCAGGACAGTGTGATACATACACCACTCCTTGAACGCAATCGCTGCATCTTGTCCGGTGTGCGGTCTGGCATTGTGGTTTCTTCTTTTGCCTGTTGATTGGGGCACATATGTTTTTGCCTTATTAGATGCTGGGCAAATTAACCGGACGCCGTGCCTCATGCAGATCTTCATGAAGTTGCAGGTCAGTCCATACACGTGCAGGGAATCTTTGCAAGCTTCTTTCTTGCATCCGCTTTTTCAAGTCCAGTTTTGCTTTCTTGGTCGCCTTTCGTCATCTCTATGAGGTTTTCAGATACGCTCCGAAGCATCGACAAAGGGTACCTCACATTTTCGAGCCTACTTATATGGCTCTGAAAGCTTTTCTCAGTCTGGTGCTGGAACGATTTCTTCAGTGCTGAAATGAACGCTGCACTCGATATTGCCCTTTTGTGGCCTTTGAATGGCTTGACGTGAAAGGTTGAAATTGTTTCTTCGCTTTAGGCTTGTATCTCCAACATAGATGTCCTGGCTTCAATCAACACCTATTTCTAGAAACTGCAGAGAGCTGTGGGCTGGGAGCTCATAAATGAATTCCAGCTCTAGGAAGGATGCTCGAAAAGTTTCCAGTACAATGTGGTTAGGTTGCGCGCAGTCGGTTGTTTTCTCTTTTCTGCATAGCACCATGAAGTCGTCCACGTATCGAAAGATCCATGGTATGCGATTTTCTTTGATGGAGTGTTGAATTCTTCTATCATATGCTGTCAAGTACAAATCGGTGAAGATTGGTGCTGCTTTAGATTAGATGCTGGCACCTGTTTTAGAGCGCAGCTCTTAGCCGGCCTTCCTGGCTTGCGCATCATTGTCGTTGTTGGAGTAACTAATAGAGCGAGGAGCGCGGCAGAGGATGAAAGTAGGGGGAAAACAAAGGGAGGTGAATAATGAAAAGGTGGAGGAAGGGGTAGCGGTGGAAGAGGGAAAGGCGGAAGCGTAAGGTGGAAAGTGGCGGAGGAGGGTACGGGGGGGGGGGGGGGGGGAGGGGTAGGCGAGATGAATAGTATTGTTTGCGCGGCAGTTGCGTAATGACAATGACTTTCTAAACTCGTTTGCAGATCGTGATGCTTAAAACGTGCACCGCAACCACGTGCGTATAAGCAACTTCGGTATTTATTTATTTACAAATGCCTTATAGGCCTCAAGAGAAAGATTGTGTAAGTTGGTCAAATACAAATGTTTGTGCAAAGAAAAGTTAGAAATCAGAAACATAATAAATGTGGAGCAAAACCGACCAGAAAACAATGCGCTAAAATAACAAGATATTGTTATTCACAAGAAGTTATACAATGAAGCACAGGACAACTATGGGTCATCGAACTAAAATACGGTAAATGCACAAAGTATCAAACAAAAGCAAACAAAAAACATTTCAGACATACATAAAGAAACTGCGCATAAACAGAACCAACGAGGTAATGGTCTGAAGTCGCTGAAAACGAAGTCATACGAATCATGTGCATAGAAATGGCGTGCTAAGCGTTATCAACGAAGTGTTTTTATAATTAGATTTTCCGAAAGTGTAATGATTGCGCTGCAGGGCGATGGAGTCCGAATGGTCGTTCAAAAGGGGGATTTTCATCTAGAAGCCATCTTGACATCCTCGCAGACTCCTCAGGCGCCATCCGTAGTCTGTAGTCCTTATTGGCACAGCCAATTCAGGACATAAATAAGAAATTCTCCCTCACGCTATGTGAACGATGGATTCCTGGAGATGTCTACCCCATACAAGCTTTGGTGGATGGAGCAAGTCACGAATCAGCTCCTCCACGTCCCTTTCCAGCGGCCCCAACCTCTCCGGTGACAATACCCCTGCTAGAAAAAGAAAACATCCGGCGCGCCACGCCAGCACTCGCCTCAGCGTGTGGCACCGACCTCTCTGGCGGCCTTGCGCGCTGGGAAGCGGTCTTGCTTCGTAGGTCACTCCTCCGCGTCGCCCTCACCCCAGCGGTAACCTGGTCGTGGCCGGCACAGTGAAATGCACAGTGAAAAAATTAAATGCCCCTGTCGGTGACTCCTTCCCCTTCTGTCCCGCTCCTGTCTGCGAGGCGGACACTTGAACACTTTCTTTGGCCCTGTCCCTCTTTGCGTGCTATCCGGCAGAAACACCTGCTCCGGTGCGGACCGCCCCCAGGCCGTCCACCGGATGTAGAAGAATGGATTTTTGGGCCGCACCACCGGACGTTACTGGACTTGCTTCAAGAGTGCAGTGTGTATCTATGTTTGTAAATAACACTGTATGGCGGGAGGCACACTTTCGAAATAAAAAAAAAATGGCTGTGGCTTAGCTAAGGTTAAGCCTGGATAAGCGAAAAGCTCTCGCTGCTTTTCAGCCAACTCCCAAGCTACAACTTCTCGATTGGTGTTTCTGCGCCGTCCGACTGTTGCTTCTTCTCCTCCTCCCATGGCGAGTGTCGGCGCCTGTTCTATGGGCAAGCGCGCCTTATATACCCCGCCTTTTAAATGTGCACTGCGCACGGCTTCGGCGAAAGGTCAAACGGTGGCGAGGAGGAGAAGCGGCGGCGCACATGCGCATTAACGCGCGGCGGCGGCGAAAGGTCAGGCGACGGTGGCCACCTGCGGTGCGCGTGGCGTCGCTCGGTTTCGCGCATGCGCGGAAGTGGCAAATCTGGCCTCCGGCTCACGCGAAGCGCGGTGTTGATGAACCTAGTGAAGCTTATCGCTTCAAAATGTGTACTGCCATAAATTCGAGCATAGCTGCAGTTATTATTAATCTGTGTGATAAGTAGCACGGACGTTGTTGATGTGCTAACGATGAATCAGTGGAATGGACGTATTTATGAAATAAAGATAAAGTGACAATATCTCGACGAATTTTCAACGAATGGAATGAAAGTTCGAGCTGCAGTTGAGTTACACTGGGGCGCTATGCCGGAAGGCCCGAGTTTGGCGCTCGCCCGAGTTTCATTCGAGTTTGCGATGACGGCAGTCAGTGAACGAAGATAGCGCGGAACGTACGCAGGCAGCGGACAATAAAATGTAGAGATAAAGTCACGTAAAGGCGATACAAGCGCGCCCTGCGCGCCTGTTTCACACTTCAAACACAATACACTGCGCAATACCAGGCCGCAGCGCTACCTGAAGTTATCAGCGCCATATCAGCAATCTGTGAAATCGTGACTTCTCTGCTATCTATCTGCACACTCACCGCCAGCTGTTTGATACGCCTTTTCGGGCGCGTCAAAGGCGTGTCTTCTCTTTCAGGCTCTGTCTGTCTCTCCATTTCCGAAGACGAACAGTGCGCACTACGTGCACTCTTGTATCAACCCTTTCTCTTCTCTCGAGTACGTTAAAAGGCAACAGATAATATTATGAACATTTTGTTCATTTCCAAATGTAGTTTAAAATCTGAATCCAACGAAGCGTTGTTGAAAAGCATAGCTTTAGGAAATTAACAAAGATTTGACACTTTCTGCCGCTAGAGGCGATAGTGAGGCCATTGCTTGCAGCGTGGTTTGCATACGAACTAGAGCGGCAGCCCACCGTGTCGAAAACGAGAGAGCTCCTGCGCTGACACGCCGCCGGTAGCGCTGCCTTCGACTGGAAAGACTGGGCAACTACTACACGCTGAATCTGTCTTATTTTTCGGCCATTGCGATAATATATTTATTGTGTCGTATATCAAAATATAACAGTCATGCATCTTCTGGCTTGCATTATAAACAAAAGCAAAAAACTGAACTTCACTGCACCCCCGCGTCACTGCTGCTCTGTGCAGTGACCTCAGGTGGAGCTCTCCGCTGCTACGGCCGCTGCCGCACCCCGCTATGGCCAACCATTGCTTTTAGTACGCTCTTGGCAAATCTCAGCGGTAGAAATTGGCCGTGCGAGCGGCTGTGATACGGTGTGAGAAAAAAAATTGCTGTTTGGCTGTATTCAATGATTCATGACGTATGCCTGTTGCGTGTGACGCCTCTTTAGTGCACTGCGGATGCGAAGAGCGTGCTACCCAGCGACACAACTCATCCTATGTCATCAGACGCTGACTAAAAGCTGTGAAGGGGGTGGCGCGCGTATCTGCGTAGTATTTGTTAACGTCGCGCACTTCAAAGTTTTGCGGACTGATTTGGTACTAACGTCGATCGCCGTTGTATACCGCAGCGACATCGCATTAATATCATTCGGGCAGGTGAGGGATCCTGTTTGTAATAATGGAATCGGACTTATAACAGAGAAAGGTGTTACGGTTGTGAAGTACGCAGTGCTTGCGTGCTGGAAATTACAAACACTTTATTGTACTGGGTCTGGAGCAGCGATCGTTTGTCGATCCCAGAGGTGTTTGATACATCGATGCTGAGCTTTATCACCGATGAAAGGACGGCCAAGCCAAACACCTGTGATGCGATGTTGTTGGAGTAGGACGTGCTCCAAGCACCGGTTCGTCGTCGTGCTCCGTGTTTGAAGCCTTGCAAGCAGGTGTGACGCGACTTCAGCGTTGTGCTGTGTCTTACGTAGTTGCAACAGGCTATAGTGTTGTGCAATCTTGGTATGCGAGCGAAGAAATCGGCGGCTTTCGCCACGTTGCATGTCCTTCGCAGAGGTGCTTAGATTTATCAGCGATGACGTCTGTTTTGCCTGTTATATTTCGATGGTCAACGTCATCGATGTCGGTCAGAAATCAGCACAGCCGCGCAGCATACCTGTAGCCGGCAGGGATGTTGGGAGTGGCCCACCCATAGCGCGTACGCCTATAATTTATGTACGGCACGCCGGGGGCGTGACCAATGGTTTTGATTGACAGGTGAACTCGGAGCTAAACTCGTGAACGGTGAAGTGCCCCGAATTCATCTCGGGACTGTCATGGCGGCAGCAGCAGCAACCTGGGTAATCGCTTCCTCTGACGGCAAATGTCAGTACGGCCGGCTGGACCCGTTTACTGCCTTGGCCGACGACGAATTCCAGCGACATTTTCGCCTCTCCGAAAAATCGGTACGATGGTTGTGTAAATAGTTAGGCGACGACCCACGCCTGCGGAGAGTGCGTACCGGGCTTCATTCGCTTTCGGTCGAACAGCAAGTCCTCTGCGCCCTTCGGTTCTTCGCGACCGGGAGCTTCCAGGGGAGCGTCGGCGCAGACCGCTTTATTGGACGCCAATAAAGCACTGTGAGCCGCTGTGTGAGGGACGTCTCCGACGCGCTTATCGACGCGGCTGTGCAGAAGCGGTGGCTCGCTTTACCCACGACTGCGGCCGAGCGTGCTTATGTTGAGGAGCGTTTCCTTCTGCGCGGCGGCATCACAGACGTCGTGGGATGCATCCACGGGACATACATTGGCGTAAAGGTCCCTTCGAAGTCCAGCCCTGACATGGTGAAGGCCAACTATTTCACGAGGAAGGCACATTATGCATTGAACATTGCAATCAGTAAAAAATAATTGTTCTCGCCAAGCCCGTTGGGCTACTCTACAGCACAGTTTCAAAGTCGGTCCCAGACTCTTTTGGCGAAGACTGGATCAGCCGCTAACCGGTTCCACAGAACAATTCATAACATTTAGTAAGGCTGAGATCTGGGCGAGTTGGTATGCATTCATACTGGTGAACAGCGCAAAAAAGGCGGGACAACAACAAGACAAGCACTGACTATCAACTGGGTTTATTGAAGGACGGAAGGGTATATATACAAAAACATAACACAAAGAAGTAAGAAGATAGTGTGAAAACGGCCGTGAAAATCAAAACTTATGTCACATGTGAAGTGATGTAAGCCAATTCCTTGTTGCTAAGTGCCGCGGAAGGACTGCTGATGCAATCGTCACCTTGCCTGTGGATGTGATGCGCTTCCATTATTTCGCGCGTGAGCTTATCTTTATGGCGGAACAGAACTTGGGTTTTCTTGTACTCCGGTGCGCACTTGCAATTTTTGCAGCGAAACTTTGTGCGCGGAAGCCCGCCGTCTTGTTCCGATTTCCTTTCTTGCTCCCTTTCATGATGGCATTTGCACTTTTCAGAATGAGCGGCAACGTGGCTAAGAGGGTCACTTTTCCTTGTGTTTTCATGCTCCATGAGCCTTTTGTTTGCGCATCTGCCGGTCTGCCCGACGTAAACAGCACCGCAAGAGAAGGGAATTTTGTACACTACGTTTTCTGCACATGGTACAGAGGGTGAAACATGGCGTACCTGGCAGCCTTCCTTCTCTTCCTTAGCCTGTGCAACCTGCTTGCACATGGAGCTCAGTTTGTGGGGAGCAGAAAAACACAACATCGACATCATACCTGCCGGCAACCTTCTTGAGAACGTGAGACAAGCCGTGCGTGTAAGGAACCACCGCTGGTCTTTTCACCTTCTTGCCTTCATTGGGTCGGCCATTTTTTACAAATTTTATCAGCTTTTCGGAAGCCCTGGAAATTATTTCATCCGGATAACCATTTGCGCGTAATCTGCAAACCTGCATTGTGATGCTATCAGCAGTCTTCTCATTGCACGACTTTTTGAGAGCAGATTTCAGGCACGATACCACTATACCTTGTTTTATAAGTTTGGAGTGACACGATGAAAAATTCAACAATGATTTTTCAGACATCGGGCAATAATACCAGCAAACATGTCCACGTTCAATAAATAAAGCCAAATCCAAAAACTGAAGCTGATTGCCGCTTGGCACCTCAGTTGTAAACTTGAGGCCGCGTCCGTATTCACTGAAGACCTTCAAGAAATCAGCGAGCTTTCTTGGCAAACTGCCTTCATGAGCAATAACCAGGAAGTCATCTACGTACCTAAAGATACGAGTGACCATGCCTTCTGACGCTTTGCTAATATCAGAGTCAACATTGCCAAGAAAGATATTGGCCAAGACTGGAGCAACCCTTGATCCTATGCAAACACCTGCCGCTTGCACGGATGCCTTCCCTTGCCAATCAATCACAGTCGCGGACAGGTAAAACGACAGAATTTCTAAGAAGCTCTCAACAGACATTCCGCATTTGTCAATAAAGGCGCGCTATTCATTATCCTCGCAAATGCACTTTTTCACAGCGATAATCAAATCACAATGTGGCAAGGAATAATATAGATCAACCACGTCAATACTGAACATCATGCAAGTCCCTGGATTTTTCGCATTAAGATAGTCCACAAGCGCTTGAGAGTTCGGCACTAGGAATGGGTCGTGCACGCTCAGGGACGTCAGGTGTTCTTTGAGGTATCCCGACACGGCCCTCTGCCAAGTGCTGCGCTCGGAAACGATAGCGCGGAAGGGTATATTCACCTTGTGCGTTTTGGCGGTGAAAAATACATCCAGGAGCAGTCCCTTTGACTTGGTAACTGATTCAGCCAACTTCATCAAGTTGTGGCGCTGCAAAAGGTCGACGGCCTCTCTTTACCTTGGCTCCTTTGAATGAAACCTGCCTGAAGTTCTTGATCAAGGCCTCGAACGCCTTCTCTCATGGAGCATGAAAACACAAGGAAAAGTGACCCTCTTAGCCACGTTGCCGCTCATTGTGAAAAGTGCAAATGCCATCATGAAAGGGAGCAAGAAAGGAAATCGGAACAAGACGGCGGGCTTCAGCGCACAAAGTTCCGCTGCAAAAAGTGCAAGTGCGCACCGGAGTACAAGAAAACCGAAGTTCTGTTCCGCCATAAAGATAAGCTCACGCGCGAAATAATGGAAGCGCATCACATCCACAGGCAAGGTGACGATTGCATCAGCAGTCCTTCCGTGGCACTTAGCAACAAGGAATTGGCTTACATCACTTCACATGTGACATAAGTTTTGATTTTCACGGCCGTTTTCACACTATCTTCTTACTTCTTTGTGTTATGTTTTTGTATATATACCCTTCCGTCCTTCAATAAACCCAGTTGATAGTCAGCGCTTGTCTTGTTGTTGTCCCGCCTTTTTTGCGCTGTTCACCAGTATGAATTCATAACATGCCAGGTACCTTAAGAGAGGCCCACAAAAAAAAATAAAAGATGCCCAGGCTTAGCTTGGTTAAGCCAAGAATGCGTTGCATACTGCGCGGTCTTTTTTTTTTGAGGGCGAGGTATTGCTTGGCGGCACTCGATTTTCTCGGCAATACGTCACGCGCCGGCGAAGCGCCCCTAGCGGGAGGAGCGGGAGTCAGGTGGTGGCTGCGGCCGCGCGCGACCGCGCGAGTTGGGGCCCAGCTTTTCCTCTGCCTGTCGTGACGTCACGTCACGTGGTTGCGCTCAAGGTCAATGGTGGCTGCCCGGCCGCGCCCAAGGGCTGAACTGAGTGATTGCAATATGCAACGCATAAAAGTGGGCTCCTCGGCAACGGCGAAATCGAAAGTTGCAGATGGCCACTTGTTAATCGGGCCACTGAAGAGCACTCACCACTGTGCTAATTAATTAAATCCGACGAATGAATGTCATCTTTCGCACAAAGCTCTCACTTGCATCTAAAAAGTATAGTCACAATGCTGCAGAATCGGGAAGATAACCACCACTGCTGACCAAAAGCCGGTGCGAGCTCATTGACAACGAATTTCGGACAGCTCACATTAACGCGGTATGCGTGTAATGAACAGATGCATGCAGTTCATTTCAGAACACGGCATAATATTCAAGCGAGTCTGAAAAACACGAGTTTTCTCATTCAAGTCACGCGAAATTCAACTTGCGATGAAAAAAAAATGTGAGATAAAAAAGTTTCACCATGCGGGATTTGAACCCACGCGCTCCCATTGCCTGTCGACTCTCCGGAGCGACGCGTTAGACCACACGGCCACAGAACAGCGCGGAGTGATACACCTCTCTTTATTTTTTTTTTGCGGACTACTTTCGTAGCCTTCACAGCGTTGCACATGTACCTCGTCGCCATTGGCGGTCAGCTGATGACGGGCGTTGGTAGCGTTCCCTCGCGGTACAAAGCAAAATTTAATAATGCATAAATCACTCCAAAGCGCTTTAAATCCAAATCTTGCACACTATATAATGTTTATAAAGGTGTATGAAGTACATTATAAAATTCAACAAACCTCGTTTGTCTAATTGCACACGCAGTGCACTTGGTGGAGCGACAGACAAATGAAAAGTGCACCGGCGGTTGGCTCACGTGACCCGTTCTTTGTAGACCGCCCAAGAAGCCGATGAGGTGGCGCCGATGTGATGATAAAGCACGGAATATATCCAGATAACCCAATGAAGTTGGAGGCGTGACGAGGGTGGGATTTTGTCCTGCTACCATTAGTTCACTCATCTGAGGGCGTCGCCAGAGCTCGGGAAGATTCCGAGTTTCAGCAAACTCGGGCCTTCCAGCATAGCGCCTCTGGTTTGGTAACTATAATTTCGCGCAAATAAACGACAAACCCTGTTCTGGATAGCTTACAACTTGTCAATTAAGTATTTCAGATGAGGTCACCGGATGGATGCAGCGCACTTCAGCTGCGGTCTGGCAGATGTTTTGTAGGCTTGTTTACGCACGTGAGGGGTTGTGCTTTGCAAGTTGCGGTGAAGGTATCCTAATGACCTAGGTGCATTAGCCAAAATGGTGATTATATGTTCAACCCAAGAAATATTTTGTGTGAGGTGGACGCCTAAGTACTTATACTGTGTAGTCCGAATCAGTGTGTCATTATCAATGTAGTAGGGAAAGTGCGAATTCGCGGATTTTTGGGTAAAATAAATTATGTTACCTTTAGCAATGTTCAGAGTGATTTGCCACGTTTTATACCAGTCGTTATTGTGATCGAGGCCACTATGGAGTAAAAGGTGGTCGTTAGTAGGTTTTATTAATCGATAAATAATGCAGTCGTCAGGAATATGATGAGATGAGATACATGATGAGATATTTATTGGCAGGTCATTAATAAAAGAGTAAAGAACCAAGGAGACTTCCTTGCGGCACGCCTGATTTGACATCAGAGAGGGGAGGAGAAGTTATTAATAACGGCGAACTGCTAGCAATTAGAAGAAAGGTACGGACCCGTGACAAAGTCAAAAGTGTCTAAAATGAGAGCTGAAAACTTAGATATTAGTCGGCAGTGTGCTAGACGATCAAATGCTTTATCAAAACCCAGACAGGTGCCATTGATTTGCAAGTTACTGTTCATGTTCAAATATAGGCCAGTAGTGAACTCAAACAACTGCGGCTCGCAAGAGAATCCTCTTCTGAACCCATGCTGCTTAGAGAAAAAGAAAATGATTAGATTCCAGGTGACTGCAGATGTGTGATGCGAAAAGGTGCGCAGTAAAATAAGAAGTAGCAAAATGTTTAGTAAATTTTTAGTAAAATAAAAGTTACATTTATCCTTTGATAGCGTGATAAGTGGGACGTGCTTTGCTGGCAATTCTCTGAGCTTGTCTCTAAATAGAACTCAGTTATCTTCAACTGACCTTTCGTGAAAAAATAACATCCGGATATTATCTGAAAATACTTTATGTCCGGCATTTATTCGATTTTAATCACCTCTGTTATGGTCACGAATCTGTATCCTCGTGACGCCAGTGAACAGAAGGGGATTGTTAATTGCCACTTGAAGGAAATTATGGTCGCTCAGTCGATCTAAGTAATTTATGTTGCACTGTGTCAGGGGCTGTTGCAAATATGAGGTCTCATATATTGGGACCACTGGTGGGTTGGGTAACCAGTTGAAATAGGTTGAAATATATGTCAAACGTATGTAGCTCGTTGAAGCAGTAAAAGGGAATCGGAGCTTTGCCCAGACGATCTGTGGAAAATCAGTCTGGAACAGCTGAAATGCCCCCGTAACGCTTTCACGAAGTTTATTTCAAACACAGTGATCGGCAGATACCCCCGCAATCCCTCTGTTTCAGTTCTTGCAACTGAAGGAAGGTTGAAAATGAAAGTGCACGGGCCTGCCGACTGGCTCGAGCTGAGCCACAATCACTGCCACGTGGAGACAGAAGAGAGTTGAAAGAGGCGTGAGAGGAAAGATTGAAAGAACATACGCGCGTCGCAACGACCGCATCCGCCGAAGTGACGACGCCGGTTGTAACAGATACCCCCCTGATACCCTACCCCACGAGGCAGCACACATTAGACCTGTTGTGAAAAACGACGCACTGCCTTGCCAAAATGAGGCGGTTATTTGTGCAAAGATTGTGGGTCCCTTAAAAGTCGCACAAGTGCGTAGCTAATTGAGGTGGAATCAGCGTAAAATGTGCCACAGAATTGCTAGTCGCAACTTGAAGCAGTCATGAATCGGCTGTAGAACAGGTAACCGGCGTACATATGGTCGTCTATGTGGGCCGTTTGTGGAGCCCGCGTCGTTTACCATGGGAACTGACACGGGCTACTGGGAATGTGCGGGCCACGCGACTCGTGGCCAGCTCGAAACAAAGACGCGTGCATCGTGGCTTCAGCTTACCTCCATGAAGCAACGAGAAGAGCACTTTGTAACATTTTCTCGAAGGTCCGCCGCGGTGACTCAGTGATTATAGTGCTCGGCTGCTGACCCGAGAGACGCGGGTTCGATCCCGGCAGCGGTGGTCGCATTTCGATGGAGGAGAAATGATACAGGACCGTGTACTGCGCGATGTCAGTGCGCGTTCAAGAACCGCAGGTGGTCAAAACTATCCGGAGCCCTCCACTACGTCGTCATTGATAGCCTGAGCTGCTCTATAAACCCTATAAACCAAACGAAACGTTCGCGCAGGCACCAGCAAAGGCGGGCGAGGGCGCTGCAACCGCGCAAGGGTGGCACCGCGCCGCTCTACACGTACCCCTGAGCAGCGCTGGTTCAGTGCGATAGTTCAGAGGCCCTGTGCGACCAAGCGCACACTGCACACTTGCAATTGCACACTTGACGGAAGTTTAAACGTTGTCCAAGTTTTCAGCCTCAATACATCGCAAAATGAGGGAGTACCGTAATCGTCGCTGAGTTGTTTAGGAAAAAGAGGGATCCTTCATGTGAGGTGATTGTAGAGCCCAGAGAAGCGCTGAACAGATCCAAGAGAACATCCACAGACACCCCGGACGAGTTTTTAAACGGAAATGCACTCTGTTCCTCAATGGTCTCTCACAGTGCTGTCTTCATTTCCGTGGCATGGGATGGAATAAAACATTTCTTCGAAGTCGGCCAGGAACCCGTACAGATCTCTCGATTTGCATATTTTTAATTCAGAGGTTAATTCCTTAGAGTTCCTGATTCTGAATGGATCCTAAACCGTCACGTGGGAAAGATGCATGAAAGGTTACGCCAAAAGTAGTGACTGCCACATGTCTACTTCTGACACAATGGCGAGGCAGGGGGCGCAAATTTTATGCGTTTTAGTGCGCTAGCCCCAGGGCTTGCACTCTGCCGAAAAGCCTTTGTCTGTCTCTCTCGTCACTCCGCGACCATGGCAGGTGGGCCACCTAGGTCATGTGACCTTGTGACGTCATCACAACCTGTCCACCAAATAGTGAGCAAACTGCCCACCGTGGCAGGTGACGGATCAATTAGTGATCAATCGTGAGAGGTTTCTTAGGAAGACCAACATGGGTCCCAAAAGCCCCACCGGTGGCAGCACCTGCCATCGCAGGGCAGTGGCGCATCGCTTAACCGCTGCACCACTTCGCCAGGAGCGGTATGATGACTCCTAGGGACGTATAAATGTAGAGAATGACCAATTCTACTGAAGTTCAAGTCTAACACGATGCAATATCACGCATACTCACACCATATGACATATCAATCAAGACAAGCCAGTTCAAATCAAGTAAAGCCATAAAAGAGCAATAGAAACCATGAATAATCAGGGCTAACCGTGCTGCGCACGACAATTCCTGATTAGCCCTAGGCTAAACAGCTCGTGATTTTTTTCTGTACTGAAGAACATCGATAGGGTGTCAGCTTTTGCAGCGTTAAATCTTGCTACACAGCGGCTAAAGTTACTTTTTTCTAGATGAGACGACATTTCTTATTCACTCCTTCTGTGCTTTTTGTTCCACCTTGCGGATATTTTTGTTGATGGCTTCCGGAAGTTTTCAAACTTTCTGAAACGACCGCAAATCAGTTAAAGAAGAAAAACCTAAGTACACAAGGGTGCTTTATAGTACCGATCCCAGCAGATAGAACAGAAGAGTATTAGAAGCCATCAGCGAAAACTTCCCCAATGTCGACAAAAAATAACTGAAGGAAGGAGAAAGAAAGGTCAACTCACTTTTAGAAAAAAGTAACTCTGGCCAGCTGTGTAACAAAGTTAAATTCACAAAAACTGATACTCTGTCGGGGTTCTTCAGCGCTAAAACGCGTAAAATTGGCACCCCCTTCAGCGCCATTTTGTCGGAAGCAGACACCTGGCAGTTACTGCTTTCGGCGCACCTTTTCAAGCATCTTTGCTAATTAAGAGTTGAAGATCTCTTCACTATAAAAACGCTGATGAATTAACCTTTGAGATTAGACGATATCTGTCGAGCGATCTGTACGGATTCTCAATGGACATCGAAGAAATGTGTTATTCAATCCTGTACACGGAGGTGATGATAGCACTGCGAGAGACAATTGTGAGAGGATGCAATTACATTTGAAAACAACCGGAATGTCTTTGGATGCTTTCGTGGAGCTGTTAAGCGCTTACCTGGACTCTACAGTCGCTTCACAGGAAGTATTCTTGTTTGCTCAAAGAAGAGGTGTCAACTTCGGACCTAAAGTAGCACCTATCCTCAGCGATTTGTTCTTGGCAGCATGTGACCGGAGAATTCAAGATTTCCTGAAAGAAAAGCGCATAACACGGCCCTGCGATATGCGGACGACTTCATGGTGCTATGCAAAACACAGATAACAAGCGACTACGTACAATTCAAGGACATCATACTGGAAACTTTTCGAAGATCCTGTCCCGAGCGGAAGTTCACTCACGAGCATCCAGCCGTCAATTCTCTGGTGTTCATGGACATACTGCTGCTGCTGCTGGAGATACGAGCCAAGTGCAAAAGAAACAATTTCTCTGTTTCACGTCAAGCCATTCAAAGACCGTGGGTAATATCGAGTACAGCGCTGATTTCAGCGCTGCAGAAATAGTGCCGGCACCAGGTACAGCAGAGGTTTCAGTGGCGCATAAGTAGTCTGGAAAATGCCAAGTACCACTTCACGATGCTTTGCAGTATATGTCAGAAGGCCTAATAAAGAAGACAAAAGGATATACCAAGGAAGCAAAGCTGGACCCGAAGAAGCGGATGCAAGCAAGAATCTTTCAAAAATTCCCTGTTTGTGCATGGACGTACCCACAACCTCATGACAATCGGCAAGAGGCACGGCGTCCGAATACTATATGCTCAGCCCCTAACCAGGCAAAAAGCACGGGAGCCCGCATCAACAAGCAAAAGCAGAAACCACAATGCCAGACAGCACACGAGAGAAGACACAGTAATTGCTTTGAAGGAGTGGTGTATAGTATACCCATTTCCTGTGGAAAGCAATATATAAGCCTAACAAGGACATGCCTGAACGCATCGTTATAAAGTACCCCTTGCAGCAATCTAGCATTGCATTGAGAAGTGTGCAAAATGAACAAAAAAGGCGAGAACCAAGTACGCACGTGTACGTCCAAATTGCATGAATTGCAAGCCTTGGAAAAGAATGGCGATAAGCGAACCCGGGAGATCCTCGAAGCGTGGGCAATTTGTCAAAAAAAGAGGGTAGTGTGTGCGCACACAGTCAGTCTCCTTGCCAAGAGAAGTCGCTTTTTTTTTGCGCCAGGCCCCAGGAAGATAAAAGGGAGAGATATTATTGACGACGAAATAAATATCGCGCAATTTCCAATAAATAATTGAGCTGACAGTGCAGTTTCGTAAACGTCTGTTTGTTCGTTCATTTCTTTGTCCTCGTTCTACTAATTCCGCTTTAACTACCATGAAATATGAACCAACTAGCTCAGTTAACCATCTCTTTAACGAAGCACTACGAAACAAGAGGAGCGGGAACTACCATCCGAGCATACTTTTCGAAAAGAAGCGCTTGTAATTTCTACAGATATGAGAAAAAAGAAACAGACTTAAAGCGAGGGTAAAGCGTGCCTTCAAACGCCAGATTGGGTCAAAGAGATTAAAACATTGTCAATGTACCGTTCAAAAAAGCAATCTCTTCATCACTAATTGACAACCACGGCTTGCATACGCATGTGAGCCAACTTTATTGATCAAATATACTTATATAATTTCTCTTTTGTTCTCTTTAAAAATAGCAATCAGTCTTGCTTCTTAGAAGAGTGGCGAGCAATCACAATTTTAGCAATGTGTAGCCTATCCTTTCTTATACCTGCAACCTTACGCTGCTTCGCCCTGTCACCGTATCTCTGGTCTGTTTGCTCGATGTATTCAAGGCCTTAGCTGTGAGGCACATCATTTCTTCAGCTATGTTTGGTAACGACCAATCAACTCAACCTGAAATCTTACTTGAACATTAGGTCTCGGGTTCGATTCCGATCACGGATGCCGCAAAATGATTATGCGAGATATAAAAACTGTAGTGCACTGATATTTCGCTGCTGGTTAAATGTATCCCATTCGCTCGAGATTGACCCTGAGGTTCTCGCTACAGCGTCGTGATATACGTATAGTCTCGGCCAAAAGTAACTGGGCTACCCACATTGCTTCTCGTGCTATCAGGTAACTTTAATCATCCAGAGGAGGATAGCGATTATTGTTGCAACCAACCAAGGCTGGCGACAGCAGCGTCCGCGTTCCGCCGTCAGGTCACTTTTTCCGCGTTAACGTCAGGTGCGTTACATTGGCACGTTGTCAAGTAAACTTTCTACGGTAATTTTCTACTGGCACGCATCATGATCGCACGGTTTTTTAGGCACCAAACGTATTTCTTAGATGTTTTCTCCTGACTATAGAAGAGGTGTGAGGAGATTGCGGGAGTGTCGTAGCTCTTTCAGTCTTGCTCTTTGCCCATATCGCCCTCGTGTTGAGACAGAGAAAAACATTCATTTCCTGACCCAGCCCCGGTCGGGAAATGAATGTTTTCTCTGTCTGTCTCCACACTAGAAGGGCGTGCAGATACGAGGCACTGTTTGCTGACAAACAGAACAGATAGCTGAGGGGCACATTTCAAGCGCAGAAAGTTTTGTGCATGACTGTCTCATTAAATGACAGCCCTTATACGACAAACGCGCATGGTGATGTGATGCTTCGTAATACAGGGTGGGGGGCTGTGTAGCGTTTTCATCAGAATTTTGCTTCGTTCTAATTCATTTAGCGCTTCGTCATTGCCCCGCGTCCTCCCTGTCATTGGCATCACCCCGACTTGTGGATGGTGTAAATCACGGTGGAAGAAAGAGAGGGGCTCCGACGGCGCGGTCCCGCTGTGGCGAGAGAGTGGCGACTTAAGGAAGCGAGCGCCGCCGCTAGGGGCAGCACGTGTCCAGAGGCCTATCCTCTCCGCCAATTTATAAGGCGATGCTATGGAGCAGCGGCACACGGGCGGAAAATATGCTACCTCAGTCAACAATCAAATACCGCAGCCTAAATATATACCTGCTTTATTTATTTAACTCCCTAATTCTGAGCTGATAGGAGCTTTCATACCGTTCACTGTCCAAATACTTCCATTGCTGACCGCGGAGCGACTCTTCGTTTGCTGAGCGGCGCTCGCTGCCTCGATTCCTCGAAGCGCGCACCGCAGGCGCATACAGTGATTGAGTGCTTAGGGTGCGTTCTAATACCTCCGAGTAGACGACTACTTAGACGTCTAGCCGGACAGCCGCCATCTTGGGACGCGTTCTATTTCTCACGAAGCCGCCCAAGATGACTCCTTCGACGAAGTCAACAACGATATAGGCTAATTTTCGGTCTAAAGATGGCGGAGCTGATGTACTCGGATGAGCGAGTAGAGCTCTTCGCGGGCATCGGACTGTAGCCGGAATATAGATAGGCACAGTCCTTCAAATCTGAGTCATTCTGTTAAGTTAATTGGTACGCAAAACAGCGGCTAATTAAGCAGTCTTCGTGGACGTGCGATTCCTAGCAGTGTATATTCGTGAATCACGCAGGAGCTTTGCTACATCAGCGGACGCTGTAGGTCTGTTTTCATGATCTGTTTATAGTATGACGTTGCCGGCTCTTAGCGCCTTGATTTTATGGATTGAAACTCGTCGCTGTTTATTAATTCCTCGCCAGCCGTCAAGACGGCTGGCGTAACGGCATACATGCAAATGTGTTTTCTTTTTTAGCATTAGCTGCATCAACTCTTTCGTGAAATTTTTTTTTTATCTCTACAGTCTCAGACAAACACACCTAACGGTGCCGGCATGTTGCGCCTTGATATTAGTCGCTGCAGGATCGCTGCTGTTTTTAGGTGCCACGCCGCCGCCGAGTGCCACGTACGACAGACAGCAGGTTTAATGGCACGCATGTGTTTTTCTGTTGCTGTGTGTAGTAGAGTTATCACCTTTCGCGCATATTGATTTTGGGTTTACAGTCTTTCATATTCTTTTTATGTTTGCAGGACTGTTTGGACGAGCACGTTCAAGGAGCATGTACAGTTTTAGCATTGATAATAAAAGAACAATTGCATACGTCGTTAGCGTCGTCTTCGGAGAGCGGGCCCATTGAGCAATTAAGCACTACGGTCTTCTACAAGTAGACTGACCGATAGACGCTGGCACCAGACTGATTTCCGCGCAAAATTATTGTAGTAAAAAAAGTGGAAACTATTTGAAACGCGTTTTTAATGTGCAATATTGGTAAGTTTAAAAAAGTTATAGTATAACTGTCCATAAGTTTTAGTAACATTGTTATGCCGTGAGGCGGCGTGAGCAGTAGAGAAGTTCCAATATGTGGACATGCAGACGACTTCCTAGACGTCACACTAGATGTCTTCTCGAACGTCTAGAGAACTGGAACGCACCCTTAGCTTGGCCAACTGAAGAGCCGTTTCATGACGTCATGTCACCGATTGCACTGCCATAGAGAAAGAAAACAAATAGACGACACGGCTGAAACTGGCCTCAGGAAGTTTGTAACGACTGATAAAGCGTCTAGGATTCTCACGAAACGGCAGAGGACTAAAGCTTGAAAAGAAATAATCTTATTTTCAAGCGTACATAATCGTTGTTGCTAAATATTTACCTTATGCCTCAACGCCACTGTTTTAACATAAATATGAAGATGTAATTTATTAAAAAACGTTCCGGAGCTTTTTTTTTTGCCATCGACAAGCCTTTTGAAGCAATAGCATGATGGCGAGAGCAGACCGCCAGTCGTTTGCACTGTCAGCTTGGGATTGCGGGCGTCGTTTGCATCGGTGTTGCACCAAACGACTTTTCGCGTGTTGGACAGCAGGGGAAACGCGTTGTTACAACGATGCTGCTTGAAAACACCTCCATAAAGAGTCAGCACAGGCTATTCTTGTGTTCTTATATCACAGTGAACTGTTGACATACGGCGTAAGACATCGCGGTGCCCACGTGGGCGTTTTGTTTATAAAAGTAAGGAGGTGGGATGGGGGGGGGGGGGGGCGGACACGGGGGGCCAGAGCACGAATGACTACAGCATTCACTCATTGCGCAGTGCGGTTTTAGGCCAATTTCCTGCTCATTCATTAAACCTTAGGTCTGTTTATTACTCTGGCAATTGCGGATATATTGTTGTGCTCGTGGTGAAACGCATTGCACGCCGTATTCTTAAGCAGGCGCGGCGTGGCGCGTATTTGAAATCCTGAAATCATGCTTTCGCCTTCATGATATTTGGACCGCTGACGATGATTGGCAATCCGCACAATAGTCTAAACTTGTGATAACGTGGTGCATAGAGAAGCAAACGGCCTGCTGACGTTGGAGCACTGTTTATTTTTCACTTTGTGCGCCAGCTGCAAAGCATTGCCATTTGAGGACGTCCAGCTTGTTTTTGTTTTCTGCATGCACTAGCGATGTGTTGACCACCTGTCATGTGTTCACTCCGTTAATATTTTCGGATTTGCTTGTATTAAGGAACGCAATTATCTTTGTATCGAGCCTTTCTGTACCATACTGATCTTGGTTTGCGCCTATTATTTGTGTGCTCATTATTTATATTGCCCAGGAATGAACAGTTTCCTCGACATTCCATCTGTTTATTAAATACTGTATGCGGAACGACCACTTGCTCCAAACAGGAGACAAGCGCACACGATAGAGAGTGCCCTTGTTGATTTATGAATCTGCATACCTGCCTGTATTCGAAGTACATTTATCTGTACAACTTACATCCAAATAATTTCGGTACAACTAAATTTGCAGACCGGAGTAAACGAGACATTCTCTCCACCTCCGGCCACAGCCAAACTTTGGTATCGCGCAAGGAATTCGAAACTTGCGCCAGTGAAACCACAGCAATTGTGTGCCAGTTGTTTTCGCCAACCGCTGCGAGCGCTAAAATCCATTGGGTGGCGCTTGAGCAATCTGAAATTTGCTCCAGAGAAACCGAAACAGAAAGTGTCGGCCAGTTTCTCTCACCAAACGCTAGGTGTGCTAGACTCGATTGGGCCGCTGGGGTCTATGGTAGTGTCCTCTCTTATTCATTCTTTGTCTATGGCAATGCCCGAGTGAGTGAGCAGCAGCTCAACTTGCAAGTTTACGACGATAGGTAGGACCGTCTCAAGCGTTCCTTTTGAATGCGACGGCAGAGACGTGTTTTGACCGGCTGTCTTGAATGTTTTGTGCATTAGGGTACTGAAAAAAATGCATAATTATGTGTTGGTACGGGCAAGGACTGCTTTGTACCTGGTTGTGATAGCGGCTACGCGTCCTTCAAAGGACAACTATCGCTCAGTTTAACGCTTCCAAAGACTGTACTCGCCTGAAAGAGGGGCGAAATACCATTCTCAACAGCAGTCATGTTCTCCTGACTAAGAATGCTAGACGCATTTCGACACTGATTACGCCAGCTGAAGGAGTTTTTCGAAAATATGCTGCAAAGTGTGACGCGTACAACCTCACCACCTCTGAAATGCTTCCATTGCGCCCTCAATTTACATGCGCTGAGCACAATGTGGATCTATCAGCGCACTCTCTAAATTAATACGCTGCAGTGAGGATGCCACCATACAGCATAGAAAAAAGATCTGTCAGCAGGAAGTATCGCGACTTAGGGAAGCCGGCAGCTGAGGCGTCAAATGTCAGAGGTGATCTAGGCTCAAACAGCCGCCCCCTTCGAGGGATCGAAGGAGGGTCCACCTCGCGCGGTTTCTAAGAGGCTTCGGATTTCCAGCAGCGCGCTGTAATGCAAAACCGTTCAGTTGCGGAGTACCTTTGGCAAAGGGGCACCGACAAGCTCGTTGATAGCTGATACGACTCAAGCGTGACGCAGTGTACACATGCGTCTGCCAAAGAAGCTAAACACATGCGGTGCTGGTTGTGGTTGTTTGACTCGCTCTTATATTATCTATACTTGACGCTTTGGTTCAAGTAGACGTATGTCGGTTTCGTTAAAGAAGATGAGTGACCTGCTTCTAATGTTGGACATTACTTTTCGTAAGTTAAAAACAACAAATAGCTGGTTGGTTTAGTTGGTTTATGGGGTTTAACGTCCCAAAGCGACTAAGGCTATGAGAGACGCCGTAGTGGAGGGCTCCGGAAATTTTGACCACCTGGGGTTCTTTAACGTGCACTGACATCGCACAGTACACAGGCCTCGGATTTCTCCTCCAAAGAAATTCAGCCACCGCGGCCGGGATCGAACCCGCGTCTTTCGGGCCAGCAGCCGAGCACCATAGCCACTGAGCCACCGCGGCGGCTCAAATAACAAATAGCGACTACACAGTTGCCTCTGGTTATCACATCCCGTATGAAATCCAGAAATCGATGATTGCGCCCTTCAATTTGTGCCGCAACACGATGCAAGTGACAGATAGGTGGAGCCAAGCACGGCGCTTGCACATATGTTGGAAGCTCTCCGTTTATTGATCTGGTGCTCTTGAACCCTCAGAATGCATATTACAGAGTGCTTACGTGGGTGCTTTCAATAAATTTATTTATTTATTTGCAAAAGCTGCTGCCCGTGGGCTCGTTACAGTGGTGGGGCGTGGCACTTGAGGAGTAACATGCTCCCTTGCAATCATACAAAAATAGAAAGCTCATCTTCATCTTCATCTGCACAATCACATTTCTTGCAACGTAATGTTTTGTTTTACAGAAGGTGTATTAATAAATATTTACTTTGAAATCAGGTAATTAACACAGAAAAGAAAGGCAAAACATTTTTACATTTCCGGTCTTCCACCTTAATTGTGATGGAAGCACCAATCGGTTAGGCGTACTTATTGCATTGATCAAACATTTTACGGCGAAGTGAAAACAGCTTTTTCAAACGTTGGTAACGTGCTGGACTGTAAGACAGATACTGGTAAATCATTCCATTGTGTTGTCGTCCTCAGAAATTAAGAATTAGTGAAGACATTAATGCGTGGGTTAACATTTAGGAGAAATGTTAACACTGTTTCTCCTAAGCTTCGAAGTTTATTTATTCATCAAAGAACCCACAGCGCCAAGACATTACAGTGGGGGGGGGGGGGGGGGGTATAATAAGAAATACATAAACTACACCAATTATGACACCTCTGCTCCCAGGCAGAGTAAAAAATAGAAGAAAAACCGAAAAAAGACAAAAGAAATGTAAAACGCCAGACATGCACATACATTTACAGCATAAAAAAGAAAGCATCATTTCATGCAGCACCCACGACATCACTCGGCAGCCTATTCCATTCCCTAATGGTTTTAGAAAAGAAAGACATCCTAAACAATTCAGTTTTTGTCGCAATTTCCCGAACCTTAAAATCATGGTCAACACGCTTAGGTTTGTAATAAGGCTGTTGCAAATACTCTTCTCGTTCAACACGAATAGTTGAGTGATAAATAGAACGAAAAAGCATCGAACGGAATTTCATTCGGAGCGTGACGAGCAATTCCCAGATGTGTGCTTCTTTCGTACGCGATGCACTGAACTGAGACCCAAGGGTGCGTGGGTTAACATTTAGGAGAAACATTAATGCTGTTTCTCCTAAACTTCGATGTTTATTTATTTACTTATCAAAGAACCCACAGTGCCAAGGCATTAAGGGGGGGGGGGGGGGTATAATAAGAAATACATAAACTACACAAATTTTGATAGGCTGCTCAAGTCTAATGCAGCTGTGCTCTGAGAAGGCAGCTGTCAGCAGCATAAATTAAGGGGCCCCAAGTCGAATTATAGCCCGGAATGAGGGAGGAAATATAAAGGGACTCTTCCAACCAGCCAGTCATTTCAAACAGGCGAGCATCACATATGCATTGAAATCCAGCACCCGTGCTGAGCGCGCCCGTAGAAGCACGATCAAAACGAGCTAAAGAAAGGCCCCCAGTACAGGTGCTGTCCCTTGCGGCCGCACCATGCGTAAAAGTCACACAAACAAGCCGCGCCTTGCGCCGCCGTCGGATCACTTGTCTTTCTTCCACAGTGGTGTGATCCGAATAGAACAGGACGGAGAGAACTTTATCATACTTATATTTATTGCACGTCTTCGTTCAACTGCTTGCAATCAAGCTTAATGCGCAAGCGCAGTGGCTTAGTTAACAAAAGTGTGCACAAAAAAAGCCACCTGGTTCTTTTCGCCTACCGTCGGTACTTACGATTAGAAACATTTACTAATACTTGAAGTCGCATGTGGTTAATAAAATACATCGTCTCGAAAAGAACGCAAGAGGGCACATCTGTATTAATTAAAATCCGAGCTACTGTTAGTAGCAGCCTTTTCAGCTTGTTTTCGGCGTAAAGAGCGCGCTAATGCCGCCGTCTTGCTTACCAGTTGGGCTTGACGCACAAAATTGCGCTTCTGATCTTGTCATTCACCCAATGTGCAACAGTCTTCATCGCCGGCGTTAATGATTTTAAAGTGACAAAGAGTGTCTGGCGGAAACCCGTCTGGTCCGGAATTATCATGCTGGGAAGGTATCGAGCGCCGACCGATCCTTATAACTAACAGACGTTTCGGCCTCGCTACGGGGTCCTCTACTCCATGTCATCCATTCCTAAAAAAGAAACGCGGTCTATCGTTGTATCAGTCGGAAATGGTGCAGTCCCTTCGAACAGACTTTCAAAACGGCCTCTTAACAGCGATAATGATTATTATTGATGCGCTCACTGCGACACGTGGATTGCCTTACTTTTGCTTCCTTGGGCTGTATCAATGTACTATAGTAGGCTAAGTTCTCTCTAATTTTCTTGCTATTTGTTATTTTGTCTTTGTCAACGAATGTTTCCAAAATTTGATCAGCTACTTTTGGTGGCTAATCGTATCCCTTTAGTAAAACAATATTGGTGATTTCCTCGACCTATACGAAGCGCCTCTGTCTAGTCAACCACAGCCTAAGTGGAACCTCGGTTGTTTTTAAATTTCACAACTAATTCACTCACGCTTGTCTGGCCATGGCTGCGACCTCCTATGAGCCATTTTTCTGTTTCTTGAGAATCAGAAGGAATAAACGAAGTACGAGTAAAAAATCTCTCCTTGATGTTTGTGAACGTCGGGCATGAAAGCCGGGCGGTAGGCATTCGATGCACGCTTTGGCGACAATTTGAAATCGTGGAGAAAAAGTGCCGAGCGCCCATCAATCGTTAAAAAGCATACGCTTCGACCCCGCTACAGGAGCCTTGTTCACAAAGAAGGAATAGAAGTGAAGACTGATTGTTTCTTGATATGGCGAAAGCAGCTGGTGTATATGGGGGACAGATTGCCTTCATTACGATTTAGCGTGTGCGCCGTCGTCTGAATATGAAGTGGTTCCAGGTAAAGCCTTGACGTCTTGTTCTTTTCTTTTGCAATTACCTTGGCGTAATTCCGGTCGATACCACATCCCGAGAAGGCTGTGTGTTGCGCCAGCGCGTTTGTTTCCACGTGCTGCTTGTCGACATCATTGTAGTGTTGCGTGTAGTGCTTGTAGTGACGTCATTTTATTGCTGCACAATCAGTGCAAGGATATACGACCGATGGGAACTTCTACTCCGCAGTCTTATCTTTCACAGCCATCAAGCTCCCACGCAGGGACAAAAGCGACGTCGACTTCATACAGCCGAAATACGGCGGTCGTGCTTTTGCTTACGCTGTGAACATGTATCGCAATCGTTTTTTTTTTTTGCATGGCAATCTATTGAACTGCGCTAACGGACAGGACGAAAGAGAAGAACATGGACACAAGCGCTGTGTCCGTGTTTTTTTTATCTTTTCGCTAAAATGGTTATGGCGCTGGAGGAGCCAGGCGATTTTCGACGGTCCGAAGCTCGAAGACAGATCACGCAGATCACAGCATGTGTTAGCCAGATCAGCCGCTTGGTCCTCCGGGGTTAATCAGCTTTTCCGCACGGCGTGCAAGCGAGGCAACCACCTACTTTTTTTTGTGAGAGGCCGGGTGCGTGGATCTGAAGCTCAGATACGTGCCCATGTGCGCGTCCTTCGTGAATACTCTGCTTGACATTCCAGCGCCGTCGCGTTTTATGACCATCTCTAGGAAGGGTAGACGGCCGCCGACTTCTTCCTCGGTCGTGGACTGTGTGGTCGGCTCTACAGGGTGGTTTTTAAAAACCTTGAACAGATTTTTATTTCAGAACTATTAGAGATACGTCGGTGTGCTCTGCTGAGCTGGACTGTACAGCAAGGAGGACATTATATAGCACATATTGGTTTACTGGGGTTTAACGTTCCAAAGCGACTCAGGCTATTAGGGTCGCTAATCCCTCGACGCGATATCGTGTCGATAGCTTCCCCTTCGGGTTTATCATTCTTACCCTTGCATAGAGTTTCAAGTGACAAATAGTTTTACTTTTCGGACAGAAGGGTGATTTATCAGCTGTTAAGCCTGACGAAATAGCTTTCGTAGTTGTCACAGCAATGCGCTGACGCCGTTCGACGAGCTTGGTTATGAGACGTCTTGTATTAGAGCGGCTAGAGCAGTGTTTGTTTTCTAGCGCCTGAGGAACAACGCGCGGCGTGCTCCGCGTACGTGTATTTATGACGGTTTCAAATGACATGCCCGTAGGCTACGTAGACTGCTCACGTTTGCGTACGTGAACTCTGTACGTACGTGGAAATAAAACTGGCTAATGTCCAGCAAATTTCGGTCGTGCGAAGTTGACGTCGAACACGTCCACATACGTGGAAGCTTACACACGCAATGGTGACTGTCAAAGACAAGATAGCGAAGTAGGATTTTTCGATTGTTGTACGTATATAGGCTTCCTTGAGCTGATTCCCAGCGTGTGTATATTGCTGAAACGAGCGATTTCCGAAAAATATTGAAGCAGCCCTACAATGATGTCGACAAGCAGCACGTCGAAACAAACGTGCTGGCGGAAGGCACAGCCTTCTCGGTATAGGGAACGTGCGCTGCCCAGATGGTACTGCAGTTATTCCACTGTTCGACTAAAAACTGCTGCCGTCAGTCGCTTGGGCCGCTACAAACGCGAGGGCACATTCTGAACGATTAGAAGCCCGCGTTTGGTTGATAGCACTATCTGCCTCGCTTCTGTAGACATAACCCCGATAACTGACACGCACCACGTGTGGCTTCGACAGCGCGCAGAAGCTCACGCCAATAAGCTCAGGAAGGTGGCGTGGAATAGCACCAAGAGCGCCCCCAGAACTGCTTGCTCCTCTCGCTATGCTGTGTGTTACGGCGCTGCAATCGACACGGCAAACTTGAGCTGCGGTTCCCTATATGACACCGACTGGAATAGCGCCAAGATAATTGCAAAAGAAAAGAACAAGACGTCAAGGCTTTTACCTGGAATCCCTTCATATTCAGACGACGGCGCACACGCTCAATCGTAACGAAGGCAATCTGCATGCCCCCGATACAGACCGGCTGTTTCGCCATATCATGAAACAATCAGTCTTCATTTCTATTCTTTCTCTGTGAACAAGACTCCTGTAGCGGGGTCGAAACGTTTTGTTTTTTAACGATTGATCGGCGCTCGGTACTCTCCCTCCGTGATTCCAAATTGCCGCCCAAGCGTGCGTCGAACGTGTACCGCCCCGCTTTCATGCCGGACGTTCTCAAACACCAAGGAGCGATTGTTTCCTCGTACTTCGTTTATTCCTTCCGATTCTCAAGAAACGAAAGACTGGCTCATAGGAGGTCGCAGCCATGGCCATACAAGCGTGAGTGAATAAGTCGTGAAATTTAAAAACAACCGAGGTTCCATTTAGGCTGTGGTTGACTAGACGGAGGCGCTTCCCATAGGTCGTGGAAATCACCATTATTGCTTCACCCAAGGGATAGGATTAGCCGCCGGAAGCAGCTGATCAAGTTTTTAAAACAATCATTGACATAGACAAAATAATAAATAGCAAGAAAATTAGATATGACATAGTCTACCATAGTGCATTCATACAGGCGAAGGAAGAAAGAATATGTGGTCCTCGTGTCGCAGTGGACTCACCAATAAGAATCACTGTCCCGGGTAGTAGATTATTTTGAGGCTATGTTCAATGTTACTGTGAAAGTTCTGTTACATAGTGATATAGTGATAACCTGCATTTTTTTAAGAGCGGAGGTGACCATTTTTCTTGGCAGGAGCGGAGGAGGAGGAGGAGAAGGAAAGGTAGGGAGGTTAACCGGAAGAGGAAATGATGGAAAAGCGCTGTATAAGAAGAAACGCATTCAGCGAGGACACTGCTTAATCCGGGACACACACAAACACACAAACACACACACACACACACACACACACACACACACACACACACACACACACACACACACACACACACACACACACACACACACACACACACACACACACACACACACACACACACACACACACACACACACACACACACACACACACACACACACACACACACACACACACACACACACACACACACACACACACACACACACACACACATACACACACACATACACACATACACACACGCACGCACGCACGCACGCACACGCACACGCACACGCACACGCACGCACGCACGCACGCACGCACACACACACACACACACACGCACGCACGCACGCACGCACACGGACGTCGTGTGCGAGATCCTTATGTACTGTGGCAGACCGTACATCGGCCACACGGAGCGTCGCGTCAATAACCAACTCAGGGAGCACGCGAAAAATCTGGGTAGTAAGGGGGGCTCACACCTCTTGGACCATTGCGTTGCTTGCAAGCACCGATTTTAAACTGCGTTTCTGTGGGCTGAGAATCCTAGGAAAAAGTTAGCGAAAAAGAACTCGTGAAACCTTGGAGGGGTCTCTTATCAAAAAAGCGGGACAAGGTTGAGGAAGCAATTTATCGGTTGCTCTGTACGTCTGGTATAACTTCCTGCTCGCCAGCTTACAAGATTCCTTGCAAGTTTGCACCTTAGCAGTCCTGTGTGTATATATATGCATGGTTCAACCTTAAATAAAGCAGTTGTCGTCGTTGTTGTTGTTGACCTCACGCCGGTAGGTTGGCCAGTGTTTGGTGGTGAATGTAAAGAAAAATCAGATAGGCAGTTGTCAGTAGCGCCCGTGTTCGTCTTTTCCTTCGTCCTGTCGTTTCCGCTAGATAAGATGAATTTGGTGTCAAAAGACCAGCTAGCCCGACAGTGCTCTCTTTTCTAATGTGATGTTTGTTCGACAGGAAAAGACATATTTCTTGTTATGAAAACTGGATCTAAGTTTGGGAGTTTTTTCCCGTCAGATGATTAAAATTCATGACGTCAGTAATAAAAATGACACCGTAATCTCTGCCTGGATGTGAATAGCGGTGTGGCCGAGCATTGGAGGCCCGCAACCAAAAAATAAAAAGAGCAAGTACGTCATCGTACTTTGTTAGTGAAAATCGGCAATGTTGGCCGTACCTGTATATTGTTTATTACCTTTCGCACTCGAGAGCAAAGTGGAACACCAAGTAATCAATATAGACTTTTGTTTTGCTAAACGCGTCTATATCTACATGTTAAACGGCTCATTAGGTAATCGTCTGAGAACCAGGCGCATAAATACAAGGCATCCTCAACGACGTGCTTTGGTTTTATCACGCGCGGTACGTGTAGTGTTTTAGCAGGAACTGCACATGCGAAGAGAAAGAAATTGTGGCTTTCAGCTCCCCGTACAAGTAATTTTTCCGCGAAGCGTGCAGAATTTGGCAGTGTAGTAAAGCAGAAAACTCTTGGCTTGCATGAAACAGCGCTTCCAATAAACCAGACGAAAATTGAGTCCCTGTGCTTAAACGTACTGCACTGGTTTTTTTAACGATGACTCGCTGAGCAAACAAAGTACACTTATTGCTTTCATCCTCACTGAGGAACGCCTTAAGCAAAGAGGTCGCGTGTCTGCTGGCCGACTTTTTTCCCTGCAAGCGATGCTCTAATTTCGCTTCGAAATCTGATTAGAAAGCTCTCTGGCAAGTATTTCCTAAAAAAATAAGCAACTTTTTTTCCACCCACGTTTTTGTCACATTCTTATGCAGCCTCCAAAATCTAACACTTTTTTTTCCTGTCATGTTTTCCGACAAAACAGTGCGGAAACAAATATTCCCAGAACCGCGTGCAAGGGTTTCTTTGGGACCGAGTGTGACAAAAATACGCACCCTGTTTTTTAAGCTGCAGAGGTACACGCTGCGTTCTGGAAGTACTTGAACCCGGTTGCCCTAAATAAACACAGACAGGATTCCGGGATTTTCCCTTCCAGTTATCGTAAACATTGCCTCGAAACGCACTTGCCTGAGGCTTAATTTGTTTTCGCGGTGCGGGTAAACAAAACAAAGCTACGAAATCACTAGGGCGTCCGTTTTTGACAGTCCTGTTGTGTCAAGGAAGAATGCCAAGGAATAAATGGTTTGCAAGCGACAGCAGTGGGAGGTAATGGCCGAGTAAACAAGGGGCGCCATGGCCTGCTGAGGGTTCTGTCCGATTGCAGCAATAGCTTTAAGCTGCAAAAAAATAGTGCGCAGTATAGCGACGCAATTTGCGGCCACGCACTGAACACGAACCCTGCAGGGGCGTCTGAAACATGCAGATGATGGTGAGTTGCGACACCACGGGTTCCTGAGCATCAGCAGGGACATCCCCGCCGGGGGATGATGTTGAGCAGTGCGTAACCACGGACCCGAGCACTCGCGCTTAGCCGTGCGTGGCTCAGCCGTGTCTGGCGAAAAGGGGATCCTGGTAGTTGAGGCGATGCCGAGCTTTTGTACCTTTAAAGGGGTTGTGAAAAGAAAAGGAAGCTGCCCGGTTGTAATTTTAATTGCTTCAATAAACATTAGAGATGCCAATTCCGAAATATTTGGCCGCCATATTGAGTCTGCATTTAATAAAGCCCTTTAGAAGTCGTTGCTTTTTCGAGCTCATAAAACGACCATGCGACGCCGTCGGCTGACATAAGCACTATTGAACTACGTCATCTTAATACGCTTAGAAACTTAGATATATCTAAGTTTCAATTATCTCGAAATAATAGATTTTTCATTAAAGTTAGAAAGTAAAAAAAAGTGTGGCAATTATTTGCACACACAATTGTACTCGGTAAGATACAGCACGTGATCATCGATAGTTCATTGACCTGAGATCGGTTTCGGATTTGGTTGCGCTTCTTCGTCTCGCGTGGGGTCTTTTTGTTTACGTGAACCCCACAACTGCAGCAAGGTCAGCTAAACTCGATGACTCTCCATTTACATGAGCTAGATACGAGTGAGTCAACTCTCATGGCGCGCCCTGCGAGGTGCGCACCTGGTAAACCGGCTCCGGCTTCGGTCACCCCTGCGAAAAATGCTTTCGCAAACCTGTGTGTGAATGATTATTTGTTATTTGCGGAGGGGGCTGCTTGTAAACCCACCCCTTGGGCGGAGCTGAGAGGTCGAGTCCAGTCCGATACAACTTGCGGCGTTTACATGAACCTAGTTACCGGTTTTCAACCCGACAATTCGACTCAACCCGGACCTACAGTTGCTCGCAAAAGCACGCCGCTCTTTCTGTGTCGTGGCAGCGCTAGGCTGTGGTTTTCAGCGTTTTCAAATTGCCCAGAGACCCGCAGCGAAGAGCCGTGTGGCTTGGAGCAAATAGCCGCGATGGTCCAAACGATATGGGTAGTCAGACCGGGTTCGTGTGCTTTCAGCACTTTCTACCTGGCGATGACGAAACGAACCTGGACGTCCTCCGAAGCCTCGGTGTGGACATGAAGAACGCTCACCTCAAGCGAGACGCCGTACCGACGCAAAACCTCTGGCTCGGCGCACCGCCAAAAAAGCGGAGAACGTCCGAGGTAAGTACGCGTGAAGAAAATTATCAATTTTGTTATAATTTATTGTCCTTACTTTCGGTTGCTAACAGCTTTGCATTTTTTAGGACATACCCGAACCGCAGGATGTGGAAGTTGTCATGACAGCAGAAGAGGCGCAAATTTCGCCTACGAATGGTTGACAGCTGCACACAGACATCAATGAATACCTCCACTGTTGCCCGCCAGACCGACGGCGTTGACGTGCAAACACGATGTAAGACTTTCCTCGCAGCAGCGGTGTGTTCATTTTCTTCCCGCATTCCACAAGAATAAATTGTGTCCCGATAATTTTTCCGTGTCTTAGGAAGGAGGAGAGGGAAGGGGCACCAATTGGTCCATTATCCAGTGGTATCACTGAATGCTAGACAAACTCTGGAGGAGGCATTCGCGTTGTGTCAGTTCCAATGGGGAAGTGCTGGGAAGGTGTGTATAAATCACTTTTTGGTCCTCCAAAGAAGGCCATCACGTATTTCACATGCAGGTAGTGATAGTATAGCTGATATTGTTGGGTGGTCATGCCTATTAGCTGGTAATAAGGCAGCATCTACGACTACGCAATATTACCGTTGCATAAACAAAGAGCGCTTGACATGGCATGAGTTTCATTTTCTTCATTAATTTTCAGATACACAGGTGAACCTCCACATTTCCCCGAGAAAGGATACGCATGTGCAGACAGATGCCTGTCAGTCCACCGGCACGTACTGCGAAGCTTGTACCACTACAAGTGCTGCTCCAACCTACGCAGCACCACCCCTTTGTTCTCCTCTACCACGTTCTCCCTCCCGAACAGTGCGCTCACTACCAATTGATGGTCGAGCACCGTCTCCCATCCCATTCGTTCCCCGACAGTCATCCAGTCCGATAGAATCTGATGTCTCAGACTGTGAAGAAGAGGATAACACTCGGCAGAGCTCGGAGTTTTTCCCAACACTTAACGAGACCTTCCTTGGGTAATAATTACGACTTTATGTGCACCTCTTTAGCATGTGCACTGCATGTCATTTCATTATGGCTGCGTGACTAAAAATCAGATCAGTCATTTAGGAGATGGAAGAGCGCCATAAAGATGTCCTCCCCTTTCTTGGGTAGGGGCAGGCATGAGTATCGTATTGTCTGCACTCGCATAATTGCATTGCGGTGATGGGCATGTCCTCTCAGCAGCTGGACAACTTTACACTGTATATAATATTCATAAAAGAGCTCTTGATCCATCGAAATGCTTTTACAATATTCAGTGGCACAAGGAGCTGCTCATGCAGCATCAATGAGGCAAAAAACCTTGGAGCTTTGCGAACCTGACATTACTTACAAGCAAAAAATGAATAGCATGCAAAAATGTGCACTAGAACACAAAAGACAAAGTGTCAGTGTGGGCGGCCGTTACATTTACTGCTCTTTATTCCTCTTAAATTCTAGCCTCCAGTTATCTCAGCAGCATAAAACATGAGAATTTAACCATTACAACTCACTTTATATTGTCTCAGACTCGACTCCAGTACTGAAGAAGTCCTCCTGCGGGATAAGAGAAAAATCATCATATTTGAAAGTAGTTGACCGGACTATTTCAAATGTGCCGCAAGGGCTTTGCCGCTTGAAAACGTGCGAGTCGTGTGTCTGGCCCCTGGCGTGAAATACAGACACTTTGTGCAAACCACCACACCCTAACCTGGACACGCCAACCCATGATAAACGCAAAGCAGCAGGCAATGTGCTGATGTCAGCAGCTATGTTGTTTGCTGGCACAGGCCCGCCTCAGTGCTCCGAATGTTCAACTACGCAAAAGTGGAGGTGTTCACGCCGCGAACATTTTACAACTACCAGCGAGGCTACCTGCTTCCTGCAATCGACAAGGTAGGAGAAAGGTTGTGCATTGTGAAACGAAGAATTACTGAACCAATATTTCAGGGTCCACATACATAAAAAGTCCATGAAATGATTTTCTGACAACAACTAGACTGACTTCAAGGGATCTTGAATTTACATAAGACGCAGCAATCATTTTTGATCAGAAAAGAGGTTCCGAAAAGAAGTTCTGAAAATCGCTTCATGGTACCTGTTAAGGAAAGAAGCAAACAGGTAGTGTATTTGTGTTCTGCGTTTGATATGATGTTTAAAAGCTGCACCTCTGTTGTGCCAGATCTGGCAACAGCAACATGAAGAGTTGTTTCGGCAGTTGGAAGGCTGCACTGTGGACCTGGCTGGCGATGGACGCCGCGATTCCCCAGGGTTTTAGGGAAAACTTTTAACCTACTCTCTACACGCCGCCCAGTTCAACAAAATTCTTCACTTCGAGTAAGTGCAAGTCGGGGAGGTAGGTTAGAGCTTTTTAATATAGTGGCTTTGTGATGTAACTTAGCTTTCTTTTCTCACAAGCGTGAAAATGTCAAATCAAGTACTTCCACGGAAAAGTATTCATTTATGAAGAGCCTCAAAATGGTGAAGGAGCGGGGCTCAAGGTGAATTCAGTGACAACTGACCGGCACGTCCAAGTCACCAAGTACATGCGAACACAGGAGCCCAATATTCAGCACTACTTTGATTGTTGGCACATCTCAATAGGTAGCGACGAATGAAAATATCGGGTGCTCATTGCCACGCTTCGCAGATAAGACTGCTTCCTCCATGATGCTTTGCAGAATGCAGTGTAATTTTAGAATAAATTTTGTTGGATCAAGCAGACTTTAATACAAGGGGGCCGGACCGCAAAATTGTAACAAATAGTGAAGCAGTGGGAAAGGTTGCTGAAGTTGAAGCGGCACAAAAATGGGGGAAGGTTTTATCTGTTTGCTTTTCTTTCTGGCTGTTTTTGATGTGAATGACGATGAAGGAAGGGCTTGCCATGCATGCAGACGTCGCTGATGGGCACTGTGGTGCGAAACCAGATTCCTTGCGTTCTGGAGGCGAGGGGAGAGAAAGCGGGTTTTTCGGGGTGCAAGCTCAAAAGCTAGATTACCATATTATGAACGCTCAATCTTCATTAATTCACTATTACACCTCCTTTCCAGGCATCAAGAAGAAGCTGGCTGAGAAAGCAAAACGAGCTGGATGTAGTCTGGTAGAACTGCGGATCCAGCAAGCCAGAAATCACCTATATTGGTGTGCAACCCTTAACGATGGCAACGTTGAGCTACTAACCGAAATTTGGACGAGCATGGAGCGGCATGTTGCAAATGTGCACACGGGGCACCCGGGGCTCTACACACATTGTCCACATGACGACCTTGGAGAGAGGCAATGGCTAGTTCCTGCTGAGTAATGTAACTACTTGAAAGCAAGATATGGGGTGCTATGCCGGAAGGCCCGAGTTTGGCGCTCGCCCGAGTTTCATCCGAGTTTGCGATGACGGCAGTCAGCGAAAGAAGATAGCGCGGAACGTGCGCAGGCAGCGGACAATAAAATGTAGAGATAAAGCCACGTAGAGGCGATACAAGCGCACCCTGCGCGCCCGTTTCACACTTCAAACACAATACACTGCGCAATACCAGGCCGCAGCGCTACCTGAAGTTATCAGCGCCATGTCAGCAATCGCGAAATCGTGACTTCTCTCCTATCTATCTGCACACTCACCGCTAGCTGTTCGACACGCCTTTTCGGGGGCGTCAAAGGCGTGTCTTCTCTTTCAGGCTCTATCTGTCTCTCCATTTCCGAAGACGAACAGCGCGCACTAGGTGCACTCTTGTATCAACCCTTTCTTTTCTCTCGAATACGTTAAAAGACAACAGATAATATTACGAACATTTTGTTCATTTCCAAATTTATTTTAAAATTTGAATCCAATGAAGCGTTGTTGAAAAGTATAGCTTTAGGAAATTAACAAAGATTTGACACTTTCTGCCGCTAGTGGCGATACTGAGACCATTGCTTGCATCGTGGCTTGCATACGAACTAGAGCGGCAGCCGGCCGTGCCGAAAACGAGAGCTCCTGCACTGACACGCCGCCGGTAGCGCTGCCTTCGACTGAAAAGACTGGGCAACTACTAGACGCTGAATCTGACTTATTTTTCGGCCATTGCGATAATATATTTTATTGTGTCGTATATCAAAATATGAGAGTCATGCATCTTCTGGCTTGCATAATACACAACAACAAAAAACTGGACTGCATTGCACCCCCCACCCCCCGCGTCACTGCTGCTCTCTGCAGTGACCTCAGGTGGAGTTCTCCGCTGCTACGGCCGCTGCAGCACCCCCCTATGGCCAACCATTGCTTTTAGTACGCTCTTGGCGAATCTCAGCGGTAGAAATTGGCCGTGCGAGCGGCTGTGATGCGGAGTGAGAAAAAAATTGCTGTTTGGCTGTATTCAATGATTCATTACGTATGCCTGTTGTGTGTGACGCCTCTTTAGTGTGCTGCGGATGCGAAGAGCGTGCTACCCAGCGACACAACTCATCTTATGTCATCAGACGCTGACTAAAAGCTCTGAAGGTGGTGGCGCGCGTATCTGCGTAGTATTTGTTTACATCGTGCACTTCAAGGTTTTGCGGACTGGTTTTGTCACTAACGTCGATCGCCGTTGTATACCGCAATGACATCGCAATAATATCGTTCGGGCAGATGAGGGATCCGGTTTGTAATAATGGAATCGGACTTATAACAGAGAAAGGTGTTACGGTTGTGAAGTACGCAGTACTTGCGTGCTGGAAATTACAAACTCTTTATTGCACTGGGTCTAGAACAGCGACCGTTTGTCGATCCCGGATGTGTTTGACACATTGATGCTGAGCTTTATCACCGATGAAAGCACGGCCAAGCCAAACACCTGGTGCCATGTTTTTGGAGTAGTACGTGCTCCAAGCACCGTTTCGTCATCGCGGTCCGGGTTTGACGCCTTGCAAGCAGGTGTGACGCGCCGTCAGCGTTGTGCTGTGTCTTACGTGGTTGCAACAGGCTATAGTGTTGTGCAATCTTGGTATGCGAGCGAAGAAATCGGCGGCTGTCGCCACGTTGCGTGTCCTTCGCAGAGGTGCTTAGATTAATCAGCGATGACGTCCGTTTTGCCTGTTATATTGCGATGGTCAACATCGTCGATGTCTGTCAGCAATCAGCACAGCCGCGCAGCATACCTGTAGCCGGCAGGGATGTTGGGAGTGGCCCACCCAAAGCGCGTACGCCTATAATTTATGTACGGCACGCCGGGGGCGTGAACAATGGTTTTGATTGACAGGTGAACTCGGAGCTAAACTCGTGAACTGTGAAGTGCCCCGAATTCATCTCGGGACTGTCATGGCGGCAGCAGCAGCAGCCTGGGTCATCGCTTCCTCTGACGGACAATGTCAGTACGGCCGGCTGGACCCGTTTACTGCCATGGCCGACGACGAATTCCAGTGACATTTTCGCCTCTCCAAAACATCGGTACGATGGTTGTGTAAAGAGTTAGGCGGCGACCCACGCCTGCGGAGAGTGCGTACCGGGCCTCATTCGCTTTCGAACAGCAAGTCCTCTGCGCCCTCCGGTGGTTCGCGACCGGGAGCTCCCAGGGGAGCGTCGGCGCAGACCGTTTTATTGGACGCCACCAAAGCACTGTGAGCCGCTGTGTGAAGGACGTCTGCGACGCGCTTATCGACGCGGCTGTGCAGAAGCGGTGTGTTGCTTTCCCCACGACTGCGGCCGAGCGTGCGTATGTTAAGGAGCGTTTCCTTCTGCGCGGCGGCATCACAGACGTCGTGGGACGCGTCGACAGGACCTACATTGGCGTGAAGGCCGCTTCGAAGTCCAGCTCTGACGTGGTGAAGGCCTACTATTCACGAGGAAGGCACATTATGTATTGAACACAATGGTTGTAAGAATGCTGTTTTTGCTTTCATGCATGTCACGGTTAATGGAATGTTCTCCCATTTATTAGTGATAGTGGTCCGTGTACTGTGCAGTGTCAGTGGATGTTAAGGGACCCCATATGGTTGAAGTTATTGGCAGCCCTTCACCATGGCATGCCTCCTCGCTTGATTTACTTTGGGGTATTAAACCTCAAAAACCGCTTCCGTTTATCAGTAACTGAGCAGTTTTACACTCAGTGTAGACAATGTTTTTTTACCTCATGTTTGCGCACGTAATAGGTGCATGGATTTTTCCAGCTATTTCATGCATGCATTTTAATGGGTTTTTAAACGGTAGCATTTGTGTCACTTGGCAGATTGCATTCTTATGCAATATTCATAATCGTAAGTCGCAAAAAATGTTTCACTTTGGCTGAAGTGGAAAAGCTCCTGCCGGAAGCACTGGCGTCTGTAAGCCAGGAAAACTGGCATAACTGTTGTGTTCATGTGGAGCAAGTTGAGGCTGAAGCATGGCAACGCGATATGATTGTTGACGCTGAAATTGAACCGGTTGTCTTCAGCATTTCCGACTCGTGCAACTCCTCCTCTGATGAGTCGAGCACCGATTCCAGTGATGAAGATTTGAGTAGCATCGAGGAACTTGTCTGACTTCGAATTGATGTGTAATACATATGCTACCGACGAAAGAGAAAGGACTCATCGGCTTGCTGTGATCACCTTTGTGCGTGTGTGTGGAAATGTGAAATATCTGTGCATGTGGGTGTGTGTGTCGATCAGTCTATCGAGAAAATTGTAACATTTTCATCAAATCATTGCATCATTGCAATTCGTAGCATGAAATTGTATTGGGCAGTAACTTGTAGTGTAGGTGTTGAGGTGGTCGTGTTAATAGTGTCTGTAGAGAAGTAGAATTTGTAAGGGAGTAATTTTCCAATTAGAATACGTATACTGGTACACGTCGTCAATGTGTGCAGTTTTTGGAAGTTTAATTGCAGAAAAATACGGTGGAGCTTAATGAAGCGTTGTGTGAATTATTCGGAAAGTATATGAAAATTTGAGAGTAAATTGGATTCATTTAAAATAATTTTGAACATATACTGTTTGATTCGTTCGACTAACTCAACAGAAATTTATTCAATTATGCTGTCCAAAAAGTTCGAACATTCACAAACCCCTAGGCATTGGCCTCATTTTGTGTGTGAGGGTTGGGAATGGTATGTATGGGTTTCTGATCTTCATGTCCTGAAAAGGAATTCCTGGTTTGATGCTGTCTTGCATTACCGTCAATCTTTGGTCGTTTTGACATGTTATGCAGTGCCAGTGTTTAGGTAGCCAGTACTGTATGTTTTGTCCTTAATTTTTCCGAGGTGTGAATGATTTCAAGCTGGCTCTTGCTCAGTTGAGTTTGAATTTGTTTCGGGTCACGTCTTTGTTAGTACATTGGTCAGGTTTTCGTTTTATCAAATAGTGTTGTTCGATGGCTCCACATTCTTTTTTTTTCAGTTTTGGAGCACTTGACTGATTGTGTGTTGGTGTACATCCACTGCACGTGTCCTTTAATTTGTGTGCACTGTGATCCATACCACTGGCTGTTTCCAGAATAAACCATTTCTCGCAAACACTGCGGGGTCAGCATTCTTTATTGTCCTGTCTAATTTATTGTTTGCTCTTTTGAAAAATTTTTTCCTAGCGTTGTACAATTTTTTCTGCATTCTTACTTGACCCTCCCACAGCATGGAACTCTTTGTACCTTGCTGCATGAAAATCCTGCCTGAGCAGCTTCTGCTCTTCTAGGAGAGCAGGGAAATCGAGCCAAGCTGGCTCTTGAGGCAGTACTATTTGCTGTCACTGTGGGAATCAATACTATGTTCAAAATTTAACATTTAACACGAGAAAACAGGCCATATCGAGGTGGTGTATGCATGGTGTATGGTGTATGCGGTATGCATCATATGAACAGATACATCCTGTTCCTTTCAGAACACGGAATAATATTCAAACGATTCTGAACAAAACGAGTTTTCTCCAAGTCACGGGAAATTCAACTTGCGATGAAAAAAAAATGTGGGAAAAAAAGGTTAACTATGCGGGATTCGAACCCACGCACTGCCATTGCCTGTCGACCCTCCGGAGCGACGCGTTAGACCACACGGCCACAAAACAGCGCAGAGCGATACACCTCTGTTTATTTTATTTGCGGACTACTTCCGTAGCCTTCACAGCGTTGCTAGCCCTAGCGTTGCACATGATGTAGCGTTGGTAGCGTTCCCTCGCGGTACAAAGGAAAATTTAATAATGTATGAATCACTCTAAAGCGCTTTAAATCCAAATCTTGCACACTATAAAATGCTTATAAAGGTGTAATAAGTGCATTATAAAATTCAACAAACCTCGTTTGTTGAATTGCACACGCAATGCACTTGGTGGAGCGACAGACAAATGAAAAGTGCACCGGCGGTTGTCTCACGTGACCCGTTCTTTGTAGACCGCCCAAGAAGACCATGAGGTGGCGCCGATGCGATGATAAAGCGCGGAATATATCCAGATAACCCAATGAAGCTGGAGGCGT
Source organism: Amblyomma mixtum (assembly GCF_055824585.1). Lineage (NCBI taxonomy): Eukaryota > Metazoa > Arthropoda > Arachnida > Ixodida > Ixodidae > Amblyomma > Amblyomma mixtum. The sequence goes on along the minus strand of NC_143014.1, from coordinate 390,705,830 downwards.
GACGAGGGTGGGATTTTGTCTTGCTACCATTAGTTCACTCATCTGAGGGCGTCGCCAGAACTCGGGAAGATTCCGAGTTTCAGCAAACTCGGGCCTTCCAGCATAGCGCCCATGCATTCCGCAGAACCCTCAATTTGCTTCCTGCATATTTATTTATTTGCTTTCCACGTTGGAATCATGTTCTTGTGATGAAGCATGGCTTGCAACATGTTGAAATTGCAAAGCTTTGTCAAAGAGCCAAGTTGCTGGTATCCAGCTAGTTGCCAATCTTTCCATAGAGACTGTTTGTTGTTGTAAGGGAATATACGAGTTGCTTAGTCCCAATTCTAAAAAGATATCACAGTACTCCTTTGTGCCATTTGGAGAAGGCTTTTCTGGGAAATAGCTTTGTCAGCGCAGGGACAACTGAACACAAGAAGTTTGTCGTGGTTGTGAAGTCACCTCGTCTCCTGAAAGGCATTAGAGAACTGGCCCCATGCACAGACATTTTCAGCTTTGAGGTCTTCTGTATGCTTCTTCTGATGGCATGCGTGCAAGGTAAATAGTGAATGAGATCAGGCGAAAATTTACACTTGATGAGCTGCTGGAATTGTTTGCCTGCTTTTTCAGAACACAACTGGCAATACTGCATTTCAGTGAGAATGCCAGCAAAGCACAAGCCACCACAGCTGAAGGACTGTCCCGATGGAAAATAAAGTGCCCAAAAGCAAGGAAAGGCACAGCCGTTGCTTGTCCCATGAAAGCAGAGCCTACATTTGGTGAGTAGTTTACTTAACATTACAAAAACAATGTTTTGTAATCTTTTTAAGGTCACGGATCTCAAAGGGATACAAAACACCACTTGGGCTGTGAAAACAAAATCAGAAATAATTGGAGTATAACTTGCAATATCGGCAACAAATTATTTTGTTTCATTTTTCAGTCTATATGCTCCAATGTGAATAAGCACAGTGTGCCTCAGGATATCCGTCATATCTGGGCATGACCGTTCTAAGCAACCTGTTTGTGTCAGTGCAATGCAATAATGCAGGTAGATGTAGCCCAAGACCGGATAACACCCAATAACACCAACCGTGAAAATAGCCTTTGCCCATGCTACTATGTGCGGTACATTACAGGCCTGACTGTACATATCAACATTAGTATTTTACTGCAATCTTTCACATGCGCATCAGCATCTCTCAAGTTTTGTGTTTAGAATATAGGCTTCATCAGCATTTTGGTGGCATATTCAACTCAGCTATCAAAATATTCAATTTCGTCTGCAAGTTCTATTGTGAATATTTCGATGGAAACTAAGGCTATGGGTGTGTATATTCATCAACAAAGGAGTATTTGCTATACCTCTTTAGTACACTCTGTTATATGACTGGTTAATGTCACAAATGTTTGCAATGATAATGCTGATATTATTATATGCACGCCTATTGTTTTCCAGATTATGTTGGCCCGCTTCTGAAGGAGACAGTCCGTAGCTGTGAAGAGTGGCCATCATACAACATAGCTTTTGCGGCAAACCTTCCGACTGCCCCACCCCCCCCATGAGTCACTCTTTCCCGAGGCCCTCTAAGGATAAACTCGTGGCAGCCAGAAGATCTAGGTTTGCCATTAGCATGGAGTGAGCACCACTGTGGAAGGTGATCCGCATTTATTGAACGAGGCCCGGTGGCCGCAGCTGGTGAGCCGGTGGAGCGGGCGGTCGACGCTGCTGGCCAGGCCGGTTGCTGAATATGTTTTCTGCGCGAGCCAGGTCACGCTCCAATCTTCAATGTCATCAGCGTCACTGGCGATACGAACGCCGCAACAGGTGCCACCCCCCCCCCCCCCCCCCACCATACCACGATGCGCGATAAGGAAAAAAACGAAGATAGTTAAGTACAAGGCCCGCGGGCCTAGAAATTAAGTAGAGCACAAAATGTCCAGGGAGAGGCAAAAGTCGGAGATCCAGGTGGGGACGCTGGCGTTGCGTTCAGGCCTCAGGAATGCGGACACGGCTGAAGGGCGGTGGCCAAGCAATGGCCACGGGGCAGTTGGGCGAAATCAGAATGGGGGTGTCTCAGTAGGCAGGGGTGAAGGGCGCACTGCTCACGAAGAAAATGGCGCACTGGGTGGTGACACAGAAAGAATCACTGCTGAAAACCGAAGGGTCTGAGTGGCAAGGAATGCTCGGAGACTGAAAGTAGACACTGTTGTGCGCGAAAGAGGCAGGAGAAAGGGGCAACGCTGAGCTGGATGGTGGCACAGAGCGCGTGTGATGAGAGGCAGAGCACGGATGAGAGCGTGGAAGCGTCTGGGCCTGCAGGAGGCTAGAGTGCGGAACTGTGCAACTGCTGCCGCTGAGGTGTCCAAGCGCAGGGAAGGCGGATGTGGGTCCAAGGGCGAGGACACACTGGGCGTGATGTTCAGAAGGGGGCGGCGCAGGAGCGGGTGTATGAAAATTTGCAACACTAGTGGTCTGGGCAACTGAGGTGAACACAGCAATCCTGGCGTCGGCCGGGTGACGGTGCCCGCCAAAGGCATGATCGGCGCCCAGCTATTCGGAGATGTGGCATGAAACTGTAGAGTCAGGGACTACGAGGTTGTGCACTGAGCGTGCGGCTTCCCTAGAGGCATTGGTAGAGGTGGTGTTGAAGCGGTCGGTGGAGCAGACCAGGGTGGAACGGCGGTCCAGGAGGAGGCAGCCGGCTGAGACTGTTGGCAAGAGACCGACGCTTGTACGCGTCTCACTTGCCGAACCATAGGTGGGGGCTCATTGGGTGGTTGCGACGGAAGAAACCGGTGTTGGGAGGGGCTCCGATGTAGGAGGTGGCGGACGGAAAAACCGAGGCAGCTCGGTTATGGAATTCGGCCAGGAGTGGTGAGTCGTGTGGCGGCGCAGCTTCTGAGTTCGGAACAGGAGCGCAGCAAGGCGGCGAGAGCTCCAAACCAAAGTATGCCGTCAGGCCGTTCTTGAAGTCGGCATAAATGTTTGGACCAGGAGGCGGCAACTGAAGTCTTGCCAGGACACTGGGCGGGAGTTCGCGGCTGGCGTGCTGGTAGCAAAGCTGGCTGGACACTTGGCTGACGTGAAAGTGTGGGTACAGCAGCGCCAGCCACAAGACGGGGCCGCTGGCATAGAAGTTAGGCAGGCCAGGTAGCCGGGGAAGGAAGGAGCGCTAATACGGCTAGAGGAGCTCTCCAGATAGGTGGGAGGGGTGTACATGGCGGCGAGAAAAAGCTGCCGAAAGCCAGGCGCGAACAGAAGGCTTGCAGCGGCAAGGCCAAGCACAGAGTAGGACGGGCAGGAGCGTAGAGCTGGCGGGTGGCAGCGTTGCTTGCAATGATGCTGTCGGCCGAGTCACCAGATGTGGAAGGTGATCCACATTTATTGAAGGAGGGCTGGTAAGCCGCCGGAGAGCACGGTCGACGCTGCTGGAAAGGCCGGTTCCTGAATGTGTTCTTTACACGAGCCAGGTCACGCTCCAAGCTTCATCTTCATCAGCGCCACTGGGGATACCATTGCCGCTACACCACTGTCTAATACAGGTTTGTATTCCCTAATATTACGAAATCAGCGTTTAAGGAAAGGCCCATAACTTTCAATATATTTATTGGTTGATTATATGTTCATCCTGAACCATAAATTTATGCAGGGCGTGTTGCCGTGCTTGTTGGTTTTTATCTGACATCGTGAAATCACAGCGCTTGCGACGAGGACACAGAGAGGGCACGCACAAATGCACTGCTGTTTGTGTGTCCATTCTTTGTCCACGTCTGCAAATGCTGTGATTCCACGAGAGTCTCAACTGTCAGTCACACAATTAGCCAAAAAAAAAGATACTCTCCATCTGTCAGAAGTATAGGTTGCGATAGAGTGCAAAAATGCAATCAATCTGTCCCTACCTGTGCCTTGTATGCAACGTCAGCACATCGAAAACAATAACATAACGATAACAACTTAGATGCAAATTAGACTTTATAGAACTATTCTTTCTAAATGGATGGATAGAAATGGACAGTACAGCTACCGAAATGAATGGTACCCCTAAGCGGTGTAGCTTCTTCCAAAAGCTGTCATCTGCAACGAAACTTTGCACACTTTGTAGTCACTAGTCCAAACGGTGCATTACCCTCTTCAGCACTCGTTGAATTGCATAATAAAGCGATGTGTGGTTCATATCGACACTTTTGCTCCCAGAAAATTTTCTTAAAATGTGAGTGGCCTATAATAACGAATCAAGGTCCAAACTGCACATTATATCCAATGAGCATGCTCACAGAAGACCAAAGCCAAAATGCATCTGTTTTTGCTTTTGGTTCCTAAATAAGCTGTCAATAGTCTAGGCAGTGAGTTTCTATATTAGCAAGGCAAAATGGAATAGGATCAGTCCTTGAAAATTGCGTTCTTATTGCAGGGTGCCTATGTTAACAAGACATTAAGAGGGCTTCAAATTGGGCTAGTTGGTAGTTAACATGGTTACACATAACTGCGCTTTTGAAAAAGACTTGGGACAACACTCAGACGACATTGCGCACCTGTGCTTGTGTCGCCCGTCCGTTGTCCGAAGTCTCTTTTAAAAGCGCAATTATGTGTTACAAGACATGACCGTATCTTCACAAACATTGCTTTACAAATGGCTATGACCCTTGAGCAAACTCGAAACCAGTGTAACCTTCAGATGGAAACCCCTCTCTTATTTGACGTACAGCACAAGCAGGGAGAACCTTCCTGTGAGGTCTGCCCAGGCGTCCCCAAAGCCAGTGTGCAAGCTGGCTGTAGCTGATGTACCGGTACCTCCTGTTGACAAGAGAAAAACAAGTCACCATTTTTTTCAGCATAGCAAAATGAAAGTTCAGTTTCGGGCCAAATTAATCATGTTACCAGTGTGTGTACAGTTAGTGCCAACGTCATTGCTTGCAAGTTGGATCATGTGATTCTCACCGTGCGTTCTTCATGGCAGCATGGTGAACTCTGAAACTGCTGCAAATTTTATGCAAATGATGGTCCCGGTGGAGGGGTGGGGTCGCACTTCGATGGCCACTGCACTGGCACATATTATAATGGATCGAAAGTATAGGTATAAATTGCTGTGCTACGCTCCCAACGTTGCTATGTCATATAGTGTGGTCACGTGGTTACTTTTTTTGTCAATTTGACCTTTATTGCTGACAGATACGTCCTTGACAAACGGAAGTAGTAAGAGCTAACGCTCTTAAAATTCGGCCGTGGCTCCCAGAGCGGTCGCGGCCGCCAAACCTATGCCAGATGTACACCGAATGATCATGAATCCCTGGACTGCAACGCTACACCACTGTGCACGAGATGTGTAGGGAACCACCCCGCGTACTCGTGGTCGTGTCCGACCTGGAAGAGTAAGGAAGATATGACTATAAAACTACAAAGACAAAGTGAACAAATCTAATCAGGAAGAACAAAAACGACTCCCCTAAACCTTCCTGATCACAGCCAAGACAAATTACGCCAATGTTATGCGACGGGGCAGCGTACCACACCGGCTTATGGCACCTGCAAAGGCCACACACAGTTAGCCTGAGGCAGGGCCATCCATGCCCCGGGCAGACGTAGCGAAGGCTGCGGTGCCGCCTTTTAAAAAGGGCCCACCGGCAATTCAGTCGGCCGCCCGTAAGGCTTCCCCACAGCCGGGAGAAGCCTACAAACCGCACGCCCGTGCGTTCTCCGCGGGCCTCCAGATCCTCGATTGAGGCGATGAACTGAACGCAGAACTCGCCCCCGCTGCAGCGGTGGCACAACTCTCTTGAGCGAAGAAAAGAAGACTCCAGTAACTGGACCCTCGAACGTGGATCCTAGGTTTTGAAATCACATTTCCTAAAAACATCCAACATGGCGTTCGTTACATGCAATGGAACTGCCGTTGATTTTTGAATAACTGCAGTGACGTCAAAGAGTTTCGAACACGCTTTCAACACGCTTCATGCCTACAGGAAGCTAACTTAGGTCCCGAAGGGAACAATGTTTTAAAAAAGTATATAGTCTTTCTCTGTGACCGAGAGCAAGCAAATAGGCCCTCTGGAGGTGTTGCTATTTTTATGCAAACTTGTGTTGCTACCCGCGAAATCAAACTTAAAACATAATTTGAGGGTCTTGCAGTCTCGGTACTACATTTTAAAACAATCGCAATATGTTATATATATCTTAAGCCACACCTATAAGTATTGTTTCTACGAGAAAGGGATTGTAAAAAGGTTGAAAAGATTGTTGAGGCCGCCGACCATTTCTTGGAGGCTCAGAGGCAGAAAAACCTTGCAACTTTCAAAGACCGGAGTGAGCAGAGTTCAGGGAAACCTACGAACACGGTTCCTAATCCCAAGTCGCAAATTCCATGCTTCATTTGCGAGAAGGTCGGACACAGGTCTTCAGATTGCCGTTCGAAGCCGAAGCCCCCATTTTGCACCCTCTGCCGCAAGTCTGGACACGACTTATAATCATGCCAGCGTAGTAGTTCAAGTTGCCGGGAGACATCCGCATGTTTCATGTCACCGCGAGGTTATTGCCCTGGCAAACAGGCGGAAAGAGAACGTTTAGATGTCCGACTGGCAGATTCCGTTCGCAGACCCACTCCGCCAGTTGTCAGTATGCCGCTGGAGCGCGGGGAACTGTTTGGACAAAGAGTGTCAGTGCTGCGGGACACTGGAAGTAACAGCATCGTGGTGCGCCAGGCCCTCGTGCCCGAGGCAGCGTACACTGGCAAAAGAGCGACATTGCTTTTGGCGGATGGTTCCACCATTGAAACTCCTGAGGCGGAGGTGATCCTCACATCACCGTACTTTACAGTCAAGGCCATTGCAAGGTGCCTACCGACGCCTTTGTACGACGTGTTAATTGTCAATGTCCCGGACCTTTCCTCTTCTACATCCTCGTCCTCCTAAGCCACACCTAAAAGTCACACTTCATGATTTGGAGACACTTTAGAACAGCTACACGAGCCACACCTGGTAGTTGGGGATGCTAATGCTAACTCTGGTTTTTGGAGAAGTGCACGAACGGATACTAAGGGTTGGTTTGCAGAAGATTTTATTCTAAACAATAACGTCTGCCACCTTAATACAGGCAAAAACGCATACTGTTCTCCAAGCTCGGGAAAAATGAGCTTTATAGACCTGTCTTTTAGTTCATCCTCTGTTTTTATGGATTTTAAATAGGATGTTCTTGACAACCCATACGGAAGCGATCACCTGCCTGTGGTAATCAGCTTAACATCATCAACATTAATCGATCATCTCAAACAAACTACGTCGTTGAAAGCTCCACATGGCTGACTGGGCGCTGTTTCGGGAAAAGGCCTTTGATCTAGTGCTTCGCTTTATTATATGTGTAAAGAGGAAGACGCTTAGCAGACGGAGCAACAGAACCGATGCGCGGCGCGAGGCGAGAAGAAGACGATCGGCAGCTGAAGCAGCAGAACCGACGCGCGGCAAAAGCATCAACTGTTCCGGGACCGGACCTTCCCTTGCCCGCTCTAACCGGCCTTAACAACCAGTCATCTCTAGCCAATAAAGGCCGCTGCATCTTGGTGGAGGTGCGGGATTCCGTCCTGGAGCTACGTAACCGTACCATCACTACTCCCATGCCTGCCAACGCCAACCAGCCAGCCAGCTCCTCGCCGGCACCCGTTGCTTGCCATGGTGCGCTCCGCCAGCGCGACCCTGCCGTCTTCAGCGGCACGGACGATCACGACGTGGAGGATTGGTTGTCCTCTTACGACAGGGTGAGCGCTCATAACCGTTGGGACGACACTATGAAACTCACCAACGTCATCTTCTGCCTAACCGGCGTCGCCCACCTTTGGTTCCAAAACCACGAATCGGACTTCACCACTTGGACCGAATTTAAAACCAGCTTCACCGACATCTTCGGCCGTCCGGCAGTACGCAAACTTCGCGCCGAGCAGCGTCTTCGCGTTCGCGCACAGCAGAGTGGTGAATCATACACCAGCTACATAGAAGATGTCGTCAATCTCTGCAAGCGCGTCAATGCGTCCATGGCGGAGGCCGAAAAAGTTAAACACGTCCTGAAAGGAATCGAAGACGACGCTTTCAATATGCTTGTGGGCAAAAACGTCACATCTCTCACCGACATATTCGACCACTGCCAAAGCTACGACGAGCTCCGCCGACAGCGCGTTTTCACTCGGCAGCCCTCTGCACAGACAGACACAGTAACTAGCCTGAGCATGACGACAGAGGACAGCTCGCTACTGCTCCAGATCAAGCAGTTTGTCCGTGAGGAGGTTGCGCGGCAGCTTTCGCTTCTTCCTACCGTTCCGAGTCCATCTAACCTAACTCCGACACTCCAGCACGTGATCCGGGAGCAAGTGTCCGAGGCCCTGCCGCCGGTTTCCTCCCAGTCTCCCGTCGCTGCGCCACTAACCTACGCCGAAGCAGTCAGGCGTCCCCGCTCAGGCACATTCGTGTCGTACCAACATCCACCGCAGTCGACCCCATTTCGTCCTGCCCGGCCACCACCGCAACGTTTCCGTCCATGGCGCACACCAGACAACCTACCCATTTGTTATGCCTGCGGCATTCCTGGCCACGTGATGCGTCACTGCCGCCGCCAAGTTTCGTCCCCTGCTGCGGATACCGACCCTCGAGGTTACGCCTACGCCCCTCCCCAGCCTTTTCACCGCACTTCGCCTTCTGAGACCACTGGTTCCTCTGATTACAGCCCCTCTATTCGCCGCCGTTCTCCATCTCCGCGTCGCCGCTCGGTTTCCCCGATGCGCCGTCGTCCCTCTTCCCCTTCGGAAAACTAGTGCCCGCAGTTCCGGAGGCAAGAACTGCGTGCTCGTCGCCAAGCTCAAGACCTCGACTTTCTCCGGCCAATCTGATCACCGTTTCTGTGGAGGGCACCGATGCTTTCGCGCTTGTTGGCACCAGTGCTGCTGTATCTGTACTCAGTGCAAAATTGTGCCGCCAGTTACGAAATGTGATGACTCCGCTATCTGGTTTTATGCTTCGCGCCGCTAATTCGCAAATGATCGCGCATTTGGGGGCCTGTACAGCTCGAGTTACTATTCAGGACGTTCTGTACGTTGTTGAATTCATCGTTTTCGCATCGCCGTCTCACGACGTCATCTTAGGCTGGGACTTTCTCTCGCGACATGAAGCTGTCATCGACTGCACTCGTTCCGAAGTCGCCCTTCTTCCATTCGGCGACGCATCGGTGAGCGCTTCCACTAACCCGTGCTCCAAGTTGTCTGTGGCTGATGACATCTTGATCCCGCCGTGCTCTGCTGTGCTCGTCTCTGTTCATTGCGACTCTGCATCCAACGGCCCTGTCATCTTCATCCCGTCCGACTCCTTCGCTTCTCGCCACTGTCTACCCCTGCCATTCGCCGTCCTTACCGTCTCAGCCGGCTGCAGCGCCTTGCCCCTGTCAAATCCATTCCTGTGCCCCTCTAATCTTCTTCGCGGTGAATGCCTGGGACGTGTCCAGCCTTTCGCCTCCATCGTCGCCTGGGACCCTTATGAGGATGACCCCTGCCGCATGCAAGTGTCTTCACTTACTTCTTCCCCACCGTCTCCTGATCCCGCTCCCGAAGCCGTCTTTGAGCGCCCAATCGACGCGAATCTTTCGCCACCGCAGAAGACCCAGCTTGCGGCTCTGCTAAATAAGTTTCGGTCATCGTTTGACTTCTCCAACCACCGTTTGGGCCGCACCTCAGCTGTTACCCATCGGATCGACACTGGCGCCCATACGCCGTTGCGCCAACGCCCATATCGCGTCTCGGCCACCGAACGCCAAGTTATCGACGCCCAGGTAAATGACATGCTACAGAGGGGCGTCATACAACCATCGCACAGTCCTTGGGCTTCCCCCGTCGTCCTTGTCACCAAAAAAGATGGCTCTATCCGCTTTTGCGTTGACTACCGGCGCCTGAACAAAATTACCCGCAAAGACGTCTACCCGCTGCCCCGCATTGATGACGCACTTGACTGCTTGCAGTGAGCTGAATTCTTTTCGTCTTTAGATCTACGTTCGGGTTATTGGCAAGTCCCGATGGCCGACGCTGACTGCTCCAAGACAGCCTTTGTGACGCCTGACGGGCTCTATGAATTCAACGTCATGCCCTTCGGACTATGCAATGCCCCTGCCACTTTTGAGCGGATGATGGACACGATACTGCGCGGCCTGAAATGGAAAACATGCTTATGTTACTTCGCACCTCGTTCGCCTGGAGCAAGTTTTGGGATGCCTCGCGGCAGCCGGGCTTCAACTCAATTTAAAGAAATGCCGCTTCACTGCTCGTCAGTTGACGATTTTGGGCCACGTCGTGTCGAAACAGGGTGTCCTTCCTGACCCAGCAAAGCTTCGTGCTGTCTCTGAGTTTCCGAAGCCCTCTACGATGAAGGAACTTCGCAGTTTCATCGGCTTATGTTCTTACGTCCGGCGCTTTATCCGAAATTTCGCTTGTATCATCGCACCTCTGACTGCCCTTCTTCGTGGCAGTAGCGACCTATCAAGCTGGAGTCCAGCCTGTGACGACGCGTTCATCACGTTGCGCCGTCTATTTACCTCTCCGCCCATACTGCGCCACTTTGACCCTGCTTCTCCAACTGAAATCCACACAGATGCCAGTGGCGTTGGTATCGGTGCTGTTCTTGCTCAACGCAAACTGGGGTATGCGGAGTATGTTGTTGCATACGCGAGCCGCACACTGACGAAGCCAGAGCAAAACTACTCAGTAACTGAAAAAGAGTGCTTGGCGATCGTTTGGGCGATCGGGAAATTTCGGCATTACGTGTACGGCCGGCCTTTCGCGGTCGTCACGGACCACCATTCCCTATGTTGGCTGTCCTCACTAAAAGACCCAAAGGGCCGCCTCGCCCGATGGTCCTTACGCCTTCTAGAGTACGATATTCGTGTGGTCTATCGCTCTGGCAGGAAGCATAACGACGCCGACGCTCTCTCTCGTTCACCTCTAGCCAATGAACGTGCCTCTCCTCCCGCCTTCGACTGCGCCTCCTTGTCATTGGACGATATGCCCAACGAGCAGTCTAAGGACCCTTGGATCACTTCTCTTGTACGTTATCTTTCAGACCGTTCTGTCGTGCCGGTACCGCGCGCAATCCGCCGTCAGGCTGCCCACTTCACTATTCATGATGGGATTTTGTACCGCCGAAATTACCTCTCTGATGGGCGCAAATGGCTCCTAGTGATTCCTGGACATTTACGCTCAGAAATATGCGCAGCCTTTCATAGCGACCCGCAAGCTGGTCACGGCGGTGCTTTTAAGACCTACAAACGGCTTCGCCTCCGCTATTACTGGCGCGGCATGTATAACTACGTACGAAAATTCGTCCGTTCCTGCTCCGATTGCCAGCGCCGCAAGCTCGGTCATCACCATTCGACCGGCCCTATGCAGCCTTTGCCTTGCCCATCCAGGCCATTTGACCGAGTTGGCATTGACCGCTATGAACCACTTCCCTACACTGCTGCAGGAAACCGCTGGGTCATCGTCGCTGTAGACCACCTGACACGGTACGCCGAAACAGCCGCCCTCCCAGCTGCTACGGCGCGGGATGTTGCAGCCTTCCTCTTGCACCATTTCATACTTCGGCACGGAGCCCCGCGTGAACTGTTGAGCGATCGTGGGCGGGTGTTTCTGTCAGACGTAGTTTCATCTCTTCTGCAGCAATGCAACATTACTCGCCGCACCACTACTGCCTATCATCCCCAGACGAACGGCTTGACAGAACGTTTCAATCGAACATAAGGTGACATGTTGTCAATGTACGTCGCGGCAGACCATTCTAACTGGGACGTCGTCCTCCCCTTCGTCACATATGCCTACAACACCGCTACGCAGAGCACTACTGGTTTCTCACCATTCTTCCTTCTATACGGCCGTGAACCATCCTCGCCGCTCGACACTTTTCTTCCGTACCATCCTGATTCGTCGGAATCCACAACCGTATCTGAAGCCTCCAGACACGCTGAAGAGTGCCGCCAGCTCGCCCGGTCATTCACGTCCGACGACCAAGGGCGCCAGAAATACCGTTTCGACCACTCCCATGGCACAGACACTTTTCAGCCGCAATCCCTTGTTTGGCTCCGTGTGCCTTCTGCTGCACCAGGTCTCTCTACCAAGTTGCTGCCAAACTACCACGGACCCTACCGTGTCCTTGAGCGCACTTCTCCCGTCACTTACATCGTTGAGCCCGTGACGCCATCACCCGATCTCCGACGACGTGGGCGCGAGACCGTTCACGTTTCGCGTTTGAAGCCCTATTACGACCCCTGCGTCCTGTTGACTCCCTAAATCGCCAGGGTGGCTCTTTTTCCCCCGGGGGCAAATGTAAAGAGGAAGACGCTTAGCAGACGGAGCAACAGAACCAATGCGCGGCGCGAGGCGAGAAGAAGACGATCGGCAGCTGAAGCAGCAGAACCGACGCGCGGCAAAAGCATCAACTCTTCCGGGACCGGACCTGCCCTTACCCGCTCTAACCGGCCTTAACAACCAGTCAACTCTAGCCAATAAAGGCCGCTACATATGATACAGTGTGTCATATAATATACATATATATATATATATATATATATATATATATATATATATATATATATATATATATATATCATAAATGACATATCATGATATACAGGGTGTTTCACCTAAGACTTTCTGCAATTTTTAAAAATAAGCTATTCGAATTGGTTGCGCACTTTTTCTGGCATAGTATTGTCAGTGGTGTAGTACATCATAATTGAGCTAAGCCGTGCTAACTAACAGGCTTGTTAACCAATATTTAATAGTTAACTTTTAAACTATTACCGTTGGGCTCCTTAATTATTGAGAGGCATGCAGCCCACCGTAAGTAATGTCCATATCCGTTTTTAGAATTTCGAGAACGCGATTTTCCTCGGCACTGTGGCCCAACAAATTTCGCCTATATCGCGCCAAAATACACGCGGTTTGAGAAGCTTGCAGGCAAAGCAACCTCTCCAGTGAACCTAACTCGTCGAAATAGCCAAAATTCTGCTTTCCTAATCAATTAGCTTTAAGCGATGACATATTAAGTAATATTCTAAATTGATCAACACCACAAAATAAATAAATTAATTTAAAAAATCCCCTGTGCCCCTTGGTTTCTGTGGCTGTTGGCTTCTGTCATATATATATATATATATATATATATATATATATATATATATATATATATATATATATATATATGGTATATCATATAAATGTATCATATAATAAAGCGAAGCACTGGATCAAAATTTACAATTTCTCAAGAACGCCTGCTTCCTTTAAAAAGCCAAAAACACAAGACATGTTAGCAATGCCATTATCACCTAAGAGCAGCGTTGGGTGTAAAGGAATACATTCATGATAAAACGGAGTAAAGTCATTCTTTCTTAATTTTCCGGGTATTCAACATGGTAATGAAATTTGGTTTAGTCTGAGCTCGTCTCAACATCTTTCACAAAGAGGGTTCCATTGTTTGGTCAGTAAATTATGTGTCTAGTGTGTGTGTCCTATGCGAAGGCACATAAGATTACTTCAAAGAAGCGTTCTTAGTGTCTGCACCGCTTCGGATCTTGTAAGGTGAGCTTTACGAAGTGTAGCTGGTTGTTGAGTTCATTATCCTACTCCTTCTGCCATTTGTTCGTCAATTTGTTCGCCTTGTTCGCTTCTCTCCTGTGTCTTGTCATTTTCTCAGCTTTATGTTTTGTAATCATGTCATAGCAACTAGCCCCTCATCACTCACTTTTAGAATTGTGAGTAGCCTGAGCGATCCCCACCAAATTTCGTACAGTGAGGTGGAGCAGTGCATTTGTCGGAGATATATGACTATTTCAAGAGAATTTTGCGCAGTTTTCGTGACCACGGCAGCTCTGCGAGCCATGGCCAAATTGTTGGCACCTGAACCAGCGGCGGGGGTTGAGGGTGTATGTTCGGACTGATATTTTGTGTAGCCTACGTCTATTGAATCGGGCAATGCGCAGGAGGTGAAGGTGAGGACTATGTGCTTAGTATAAATTTCTTTGTTTTCTTTTCGAATTTTTATTCTTGGAGATTTGTTACATTTTGCTCCTTCATTCTTTCCAGTATTTCTTCTTTCAGGTAGATGAAGTCTTTGTCAGATATTACACCAAGTACAGTATTTAGGGACCAATGGGGTGTAGCAGTGAGTGAGGTTTCTCCAAAAGCGGAAATGTTTGAGAGTTTGGGTAGTTGGGTTTTTTCTCTGATTTCTAGTAAGAGGTCACCACTGGCTAACTTCGTTGCCTTGTAGCCAGGGCCCAAAGCTTCTGTAACACTCCTCTTGACGAGGAAAGGTGAAATCATTCTAGCTGTTTTTTCTTTTGATTTACTGCGGACTATGTGGAATTTCGCAAATGGTTCCTTCTTCTGGGGAGAAATTCAGGTGTCACTTCGGGACGGCTTTTTTTTTTAGAATGGCGATCATTTTCTGATGGTGAAGGAGCCATAAAATATGCTTGTTGTTCGGCCGCGGTGCCAGCCACCCACCACTGAACCCAACAAGACGACAAGACAGGAACTTAGAAGAAAGCCCTGCCCATGTCAGCTGTAAACCGCCACTATAACCCAATCTGAATTAACTCAGGGTAGTTACTCACATAGGGTCAACCCCCGCCGCCTAGTAAAAAAGAAAAAGTCATCAAAAAAGAAGACATGAGAGATGTGGGAAAGAAGACAGGAAAGTGAAAGGTGGAGTGGAGGAAAGGAAAGGCGACTGCCGACTTACCCTGGTGGGCTCAGGCCGGAGGTGCCGTCTACAGGAAGCTGGGGCCAAAGTCGTGTGTTGCCTCAGCCGCGGAGCCTTAAAGGGGTCGTGAAATGTTTTCCGAAAATTTTGAACGACGTGTGTATTTATTATTCTGAACCTTTATTCCATAGTATGCCTTGATTCCTTTCATCGTCCGGGTTGATTGAATACCGAAAAAAAAAATAGATTTCGGTTAACCAACGCATGTCCTCCTCAACTATACAGAAGCGTCATTTTAAGCAGCCAATCAGAGACTTCGGTTGTTGACACAACATGGCGGCTTAGCGCAGCCTGTTGACCCATAGTTGACCGAGGTGAGAGCCCCATATGGACTCACATGTGGTGTCAAAATGACGTCACGCACACAAACTAGGTAATTTAAAAATGGCCGATCTTCCCGAGCTGCAGCGTCGCTTGCTGGAAAAGGGTCGGCTGTTGGGCTTTGAGCCGTACGGCGACACACCTTTGAGGGTGCGAGATCGGCTGTCTTCGGAGGACGCACTGACAGCGACTGCGAAAACGGAGCGTGCGCCCGGCAACCAGCAGCCGTAGCCCGAGGCACAACCTCTGCTTGCGGAAGCCCCGACCGGGAGCCTCCCGAACCTAGTCGTGTCGGAAATACGCACCGGTATATCCGAGTCTTGTAGCTTACGTTGAGCAATTTGCGAGAGACTGCAATCCCTAACCGAAGCATTCGAATAGGTGCGCCTGCGGGCGGTGCGCGCCGATGCCGACCGTACTGAAGGGCACCTGCTGCCGAGAAATACAGGCAGCGACTAGGAAGCAGCCGTCCGGGTGCATTACGGAGCACCCGCATTTTGACACACTGTGTATCGACGAGGTGGTGCGCACTGTAGCACTGCAAATGCTTGTGGATCATGGGCTACACGTCGAAAACACAAGGTAAGAAGCATGCTCAAAGGGCGCGACGCAGCTTGAACAAGCGACTGCCTGTTCTTGCTTTTTCTGACATGCGAAGCGCTGTAGTCCAAATTACTATCGCGGGAGGCAGTGCTCAATAAAGGCTTCAACTTCAGCGGTAACTTCTGAAATTACATCATGCCCTAGGAAGATGCGTAAAAGCGCCGATGATGTGTTTTAACGAGGTGTCACGGAGTGTAAGCGCACATCGCAGCACGCTAGCGCGAACACGACATCGGTGGTATCATTTTTTTATTTTTTTTCATAGCCGCAGATGAGCACGATGTTTTACTACCCAGGTGGTAGAAATATTCTCGAGTAAACGAGAAAGACAGATGAGACGTGTCTTCTGGCATGTGTGAACTTGGATAATCGGGTTGAAGATCATGCACGTAGTTGTGAGGCATATAGATGGTGACCAGAGATATTTGTGTGTTATTGGCTGGGTATGTAGCTTCAGCATGCACAGCACTTGAGAAGAGGATTGAAATGGAAAGGATCGTGAGAATTGCAGTAAAACTGGTTGGTAGAAAACAGACTCCTTTATTTCGCAGGAGGCTGTACAAAATGTAATTTGATATAGCAAAGTAACCTATCCACACTAACTGCCAGAACAACCACCATCCCAGCCCTGCCCTCTTCTCTATCGTTTTTTGCCAGCTTGCATTAGGTGATAATGTTCTATAGTGTGCCACACTTAATTTGTTTCGATTAAAAATCATTTGCTGATGGAGTTCATTGTAGCCATCATCACCTCTACTGAAGTGTGGGTGCTTGTGACACAGATGCGCAGTGTCGTCTGAGTGTTGTCCCAAGTCTTTTTCAAAAGCGCAATTATGTGTAACCATGTTAACTATCAACTAGCCCAATTTGAAGCCGTCTTAATGTCTTGCTAACATGGGCACCCTGCAATAAGGACGAAATTTTCACGGACTGATCTCTACCCATTCCATTCTGCCTTGCTAATATAGAAACTCACTGCCTAGACTATTGACAGTTTATTCAGGAACGAAAAGCAAAAATAGATGCATTTTGTATTTGGTCTTCTGCGACCATGCTCATTAGATATAGCGTTCAGTTTTGACCTTGATTCGTTATTATAGACCACTCACAGTGTAAGCAAATTTTCTGGGAACAAAACTGTCGATATTAAGCACACATCGCTGTATTATGCAATTCAACGAGTGTTAAAGAAGGTAATGCACCGTTTAGACTAGCGACTTCAAAGTGTGCAAAGTTCTGCTCCAGATGAGAGCTTTTGGAATAAGCTACACCTCTTAGGCGTACGATTCATTTCTGTAGCTGTATAGCCCATTTGTTTCCATCCATTTCTAAAGAATATTTTTATGAAGTCTCATGTGCATCTACGTTGTTATCATTATGTTATTGTATTCGATGTGGTGAGGTTGCATACAAGGCACAAGTAGGGACAGATTGATTGCATTTTTGCACTCTATCGCAACCTATACTTTTGACAGATGGAGAGTATCCTTTTTTTGGCCGCGTGTGTGACTGACAGTTGAGTGTTTCGTGGAACACAGCATTTGCAGACGTGGACAAGGAAAGCACATACAAACAGCAGTGCATTTGTGCGTGCCCTCTCTGTGTCCTCGTCTGCAAGCTCTGTGATTTCAGGATGCTAGATAAAAACCGACAAGCACGGCAACACGCCCTGCATAAATTTATGGTTCAGGATGAACATAAAATCAAGCAATAAATATATTGAAAGTTATGGGCCTTTCCTTAAACACTGATTTGGTAATATTAGGGAATATGCACCTGTATTAGACAGTGGTGTAGCGGCACTGGTACCACCAGTGGCGCTGGTGCAGATCAAGCTTGGAGCGTGACCTGACTCGTGTAGAGAACACATTCAGCAACCGGCCTTGCCAGCAGCGTCAACTGTGCTCTCCGGCGGCTCACCAGCCCTCCTTCAATAAATGTGGATCACCTTCCACATCTGGTGCCTCGGACGACAGCGTCATTGCAGGCAACGCCGCCACCCACCAGCCCTACGCTGCTGCCCGTCCTACTCTCCGCTTGGCCTTGCCGCTGCAAGCCTGCTGTTCGCGCCTTGCTTTCGGCAGCTTTTTCTGGCCGCCATGTACACCCCTCCCACCGTATCTGGAGAACTCCTCTAGCCGTATTAGCGCTCCTTCCTTCCCCGGCTGCCCGGCCTGCCTAGCTTCTATGCCAGCGACCCCGTCTTGTAGCTGGCGCTGCTGTACCCAGTCTTTCACATCAGCCAAGTGTCCAGCCAACTTTGCCATCAGCACGCCAGCCGCGAACTCCCGCCCAGTGTCCTGGCAACACTTCAGTGGCCGCCTCCTGGTCCAAACATTTATGCCGACTTCAAGTAGGGCCAGACAGCATACTTTGGATTGGAGCTCCCGCCGCCTTGCCCGAAAGGGCCATACTCGCTCCACGGGGAAGTAGATAACACTACTCCAATAGCTCCAAAGCAGGTAACGCTGCCTGTCGGATCGGCGGGCCTCAAGAACTCTGCGCAGGAGGCGAGGTCCGACACAAAGACCGACGTGCAGTTGCACTATCGCCCAGCGCCTCTGAAGAGTTGATGGACATGAGCCGCGGCAGCTCTGTGTCGTCGACGTAGCAGGGACGGCGGAACTCTCTGGATCGAAAAAAAGATAAGCCCCGAATCACGGGGCCAATCCAAACCTAGTTTCCCAACGCACATACATAAAATAAGATGGCATTCATAATACATTGGAACTAGAGGGGACTTTAAAATAAGCTCAGTGATTTAAAGGGCATTTTAATTTGATTCTTCCATCTTGCTTCGTCTCTGCAGGAAAAAAACCCAGGTCTCCAGCATGCAAGTGTACTAAAAATATACGGTATTCTGCCGTGACCGATAGCTTACAAGCAGGCTATCGGGATGGTTAGCCATCGCTTGCAAAGTGGTATAGCAGCCTGTGAAGAGAAACAACTAAATTATAGGCTGTAGCAGTCACTCTGCCTGCGTATAGAACTATTGCAGTTTGCTCCGTATTACTCAGGGAACACCTGAAAGTAACCCACATAGAGTTAAAAACAATTTAGCTCAACTCCCAGAGCCATCTCTGGTATTTCGCGATTTTAACACACCTTTCTCTTTCTGTGGAAATGAAAAGACAGATAGGAGAGTCAAAATGATGGAGGGTTTTATTCTGAGCAGTAATACTTGTCTGTTTGAAGGCATTTGATGTTGTTCCTCATTCTTTTTTGCTTGAGAAATTGTCTTGGTATAACATTGATGAGAGAATGATTGACTGGATACAAGATTACTTGCACTTGAGGAAACAAAGAGTAGTTATTAAAGGGAAATTATCAAACGAATGCATTGTATCTTCTGGTGTACCTCAAGGATGAGTGCTCGGACCTTTGTTACTTTTGATCTTTATGAATGACATTTGCTCTAATAGCTCTTCTCATATTCGTCTGTTTGCAGATGACTGCGCATTTTATAAGGTCGTTGATAGTCCGAATGACTGTGTGCAGTTACAGAATGATTTGAACAGGGTGTCTGATTGGTGTAAGAAATGGGGTATGCTTATTAACTTGCAAAAATCTGTGTATATGCGAGTCACAAAAAAGAAAAAGCCCCATGAATTCTCTTATACAATTAATGGGACACAACTTTCTCCAGTATCAGAATACAAATATCTCGGCGTATTCATAACCTCAAACCTAAGCTGGAGACAACATGTCGACTATGTAACAGGAAAGGCGTGTCGCGTTCTTGGTTTTTTAAGGCGTAACACCAAGCAATTCCCTTTAGAAACAAAAGAGTTACTTTTCATGACAAACGTTCGCTCGGATCTCGAATATGCCTGCGCTGTATGGGACTCTTGGCATAAAACGGATATAGATAAACTTGAGAGGGTACAAAACTTGGGTATCCGATATGTCTTTAACAACTATACCAGGAGCTTTAGCGTTTCGCGTGCAAAAAACTCACTGGGATGGAAGACGCTTGAAAAACGTAGATATTGTTTGAGGTTAAAATTTTTTCATAGTATTTACTATTCCAATACTGGCATTAACCGTGACCTGTACATCCATTCACCAAACTATATTTCGCTACGCCGTGACCATCGGTTAAAAGTTAAGGAAATTAACTGTAAATCAGAGATGTACAAATATGCTTTTTCCCCTAGGTCTATAAGAGATTGGAACCGGCTCTCTGAAGAGGTGGTATTAATTACGTCAGGTGATTTATTCTCTTCATCTCTGTGAATGCTGTTTTTAGGCTGTATTAATATTGCATCATGGTTGCATTGTATCTGCTGCACTTTGTTACTTTTTTTTTTCGTTTGTATGATGTGTTATTCCCCCGCACTGTAATGCCACTTGTGGCGCTGTGGGTATAACAATAAACAAATAAACAATAAACAAATAAACTTTGGTAAAGCTACATACTGCTCCTCAACCTCGGGGGTAAATTAGATGTTTAGATTTGTCTTTTAGTTCACCGTCTGTTTTTAGGGATCTTAAATGGGATGTCATAGACAACCCATGTGGCAGCGATCACCTTCCTGTACTAATCAGTTTAGCATCAGTTTAACATCAGTTTAACATCAGTTTAACATCAGTTTAACATCGGTTTAACGCAAGTCATTCCAATGACCGCGAAGTTGGAAGCTGCATTTAGCAGAGTGGCAACATTTTAGAGAAAAAGCCATCTTAAAAAATTTATGTTTAGAAAATCTCAGCATCGATGAGATAAATGAAAAGTTCACAAATTGTATCGTAACTGGCGCTCATTTAGCTATTCATGAGTCTTGAGTAATGCAGCGACAAAATCACAAATAGTGGCGGACAAAAGCAAGCAAAAGAAAAAAGAACGCTATAAAGCTTGGGGTACATTTCGCACGTACCAGAGCGAGGAGAACCTCGTGAATTTTAAAACGGCAAAAGCTAAAGCTTGGTGCGTTCGTCGTAGTGCGTAGAAAGCATCATGACAAAGTTGCATCTCGTCTACAAACAGTGAAATGGCATCGAAAAAAATGTGGGAGCAGGTTAGAAAATTAAATGGAAGCTTCTCACCGTGCACAATCCCTTTTTTGACAACACCTGGTACACAAACAAGTACAAGGGAACAGGCAGAGATACAGGGGGAACACTTCGCTACAGTTTCTAGTTCGTTACACTGTGCGCAGTCATTTTTAAAATACCAAAATATAAAGCTGAAAAACCGACGAACCAGTGGAGGTGCAAACAAACAATAAAGCAGTCAAATTATTCTCTAAGAAATCAATAGAAAACTGTCTGCCGAAAAAAAAATTCTCCAGGATCCGACGAAATACAACATGAAATGCTGGTCCATCTTTCCCAACATGCTGTAGAGGCACTTTTGAATTTGTTTAACAAAATATTCATAGAAGGAAAAACACTTGAGGAACGGAAAATAGGCTTTATTGCACCATTCCTGAAGCCTGGAAAGCCGCCAGCCTCCCCTAGTAGCTACAGGCCAATAGCCTTTACAAGCTGTCTTGTGAAATGTTTTGAAGGTGTTCCGAGTATTCGATTAACCTTTGTCCTAGAATCCCGTAAACTTGTTGGCATTTATCAGTGCGGGTTTAAAAATACGTGCTCAAAAACAGACTATCTTGTTCGGTTTGAAAAAAAAAACTGTCCGAGAAGCAGTTATACACAGACAGCTCTATCTTGCCGTCTTTTTCGATATGGAGAAAGCACATTGTTGCGTTCATTGGGGCCATACATCGTCGTGTCTTCTAGGTTCTCTTGTGCGGGTGGTCAGTAGGGTCTCAGGCCAGTGGTGGTGGTCGTCATTGTCTTCTGCTCGAGGCTTGGGGCGGGACGGAGGAGGCGAGGTCGGGGCAAACCTGGCAGGCTGGGAAAGCGCCGGGAGGTGCGAAGCCAAGAGCACTCCACAGAAGACCTCGGCGCACAGCAGGCTCCTGAGCTCAGAGACCGGGGTGGTGAAGTCACCCAGCACCTCCACCAAATGTTACGTGACGGCAAGCAGAAGAACTAGACGTGATGACAGATGGTGATGATGAGATTTAATGGCTGTGTGCCTAGCACGAGCGCTCCTGCCCGCGCCACTGCCCGCTTCATCGTCTTCTAGTCCATCACAGTATGATACAACCTGGAGGTTTAGGATCCTCCTCGACCTAGTGGGCCTAGGTATCCGCGGCAGAAAGATGAACTGCTTGAAAGGCTTCATATCAAATCGATCATTTCATGTACGCCTCGGCTCAGCCCTTTCGAGAAACCTCGTTTAGTGGTGGGGCACCTCAGGTACGTATTTTAAGCACAACACGCTTTTATTCCATTTGGAAAGTAATCCGAAAGTTCATTATGTATTCCGCCTTTGTTGACGATCTCCGGATGGCATGCACATCTTCCAACGCGTCAACGTGTGAGAGACAAGTACCTTTGAGAGCAAACAAACCAGTGTCATGGGCAGGTAGGAATGGATTCCAGTCTTCCAGACAGAAAACAGTGGTTGTTCTATTCTCACTCAAACGTGGCCTACAAACTGACCCCACCTTACATCTAAACAAAACCGAATTGCGTGTAAAAAATAACCACAAATTTCTAGGCATCAAGTTTTCACAAAAAAACTTATATTCATACCTCACATAAACGCTCTAAGAAAGAAAGCTTCTAAATCCCTGTACATACTTTGAGTATGTTCAGGCGCTCCGATAGGACATGCCTGTTACCAATCTATTGGTCTATAGTACGCTCTACGTTATATTATGGATGTTTAGTATACGGGTCAGTGAGACCATCGTACTTCAAACGACTGGATCGAGTACAAAAACTAGGGTTGCATCTCTCAACTGGCGCCTACATAATATCCCCAGTAAAGACTTCACGTAGAAACAAATGAGCCATCATTCGACCACAAAAAAATGCTTATGTATGTATATGTGCTAAAAATGAGGTACTTAATTAAACAACTCTTCTACCCTTAGTTACCCAGTGCACTTCAAAAACATTCTTTAACAATAAACCTCAATTCACCAGGCCTTAACTATTCTGCTTCGATGATATCGCTGCGATGATATATGTCAAGAATTAGGAATACTAGCTGCCCTACATGATGCGGCACCAAGATACAATCCATTGCATCCAGGTACAGCCTCTCTTCTGTACGGGACTACCCATTAACGCACTTCCACAAAACGCTAACATCGCACGAACACTTACTACAATAATGCCCTTTCTCAATGAAAAATATGTTAACTACACAGAGTTATATACCGATGATTAAAAAGCGGAACGTTATGTGGGAAGTACTGTTGTACAAGGTGACAGTGAAAGAATAGTAAGGCTAGCATCTGTATTTACTACTGAATGTGGCACTGTATGCTTAGCTGTAGACAAAATAGTAAGTCAGGATGTCAAAAACCGTGTAATTTATACCCATTTTGTTAGCTTACAGCATTACATTTTAGAAATGCAACTGATGCTTGAGTCGGAAGCATCATTCACAGCATAGCAAAAGCCACGACACAAGGACACACCTTAAGATTGTGCTGGGTCCCGAGCCCTGGCGGGATAAATGGAAAGGATAGAGCCGACCTCTGTGCTGCCCAAGCTCGGAAGAAGGAAATAGAGAGAATACACATACTCTACAAAGTTTGCATTAAGCTGGTACAGTGTAAACTGAGAGATCAATGTCACGCTAACTGGAAAAGTGAAGTAAATAAGTTGCACCTGGTAAAACCCATCATTGGAGAATGGAAGACATGTACACACCAAGAACGTTTTGACTGAAGTAATTTTGTGCCGTCTTCGTATTGGACACACACGCCTAACACAACTTCTTATTGACAAAAGAAGCCAAACCTGTATGTGAGAAATGTGGAGGTGTCTTGAAGTAAATCACATATTGTTCTCATACACAGAGCTAGAACAGCTAGGGAAAAAATATTTCACTGTATTCTACTATGAGCACATCCCTTTCCACCCCACCTTGCTCCTAGGAGACAGCTCAGTTTTCGGAATTTCATCTGTTTTTTTGCTTCATAAGCGAAGCAAGGATCCTAAATAAGTTATATTATCTCACCTTTTCATTTCTCACAAACTTAACAACTCCATCAACCTTGTGTCTGGCGTATGGGGACCTTAGTTGCCTATATGCCCCAAAACTCAACCCAACTCGACAAAATCCTTCGGTTATTGAACTTCAAGAAAACACCACATTAGGACCGAAGTTTGAAGACGTAGGTGGCCCAGAGTTTCACTTTTTTCAGTAAGGCAAGTTTTACTCTGCGGCACCAAGCGACCAGAGTCATAGCCATGTTCGGGAGCACACACCTGTGCGAGCACCTCTTCATTTTATTACAAATGAGCAGATCTTCTCTACTTTCACGGAGCCACCCCGTGAATCATCTCCGCACGATGCCTAACGCCGGATATGTTGTCAAACCTTATGCCAAAGGTTGTCAAACCTTATGCCAACAGCATGTTTAGAACTGAGGGTTAATTCCTGCGATTCAAAAATAAAACCTCTTTTTGATGAGGCCAATTATCTTCGTTGCTTATATTGTTTAATACAGTGGAAGATACACACTCTTTACAAGAAAAAGTTCGACAATGTCCGCGACCCCCACGCACTCTTTCCTCCCTTGTATTTTCGGGCTCCTGTCTTGCCGGAGGCAAAAGTTTCTCAGTTCGGCGCCCATAGCTATGTGATCTTGACACCGCTGCTTTATATGCACGGAATCCCCATTGAGTGGTACGGCCTGCATTTCGTTGATGCTCTCGAAGAGGGCTAAAAGCAACGTTTCCGTTCTTCACCTCACGCTGGTGTTACTTGAAACGTTTTTTGAAATCGCCTGTTCCATCTACATCTTTGCCCGTCATAGGTAACGGCCCAGCAGTTTTCGTGTCGTTCTAAACAAGGCAACGGTAGCGGCGCCGAAACGTCAATACTTTTACATTCATTTTTAGCCGATGCTCTTGCCGAGTGCTTGTTTTTCCACACTCAGACAGAATTTCTGTCTCCAGACAGGTTTCCGTCGAAACCTGAGTGATTTAATGGCTTTGTTTGTTTTTTGTACGATTTCTTTTGTAGCACGTGATATGCAAGGCTAGTTCGGGGATTTATTTTGCGTCCGGTAGCCATGTGCAGGGGCTCTGAGCGACAAAGAATTATGCTTTGCATGCACACGCGCTGACTGCGTGTTTTCAGGGTGCGAATAAATTAGCATTCGAATTTTAACAGTGTAGTACTGTTGCAGTGAGCAATTATTTAACCAGCATTCGTCGCGCAAATTCTGATAAAACCCTACCACTTTGAACGTATTGTTAGCAGGGCAAAGGGTAAGCACTCGCTTCAGTATTTCTTTTACCGTGGTCATTCAAAGGATTTGAAAAATATATTACTTTTCTGTCATTCATGGCTGGAATTCATGGGTGGAAGGGTGGTTGTACAGCTGATGTACAGCTGTACAGTTGTACAGAACAGGAAGGACACAGCTGATGTGTTTTTTCTCGTCCTCACCCCTTGCGTTGTGCTTAAACATGATATGCCAACTAACCTGCACATCAACTCTTGTCGCTTACCTGGTTCAGGGTGGTTAGTCCTACCAGCCTTTAGTCATTTGTTCTTGTTCCGAGTGGACTTCCTGGGAGCTACGTTTTCAGGAGTCTTC
The DNA here is from genome assembly GCF_055824585.1 of Amblyomma mixtum. Lineage (NCBI taxonomy): Eukaryota > Metazoa > Arthropoda > Arachnida > Ixodida > Ixodidae > Amblyomma > Amblyomma mixtum. Next base: position 390,680,508 of record NC_143014.1, on the reverse strand, counting down.
TGCTCAAGGCTAATATCTTTGGCGAGTGCCACTTTGGTTTCTCTCTGACAGCTAATGCGTTTCCTGAACTGTGTAAGTGTCTGCGAGACAACAATGCGCTAGTGCTTGGTGGTGGTTGCCTGTTGTGTCCAAGCATGCTGTTCCGTTGGTGTTGGATCCACACCCACCGTTTGCATGTAAGTGTCGCAGGTCCTGGCAGTAGTGGGTCGTGGTTGTTATCTTGAACTGTTACTTTAGTGAGTGGTATGTTGTTTCATTCTTGCCATATCGGCGGGAAGAGGAGGAGAACCTTGCATCCTCCTAAACGTGTTTTTTATCCTGCACTAGATGATGTAGGCGATTACAAGGATGCCTCTGAAACTAGGATGATGACCATGGTCTGGTGCGCCTCATATTGCTATTTCTCAGCGCGGTGGTTGACTTCGACTTCACTATAGTGTTGCATATCCAGCAACAAATACTGTGGACTGCCAACTTTCGATGCGCATCCAGAGGCAGCGCGTTTGCGCCACTCTTCGGAGCAGCACTTATTTCACGGTGATCTTACGCCGGTGATGGCGCGGCGGTACCCCTAGCAGTCGTTTTCATACACATTACGTGATAGCTTAAGGGCTACAGAAACTTATACGCTCGCATATGATAACAAAAATTTAACAAACCTATGTGTTTCGTAGTGCGCGTAGTGATCTCCTCTAAGCAAACATCATAATCTGGCCCTCGACTGCCCAGCATCGTTCAAAAGCAGTGCCACTCGCAAACCATTGTCTCTTGTTTTTCTTTTATGCAGTTCACGAATACTGCTTCCGAAGCAGGATCATCTCTTGACTGCATCTCGCGGACTTCAACTAGACATTGTTCTAAAAGTCGGAGCTAGACCTCGCTAAGGGCTCTATCATTTATCGACAAAACAGGAACGGAAAAGGTGCTGGCGGTATCCTATCAGTAAACAAACAAATGATATCTGTTGATTGGGTTAATCGAGGTGACTCAGAAGCAGTTTGGACCAAGCTGAATTGCATTAATACATATATTAACGATGCTGACAGAGGCCTGCGAACTGCACTCCTGATTATTTGAGTTAATTTTCATCGAAATAAATTCGAGACAGCTCCTAAGCCAAGGAGAATATGGAACTTGAACTGAAGGTTTTTTTTTGCAACAATAATTAGAGATAATGGACTGACTCGACGAAGACAGCGGCGTTTCGATGTGTTGCCGGGCTAAAATAAAAATTTTTTAACAATGGGAATCTACGGGAACGGTTAGAATTAAGAGCCATTTTGGGAGACGTGCTCATGATTAGTGAAGAATCTACAGCTCCCGTCACCTCCAGTGGCTGCTTATAGAACGGGAACAAATATCATTTGGTCAAAGGCACGTTTCCCGGTCCAACAAGGAAATGTGTCCAAAATTCCTATCTTCGGAACACGGTGACTTCATCTTGCCCCGTAGGGTAATGAGGCAAAGTGTCACACGTGATATATTTGAGGTGCCGTGGTCGACTGGCTTAACGATCATACACTCAGATGAAGAACTTACACTGAACCTCACCTATTGGCGATGGTTTCTCTTTCTAACATAAAATACAGTGGTTAGTATCTCGGAGTGTTTTTTTCTTGCAAGCAAATTTTCGGTTTCCTTTTCATTTGCTACAGAATATACGTGCGAGCCGACCCTAAAATTAAGTTATAACTGAAGAGAACACCTGATGCTTCTTTTTGGTCTACCAGGCAACACGAGAATGGAGTGCGGATAGGAAGCAATAAATTATATGGGGTATTAAAACCAAGTACTGTTTATATTTTTTTCCTTTCATTTAAAATTTCGGCATGTCAGCCGAGGAAAAGCGTGAGAAATCAGTAGGATGAGCATTAGCGATAGGGGTTGTGTGACCGCTATTTAAAGAATAAGATTATGTTACGACTGTGAACGATATAAATGCTAAATGCATGCGCTTTCTAGGCGAGGCTTCTGAATGGTGTTTTGAAGATACTTAAGGTCATTCCACGCGAACATCTCAGATACCGACAGCGACCACCGCCGATTATTTTGAAAAAAAAAAAAATGGGCTAGTTGGCGATTTTGTGAATGGAGTTTCAGTGAAGTGTTTTTGTCTAAAACATTTTTTGCGCACGTGAAGGCTCATTGCAGTTTCCGCGAAGAACCAGAAGTTGTTTGAGTTAAAAATTTTGACCATGAAACGTGAAACAACGTAAAATGAGAAATATCTTTTTAAAATATTTCACTTGGGCTGTTCTTCCGTCTGATTTTATTATTGAAGGCATGGAAGATTTTTCCGGGTGTTCTTGGCTTAGTAAAAAAGCAAAAAATCTGGCTTTTGAACAACGTTTTCACATAAACGTCGTTAACCTTTTAGCCACTATATTCTTTTTCTATTTTTACACTTGGCTGCAGTTTACGCTAAAAATAATTTAAAATGGCAAAACAGAGTACTGTTTAAAAAAATTACTTGCAAAGTTTCGAAAAGAGGCATTTTACTGAGATTCAGACCCAACTTTAATCCTTTCCAGACCGAAATACGTGAGAGGGTTAATGCCAGCTTTGTTGCTTGTAAACTAGAAATTTTAATTCGAGTAAATTTGTTTGAGGCAAGAAAAAATTTTTGAAGCGCGCATTCAGCCTCCTGGTAAGTACATACTGCCGAACTGAATCTTCACTACAGGATACGCATGTGCCACCGACTAATTTTCTGGAGTGTATATGCACTCTGGATTCATGATAGGGGGGAGGGGGATGTTATTTGTGTGGTAACTGGCATTAGTGCGTGCCAGAAATATAGGAGTCGGCACGGAGTATAGCGCTCACAATAGCTTGCAACGCGTCCAGTGGGAACCAACTGGGGTTTCCGCTTAGTAGTAAATCAATGCCCAATGTAAAATAGCACCCGACTGGCAGAAACACCTATTTTACTTTGTTTAATCGACACCTGAGCTCCGACAGTTTCAGCACTACTGGCTCGCACTGCTGCGATAACTGAGCCCCTATCACATTGTGGGTGGTACAGCACGAACCAGACGACGAACAAAAAAGCAAGAACACAACGCAGATGTGTTGTCTGTCTTCTAGTTCGCGCTGTACCACCCCCAATTAATTATTACCGACTCGCCGTTGGAGTTCATATTGAGTACGAGAGTACGTGTTCTGCAGTGAAGACACAGTTGGGCGGTACCTGCCGGTGAAGCTCGTTCGGGATTCAAAAATATTTTCTAGTCTCAACCAAAATTTGCTCGAAATAAAATTTCTAGGTTACAAGCAACGGAGTTGGTGTGTATTGTAAGCCATCTCACATACTTCTATGTAGAGGTCTTTTACCTTTAATGTCGGCCTGAATCTAAGTAATATTATTTTTTGCGACCTTGGAAAGAAATTTTCTTACAAATACTCTGTTTCAATGTTCTAAAATATTTTCAGCGTACGCTGAGCCACAGGATAAAGCAGAAAAATTGTGGCTTTAACTTTAACAAAGTTTCAGTAACAAACTTAAAGCGCTACATTTTTTTTTGCTTTTTTACTCAAAAGAGAAAACGCGGATAATTCTTGCATGGGTTTATTATTATAGTCAGATGAAAGAACAACGCAAGTGAAATATTTAAAAATAAGATTTGTTGTTGTACCCTCTTTCACACTTGAATTTCAAAAATTTTAACTCCAACCAATTTTTTGCTTCGGCGCGGAAATTTCAAAGGGTGCTGGTGTAAGCAAAAATTTGTTTCAAGAATGATACTTCGTTCAAACTCCATTCACAGAATCTCCAACTGGCCCATTTTTTTTTAAATAGGCGGAGGCAGATTTGCCTCTCTGGGACGTTTCGCGTGGAATGACCCTTAAGCGAATGTTTCCGCACTGGCTTCAAAATGGTCCTAAAGGAGTTAATCTCGACCTTTACCTAAGACTAATGAACGAGTCAATGCATAGTTCATTGCTTGGGTTCGTATTTAGCTCAGTCTTCGTCGAACTACTTGGTGGAATTAATTAGCACTTCGTGGAATTACTTAAGCGAAGAGCTTGGGGCCCTCTTGCAACACAGTAGCTCACCCTTCCTCGGAAGCACGCTGTTACGGTTGCAGGTGAACTGCCGACTCCACTGTTAATAGGACGGCAATATTAATGGGCTGCGCAGTTAATAGGACGACATCAATTTACATACAGACCCGGCCGCCATTGTCCGCTCCTCCATAATGAAGGGCGGCCGCTCGGTCCGCACCCACTTGGAGCAGATGTGGCGCATTCTTTTTGCGCGTCATTCTTCCTTCGGAGCTCGATCGAGTTCCCTAACCATCTTCTAACGTTCCCTGCATCCGCCCCTCTCCAAACCCCTGTGCGTCCCGGCCCAGCTGCTCGTCCTCTTCCAGCTGCGGTACGTGCCGTGCGGGAAACTGGGCACATGTAGTGAACGTCACGGGATGGAGTCACACTATATCATTATTAACAACAGCGCGAGAAGGGCAGACGCGATGCAAACAAAAAGAGGCAGGACACGCGCTTGTCCCGCTTCTTTTCGTTTGCGTCGCGCCTGCTCTACTTGCGCTGCTGTTAATAATGAACCTTCAGCAACCTGCCCAATTATCAGCGTTAATGCAAGTCCTCGCTTGCGGCAGTCGCCAAAAGCCATCGCCGCCGTCCAATAGGAAAAGCAGTGACGCTGCGCTGATGCGGAAGACACACTCACTGTGCGGGAGGATTCATTTAGTGCAGGAAGCCAATGGTAGTTTATGCATAGCAGTGAACGAAATGAAGCTGTTTGGGTTTGAGTTTATCTGCGAGGGCAGATTTTTTTTATTGACATAGCCTAGAAGTTGGAAGGCGTAGGGATATCGGTTAGGCTGTTCTGACATGGTTAGAACGGTTCAACGCTTTTGTCGTTCGAAATCCTGATTGATGGTGATAGCTGTGGGTCGGACTGTACTTTCTAGGGTTGCGGACCGTGTGGTTTGTTTGCCTAAGGTATATAAAGGCCCTTAATTTTCGGGTTTCATTTTTTCTAAATTCGGCGCGTAAAAATCGGACCAAATTTTTTCAGCTCGAATTCGGGTACAGATCGGGTTATTCATCGAAAAATTCCGTAATTCGGAGCTTTTCGGGTTATTTTTTGCAGCCAAAGGCAATTTACTACTAGTAGTCCTTTCTGTGTGGCACATTAAACGCTGCATTTTTGCTAATCACTTTCATAAACAACATTTAAACAGCACGTTGTGCTAATAAGTTTACTAAATCAACTGTTTGTCATTTTCTGGTTTATTAAAAATATTTCGTGGCGTCCCTTAGCGAAAACTAATACGTTTGTAATATACGGCGGGATATTTATATTGTATTTTAAACATAATTTATATTCATGAATGCACTAAAATTATGTAGGAAATAGGTTCCTGAAATTTCATGCTTGGTATTCGAAATAATTCTTAAAACTTGCCAAAAATGCCTCACTTAAAGCATACTGCGGGGATGTTTCAAATACATGAAACAATATGTTTGCGCTTTTATTATCTTGTCAGTGTATTAAAAGTGTACTTTCGTCAATGAGAAATTAATTCGCCGTAAGTATACTTCAATTCCAACCAATATGAAGTCCTTTTAAGTGTATTTTCAGCACACTTCAAGCTGCTGTGGAACAGTCTAGTGCTCGAAATCGCGTCTCCGGAAATGGCATGTGCATATTCGCAATGCAATTAAAGGATACTTTCGTAAATGCAAAATTAACTCTTCCAAAGTATACTTCAACTCTAACAAATAATGCAGTCCGCGTTAGCATACTAGCAGCACACTTCAAGCTGCCGTTGAACAATCTAGTGCTCTAAATTGAGTTTCGGGAAATCGCGTTTGAATGTTGGCAGTGTGTTTGAAGTGTACTTTCGTAAATACGCAATTAGTTCGTCCAAAGTGTATTTAATATCTAACTAATGGGCAGTTTGCGTAAACATACTTGCATCACACTTCAAGCTGCCATTGAACAATCTAAGGCTCGAAATCATGTTTCGGGGAACAGTCGTTTTCCTGTCGTCCTTTCGTTTATGGTAACTTGAAGCAGGAAGATAATCATCACTTATCTGCACTACGTGCGGAGAACGTGATAGCATTATATCGGTAAAGGCGCCTTGGGCACCTCCGGGACCGAACATGCCAGCGAAAAGGACCCGGACTGGCAAGGCCGACCGGCTCCCATAGATGTCCGTGTATTTGATAATTGACAGTTCCACCCCTGACCGATTCCTAACGCAAATTACGATGCAGTTCGGTTCTATATGCCCCCCCCCCCCCCCCCATTCGAACGTGACCAGTACGGCACTTGTGCGACAATTTGGGGGCCTACACTCTTTGCGCAAAAAGCGCCTTACCGGGCAAGATAATGTGTCATCTCTTCGGGTGCATATACAAGGCATATCACCCTTGTCGGGGCCTTTCTTGTTTGCTTACGTCACTTTCTGTCGGCATTTGCTGTCTGACGACATCTTTTTCTTTCAAATTCCGTCACGTGACCTTGCAATGTCATAGACCTCTTGATTGATGACAGCTCAGCGTCTTCTCAGGGGTGGGCACCTTATCGCTTATAGCGGGCTCAGTCATTAGTTCTGCTGTTTACAGCATTAACCAATCTCATCCGGTGAAGCCGACTAGTTGAATTTTTTTAAGCCGAAGCGAATATATTCTTAATGAATGAAATGCTTATTTTTGGTCTATTTTTATCGTAATCTGATCCATTGAATGGGTATTTTAAGATATATTTAATGTATTATAAATGTACTAAGCGGGCAAACGATGTATTTTTGATGTTTTTGTAAGAACCTTCAAAATATTACTCCTAGTATACTTGAAAGCATTCGTATCGCAATTTAAACATTGGGACAAAAAATACGAAATTAATATGAAATTAATACAATATGTTCGAAATGCATTTTAGCACATCTTTTTTTGCTAAGGGATGCATTATCATCTCCTTCGGAACATTTACGCGTCCGCGTAGACCCTACCTATCTCTGCTAGTGCAATGCAAAAAAAATAATTCAGAATCACAGCGACCTTCTTAAATGATCAAAAAACCACGGAGCAGGACGAGCGTGGGTAGCGCTTGACAAAATGACGGCATTAAGATGTATGAACAGTACTTGCGCTTTGGCCTCTCGCTCCAGAAATGTACATTTCGAGGTCGTCCTCAACATAAGCCGTTTGAGGGATACCAAGCGTTAAAAGGGGAGTATATTAATGAGTTAACTTAAAATAACTTTCTGGACTGTCCACAAGACACCAGCTACATTTCGTGTGGTCGAAACTACGTTGTTTAAAAACATAGTATCGAGTAGAAATTGGTTTTAACCAATTTATAAGAAGTGTGATGGGGATACAATAATCGGATAATAGCCGGTTTCAGCCGAGAACAAAGGGCCCTAATTTATAACCTACAGCGACTTAGCCGTGCAAGCAATTTGTCGCCCGTGCGTTGTTGACAGGGCCACTGCCGGCGTGGGGGTGGCTATATCATTTTGTGTGAAAGATGGTCTGGCTGAAATGGCAGAAGGAAGCTTGGATTCGGGCATACTGTAGACGTTCAACGATGGAAAGAATATTGGCGGCTGGCCGGTACTGTGATTGTTCAGCGAGTCGGAGCTCAGTAAATTTGAGTGCTACGGAACTTTTTGCGATGTCTGATCTGAGGGGGCGCTGGCGTCGACGTAAACGATACTGGAGGAGTTTTTTTTTTGCTGTCCGACTATGAGAAAGCTTTCATTGACTCTCTGCTTTCGTCACTGCCTGCTCCCAACTATCAGCAGACCGGGCTTCTTTTTTCATGGCGAGACTATAATTTTCTCCACTTGCAAATTTTGGCTTGTTAGAAGCTTACAACTTAGCAGCGGCAGAAGGTAGCAGATAGAATTTAATTCTTTTGTGGACGACCACCCTCTCGCCCGAAAGAATGGAAGGACTAGAAAGATTTAAATAAAAGATAAAGGACCGAATAAAAGATCAGAATGCCTGGTAACACCAGTCTTTTGAAAAAAAAAATCATATGAGTCGCATCTTTGTCAAAGAAGCACCTGTTAGTATGGTCGGAGAGCGACAAAACTCATTTGAGGATCCATCACTCCGCTAGCTACCTTGAAATCAAATAGTTGGTATTGGTCAGAACTGACCGGTTCATGATGACCGTCCCCTGGGAGAGGTTGTTGCAGTGACGCGGAGCCGCGGTTGCCGTCCAGGCTGTACAGAGAATGAGGGCACTTTATCGCGGATTTCGATGAGTTGCTCGCTGGTGTAGAACGTAGCGTGATGAACTTATTTATATATTTACATAATAATGCCAACCTGATGCGGTCCAACCAGGAAGGGCAGTAGAGAAAGTATATTTCTGATAGCGCCTTACATATAGTGCAGTAAAAAGAAATGTGCTTATTTATTTATTTACATAATACTGCTAACCTGATGCGGTCCAACCAGGAAGGGCATTAGAGAAAGTATATTTCTGATAACGCCTTACAAATGGTGCAGCAAAAAGAAATGTGAATACTTCTTTGGTTTTATACTATTTGCAATTTCATGGTGTAGAGCTACGTGACAGAAAACAATGAATCAAAAAGTCATTGCAAAAGACATTTAGTTTTTGGAATATACACCTAAGGGACTCCTACACCTTCGTACCGGTGCACTCTAGCTAGGAAGCATGTACTCCAGGATTTGCGACCGACGTCTGCCTGAATTCTCACGCGCTTCAGCCCCGTGAATCTGGTTGCCCTGCTACGCCCCATCCATAGAACAGTGAAACGCCAGTATTGAGCGGGACAGCCGCGTCTAAATCGCCAATACTGCCTGGGTGCTATAAAGGTTCCCAGCGAACCACCGTGCTCTTCGGTGGGCATGCGATGGCAGGCGTGACAATGGTCGCTCGCAACCATTTATGTTTTTTTGTTGCGAAAGCAACACTCCGACAGCCAAAGCGAGACCTCAGGTGGCCGCCGTAGCTACGCTGACCTTGTTTCAATTGGTCGAAATGGTCGTGACGTAGCAGTGCACGAATTTCAAACGGGGCCAATTGTACTTAGGCTAGTAACCATGCGACCAATTAAAGGGATCGTATAGTGATGCGCCATGTAAGTGGGACTGAGTTTAGTCAATTGCTTAATTAACCAATTAGCATAATTAACCTTTCAAGTCAGAGCAGACAAATAAATAAAACCGAGCAGGGAATTGGTCAAGTTGGGGAATCGAACCAGGGCCTCCGAAGAGCGAGACGAGCACGCTAACCACTGCGCCATGCCAGCTCTATGGTTTCGAATGAACAAAGGCGCGTCTAGTAAATACGGTGTCTTCGTTCACTCCCATCTCCTCCCTTCCCGTTAGGGCGAGGTTCAGGTGTCCATCGAGATATGCGAGACAGATACATTTCCTTTGCTCAAAAACCAATTTACCGACGAGCAAGGTGTACAGCTGAACGGGCGATGGCGTTCTGTGGAGTTCCTGGCAGCGTTGCAAGACGCTGTCGCGTTCCACTCTTAGAGGCGAAGCCTAACATCTTTCTCTTTCTTTCTTTCTTTCTCTTTTTATTTCAAAGTACACATGTAATTACATGAAGACACTCAAGGATCCTTAGCCAGAGGCTAGTCGTGGATCCCAAAATGAATACAAATAAGTCTACTGACGATTCAGGAGGAAAAAAAAAAAACACGCACACATTTGTCGCTGTAGAATGAAACAATTGCAATGCAAAATACAATACAAAATACAATACAAAATACAATACAAAATACAATACAAAATAAAATACAAAATACAGACTGAAACACTGTCGTATGACATTCAAATAACTAAATAAAAAATAAATGTCATTCTACATTCAGATTGCCACGTTCAATAGATTTGTAGTATTATGCCACGCCACAGACGCATATAGTGTCGCTTCACTGAGACGCTTCTGTTTGAAGGAAAAAATTCTTCAGTGCTCTAAATGTATTAGGTGAAGATATGACCGACCATGGGGTAGCATTCCAAATTTTGACACCAGAAAAACGGAGACATCGATGACCATAATGATTGTTAGATATTGGAAGCAAGAACTTTCCATGAGCGGCTGAGCGAGAACTGGACGGTGGAGCCTTGTATGAAACTAAAGGAAAGGGGCTAGGGTTGCAGATAACATTTTTTACAAAAATTGCTAAACGATAGTTTCTTAGGTTAGTTAGTGGCATAATGTTATTTTGTTTAAATAAAGGCAGTGATGGAGTTCTAGGTGCAACAAAATTGATCATTCTAAGAGCCCTTTTTTGCAGCCTTACCACGGATTCAATATACGATGGATACGTAAGGCCCCAGGCCTCAATACAGTATGTTAGCTGCGACTGAAACAAACTGAAATATAATGTTTTTAGCGTATTAGTCTGAAAATAGCTAGATGCTTTCGCTAATGTATAACAAGAGTACGACAGCTTTTTACACAGGGCATCAATGTGCTGGTGCCAGTTGAAATCTTTATCCACAATCACTCCCAAGTATGTGATTGCGTCAACTTGCTGCAACTCATCAGCTCCAATATGCAAGCTGCAGGGTGACATGCACGCAGACTTATGCGGTGATTTGAAAGTAATATATTTCGTTTTTTCAGTGTTCAGGGATAGACGGTTAGATTGGAACCAGGTTTTAATGCATTGAAGCTCTTTATTAAGCACGGTTATACCATCCTCTATAGATTTGGCAGTTACTACCATAGCGGTGTCGTCTGCATACATGATGACATGTGATTTCTCTGCATATACAGGAAGGTCATTCACGTAAAGAGAAAAAATAATAGGTCCAAGAACCGAACCTTGTGGAATACCCATGGGCACTGTTAGCAAATCTGAAACATTGTCGTCAATTTGGACCCGTTGGGAACGATCGGATAAATAACTTCTAAGGAACTGCAACGCCAAACCTCTAAAACCAAGTCTTTCAAGTTTTTTGGACAGAATATCATGATCCACGGTATCGAAAGCTTTTTTTATGTCTAGGAACACGCCTACTGCTACAAAATTTCTGTTAAGTGCGTCATTTACGACTTCGGATAGGGATAAGATTGCAGTAGTAGTAGATCTTGACTCTTGAAAGCCATGTTGATCAGTGCTAAGAATGGCATACTTCTTCAAAAAGTTCTTAATACGTTTGGCAAGCAGTTTCTCGAAAAGTGTGTTAAAACAACTTAAGACAGAAATTGGTCGGTAATTGCTTAGATTATCAGGGTTTCAATTTTTGTATACCGGGACTACTTTTGCTACCTTCAGTGCATCCGGATATGTGGCGCTATAAAATGACTTATTAAACAAAGAAACCAAAGTAGGCGCTAGAACTTCAATATTGTTTTTCAATAACAACACAGGAATTCCATCTAGTCCGCGTGCTTTTCCGGTCTCCAGTTGCCTACCCACTGATAGAAGTTCTTGACAGGTTATGTCATCATATCTGAAGCTGGATTCCTGCCATGGAGGAAGAAAAAGGGGCTCCCCGCTTTGCGCTTTGGGGATCACATTCTGAGCTATGGAGCAAAAATGCCTGTTAAATTCATCTGTCATGTGTGATGCACTCGGGGACAAGTCTTTTGAGGGTAGTACCCTTTTTACTCCTGCTGGCTGAATGATAGAATTTAGAATTTCCCATAGTTTTTTGGTATTGCTAGCATTAGCATTAATTTTTAAGTGATAATAATGTCTTTTCTGTCGACGCATCAACGCAAGGGCTTTATTCCTGTGAGATCTATATTGAGCTGCGTAATAATCATTGCCCCGGTTCTGTTTCATTTTGGTATGCCAATACTCGCGTTGCTTTATCACATCAAGCACAGAAGAAGTCATCCAAGGGCAAATTGGCACCGTGAAATAGTTCACTCTTTTAGTAACCTTGCATTCATTTATTAACATATTTATTTCTTCTATGAGGCGTCGGCAGTGCTCGTTAGGATTTAAAGGTTCAAAATCGTCAAAGCTAACACGTGAAATTAACCAAGAAAATTTTTCGTGGTCAATCCGGGTAAATAATTTGACAGATGGTTCGGGGCGGCCTGGAATATTTAAGCCGTACAACAGTGCCACAGGTAGATGATCTGTAAGCGCAGTATTGAACACTCCAGCGAGACTATGGGTGGGTTGAAAGTTACACAGGATGTGATCCAAACATGTCGAAGTGTTGCTCGTAATGCGGGTGGGGGATGTAATATAGTTATAGAAACCGAATGAAGAGAGAAGATTAGAATAGTCGCTATGATCTGCACCCAGTGTGTCAATGTTCATATCCCCAGTAATAATAGCGTTATTTGAGCACTTTGTTATGTTAGCGAATATAGTTTCAAGGTCACTTAAGAAGATGTTACGAGTATTAAGCGGTGCTCGGTAAACAACTCCAATCAAAACGCTGTCAATTTCCACGAACATTGCCTCTGTGGCATCGTTGGTTCCGTTAACAATATGAGGGCATTCTTTAAAACTTAGAGAGTTTTTAATGTAAAGGCCAACGCCACCACCCCTATTTCTGGCGCACGAGGGCGTGACAGAAAAACGTAGTTCGGTATATTATGTCACAACGCATCGGTGACACAAGCAGCAACACCGCGCTTAAGGCTTTCGCCTCACCGCACTTTAGGTCAACAAAGTGCCCCCGTGAATTTTTTTTGTCCGGTTTCCGCCTCTTTTGGCGAAACGCCGTGGAAGTGATTGTTCGCTGCTATTCACATGCCCAAATGTTTCGGTTTCCACGGCCGTCGAGTGTGAAAATGCTTCTGTTGAGTGGAGACGTGCAGCCGAATCCTAGACCTAAAAATGATTGCAGCAAACACCATAATGAAAAATGTAGCGCCCGAAGCCAAGGACAAAATAAAGAGGGCACCACATGCATTTTTCGTCATCATATACGAACTCGTCCCAATAGCTACCCTTATAATAACGAAGAGTTAGCTGCTATTCAGAATAAAACCGTCCATCATGACCAGCGAAATGAAAAAAAAAACTGAGATGTAGTTACGAAATGAAAGGAAACCAAGAATTGTTTAATTGAACAGTGCTGCTCTAACTACGCGGCGTGCTACACCAGAGGAAGAAGCATGCATGGATGCAGGGATTAACGTCCCGAAGCGACACATGGGCTTTGAGGGAGGCCGTACTGGAGGGCTCCGGATCAATTGAAACCACCTGCAGTTCTGTAACATGCGCTGACATCATACAGCACATAGGCGTTTGTCTGTTTGTCTTTTATTTATCCTTTTTAAAGCGAAAGCCTTACTACTTGCACTTTCAAGCCTTTGCCGTGCGACGGCGGTGCACATGAAATGACCTTTCGCATGACGTCTCTGTGTGACGTCACGCCGAAGAGCTGGGCGACCATCTCGCGCTGTCTGCGAGTAGTGGCGGTGCCACCACCGGCGGCCTTAGATTAGATTGGATTAGATTAGATTACATTAGATTAGTTTAGATTGGATTAAATTGGATTGGATTGGGTTTGATTGAAATTAATCGGATTTGATTGGATCTGGTTGGATTGGATTAGATTAGATTAGATTACATTACATTACATTACATTACGTTACATTAGATTACATTATATTAGATTAGATGAGATTAGATTAAATTATATTATATTAGATTAGATTAGATTAGATTGGATTGGATTGTATAACCGATGCATCACCACAAGTCTAACCACAAGCACCACCACCAGCTACACTACCAGCTGAACCATGGCGTAGGTACGGATATTGCTTTCGCAATTACCGGGCTTAACCAAGCTAAGCCACCGCGAATTTTTTTTATTTCTGATATTTGATTTCTTTCATTCCTTTTTTAATTCTCGTTTCTGTACTTATTTTTTATTCTTTTTTTATTACGGAGTCGGCGGCCACTTGCGCTGCGCGTGACGTCGCTCGGTTTCGCGCATGCGCAGAAGTGGCAAATCTGGCCTCCGGCTCACGCGAAGCGCGGTACTGACGAGCCTAGTGAAGCTTTTCGCTTCAAAAATGGAAAGAGAAGTTACATCGCCAAAAGGGGTGACAACTGCGCTAGCTCACCTTCTTTCTCACTATGAAGGAAAGAGATAAAAAGAGAGGGAAATATCTTTAATTACCAAGCGATTTGGGACACGTAAGTCCGCGGATTCCCGCATGACGCCACTGCACTATACGTTTAAGGAGTTCCATGACGTGGGCGGCCCGGTCAGTGGCGGTCTTCTGCCTGGTCGGACCCGTTGAGTGCAGTAGGCTCTCCAATCCCACCCAATTGACCAGCAGCTCCGCGCCCCATGTGTACGGGGGAGTGTCCGCAGGGCATTCTGGGAGAACGTGGGTTAGAGTAGCGTGGGGGTGGGTGCACTTGGTACAGGAGGGGGTTTGTGCTTCCGGGTGGATGCGAAAGAGCAAATAGTGGAAGGGAAGAGTGCGGTTCTGAAGGCGGCGCCATAATGTTTGGCGATAATTGTTAGGGGATTGGAGGGGGGGGGAGTATAGCCGACGTTAAGCGCGGTATAGAATTCTTAGATGGGCCTGCCAAGACTCTCCGTCGGTCTCAATGTACATATGGCCCTGTTACTTTCTTCGTCATTGCCTCGTGCATGATTTCTTTGCGTTTGTACCCTGTTTTGTTATGTTGAAAACAATTATAAGCCCCCTATTTTCATTAATTAAATTCAGTTGGAAGTTATGCGCTTCTTGTGTGCGTCTGTATGTCCTCTCTCGAATCTTCTTCGCGCAGTTTCAGATTTGCTGAATACAGCGCAAAGACCTGTCACTTGAAATACCATAAAGCGATTGTCAGTAATAATAGCTGCATATACTTACGGCTTTTGTTTTAGGATAAAACTCGGTTTTACCTTAGTCTTGCACCCCGAAACAACTTCATCAAAAAATGGCTGACAGTTTAGCATTGGTAAGCACGAAACATTGTGTGAAGACGCAGTTTTTGTCAAATGGACGCCACCGCCACGTATCTGAATGCGCACTTGAGGTATCCACTGACCCAGGGAACCAGTTATGCGTGTGTTCAACTTTTCCATCGTTAATGCCAGTTTACCCAATGTACGCCGGTGGCCTATGCTCCAGTGCCGCGTTTCTATTGCTCTAGTGCCGCGTTTTTGCAGCAGTGTTGTCCACGCCAACGTAGGCAGCGCACATCCCTCTGTCGCTACCGCCACACAGCTCAAAGTGCGAATATTAGTTCAGCATTATTTAACGAAGAAGACAATGTGTAATGCACAGCTGCAAAGTGTGTTGCAGTTTAACACGAAACGTGTTCGGCTGCGGCGACAACTTAGTGCTCTCGCGCAGAGTAGCCAGCGAAGCTGATCTTTTCGCTCCGCCATGGGTTCGAATCTCAGTCGCGAATATTTATTAATGTGAAGGCATTGCTAGGCTATGTCGGCACCCGAAGGGTCCAACGCGAACGCAAAATGTGTCCGTAAAATATATTGCCTCATGTGACATCATCAGCTGATGGCATCAACATTGATGATAGAATGTATGCGACACTTGTTATAAAAATAGTGTATGAATGCAGCATCATAGTTATGCGAGTCATGGTAATACGAGTCATGGTCATGTGAGTCATGAGTCATAACTCACAGACAAGGTCATAAAAAGGTGCTGAGTCATTGTCACAAAAAGTGCTGAGTCATAGGTAACCCAAGTCATGAGTCATGATTCATGAGTTATGGGTCACAAACTGGGTCACAAAATTACTGAGTCATGGGTCACAAAATGAATCACAAACTGGAGTTGAGTGATGGTTCACATAACGGGTCACAAAAAGTGCTGAGTCATGGGGCACAAATTGGGTCACAAAGTAGGTCACTAAAAGTTTAAGGCATGGTTGAGGTGTTCATCGTGATGTAGAGACCTGAGAGCTACTGCTCCCTTTCCTTTACTCAAAAAGGTTTCCTTTCCTCAAAACACATGCTTTCGTATTCCTCCCCGTAAGCAGACTTAGGTGCCCTAAGAATTTGTTTACTTATTTTTATTTATTTATTTCATTTGGCAACAGACCACAAACACCACAAGCATGCAAACATCGCAAGATCTTGATCGGGGTTTACCCATCGGAACAGTTCTTTTGCATTAATATCGGGTTAAACCCTTTTCCATCCCTAAAATGCACCTTCTGGAGAACGTAGCATTTCAGTGACAGCCATTAGAGCGAAAATTAGCGGATACCATGCGCTTAACTTAAAGTGGCGTTTTAAGTTAACAGAAGATTTTAAACCTAATATAACTCCTATTATTCATGACTCGGCTCAATTGGTGAAGTTCTAAGTGTATCTTCTACCGGCGGTTTGAGGGAAGAATAAGTAATTTTCAAAAATAGGATTTTGAGGTAGCAATATGGATTTCGCGGCACGATACGACCAGGGTTGGCGGGCACCCTAGAACCGATGTAGCATCTGAACTACTAAGTTGGTTGAGTAATTTCCTATAATAAAACTTTTAACTATTACAGTTAGGCGCCTGGTTGCAATTAGAGATTTGCAGCCGGTCGTTAGTAACCACCAAGCCAGTTTTTAGAATTTCGAAAATGCGATTGCCCTAGGTGTTGTGGCTCGACAAAATTTGGATACTTTTGCTAGTTGCGTGCACTGGAGAGATTGCTTTGCCTGCTCTTCGAATGCGTGTATTTTTTAGCTCGACGTAGCCAAAATTTGTTGAATTCAAAGTAATTTCTGTCAGCATATGTTTTAGTGGCAAGAAGTCACCCAAAGATCTGCAGAAAAGAATGTTCCTTTACCTTCAGCTTGGCACATGATAGCCTTAGCAGCTTATGAGCCATTGAACCCAACAAAACACAACGCAAAGATGTTACCATCTATGTGCCTGCGGTTTCTACAGTCAGCACTTTAAAACCACACCTAATCGCATTGGTTAATACCCACGTAAATACTCTAAAGCCAAATAGGCTATATTTAATCACACTGCCTTCTTTACTACTAACCTGCCGCCGTATGTTCTGGAATGTTTTTAATGTAAATGAGAAAAAGCGCTTAGATCTAAGAGCAGGGGAGCTATGCTGGAAGGCCCGAGTTCCCGAGTTCTGGCGACGCCCTCAGATGAGTGAACTAATGGTAGCAAGACAAAATCCCACCCTCGTCACGCCTCCAGCTTCATTGGGTTATCTGGATATATTCCGTGCTTTATCATCACATCGGCGCCGCCTCATGGGCTTCTTGGGTGGTCTACAACGAACGGGTCACGTGGGCCAACCGCCGGTGCACTTTTCATTTGTCTGTCGCTCCACCAAGTGCATTGCGTGTGCAATTCGACAAACGAAGCTTGTTGAATTTTATAATGCACTTAGTACACCTTTATAAGCATTTTATAGTGTGCAATATTTGGATTTTAGCGCGTTAGAGTGATTCATGCATTATCAAATTTTCCTTTGTACCACGAGGGAACGCTACCAACGCTACATCATGTGCAACGCTGTGAAGGCTACGGAAGTTGTCCGCAAATAAAAATAAAGAGAGGTGTATCGCTCTACGCTGTTTTGTGGCCGTGTGGTCTAACGCGTCGCTCCGGAGGGTCGACAGGCAATGGGAGTGCGTGGGTTCAAATCCCGTATAGTTAAACTTTTTTTCCCACATTTTTTTTTTCATCGCAAGTTGAATTTCGCCTGACTTGAATGAGAAAACTCGTTTTGTTCCGAATCGCTTGAATATTATTCCGTGTTCTGAAAGGAACAGCATGCATCTGTCAATTTGATGCATACCGCATACACCATACACCATGCAAACACCACCTCGATATGGCCTGTTTTACCGTGTTCAGTGTTAAATTTTGAACATAGTATTGATTCCCACAGGGACAGAAAATAGTACTGCCTCAAGAGTGAGCTTGGCACGATTTCCCTGCTCTCCTAGAAGAGCAGAAGCTGCTCAGGCAGGATTTTCATGCAGCCAGGTACAAAGAGTTCCAAGCTGTGGGAGCGTCAAGTAAGAATGCAGAAAAAGTTGTACAACGCTAGGAAAAAATATTTCGAAAGAGCAAACAATAAATGAGACTGGACAATAAAGAATGCTGACCCTTTATTCTGGAAACAGCCAGTGGCATGGATCACAGTGCACACAAATTAAAGGACACATGCAGTGGATGTACACCAATACACAATCAGTCAAGTGCTCCAAAACTGGAAAAAAAATGTGGAGCCATCGAACAACACTATTTGATAAAACGAAAACCTGACCAATGTACTAACAAAGACGTGACTCGAAACAAATTCACACTCAACTGAGCAAGAGCCAGCTTGAAATCATTCACACCTCCGAAAAATTAAGGACAAAACATACAGTACAGGCTACCTCAACACTGGCACTGCATAACATGTCAAAACGACCAGAGATTGACAGTAATGCAAGACAGCACCAAACCAGGAATGCCTTTTCAGGACATGACGATCTGACACCCATACATACCATTCCCAACCCTCACACACAAAATGAGGCCGATGCCTAGGGGTTTGTGAATGTTCGAACTTTTTGGACAGCATAATTGAATAAATTTCTGTTCAG
This sequence comes from Amblyomma mixtum, assembly GCF_055824585.1. Lineage (NCBI taxonomy): Eukaryota > Metazoa > Arthropoda > Arachnida > Ixodida > Ixodidae > Amblyomma > Amblyomma mixtum. Next base: position 390,662,001 of record NC_143014.1, on the reverse strand, counting down.
TTAGTAGAACGAATCAAACAGTATATGTTCAAAATTATTTTATATGAATCCAATTTGCTCTCAAATTTTCATATACTTTCCGAATAATTGACACAACGCTTCATTAAGCTCCACCGTATTTTTCTGCAATTAATCTTCCACAAAATGCAAACATTGACGACGTGTACCAGTATACGTATTCTCATTGGAAAAGTACTATTTGCACTCCCTTACAAATTCTACTTCTCTACAGACACTATTAACACGACCACCTCAACACCTACACTACAAGTTACTGCCCAATACAATTTTATGCAACGAATTGCAATGATGCAATGATTTGATGGAAATGTTACAATTTCCTCGGTAGACTGATCGACACACACACCCACATACACGCATATTTCACATTTCCACCCACACACGCACAAAGGTGATCACAGCAAGCCGATGAGTCCTTTCTCTTTCCTCGGTAGCATATGTATTACACATCAATTCGAAGTCAGACAAGTTCCTCGATGCCACTCAAATATTCATCACTGGAATCGGTGCTCGACTCATCAGAGGAGGAGTTGCACGAGTCAGAAATGCTGAAGACAACCGGTTCAATTTCAGCGTCAACAATCATATCGCGTTGCCATGCATCAGCCTCAACTTGCTCCACATGAACACAACAGTTTTGCCAGTTTTCCTGGCTTACAGATGCCAGTGCTTCCGGCAGGAGCTTTTCCACTTCAGCCAAAGTGAAACATCTATTACGACTTACGATTATGAATATTGCATAAGAATGCAATCTGCCAAGTGACACAAATGCTACCGTTTAAAAACCCATTAAAATGCATGCATGAAATAGCTGGAAAAATCCATGCACCTATTACGTGCGCAAACATGAGGTAGAACAAAAAATTTTTTACACTGTGTGTAAAACTGCTCAGCTACTGATAAACGGAAGCGGTTTTTGAGGTTTAATACCCCAAAGTAACTCCAGCGATGAGGCATGCCATGGTGAAGGGCTGCCAATTACTTCAACCATATGGGGTTCCTTAACATCCACTGACACTGCACAGTACACGGACCACTATCACTAATAAATGGGAGAACATTCCATTAACCGGGACATGCATGAAAGCAAAAACAGAGCATTCTTACAACCATTGTGTTCAATACATAATGTGCCTTCCTCGTGAAATAGTAGGCCTTCACCACGTTAGGGCTGGACTTCGAAGGGGCCTTTACGCCAATGTAGGTCCCGTCGACGCATCCCAAGTCGTCTGTGATGCCGCCGCGCAGAAGGAAACGCTCCTTAACATACGCACGCTCGGCCGCAGTCGTGGGGAAAGCAAGACACCGCTTCTACACAGCCGCGTCGATAAGCGCGTCGGAGACGTCCTTCACACAGCGGCTCACAGTGCTTTGGTGGCGTCCAATAAAACGGTCTGCGCCGACGCTCCCCTGGAAGCCACCGGTCGCGAACAACCGGAGGGCGCAGAGGACTTGCTCTTCGACCGAAAGCGAATGAGGCCCGGTACGCACTCTCCGCAGGCGTGGGTCGCCGCCTAACTCTTTACACAACCATCGCACCGACGTTTTGGACAGGCGAAAATGTCACTGGAATTCGTCGTCGGCCATGGAAGTAAACGGGTCCAGCCGGCCGTACTGACATTTGCCGTCAGAGGAAGCGGTGACCCAGGCTGCTGCCGCCATGACAGTCCCGAGATGAATTCGGGGCACTTCACCGTTCACGAGTTTAGCTCCGAGTTCACCTGTCAATCAAAACCATTGTTCACGCCCCCGGCGTGCCGTACATAAATTATAAGCGTACGCGCTATGGGTGGGCCACTCCCAACATCCCTGCAGGCTACAGGTATGCTGCGCGGCTGTGCTGATTGCTGACAGACATCGGCGATGTTGACCATCGAAATATAACAGGCAAAACGGACGTCATCGCTGATTAATCTAAGCACCTCTGCGAAGGACACGCAACGTGGCGACAGCCGCCGATTTCTTCGCTCGCATACCAAGATTGCACAACACTATAGCCTGTTGCAACCACGTAAGACACAGCACAACGCTGACGGCGCGTCACACCTGCTTGCAAGGCGTCAAACACGGACCACGATGACGAAATGGTGCTTGGAGCACGTCCTACTCCAACAACATGGCACCACAGGTGTTTGGCTTGGCCATGCTTTCATCGGTGATAAAGCTCAGCATCAATGTGTCAAACACATCCGGGATCGACAAACGGTCGCTGTTCTAGACCCAGTGCAATAAAGAGTTTGTAATTTCCAGCAAGCAAGCACTGCGTACTTCGCAACCGTAACACCTTTCTCTGTTATAAGTCCGATTCCATTATTACAAACAGGATCCCTCATCTGCCCGAACGATATTATTGCGATGTCACTGCGGTATACAACGGCGATCGACGTTAGTGACAAAACCAGTCCGCAAAACCTTGAAGTGAACGATGTAAACAAATACTACGCAGATACGCGCGCCACCACCTTCACAGCTTTTAGTCAGCGTCTGATGACATAGGATGAGTTGTGTCGCTGGGTAGCAAGCTTATCGCATCCGCAGTGCGCTAAAGAGGCGTCCCACACAACAGGCATACGTAATGAATCATTGAATACAGCCAAACAGCAATTTTTTTCTCAAACCGGATCACAGCCGCTCGCAGGGCCAATTTCTACCGCTGAGATTCGCCAAGAGCGTACTAAAAGCAATGGTTCGCCATAGCGGGGTGCGGCAGCGTCCGTAGCAGCGGAGTAATCCACCTGAGGTCACTGCAGAGAGCAGCATTGACGCGGGGGTGCATTGCAGTACAGTTTTTTGCTTTCGTGTATTATGCAAGCCAGAAGATGCATGACTGTTATATTTTGATATACGACACAATAAAATATATTATCGCAATGGCCGAAAAATAAGTCAGATTCAGCGTGTAGTAGTTGCCCAGTCTTTCCAGTCGAAGGCAGCACTACCGGCGGCGTGTCAGCGCAGGAGCTCTCGTTTTCGGCACGGCGGGCTGCCGCTCTAGTTCGTATGCAAGCCACGCTGCAAGCAATGGTCTCAGTATCGCCACTAGCGGCAGAAAGTGTCAAATCTTTGTTAATTTCCTAAAGCTATACTTTTCTACAACGCTCCATTGGATTCAGATTTTAAAATAAATTTGGAAATGAACAAAATGTTCGTAATATTATCTGTTGCCTTTTAACGTATTCGAGAGAAGACAAAGGGTTGATGCAAGAGTGCACCTAGTGCGCACTGTTCGTCTTCGGAAATGGAGAGACAGATAGAGCCTGAAAGAGAAGACACGCCTTTGACCCGCCCGAAAAGGCGTGTCAAACAGCTAGCGGTGAGTGTGCAGATAGATAGGAGAGAAGTCACGATTTCGCGATTGCTGACATCGCGCTGATAACTTCAGGTAGCGCTGCGGCCTGGTATTGCGCAGTGTATTGTGTTTGAAGTGTGAAACAGGCGCGCAGGGTGCGCTTGTATCGCCTTTACGTGGCTTTATCTCTACATTTTATTGTCCGCTGCCTGCGCACGTTCCGCGCTATCTTCGTTCACTGACTGCCGTCATCGCAAACTCGGATGAAACTCGGGCGAGCGCCAAACTCGGGCCTTCCGGCATAGCGCCCCTGATGATGATTTTATCGTGTCAAGAGGGCGTTGATGCTTTGCTCATAATTTGGTTTTCTCGTTGTCACACCCTGTAGCTTAGCACCATCTACATGCCAAAGATAATCTGTTTGTCATTTTATGCAATAACGGACCCGACTGCAACGGATTGGGTAGATATTAGCAAATTAGGTTGAAATGTGCAGCTTTCCTCTCCCTGTGAAAATCGAATAAACCCAGAACTATTAAAAACACTAAGCATATTTTTTTTTTCAGTCTTTCGAATCATGTGCTCTCCCGGGCGACTGGAAGGTTCAGAAGGTGGCTCCCTTGACTTAATGAGGTAACTCTCAGTCTTCAAACTATTACAGACCCATCTCATGAACGAACGTACCATGAAAAATTTTTGAACAAGTCATTTACTGCCGTATTGTAGCCTTCCTTGAGTCTAATTATTTTTGAATAATTATCGACATGGAAAAAAAGGCTACTGAACTCACCTTTTCCGCCTTCCTAACGACTTATTCTCTGCTATTGATCGCTCATGTGTCGTGGGCTGCATATTCTTTGACTTTGCTATGGCGCTGGACATCATATGCCACATATTACTAATCATCAAGCTAAGTCTACTTAACTTTGATCTTAACGCTCTGAAGTGGATTGAATATTTTCTGTCTAGTCGTGTTCGTAACCGCTTACGATTGCAATGCTCCTGCACGCCGTGTAACCACCGGCGTCCGTAAGATATCTGTCTCAGGATCTCTGCTTCTCGTAATCGACACGAATGACTTACCACAGAAGTTTTCTTCATTAATAAGACTGTCTGCGGATGGTTGCGCAATTTACCACGAAATGTTAAGGTTCGTAGCTCACCGTTCCTGACGTTCGGAAAGTGGACGCAGAACAGAGCATCCTTGCCCAATACTGCGAACGTTCGAACCGCCGCGTCGCCTTCGAGCGCGAAAACGGGCTGGGCGTGGAGCTTAATCCGTTTAGCGGGCTTAATCTCGAATCTTCGCTTATCAAGCATTAAAAGAGGACTATGAACAGGTGCCCCGGGTGTCAGCCGTCGGTCCACGTGACTGCGGAGAAAAGGCGAAATTTTCTGCCTGCTGAGTACGGACCATTTCATCGCCCCTGAAGAAGGGACCGAATAGGCCCAGAAATGTTGAATGAATGAATCAAACTATATTTCCAAAACAGAAGGAGGTTAGAGGGTGGCAAGCCGGGAGATTTGATTTTCAACATTGGTTGGCGTCTCGTTTAAAGTCGCATGAAGTACGCGCCGCTGCATTAACTGATTGCGCTAGTCAAATAAGCGCGGACACGTTAGGTCTGTTTACCACATGGGAAGCGGAAGCACTTCAGAAGCTCGCGTACTTAAAATAATTTAAGGCATAGAGAAACAGATGAGCATTCAGCTCGTAAGTGAACAGGATGTAGTAAAAGCTCTTGATGGGCAAAGAAAAGCTGCTGTAAGCATAGAGGAAGCAGTTCATTTTCTGTCGAAAGAATACAAAGATATATGCAGTAAACTATGATCTGAGGAGAAGGCCAACGATGCACTCAGTAAATGAGTTCATGGACTTCAAGAAGACAAAGAACAAGGATGAAAAGGTCAAAGAAATCACACTTGCCATGAATAATCCGGAACTATGTATATTTTCTTGGTGGAAAATGCTCGAAATACGTGGTGAGCGCATATTAAAGAAAATGAGAGTCTAATGTGCACCTTGTCCAAAATCAGAACTAGGAGTGCTACGCCCACTGCTGGAACAGTGCACAAAATAACCATAAGACGCGGGTTCGATCCTGGCCGCGGCGGTTGAATTTCTTTGGAGGAGAAATTCTAGAGGCCCGTGTACTGTACGATGTCAGTGCACGTTAAAGAACCCCAGGTGGTCGAAATTGCCAGAGCCCTTCACTATGGCGTCTCTCATAGCCTGAGTCGCTTTGGAACGTTAAACCCCATAATCCAAACCAAACCAAACCAAAATGACCATTCCCGGCGTTGCCCACACAAATGTGCGGGTGCACACACACAAAAAAAAACAACATATTTCATATTTTGTAACTTGCAAAGGCCAAAATAGGGGAGCTCTGGGCGAGCCCACATGTTTGCGACGCTTGAGGAAATAAACCTGTTTTGCTTCTGCTTGCACATAGGGCGAAACGGAGGAGTAAGCTCATTTCCATTTCCGCTCATTTCCGAGAGCGTCACCACCACAGAGGCCACCTTCCAAACCGTTCCCCCGGAACTGCAGATGCGCCCGCTCTGAGCGTTGAGCCCGATGCGGTCGGAACACCCCTAGTGACGCTCCTGGGCTTTCGACACCGCAGCAGTTGCGAAATGTGGCCCGTCAAAATAATGGCTGCTCTCAGGGCAGAAGGCATATTTGGGAATGAAAAGATAACGCACACTGTTATACAGCAAACATGCATCAATAAAATCAAAGCTCCTGAAAAGAAATATAACTGAATTTGGACTCGTAACAGTGAAAGACGTTATAGAATGAAGGAAGTAAAAACGGCAGTTAAAATCCCATTTGAGAACATTATGACACTGTTATAATGGCTAGGCTAACATTCATCCTGAAAGATTGGAAGTGTTACATAACAGATACCTTAGAAGGAGTGAAGCCTTTGAGCTACACACAATCATTTAGTATCCGTAAATATACAATCCACTAGAAGACAATGAAATGAGCTTCTTGCACTCAACAAAGAATAAAAGAGACAAAGAGATAACTAATACTAATGGAAATGGCAGTCATGCCTACACGCCGCCTGGCTGTCATTCCTTGTGAAACATCCATGAGGGTAAGCGATGTGGCGACGTGCTAGCATTTATGCACAACAATTGGCTGTCAGGCCAAATAGGTCTCGTGTCAAACACTGCTGAAACTGTAGCTCTTCGTATTTTTACGGAGAAATGCATATTTTCTATTTAGGCCATCTATTGTTCGCCAGGTGCACAGATTCATGAATTACGGAGCTGGTATTAGAAGAAGTTGGTCTTGGGAGGCATCTGGTATCTGCAGTGGTGCGACTATAGATGTCCGCGATTTTTTCTGAAACTAATGCAGGTGATTATCTCGATTTGCTTATGCAGTGCTCATTGGAAGACGATATATTTAATAACCAAAAAGGTATTTTTAATGATAAATCTACAAGAACTTGCCTTGAATAGACTGCATGCAGATCTTGCAAACTCAGCCCTTTATCGCTATACCAGCCAATTTTTAGCCAACTTCTTTTTAATCATTCGGATGGTGACAAATGCCAACAAACATATGTATGCGTACTTCTTTTGATAAGTCGCAACAAGCACGTTGCCTCCTCAAAATGCCCCATATATACCCTATCGAGGCATTTGGAATCTCGACGGAAGGTACTCATTTTTCCCGAACGCATCCGAAGAGCCTTCCCTCAACCAGTTGTGTCCAAAAATTTTTGCACCCCAGTGAAGGCCTGGAAAAGTTAAACCATAATTTTTCGGCTTGGGCTCCATGCACTGCGTTCATTTTTCTTGAATAACATGAGGATATCATATCGGTCACCAGTGCATTATCTCATGCTCGGCACACAAATACACCACATGTTTTCTGTTGTCAGTGCATATATGCAGCGTGCTGAAATGCAAACAGAGATCAGATGCATATACGCTAAGTCTATTACACAAGGCATTGCTGCGGCATTGACAGATAGAAATGGCCACGTCCCTTGAATACTGTTGGTTTTCGCAAGTTCTAAGAAATGTGAAAAATGATGCAACTGAACATAACGCATGCTGAAGATTGAGACAACGCGGGCATGAGGTCTACAAACTCGGAAACATACTAGAAAAAGCATGTACATTACAATTTCAGGGACCAAAATAAAAGACAGGATGGGCGCACACCGAAGATAAGTGGTTTCGGGGCACAGCTTTGTACTACTTGATACCTAGCACTCTGGCAAACACACACGTGTCTAAGCAAGCTTCAGCGACATGCCTAGCGGTATTGAACGCTGTAGAAGCCGGCGCTGCTGCTGCGGACATTCAGTATAGTTTGTGGCTCGCAACTAAGTCGAATGGAGCCATGCGTATCCGACGAAAAGAAGCGTGAACGTAAACATAACACGATTATTCCAAGAACTGCACGCGAATATCACGACGTACACGTGCGCTGAGGCCATGCGCCGATAGATTCCCCCTGCGGTACTCGCATGCGTGGTGCACCATGCGCATGCGCGGTGCGCCTGCGCGAACATATCACAGCAGCAACTTGCACGCGCTGGCACTTCCACGCGTGGCAACGGGCGACGGCCGCTCCGACCAGCGTTGCTCTGACCTGCTCGGTTGTTTCAGCGCGAGAGAGCGGGGTCAACGAGGAGGATTGTTGGTGGCATGAAGCCAGCTGCGCAGAACGGTAGGCAGGAGGGGTGTGAAAGTAAGTGGCGGCATTGACAGAGGGTGGAGCGGTTGCCTTCGAGGACATCGACTTACTTCGGGTTACTTCTGCCCCCGGAATACGCGTGGAGGAGAGGGAAGGATGCGGCACAAGGCGTAAGGAAGCAGACGTGTTAGAACAAGAACCACCGTTCGGCGGAGGGTGACGTGATGGAAAGTGGGCCTGTAAAGGTTGCTTTTAAGGAGTCTGGCAATGTTGGTAGTTAAAGATAAGTTTAGCGTGTGGTCTGGCTTGCAGCCTGGTACCCTTCGCGAAACACTACCAAAAAAAAAAAAAAAACTTATCTCAAAGTCAAAGTCAAAGTCAAAGTCATTTTATTCAGGCAGCAGTAATAGGTGCCTAGGAGGCAGACATAAAGGCAAATTAATGCCTGACTCAGTGTCGGCCCCCTTCCCCCCTTCCCAAACACATCACTCAACAGCAGGTACAGTCAGATCGTTAAACAAAGTTTCGATCAACATAAAAGGAACACATTAATACAGCACAGCATACAGGGCTAAGTCATACTGCGAGGAAACAAACAGCCAAAATAAATCGCATGCAGCAATAGGCAGAGAAAATAAACAAGCGGGAACAATAAAACATTCACAACAAAAACCATCTGGTGTCTACTTGGAACCCAGAAAAAAAAAGGAAATAGTCAAAATTGTGTGCTAAAAAAAAATGTGTTAATGTTTCTTTTAAAGGCTAGAGCTGAAGAACTGTCAGTAATGATATTCATAACCATGGCGTGCTTATTCAAGAAGTCAGGAATCTGATATGTTAACTTTTGTGTTCCGTAGTTTGTACGAATCCTGTCTCTGTTATAAATGGTATGCCGGAGATTGTACATGTGTTCTTTATGAAGATATTTCTCAGTGAACGATGATGCATTCTGTTTGATTTGAGTGTATATAGCTAGTGCTAGTTTTTTACATAGGATGTTTGTGATAGTCAGGATTCGGTGTTTTTGGAATAACGGTGCTGAATGAGTTCGGCGTGGGACATTTTCTATTTGGCGCAGAAAATGTTTTTGTAGTACATGTAGGTTCTCTAAATTTGTTTTTGTGGTCGTACCCCATACAAGAAGACAGTAGTGCAGACGGGAGTGTATTAGAGCATAATACAATTGCTTTTTTAACCATGGCGGTAGCAAATCCTTTAGTTTATAGGTGAGCCCAATCGTTCTTGATATATCTGTTCGAACTTTTGAGACATGTGTAGACCAGTTTAGGTGTTCCTGAAAGATTACACCTAGAAATTTATGTGATGCAACGCGTTCAATTTGCTCATTGCCGAAGCGCAGAAGAATGTCTGACATACATTTATTTTTTGGTCGAAATACAATATATTTTGTTTTGTTCGTGTTTAGGGCTAGTTTATTTACGTCAAGCCACACCGATAGGTTACACAGCCAGACATTCGCCTTCCTCTCAATATCTACAATATTCGCACCAGAATATTACGCGAAAATAAAGAAATTCAGGGGGCACTTTGACTGTCTAAAGTGCGAAGAGGCGAAAGCGTTTTCCGCACTACTTTCGCTGCTTCTGTGGCACTGGTGGCGCCACATAATTGAGTGCTAATTACTAAGTGATGACAAATCACTAATTAATGCTTAATTACTGATTAATGTCTGAATACCAATTCACTGCTAATTAATGACGCTTAAGTTTCGCCTTTACGAGTGGAACGCGACAGCGTGTTGTAGCGCTGCCAGGGAGTCCACGGAACGCCACCACCCGTTCGGCGCGATGCCTTACCCTTTGAACGCAACGCTTTTTGAGGAAAGGAAATGGCGCAGTAATTCTCTGTCATCTCGGTGGACACCCGAACCGCACCGTAGAGGAAGGGAGGAAGTGGGAGTGAAAGAAGACAAAGAGGGCCCGTAATGAAGAAAATGAAAATTGTATTTGAGTAAAGGAAATTACGCAGTAACTGTCTCGCATATCTCGATGGACAGCCGTCAAAATTCAAGGGGGCACTTTTTCGACCTAAAGTGTGGTCACTGATGTGTGGTTAAGATGTTAAGCTTCGCCTCTAAGAGTGGAACGCGACAGCGTCTTGAAACGCTGCCAGGGAGTCCATAGAACGCCATCGCCCATTCGGTTCTACGCCTCGCTCGTCGGTAAATTGGTTTTTGAGGAAAGGAAATGTATCTGTCTCTCATACCTCGGTGGACACCTAAACCTCGCCAGGAGGAAAGAGAGGAGGATGGTAGCGAGCGAAGACACCGTATTCACTAGACGCGCCTTTGTTCAATCCGAACCATCACGCTGGCATGGCGGAGTGGATAGCATGCTCGTCTCGCACGCCGAAGACCGGGGTTCGATTCCCGAGCTCGACCAATTTCCTACTCGGGTTTATTTATTTATATGGCCTGACTAGAAAAGTTAATTAGGCTAAATGGGTAATTAAGCAATTAACTAAGCTCAGTCCCACTTTGAGCATCACTATACGATCCCTTCAAATGGTTGCATGGTTACTAGCCAAAGTACAATTGGCCCCGTTTGAAATTCGCGCACTGTGACGTCACGACCGTTTCGACCAACTGAAAAGCGTGACATTTCTGTCGACAACTTCTGCTTACAACGATGAGACATTAAAGGCTTTCGACTTAAAAAAATGTATCTAAGGCAACACATACAGTGATGACGTTGCAAAAGAAAAACCAGAGACGAAATACCACGCTGCAGTAGTGTGTTACACTCAGCCTTTTGTTCTGCACCTTCAAATAACAATGAAAATTGATTTCAAGGAAAAAGAGGGGCGCAGTAAGTGTTTCACGGTTGACAGAGTAACAGTTAACAGAGTTAACAGTTAACATTAAAATAACAGTCGCTAAGGAACTGAATCGACGTTTTGCTGAAATATTGCATGCTGCTTTTGACGTTTCATGCTACGCTATAACACTTTCTTGACTTGAAATTCTTTAACATCCTTTCTTCCGCTTGACCAAAAGCCGAGGAACAAGGCTCATATTGACACATGGATTAGAAGTAGAAGAAGAAAGCGAAGCGTACCCAGCCCCTCCACCAGATGTGTAACAGTTGTTACACTGAAAAGGAACTGCAGCGGCTGAACGAGGGCACCGAGAGCTGAACAAGGGAACGAGGGCACCAGAAAACGGACCTACACTTCAGCTTCGTCTACTTCTACTGACTGCGCTTACTTTCTTCTACTACCTCTAATCCATGTGTCGCCAAGGGAACGGCCGTCGCCTTCCTCCACGACGTGGATAGGTTGCCGAATCTGTGCCCCGTAGAGATAAATCTTCGCGACGATGCCGCACCACGTAACACCCTTCAGAAGATTAAAATCAACCCGGGGTTGTCACCTCATCAGAAGAACCTTCTGTCGTCGCTGCTACTTGGTTTTAAAGATTGCTTCGCGGCGAGCTCCAAGGTCGGACGTACGCCGGTAGTCAAGCATCGCATTGTCACCTATTCGGCCACGCCACCAGTTTGTTAGCGTCCATACCGTGTTTCGCCTAAAGAGCGGGAGGCTATTAGAACGCAAGTCGCTGAAATGCTTGCAGACGATGTTATACAGCCGTCAACAAGTCCGTGGGCGTCGCCGGTGGTCCTGGTGAAAAAGAAAGACAACACGTTGCGATTCTGCGTTGATTACAGGAAACTGAATAATGTTACTAAAAAGGACGTATACCCACTCACCAGGATCGATGATGCGCTTGACCGACTCCGAGACGCCAGGTTCTTCTCTTCCTTAGATCTGAAAAGCGGATATTGGCAGATCGAGTTGGACGAGTCAGACCGCGAGAAAGCGGCTTTCGTGATACCCGACGGTCTGTACGAATTTAAAGTGCTCCCGTTTGGACTTTGCTCCACTCCGGCCACGTTTCAACGCATGATGAACACTGTTTTAGCTGGTCTGAAGTGGCAGTCGTGCCTTATGTACCTGGACGACGTGGTCATCTTTTCGTCTAGCTTCGAACAACACTTGCAGCGATTGCGCATTGTCCTTCAAGCTCTCGAGTCTGCCCAACTAACTATCAAGGCAGTGAAATGTCATTTCGCCTTCGAGGAGCTCCGTTTCTTAGAACATGTTTTCAGTGCACAAGGCGTTCTCCCAGACCCCGACAAGACTTCCGCCGTCTCCAATTTCCCACGCCCAACCGACAAGAAGGCCCTCCGACGTTTTTTGAGCCTCTGCTCCTATTACGGTCGCTTTCTTAAAGATTTTTCTCGCCTAACTGAGCCTTTGACAGCCTTGACTCGAGATGACACACCCTTCGTATGGGGAAGTGCCCGAGACGAAGCCTTTGAGGAACTGCGCTGCCGCCTTCAAAGTCCACCAATACTCGCTAATTTTGACGAGAATGCAGAGACTGATGTCCACACTGATGCCAGCAATGTCGGCCTTGGAGCGATCCTCATACAGTGGCAGGACGGCGCAGAACGAGTAATCGCCTACGCGAGCCGCACACTTTCTCGATCGGAACGGAACCATTCGACGACGGAAAAAGAGTGTCTTGCCGTCATCTGGGCTCTGCGTAAGTTCCGACCATACATCTACGGACGCCCGTTTCGTGTTGTCAGCGATCATCACTCGCTATGCTGGCTAGCCAGCATTAAAGACCCTTCTGGCCGGTTGGCCAGATGGAGCCTCCGTTTGCAGGAGTACGATGTGACGGTCGTCTATAAATCGGGTCGGCAGCACCAAGACGCTGACTGTTTATCACGAGCGCCCGTGGAACCGGCTACGCAAGACATCACCGAAGATTGCCCTCTTTGCGCCATTAGCGTCTCCCGTATGGCGCAGCTTCAACGGACTGACTCTGAGTTGGTGCCACTCATTTGCTAGTGTACCTCGTGTGTTTCGCCGTGGACTACAGTCCTTCATTCTGCGGCGTGGAGTCCTCTACAAGCGCAACTTTGACAGCAACAAGGAGACGTTTCTGCTTGTTGTGCCATCCCAGTTACGCTCCGAAATCTTGAGCGCTGGTCATGATGAACCATCCGCCGGCCATTTGGGGGTCAGTCGCACACTGGCAAAGATTCGGCTTAAGTATTAGTGGCCCAGTTTACTACCATCAGTGCGTAAATACGTAACAACATGCCGCTATTGCCAACGGTGCAAATCTCCTCCTCTGAAACCAGCCGGTTTTCTGATAGCACCCCCAAAGACCCCTTTTCAGCAAATTGGCATAGACCTCCTCTCGGCCCCTTTCCGAATTCGTCCACAGGAAAACGGCGGATTGCGGTCGCGACAGATTACTTGACACTATACGCTGTGAACACGTCACTTGCAAACGGTACTGCTGCTGAAGTCGCCGAATTCTTCTTCCACAACATCGTCCTGCGTCATGGCGCTCCTGCAGCTATCATTACTGACCGTGGAGCTGCATTTACGGCCCGCTTCACTCAGGCTGTGCTCAAGCTCACGCACACCAGCCATAGACGTACAACGGCCTACCACCCGCAGACAAATGGCTTGGTGGAACGCCTCAAAAGGACCTTGACTGACATGCTTTCCATGTATGTTGATATCGAGCACAAAACATGGGACCAAATTCTTCCATACGCAACATTCGCGTATTATACCGCGCAGCAAGAAACGACGCGGTTCACTCCGTTCGAATTAGTCTTCGGTCGACAGGTTACCACCCCCTGGATGCTATGCTACCCGTTGACCCCCCTGACAGTGAGAGTGAACTTGATGTCGACGTCGCCACTTATGTTTAGCGCGCGGAAGAAGCGCGGCAACTGGCCAGACACCGCATTCACCGTCAGCAGCAGATCGATGCTGAGCGCTACAACCTTGAACGGCGTTACGTTACCTACAACCCAGGCGACTATTTGTGGGTGTGGACGCCCGTTCGTCGCCGCGGGCTGTCCGAAAAGTTACTGCGCCGCTACTTCGGCCCGTACCTCGTTGTCCGCCGCCTCAGCGACGTAACGTACGAAGTTGCACCAGCCTCGCCAGCTCGTTCATCGCACAACCGCAAGCGCAGCGACGTTGTGCATGTGGTGCGAATGAAGCCGTACTACGAGCGACCCCCCGACTGACTTTCAGACTGCATGTAGTCTATTCCGTGATGTGAGACTCGTGGTGCAACTCTTGAACGCTTTTTCTCCCCGCTATTCTGCCTGACGGCCACACCGCACCGGGGCGATGCTCCAGAGGAGGGGGCAGTGACACATGGATTAGAGGTAGTAGAAGAAAGCAAGCGCAGTCAGTAGAAGTAGACGGAGCTTAAGTGTATATAGGTCCGTTTTTCTGGCGCCCTCGTTCCCTTGTTCAGCTCTCGGTGCCCTCGTTCAGCCGCTGCAGTTCCTTTTCAGTGTAACAACTGTTACAATATTGCAATTCTACCGTCACACAGCAAGCAAATCAAGTAGTTGTTATTAATACATAGGTCCCAGTTAAAACTCTCGAAGAGAAAGCGGCTCTTGAATGTTGAGTTCCACAAGAAGCGCTTGAAGAAACAGCAAATTTTTTTTAAAAAGACGACAGGAGAAATGACCAGCCAGCTATAACTTATAATTACAAAACATCGCGACCACTTAGTTGCCGACTCAATCTAATGGCTTAACCTCAAGCCCCACCTAAGATGCAGAACTATTTAGACATGGATCATGCATTAGAGCTTTAGTAACGATGTGAAATGATTAAAATACAAACAGTGCTCTTAGTGTGAACTTTTAAGCACATTTTTTGGAATTCGAGTTTACTTGCGCAGTAATAAAACTATCTGCAAAGCCAAGCGATACGCCGCGGGAGAGAAACACACGGTGAGAGACACGGTCTTGTCTCTCCCGCGCTGTATCCTTTCGCTATGTAACACCAACCAGTCCAGAGTGCCACATTAGTGAAAATTCTGCAGTGAGAAAAAAATCTGGACATGTTGATGACCAGACCAGTAGGTCTTTTATTTTTCACCTTTTATGTGTTTCATGTTTCAAAACGATTAATAAGGCAGCAAAACCTTCTCGGTTCGCTGCTTCAGGCGAGAACAGTCCTTTTCTATTTCCTGCTGAAAATCGTTGTCCCCGGAGTTACCTTTCTGGGTAAAAAATGAGCTGTTTTTTTCTGTTGATGTTTTAACAAAAGTGCGTACCTCCGAATCAGCGTTTCGGGATCCTTCATGGGACGTGTCTTTTTGCTTGCGGTTTTATACCCTGCCTCAACGGAGTGAAAACGTTTGATGAATGTTCTACTGGGATTTGGGTCCTTGAATACTTTTTGGGAAAGCCTGAGGAGAACTTTTTTGCAGGAGTGTGTACCTTGTTTAGACTCTTTTTTGGTTTATGTATCACGGAGCACCACTGGCCAGACAAAACGGCTGTCTTTTGGCACCTAAAGTATGAATTGAATCAATAGTTTCGAAAAGCTAGCCTACCGCTTTTGGTAGCGCAAGCACTTGCAGGAGAGGCAGAATCCGTTTCCCGTGCAGAGTATCAGCAGTTGTCTGTTAGAGATGAGAATTTGACTGTAATGCTGTGACAACCACTTGTCATATTCACCGCTGCCCACTAGGATTTTAGAGGCAGCCTCACGCGTACTTTGCGCAATTACCCTACCAACACCGCCCTCGCTCTACCCGCGCACGCCGACGACCTGCCGACACATATGGCATTAGAGATTCACCGTGTGTCTGTTCTCTGCGTCCTTGCACGCCTGAGTCCTTCGACGTACTTCCGTTCGGTCGCACCATTTCCGTGTGCTACCGGTGCGGTGTAGCAGGGCACACTTCCGGATACAGCAGCCGCTGCCCACCGACACAATACTAGCAGTCGACTACTTCCGTGGAGCCAGTGTTCGGTACTTTGACACTTACTGGCTCGCGAACCCGTCGCTGAGGAATTATTCCCGCAACAAACGCGGGCGCAACATTTCTGCTGCTTCCGAAGGCACGAGTATGACACCACCGTCATCGTTTCCCGTGCACTGTTCCCCATCACCATGACGTCGCTTCTCGTCGCTCATGTTATGTTTAAGGACAAGGTGCAAGTGCTTGTTGACTGTATCTAGGATGGAGTTGGTAGACACTGGAGCAACAGTTTCTGTTATGGACCTAGCATTTAGGAAAATTTTAGGCCCAAACTAATGATTTTAGGGACAAAATGGCAGCCTTTTAGGGAGTAAGTGGGGAGTTTCTCCCATTAGGAGCGTCTAACGTGAGGGTATCGTCGGGTGGCCCCATATTTCAGGAGGAATGCGCGGTCTTTCCGCACGCGAAACATGATGTAATCCTGGTGCTTGACTTTATCGGTATATGCGGCACAAAGTTGATTATGGGACAGGCGGGATCAGCGTTAATGGATGTGTTCTGCATGAGCTTTGGAATAGTCACTTAACTGTGAAAACGTCTTGCGTGTATAACAAGCTGTCGTCGCGCTTGCACGCTCTGCAGAGTGTCGCAGTCTCGTGCTTTCGCCGTACTCGACCTATTTGACACCAAAGTGACACCATTTTATTTTTCACTGCTCGAAGAAAAAAAATTCTTAGACCCGCATTATTCGGTGTCAGTGCTAGAAGGCTGTAAAGGACTCTGGGCTATCAGTTGTTCAGTGCAACCGGTAGTTCTGCTGCGGGCTCGGAACTTTCCTCCTGTAGCCAGGATGTAACCACCTCGGTGGCTCTAGTTAGAGATTCCCCCTCGCGACACCGCCGTTTCGCCTACTACTTACATAAAGCTACTTAAAATGATAGAGATAAAACCATAACCTTGGTGGACTTTTTGTTTAAGCATGCAGATTTTTTCGATTTCTTGAAGCACGAAGGTTCGCGATGAATTCCCATGTCTCGCGCCTGTCATAGGATCTACACTATCTGCCGACCCGATCCTACGAAAGCCGTGCAGTGTCGACATCTGAACGCAAGATAATCAGCGAACAAGTCCTGGACATGTTTCAGCGCGACGCCATTCAGGAGTGCTCTAGCCCGTGGACAGCTGCCGTGATTCCTGTCGAGAATAAGGACAGAACACGGAGATTTTGAGCCCACTACTGCCCCCTCAATGCACCCTGCAGAGAAAGTGAAAACAGTGTTTGTTACGCCGGGCGGTTTGTTCGAATTCAACGCAACGCACTGTATTGCGCCTTCAACACTTGAAATATTTATGAATGCCATATTCTGTGGTCTAAATTTGGAAATCGTAATGTCCTTTTAGAATATGCCATTTTTGGCCGAACTTTCAGCGAAAATACCAAGCGGCTTGCTGTTCTCCTAGGCTGCCCCTACAAGTCTAGCCTAGTTTGAAGGACTGAATACGTGGGATTTGCACGTCGCTTACAGTCAGGGTTTCAAGAACTCACTCCGCCGACTGGTACCAGCTACACGGCGCCTATCTTCAGAATTATAGACCTCCGTATGCCTGTGAAGGCGATGGCGTGGAATGCGGCAGGCGCTGCAAAGGACAGACGTGCAGAGACACCTAGAGGGAAGACGAGAGGCTGCGCGTGGTGCCCAACGCAACCACAGACTTCCCTGCGGCTGGTTGTGCGGTGCGACCCCCCCTCCTGCGCTCCTCGGGCGCGAGCAGACGAGTGCATATGAGTGTGCGTGCACGCGCCCCGGCAAGCGGCCCTACTAGGAGCGGACGCTACAGACCGCGTAACGGCTCGAAGTGGCGAAGGAAGTCGGCGTGTGGCACCAGACTGGCTCCCAGCAGAGGAGGCGAGACGCTGGCTGCAGGAAAGCGTTGCCCTGCGAGGGACACCTGATCCCCTCGACACATCCCCAACAAGGCCATCGTCCTTCCCGTCGTAATGGCCACGGCTTCCTGGGAATTAGGCGTGCATGGAGGAAGGAAAATTTTCCTTCCTCTATGTCGGCGTGCGTCCTTGGCGCGCAGCAGGAACAGCGACGGCAAAAAGACCGTTGGGCGAGGAGGACCCCTAGAGAGAAAGAGAAGCCGACACGCTCGAGGAAGGCGCAGAGGTTGAAGCGAAGACAACGGACACAGGGGAGATAAGAGCCGGGCGCCGGGAAGAGAGACAGACCACGGGAGAACCGAAGCAGCTGCGGCCCGCCGAAGCAAGATAAGCGTATGAAGCCCCAATTTGCCGGACTTGCAACCAGCTCTCCTGAACGTCAGCGGTGAGCGGACCCATAGTTTCAACTTCAGGCAGAGAAATAGATAATGTTTTGCAGGGTTACCGCGCTTGTTGGCTCAATTCTCCTCGCTTCAGCAGGACCCGTAGATAGCAACAAATTAGGTTGTTTTGTGACTGATTCCCGACAGGCGGGAACGTCACACTAGTACTCAATTCTAAAAGTGCCACTTTGGAGACCGACATGCATTGGTACTCGGGCATCTCGTCGACCATGAGGGCGTCCGGTCATATCCCCGGAAGTCTGCAGCGGTTGCATTGTTCAGCAAGTGTTCAGAACCTGGGGTTTTGAACTCCAGATTCAATAAGAGCTTCGCAGTTATCTGCTCTCGTGCTCGTATTCCGACTGCTTCATTCCTCGATTTACTATCGTCGGTCACCCGATAACGTCCTTTCTCCAAAATGATTTAACGTTCGAATCAACCTCAACCCAAGGCTCTTCTTTCCTACAACTAAAGTTCCTGCTACTCCAATTTTCTGCTCCTACTGAAGTTAACACCGACGCCAGTGGTGTCGGCGTAGGTGCGCTGCTTGTTCAACGATATGACGGCACAGAGCCTGTGCTTGCTTACGCCCGCCCTATGTGAGCCTGAGCGCATATACACTGTTACAAAGCAGGAATGTCCACCTGTGCTCTTCGCCATGCAGTATTTCGGTGTTACCTGCAGAGACGGCACTTCATAGTCATGGCAGATCGTCATTCCCTCCGTTGGCTAGTCAACATGAGTGATCTACGTGGTCGTCTTGCACGCTGGGCCCTTCGTCTGTACAAATAGGCCTTCACTGTTTCCTACAAGAGTGGCCGAAAACACGGTGACACAGACTGTCTCACATGCATTCCTCTGGCTGCGACTGAAGGACATGAAAACAGCTTTTATAGCTACATTGCTTTCTCGTCATCTGAGTTGCCAAATGTCTCAGCCTTTTGAACTGAGAAGGAGGAAGAGCGGAGCTTAGATTCATTTCTCGCCGCTGCGAGCGATTCTAGTCACGAGCCCTTTTTGTGCCCGAGGCGGTGTCCTGTAAAAGAAGTCCTACTTTAACACCGGCGTGCGCTTCCTTCTAGTAGTTGTCGATAGCCTTCGCCCGTGCGTTCTACGCGTCGCATGACGACCTTACAAGTTCTGGCCACCTGGGCTCTGCCCGAATTCTTCACCGCACCCATGACTGCTTCTACTAGCCGAGGAGGCGTCAAAGGACTGAGAGGTATGCGGCCAGTTGCACGCATTGTCAGCGGAAGAAACGCCTCATGCATATTCCACCTGGCTGGTCTGCTTCATTATGCGACTGCTCCATGAGGCTCTTTTGAGAAAGTCGGTATCAACTCGTTTTGGTGCCTTTACCGAACTCTTCGAGCGGCAATCGTTCGATTCTTATTTGTGCCGACTACCTCACCTGCTACTGCGGGACGGCGGCTCTACGTGATGCTACCTCGTACCAAATTTCATGATTCTTAATAATAAGAACGATAAACTGGGGTAGTTGGTAGTAATTCATACTGAAAACTGCGCAAAAAACGAAGACACAGAACGAGAAGGCACGACACGGGCGCAGTGTCACTGCACTGCACCCGTGTCGTGCCTTCTCGTTCCGTGTCTTCGTTTTTTGCGCAGTTTTCAGTATGAATTCTTAATAAATTCTAATAAAATCACATGGACCCCCCGAGTCACTGTCAGTGGCCGAAGCCGTCACAGTTTACCGCAGACGTTGAAGGAGCTTCTCCGTTTGCGTACATTTCATTTCAGAGACTCGGTGCTCTATCATCCCAAAACAAACGGTTTGACGGAGCGTACGAACCGAACACTAACATGCTTTCCATTTGTTTCACATCGGACCACAGGGACGTTGACACCATTTGCTCGTTTGTCGCGTATGCATCCAAAACCGCGACAGAAGAGACGACCAGCTACATCACATTCTTCCTGCTCTGCGCACGTCATCGCCCTACACACTGGGCACCCTCTTTCCATTTCTGTCGATTATAATACGAGCCTAGGCGAATCCGTTTGTCTGGCCGAGGAAGCTTCTCAACTCTCCTGGCTGCGGATTCTCACGTCGGAGGGACGCTCCAAAGCCTGTTACCACAGCCGTCGTTTCCGTGTCACCTACGTTTCTGGCGACTTAGTCTGGCTTTGGAGGCTTCAGGACGCGTAGCCTAAGCTAACAAATCAAGATTTGTTGGCATTACGCTGGGCCTTACGCTGTTGTCTGCGTCAACGACGGCTCACTGTCAGTGGCTATCGTTGCACCGCAACCGAATGCAACCAAGTCGCACGTATGAAGCCCTGCCACTCTCGTGGGGATGAGTGACTCCGTCGCGAAGGGGCTTTGGCTTCTTAAAGCAAAAGTGTGAGAGACTTGCAGACCAAGATCACGGTGAAACAGGGAAACGAAATAGAAAACAACGTCCCGCGGCTGCCGTCTCGGCTTGAATAACGGCGGCTAGTTAACTTCTGTGCTACCACATTTTTTTTCCTGGCTCCGGGATAAACTCTGGCAGGTCACACTATACCACGTATTTCAGGAAAGCCCGCCACGAAACTTTATAAACAGGATATTAAGCAAAATGTGGCTTTTTCTGGTGAGTAATAGCAGAGTTGGCGGACTTAAGAAAGCGAGTCGTGTTAATAGTAAGCTAGATAACTAAACTTTATTATTCAACGTTTTGACTAACTAAAATAGGATCCTGGTTTCATTTACAGGTTTGTAGCTGACCGATAGTAACAGGCGTATCTTTTCATAGAAATTCGAAACCGCGATTACCCTCGGCGCTTTGGCTCAACAAATTTTGGCGAGCTCTCACGCAAAGTTGCGCGCCCGCATTGCGTGTAAATCGACAGGCACCATTGAATGCTACTCCACGATTCACGAGCCACGTGACCTTCTCGCCCCCGCCTCGGAAGAGTAGGAGTAGTGAGCAGCGGCGAGCAGCGCAACGCAAGCAATGCCAGCGGGACAGAGATCACGCTACACGTGCGCCGCAGAGTGGCGCGATCTTATGGACGCATACAGACGGCTGCGATTTTCTAATTGCGCGAGAAATGGGCAATATTTGTTCAGGCACAGCGCCAAGGGCGATCACGTTTTCGAAATTTTGAAAACAAATATGGTTGTTACTAATCGTCAGCTAGAATAATTGCAAACTGGTGCATAATTTTATAATTAGAAAGTTGTATAATAGAACCTACTTAGCCAGCTTAGTAGCTCAAATGATTCATCTCCAGCTTTTCTTACTTCCGCCGACACTGGTATTACTTTGTCGAAAAAGCCATATCTTTACAACAAATAGCCTATTTAAAAAAAAAAAAAATTAGTGGAAGGCTTTCCTGAAACATGTGGCACATGTGCTTCTGGTTAGAAAATGCGTGCAAAGCTTACAAAGGTATTATTTGGGCAAAACAACGCAAACAACAGAACGCATGGATGAGGAAAAAATTTTAAAGTCAAGTATAAACCTCCGTACGCAAATTTAAAGTGCCAAATTTAACTTGGAAAGATAATTACTGAGTTAGCGAAAAGAAGACATTTTGGAAATGAAGTACACGGAAGTAAAGGTGAGAATGTAAAAACACAGACATGTCTTAACCGATGGGTAGTGATATTGATAGTAATTTCGGCCTTGTCTTAGCTCCTGTATGAAGCTGTTGTCTTAAGCGAGACTCTTAATATAGTATTTTAGAGGTCCCAGGGAATCTACGAGCACAAATAGCTGCTAGAGATTACAAAATCACAACCTTTATAAGCAATGTCAACTCTGCAGTCCTCCCTTCTTTGTTCGTAACAGACAATGGAACTTTAAAGCACGGACTGATGGGCGAGTTGTTTATGCATGATATAACTGAAACAGCTCAAGGCTCAAAGCTTAAGAAGAGAGCATAGGAAAAGAGGAAACGGTGTGCAAACGCTGTGTCGTCCGTTTCCTATTTTCCTCTGCTGTCTTTTCAGGCCATGGTCCTTGCGCTGGTTCAATTATATGAGACAATGGAACTTCTACTGAAACTATCCTCCGCGCTAAGCCAGCGGGATTTGATCAAATAATGTTCCAATGCATCAGAAGTGATGTGCACAGATGGAGTGCTGTATTACAGTTTCTACTTACTGATAACATAAAATTTGTGCACCTGCCAGGTAAAGTAAAGATATCAGTAGTACGGGTAATACACAAGGAAGGCCGAAGAAATGATCGAATTATAAACATACTCAATTTTACCATTTGCGCCGTATATAACTAAAAAGTATTGTAAGCACAACATGTGACCTTCGTCCATGTTCTACTTACTGCCGGACTCTTATCGACCGTCTGAGCGGTGCTACGCGGCCGCCGAATGCCCGCCTACGTCGCCAACTTAACTCTTTCAAGCTGGTCGACAACATCTTTCTTTGGCACAATTACAGCCCCTTTGGTCACTCATGGGTGCCTGTCGTACCCCGTTCTCTTCGCCGAGAAGTTTTGCAGGCCTTTCACGATGTCCCCGTGGCTGGCCACTTAGGCTTTCAGAAAACTTATGACCGCATCTAGCGCAGTTTCTTTTCGCCTGGCCTCTCAACCGCTGTTGGAAAATATATTGCGTCTTGCATCTCTTACCAACGTAGCAAACGGAGCACGTCTGCCCCTGCGGGCCTTCTACAGCCTTTCCCCTGACCTTTCTCCCCTTTTGAAGTCGTTGGGATTGACCTCTACGGTCTCTTACCATTAACACCAACGGGCAACCGTTGGATCGTCACTGCCATCGACCACTTGACCAGATACGCTGAAACGGCCCCTGTTCCTTCCGGCTCTGCTTCAGAGATCGCCCATTTCTTCCTGCACGCCATCCTTCTGCGCCATTGAGCTCCTCGTGTCCTTATTAGTGACCGCGGCAAGTCCTTCCTCTCCAGCATCTTTGCCGAAGTTCTTCACGCCTCCAGAACCGTGCACAAAACCTCTTCAGCTTATCACCCTCAGACCAATGGGCTCACAGAGCACTTTCATCGCACGCTGTCCGATATGCTAGCCACGTACATCCAGCCCAACCACACCAACTAGGACACGATGCTTCCCTTCGTTACCTTTGCATACAATACTGCAGTGCAAAGAACCACCAGCTTCTCCCCATTCTTCCTTGTGTTGGACGTCAACCTACCTTCACCCTCGAAGCGTCGTTCTTCTCCGCCCCCCTCAACCTCTTCCAGACTCTCTCACGAACAGTTTACTTCTCGTCTTACCTACTGCCGTACCATTGCCCGCCTGAATACCGACGCCTCCCAAGCCTCCCAGAAAAGCACCTATGATTTCTCTCACTGTGCCATATTTTTTCACCCTGGTGATGAGGTACTGCTGTGGACTCCAGTGGACTCCCCGGGATTGTGTGAAAAATTCTTGAGCCGTTATATTGGTCCGTATACTGTACTCGAACAAACGTCCCCGGTGAACTATCGCGTTCCCCCTGTTCATCCTGTTAATCATCGCCGTTGCCGAGGTGCCGAGATTGTTCATGTTTCCCGTCTAAAACCCTTCGCCCGTCGCCCTACTGTGCTATAACCTGCGCCCTGCCCGGTCGCTTTCGTTCGCGAGGGGAGCAAGTGTAAGCACAACGTGCGACCTTCGTCTTCATCTGTACATATCCATCATCATCGCTCATCTTCTTCTTCAAAGGGTTGGTCACCATATTTGCGGGTGCCATTAAAGCTCGCTCCATCCTGCGCTGTGTTTCCCGTCTCACAGTATATCAAAATTCTGAAGGTAACAGTGCGAGATACGCGCCTTACTTTCTGGAACTCAGTTCGGCTTCAGAAGACACAGGCCTGAGTACACTGCTTTCAGAAAACATCACAGATGTTATTTATTTCTTTATAGTTTCCTATGAGATTGCTCTATTTTTGTTTTGAGATATTATCAATGCATTTGATACTGTTGAACCCAATTTTCTACTTGTGAAACTGATATTATTATGAATTAGAGACAGGATGGTGGAAACCTTTGAGGGTTGCTTAGGACAAATATATGAAACAGTTCAGATTGCTAAGACTGCCAGAAAAAGAAGAATGAAAAAACGAGGTGTAGCGCACGGCTGTTTCATTATTTCTCTTGTGTTTACTTTGAAAACAAATGACATATATACATTGCAGTTTTGTTTTCAATTTTAACGGCGGATGCAGATGAGAGACTTTTAGTTCTTATCGTTTAAGAGTTTCAGAGGGACTGCACTAATCTTTCAATCTGAATGAATAATAACTACATAACCTAATAACCCGCACAATATAACCGTAATAACCCGCACCCCTGCATAACTAATACCCCGCACAAACGTACCTCGTTAAAATCTGACACCTGCCTTCACAAGCTAAACGCAAAACCTGTGATTGCGTGCTTTTAAGGGGAGGGGGGATGCGACAACTGAAATGGGCAATTTGATAAAATATTTAATTCCCGAATTCAGGTTTTCACAACCTTTGAGTTTATGTGTATCTCGTGGCGAAAAATTATAGCAAAATATGCGGTGTAAATTTAGAAAATGACGATTGTTGGTGTGTGGCGGTCGAAAATTGTGAGCGAATCGCGTTTCTAGTGGTTGCAGTACACCGCGGGTTTCACGGGTTTCTGACGACGGAACAACACCGTGTTAGTACAGCGATCGAACCTGACGGCCACGCGGATTGCATTCGTTGTATCCGACATTCGTAGTGAGTGGACTCCCCGTAGCACAGCCAAAATTACTAAGTCCGCGAAAAAGTGGCGTTAATTTCGTAAAAGCGGCTTCATTCGTGTCCACTCCTTCAAAGCAGAACCTACCGCGGCGCTTCCTATAGGCTCTCCATGGTTGTCGTGTTCTTCTTGCCGATACTCTTGCTTCAAAAATCTGCTTTAGGGATCAAGTATAAGTAGTCGTGGCTCAAGCGTCCACGGCAGCTGGTGGCAGGTCGGCCGCATTAATCAGATTCCTAGTATTGGTGATTGTTCTTACTTCGCGTACAACGGCTCTGTTAGGACATGGTTCTGCGATATTGTCTCCGCGCGAACGTTACTCTCCACGTCATCCGGCCAGCTCGTACATCTCTGACGCTTTGCCACAAATCGGCATGCGTCTGTTCACGTCTGTTTTCGACACCGCCATCTGTCGTGCGTGGGCGCATGCAGCGACGAAAGCAGCGGAGTGCATGTGGGCGCAGAATGCATCAGATACACTGTCTGCTACCTAGCTCTCTCTATATATGGTAGTAGCGCGTAAGTGGAAGCCGAATGGGCAAGCGGCGCATACCACAGAGGGGGCGGCAAGGAATTAAAACTTCTCAAATCGCTTCACTTCTGCTTCCATTTCGGGTGCCTTTATCGGCCGGTACACATGCAGGCAGTGATTCACCTTAAAGGCGACCGGTTTTTATTCCGCCTTTTTATTGATTCGTAAGCATTGTATGTGCCATCAGCACAAAGGCCACAGTCCACCGTCTGTCACTGTCCGTGGCATGAAATTCCTGTGGCATAACTATGCTTTCGCACGACGTCGGCAGTAGAGCATAAGATAGTGACGCCAACTGCAAAGAAGAAAAAATTTAAATTCTTGCGAAGGTGCGGGGAATAGAACCTACGACCTTCAGATTGCTAGGCGAGAACGCAACCAATAGGCAAAAAAAATGGCGTTACTTTTTGGCGAATATAGGTGAATCTAGTGTATGAGTCGCCTTACGACTGTATGATAATAAGTCGGTGTGTTATTGGAAAGGAAGGAATCTGTAATGAACCCCGCAACAAAGCTGATGATGAGCCAATACTTTCGCATTCGAATGACCTACGCCTTTCCGTAATTTTTTTCTTTCTCAGGTGGTGTCGCAGTGGCTGAGAGACGCCCTTCGATCGCTGTGTGCTTGCTGGAAGTGCGAGTTTCCCAAGCTCGGGGCCCAGTTTGCTACGCCTCCTCGTTCGCTATAGCCGAGTTCTGCGGCCAAATATGTTTCTCGTATCTGAGACGAATTGCCATTGCCCGAATGCATATTTTGATAGTAGCACCGCGAACGTTCGTAATAAGCGAGCGTTCGTTATATCTGCAGCCGTTATAAATGAGCTCGACTGTATCATTATGAAGAAGAAATATCAGATTAGAGGTTCAGTTGATTGCAATGCGGTATTTCTCCGACTAAAACGAAATGCATACAGGCGATAAAGAAGGCAAACAAGAAAATACACTTTAAGCTGGATTTTCTCAGCTTTCACTTTTCCTGCGATTGCTATATAACTCATCCCTTAAGTGTTTCGTAACGAATGACAGTTACGAGGGTTCTGCTTTTTGGACATGAATTTAGAGACTTTCTGGACTGCAATAAGCCTCTTGATTTTGCTGTGTACACGCTTAGTAGGTTCAGAAAATTATTTTTGTAAGGTATGTTCTTATGCTAATATAAAAAACAGTTTATCAGACTTCACAGGGAGGTTCGAACACGCTGAAACAAGAACTTGTGAGCTTTGATCTTAATTATTTAACGCCCCCGCAGTTGACTGTACGAGGATGTAAATTGTAATGTTCGCAAGATCTATATGAACTATATTAAAAGAAAATGCAGTTTAGAAATCAGTATAAAAAGTTACATATCTCTGCAGTATTTGGGTACAAATGACGCATAAGTGCCGAAAATAGTTTTCTTCGCCCCCCCCCCCTCCTCCTAAACTACCCACTATGAAATACACAGACTTAGACATATACGAGGCTTGGCACTGTTAAGAACACATTGCGCAATTCTGTAAACAGCTTGGTACACTATCAACACATATTTACAATATTCATAAGCTTTGGCTTGGTTGTAGTGTCAGAATGCGAGGTATACGGATTAACAGTGGTTAGGCGAAAGTGTATTGGGCATGGTGTTACTGTGTATAGCAGTGCTGCTTTAAGCAGGCTGGAAAAAATACATTAATTCCTGCGCAGAATTGCAAGAAACAGCCTACGGTAACCTTTTGCGCGGCAGAAACAGATCAAACCGAGATGCTAAGTGCACGGAGCTTACAGCCTTCCACTATTTTTACATCAAGAACTTGCAACAGGGTATGCAGAACGATGATAACAATGGGGAAAGCATTAAAATGTACTGACAAATATCGCATACTCGGAATGTTTAGTAAATATCGCAAAAGAAAATACGTACGATTCATATTAAACTGTATTCCTAGCGAACTCCTGAACATTAACTGTTTAAGAAAGTCTACGGAAGCTCTGAAGAACTGGTTTCTTTTTCTGGTTCGTTTTGATATTTATCGAATTTATAGTTAAGAAGCAAATCGGCTAATGTCTAATATTTATTTCCTTTTCTGAGAGTTGGCATTTTACCAACTTTTCGGTCGTTTTGTCTTTCTTTATTTGCATTTTGCCTACTGGATACACATAGGCAGGCGGCATATTGATATCACAGCATGCAAAATCTTTTACATGCTTGCTTATTTGTTTAATGTTGGTACAAGTTGCTTTAATGATGCTGTTCTTATCTGCTGAATATTCACATTTTAGAAATTTTCTCACAGCTTTTGCTCCTTTTCATTCTCTTTCTTGTGTTCACTTCGGGCCTTCACGGCTTAGCTGTTTGCCTACGCACAAGCACCTCTTTACTTATGTAGCAGCCTTTGTGTACATAGTGTACACCGGAGGTGCCTCATTTACATTACTATGCTATATCCTGTAGTAGGACGCAGCTTGACACAGGACAAGGTTCATTGGAGACATATAGAAGAGGCCTTTGTCCTGCAGTGCGTGTAGTCAGACTGATGATGACAATAAACAGGAGGACGAGGACACAGTGAAAAAAAAACAGCAACAGTTAAAAGCAAGATTCCAAAGCTCGCAGGTGGTGGTACTCAGCAAACCAATGGCAGCAGTAAACAAAAGCGACCTTTTATTGTTTTACTCTGTTAAACAAGTCGAAGGCTCCTAATTTTTTTGCGCTTTTAATTTTGTCTTGTGACTAGCTCTCTGTTTAAAAATAAAAAAGGTGGTCGAAATTTCCGGAGCCCTCCACTACGGCGTCTCTCATAGCCTTAGTCGCTTTGGGACGTTAAACCCCATAAACCAACCAACCAAAAATAAAAAAGCTTCAAGAGCGGACTATATTCTTGAACAGTCCTGAACGTGGGTACAGCTTCAGTTCGGTGTTGTGGCCCTGATTGCTTTAATTTTATTGCGTGTTTCTTTTTACTGAGTTTATATTTGTATGAAGTTAAATTTTATTACGAGCAGAGACTGGAGGAAAACATCTGATATTTTTTTACAATAGCAATAAATACCATTTTGGCTAGTGAAAGGCCTTCGCAGCTTGTTAAAGTTTTTTTCTTCCAGTAAAGAATTCCCATGCGGTGCTTCGCTCGAAGTGCGCAGTGAGATAAAAGGGTTTAATTTTGTCTTCTCAAGATAGCTGCAAAAAAGAAGCGCATCTTTCAAAGTGCGCCATCCAAAAATAAAATAAATGAGAAAAGACGAAAACGTAACTACCAACTGCGGGGTGAGAAAACAGGAAATAGAGACGTCTCTGTCAGTCTCACGGGGCCGGATGCGTAAGAGGCGCTCCTTTTCCCTATCTCTGGACGCTCGATAAGCAGAGAGGGGGAGGGCAAGTTCTGAGCGCCTCCGGAGAGATCGATTGAATACCTCGAGCGGGCCGTCGGCGCGAGCCAGTCGCCGGGCTGCTCCTGCGCCGGACAGTTCTCGACCCCACCACTGGCGCGGGAGCTCGTGTGCGCCGAGTCGCCTCGCTTAACTGGCTTCTTGTGGGCGGAAAAAAATCACCCCGCGGCGGAATTGCGCTGAAAGTCAGGCCTGCGGCGAAACCTCGTGAAAACTCGTCGCTCGTGTGGCTGCGCATCAACAGGTGGCTGCACCGTGCAGAAACTATTTCCTCCAAGCAACCGGAACTCGCGCCGCGTGCCGGCTCCTCGTTCAAGAGCGTGAGTCTGGTGTCACGTGGTGCGCGCCGATGTGACGAGCGAAAGTTTTCCGCGAAACGTCACCTGCGCGGAATAATTGTGAATTACTGCCTCGATGAAATCGGCATTGCGTCCTGCATCGCAGCGACGATTGCCACGTTTCTAAGAAGAGAACGTTTCGCCAGGAATTCCTCGCGTTTACTGCCCCGAAAGTTTTCTTCCCGGCCGAAAACTGTTCTGAATTTCACAGTTTAGAAGCAACAAGTGAGTACTAACTTTGCTGCGTGTGTTGCTTCAAAAGTGACGACCTAGGCTGTGCCTGTTTCAAGCGCTCTTGAGGAAAGAACATTGATAGCTTGGTCCCACTGAAACAGCCGTTACTGCCGCAGGAGCTACACACCGCACAAAAACGCTCGAAGTTTTCGGCTGTGCTGTGAAATTGTTTTCGCTAAGTAACTTACAGATTTTTTTCTGCCGGAATCTTGAGATGCATGACGGCTGATAAGTGCAAGGCTCTGCAGTTTTTTTGCAAATTTATTCGCCATCAGCGCATTTTCTTGAGGTAGAACTTCGCAAGCATCGCAGTTCGCACTGACTACTTGTATGAACGGCGACCACTGTCTCTAGCAATTGCATAATATTTATACTGCCTCTCGCGTCTTTTAGCGTAATTATAGACCTGTATTGATTATTTGATATAACATTATTGGCTGAGAAGTCTTAGCAGTGAAAGTGTTTTTTTTTAAACTTCTATGATTTAGTAGATTCTGCAGCTTTTCCTGAGCAAAGACGTTCAAAATTTGAGAAGAACAAATAGTAAACCTTCTTTCTAGCGGTACCGGCTACTAGCTGGCTCCGACATAATGTTTTTCATTAAGTACCTATAGGCACTGCTTTTCAGTTGTTTTGCGCTATATATTTGCATAGTTAAAAAATTCACGGCGGCATCCCATAGCCTTGCACTTTGAAAAATAAACTGAGTGCTGTGGGTAGCGTCGGAAATTTTCACACGGTAATAGAGAACCGACGGAGGCCATCGCTGCAGCTTATAAACTGCGCTCTGAATCGCTTTTTTCGGTAGCTTAAACGGGCGAAAGTAAGCAAAACACTTAGAAGACGTTTTCTCGAAAACGAGTAACAGTCTTTAGTCGCAACCTTTCGCAGTGAAAGCATGCATTTAATATAAAGCTAAAGTACGGAAATCTGCTGCGCTGTTCAGCGCTGAAAAATACGGGATACTTACTGTTGCAGCGAACACTACGGCCATTCGTTTCTAACAGATGGGAACAGCTTGCCAGCGGCACTACGCGTACACCGCTTCTGCGTTTGAACACTAGCGCACGCATCGCTTATCCCTGGCTCCGGACGGCGCCAAACACTGGGCAAAAATTGGCGCGCACTCGCCAACATCCATATTGAAAAAACAAAACAAACAATGCTAGATGTTAGATACTGGGAATACGTGGAAAAGATAATGCCAGTCGAAAGATAGAAACTGCAGTATGCGCACAGCCAAAGAAGCTATCGGATAGGGCACAGCGAACAGCCATCCAGGACTACGTGCTTGCATCGGACTGTGCTTGCTGACGTCCCACGATGTCGGAAGCAGCCAGCAGTCAGGGCCCAGTGGTTCGTAGCTCCTGGGATGAGGCGGACAATGTCTCCCTGCTGAGCGTGGCTTTGGACGCACTGAGCCGTACGTCGTCGCCCACGGCACCGTCAGTGATCGACGTGCGCAGTGAGAGGCAGTGGGTGCTCCCCTGGTGGTCGCAGCTGGGTTACGCCTGCCTCTTCGGGTTCATGGTCGGTGCGGCCGTGCTGGGCAACGCAGCGGTCGTCTGGATTGTGCTGGCGCACCGGACGATGCGCACAGTCACAAACTACTTCCTGCTTAACCTGTCACTGGCCGACGCCATGACGGCCACGTTCAACGCGGTCTTCAACCTGGTCTACATGCTCGAGAGCCACTGGGCCTTCGGCGAAGCGTACTGCGTCTTCAACAACTTTATGGCCAACCTTACAGTGGCGTCATCGGCCTTCACAATGGCAGCCATGAGCATCGACAGGTGAGTGCTCTCCGGTCTCTTTGCACCCTCCAAAGAAGGTGGCTCACATCCGCGGTGGCAGCGGACCGTGCTTGGCGTCGGACGAGAACAGGACCGGGTCAGCTGTCTTTTTCTCCTCCAATGCTCCTAGAAACAAGCTCGTACTGTTTCTGCGAAATGTAATCATGGTAGTTTGTACTCTTAAGTGATTGATTTGAAAAATATGAAGTTATCTTTCAGCAATGACATTGATGCTGCTGTGGGGTTTTTTGAAAGGATTTTTAAAACATGTATTACGCGCTTTGTTCCCCTCAAAACAAAAAAGAAAAATAGAGTGTAGCGCCACCTTGTAGCGCCCTGTAGTGGCACGCGCGAAAAGGACGCAGAACCTTGCGCGCGAGCCGAACGGAACAGGTTAGTGGCCCGGCTCGAACGGCAGCCGTCATCTTCAGCTCTTCGAGGCTTGCACAAACCGCCTTCGTCCACGGAACGGCATCAAAAAGAATAAACGGGGCCGCACCGCTTCTGGTACCAGTGTGTGCCACAAGAGATTTACCGTGGATGACATGAGAATTACTGCCGCTATCGCGTCGTGTTTTGAGATTGAAATCCCGTTAAAATCGCCTAGTTTAATGATGTCACACAGGAACTTCGCCTGAAGTTGACGTCTGCCAATGATTTTTGCTGTTCTGTGAATTTGCCGAAACTGATGAAATCAAACATTCGCAAATTCTGGATATTGATACTGTCCAGCAACAGCACTATCAATGCATTTGTAGTTAATGATGCAACTGTTTCAGATTCACTGACAATTTTACTGCTTTCAATGCCTATTTTCACTCCGGGTTCCCAGTGGATAGCTCCACAGTTCCTCTTATAAGTTGTGCCTCGCATCCTCTAGTTGAAGATGTCGTCGTCTCTTGCGCAGGTGTTCTGAACATGATCCTCCAATTAAATATCAAGAAGAGCTGCAGGTCAGGTGACATACCCAACTCATTGCTTTTTTGCTACTCACTTTGGACAAGCAGATACCTCACCGCAGTCTTCTGTTAATCGTTATCCACCAGCACTGTTCCCCACTCTTGGAAGCTTGAAAAGGTAATTACGTTGTACAATTCTTGGTGGGTACAGCCGAAATAACAAGACGCAGACACAGAAAGGAACACGTAGAACGTAGACGAAGCTGACTGTCAACTAAAATTTTATTGGAAAACCCGCGCTTTTTGTTTCCTTGTCAAAAAGATCTTGCTTTTATCTCCCGTGGGGTTCGTTCAAGAAGGAAATTTCTTTTCTTGATAGAGAGATTGATGGTGTACTAACGCACCGCTGTCCTGTTTCCCGTATCGCCAATGCCTCCAGGATCTCACGTGTCACTTGGTCTGCAAACCTTTTCATGACTTGAACTTCATGCAACTTGGGCTCACACTTGCGCACTTTTTTTCCTTTTTTGTTTTCTTTACAATCTCTGCAATGCAGGGCTAGATTGCTGCTTGGGGCACCTGATAGCGATGATGCATGTTCCCTTATCCTATCATTAAGGCACCTTCCCGTCTGCCCTATATATTGTTTGCCACAAGCCAGAGGGATATTATAAACCACACCTTTGACACACTCGCTGAATCTTGTTCGGTGTGCGATCTGGCATTGCTGCTTTTTTTGCCTGTTGACTCGGGCACACAAGCTCATTGCCTTGTTCGGTGCAGAGCATACAACCCGGACCCCGTGCCTCTTGCCAATCTTCATGAGGTTGTGGGTCAATCCATGAACATACGGAACCACTGCTAATTTCTCCCTTTCATTGCCTTCTTCAAGTCCACCTTTCCTTGCTTGCACTCCTTTCACTTTCCGCAGCAAGCTTTCAGCTACGCTGCTGAGCATCGGAACGGGGTAATCCGCATGTTTTAGCCTATCAATCTGCCGCCGAAAACTTGTCTCCATCTGATGATCACACGATTTCTTCAGAGCTGACAAGAGAGCAGCACTCGATATTGCCCTTTTCACGGTCTTTGAATGGCTTGATGAAAAAGGGAGAAACTGTTTCTTCGCCCTAGGCTCGTACCTCCAACATAAGTGTCCGGGTTGGAATTCAAGGCGTAAGTCCAGGAATTGCAGCGAATCCTTGGCTGGAAGCTCGTGGGTGAATTTCAACTCTGGGCAGGTTTTGCGAAAGGTCTCCAGTACGCTATCCTTGAGTCGCTCAAAGTCCGTTGAATCCTCTGTTCTGCACAGAACCAAGAAATCATCCACATAACGAAAAATCCGTGTGACGCGATTTTCTTTCACAGATTCTTGTATTCTCTTGTCGCATGCGGCCAGGTACAGGTCACTGAGTAGTGGTGCTACCTTAGAGCCGATGCTGACGCCTCTTTTTTGGACGAACAAGGAATCCTCATGAGCGACGATCGTAGAGCCAAGATAGGCGCGCAGCAGCTCTAGGAACCCTTCCACCGACACTCCGGCCGAGTTTTGAAAAGAAACGACTCCCTGCTCTTCAATGGTTTCTCTAAGTATGGTCATCAGTTTCTTGTGCGGAATTGAATAATACATTTCTTCGATGTCAATCGAGAACCCGTACATTTCGGTCGTTTTGAACTCTTTTATCTCAGACGTTACTTCTTCCGACTTCCAGATTCTAAAAGGATCTTCTACCCTTAACAGGGAAAGTTGCTTGAACAGGTGCTCTGACACCAACTTCTGCCACGTGTCTGCTTCTGAAACGATGGCGCGGAAGGGGGTACCAATTTTGTGTGTTTTTGCGTTGAAAAACACCGACAAGGTGCAAATCTTGGTAGATTCTACCTTGGTATACAAACGGCTCATATTATTCTGTTCAAGAAGCACCTTGACTCTTCTTTTAGCTTCCTTCAGTTCTTTCTTCTCGACCTTGCGGAAATTTTTGTTGATGGCTTCTAATGCTCTTGTGTTGTAGCTGCCGGAATCGAGCACTACAAAGCCGCCCTCTTTATCTGAAAGACATAACTTTAAGTTATTCTCCTTAAGCTCCTTTACAGTCTTTTCAAAACTATGCTTACAATGTCCGCGTTCCTTTGAACGGGCCAAGACGTCAACACCTTCAGCCACAACCCGGCTAACGTCCTCTTCATTCGCTCTTGTTGCGACACGTCTTATAATGGCGAGCTTCTCTGCGGCGTGAAGTTTTGGGGGTAAGGCAAATTTTGGACCAAGTTCCAGTACTTCTTTTGAAGGACGTGAAAGCTGCACAGCTCCTGTTGTAACTACTGGGTTCTTGCTTGTCGTAGCATGCTTCTTCCGGCCTTGCATACATATTTTCAAACTCGGTACGAACCAAACATTCCACATGTGCTCCGTGCTAAACCTAGCGTTGGCCAAATGAAAACGATGAGATTTTTCATCACAACACCTCACCTTGAGGAAGCCGGTGAATAAGCGGATTTGTCGCCACAACTCAGCTCTGATGATCTTCATAACTCTCCTTGCGTGTCCTTCGGAGGGCGAAAATTCTCCAAATACTGGCTTCAAGTCTTCACACAGTAAGTTCTTCTTGATGCAACGTGAATAGAACCGGGCACGACAGGTGAAGAAAGCGATGTGATGGCACAATTGTTGCGGATCCAAAAGATGCGGGTAACATAAAGAAACGCTCAAAGTGCTAGAAATGAACGTTAAAAGAGTAGAAAACTGAGCTAGTTGGTTCATAATTCTTGGTTGGTACAGCCGAAATAACAAGACGCAGACACAGAAAGGAACACGTAGAACGTAGACGAAGCTGACTGTCAACTAAAATTTTATTGGAAAACCCGCGCTTTTTGTTTCCTTGTCAAAAAGATCTTGCTTTTATCTCCCGTGGGGTTCGTTCAAGAAGGAAATTTCTTTTCTTGATAGAGAGATTGATGGTGTACTAACGCACCGCTGTCCTGTTTCCCGTATCGCCAATGCCTCCAGGATCTCACGTGTCACTTGGTCTGCAAACCTTTTCATGACTTGAACTTCATGCAACTTGGGCTCACACTTGCGCACTTTTTTTCCTTTTTTGTTTTCTTTACAATCTCTGCAATGCAGGGCTAGATTGCTGCTTGGGGCACCTGATAGCGATGATGCATGTTCCCTTATCCTATCATTAAGGCACCTTCCCGTCTGCCCTATATATTGTTTGCCACAAGCCAGAGGGATATTATAAACCACACCTTTGACACACTCGCTGAATCTTGTTCAGTGTGCGATCTGGCATTGCTGCTTTTTTTGCCTGTTGACTCGGGCACACAAGCTCATTGCCTTGTTCGGTGCAGAGCATACAACCCGGACCCCGTGCCTCTTGCCAATCTTCATGAGGTTGTGGGTCAATCCATGAACATACGGAACCACTGCTAATTTCTCCCTTTCATTGCCTTCTTCAAGTCCACCTTTCCTTGCTTGCACTCCTTTCACTTTCCGCAGCAAGCTTTCAGCTACGCTGCTGAGCATCGGAACGGGGTAATCCGCATGTTTTAGCCTATCAATCTGCCGCCGAAAACTTGTCTCCATCTGATGATCACACGATTTCTTCAGAGCTGACAAGAGAGCAGCACTCGATATTGCCCTTTTCACGGTCTTTGAATGGCTTGATGAAAAAGGGAGAAACTGTTTCTTCGCCCTAGGCTCGTACCTCCAACATAAGTGTCCGGGTTGGAATTCAAGGCGTAAGTCCAGGAATTGCAGCGAATCCTTGGCTGGAAGCTCGTGGGTGAATTTCAACTCTGGGCAGGTTTTGCGAAAGGTCTCCAGTACGCTATCCTTGAGTCGCTCAAAGTCCGTTGAATCCTCTGTTCTGCACAGAACCAAGAAATCATCCACATAACGAAAAATCCGTGTGACGCGATTTTCTTTCACAGATTCTTGTATTCTCTTGTCGCATGCGGCCAGGTACAGGTCACTGAGTAGTGGTGCTACCTTAGAGCCGATGCTGACGCCTCTTTTTTGGACGAACAAGGAATCCTCATGAGCGACGATCGTAGAGCCAAGATAGGCGCGCAGCAGCTCTAGGAACCCTTCCACCGACACTCCGGCCGAGTTTTGAAAAGAAACGACTCCCTGCTCTTCAATGGTTTCTCTAAGTATGGTCATCAGTTTCTTGTGCGGAATTGAATAATACATTTCTTCGATGTCAATCGAGAACCCGTACATTTCGGTCGTTTTGAACTCTTTTATCTCAGACGTTACTTCTTCCGACTTCCAGATTCTAAATTCACCCACGAGCTTCCAGCCAAGGATTCGCTGCAATTCCTGGACTTACGCCTTGAATTCCAACCCGGACACTTATGTTGGAGGTACGAGCCTAGGGCGAAGAAACAGTTTCTCCCTTTTTCATCAAGCCATTCAAAGACCGTGAAAAGGGCAATATCGAGTGCTGCTCTCTTGTCAGCTCTGAAGAAATCGTGTGATCATCAGATGGAGACAAGTTTTCGGCGGCAGATTGATAGGCTAAAACATGCGGATTACCCCGTTCCGATGCTCAGCAGCGTAGCTGAAAGCTTGCTGCGGAAAGTGAAAGGAGTGCAAGCAAGGAAAGGTGGACTTGAAGAAGGCAATGAAAGGGAGAAATTAGCAGTGGTTCCGTATGTTCATGGATTGACCCACAACCTCATGAAGATTGGCAAGAGGCACGGGGTCCGGGTTGTATGCTCTGCACCGAACAAGGCAATGAGCTTGTGTGCCCGAGTCAACAGGCAAAAAAAGCAGCAATGCCAGATCGCACACCGAACAAGATTCAGCGAGTGTGTCAAAGGTGTGGTTTATAATATCCCTCTGGCTTGTGGCAAACAATATATAGGGCAGACGGGAAGGTGCCTTAATGATAGGATAAGGGAACATGCATCATCGCTATCAGGTGCCCCAAGCAGCAATCTAGCCCTGCATTGCAGAGATTGTAAAGAAAACAAAAAAGGAAAAAAAGTGCGCAAGTGTGAGCCCAAGTTGCATGAAGTTCAAGTCATGAAAAGGTTTGCAGACCAAGTGACACGTGAGATCCTGGAGGCATTGGCGATACGGGAAACAGGACAGCGGTGCGTTAGTACACCATCAATCTCTCTATCAAGAAAAGAAATTTCCTTCTTGAACGAACCCCACGGGAGATAAAAGCAAGATCTTTTTGACAAGGAAACAAAAAGCGCGGGTTTTCCAATAAAATTTTAGTTGACAGTCAGCTTCGTCTACGTTCTACGTGTTCCTTTCTGTGTCTGCGTCTTGTTATTTCGGCTGTACCCACCAAGAATTATGAACCAACTAGCTCAGTTTTCTACTCTTTTAACGTTCATTTCTAGCACTTTGAGCGTTTCTTTATGTTACCCGCATCTTTTGGATCCGCAACAATTGTGCCATCACATCGCTTTCTTCACCTGTCGTGCCCGGTTCTATTCACGTTGCATCAAGAAGAACTTACTGTGTGAAGACTTGAAGCCAGTATTTGGAGAATTTTCGCCCTCCGAAGGACACGCAAGGAGAGTTATGAAGATCATCAGAGCTGAGTTGTGGCGACAAATCCGCTTATTCACCGGCTTCCTCAAGGTGAGGTGTTGTGATGAAAAATCTCATCGTTTTCATTTGGCCAACGCTAGGTTTAGCACGGAGCACATGTGGAATGTTTGGTTCGTACCGAGTTTGAAAATATGTATGCAAGGCCGGAAGAAGCATGCTACGACAAGCAAGAACCCAGTAGTTACAATAGGAGCTGTGCAGCTTTCACGTCCTTCAAAAGAAGTACTGGAACTTGGTCCAAAATTTGCCTTACCCCCAAAACTTCACGCCGCAGAGAAGCTCGCCATTATAAGACGTGTCGCAACAAGAGCGAATGAAGAGGACGTTAGCCGGGTTGTGGCTGAAGGTGTTGACGTCTTGGCCCGTTCAAAGGAACGCGGACATTGTAAGCATAGTTTTGAAAAGACTGTAAAGGAGCTTAAGGAGAATAACTTAAAGTTATGTCTTTCAGATAAAGAGGGCGGCTTTGTAGTGCTCGATTCCGGCAGCTACAACACAAGAGCATTAGAAGCCATCAACAAAAATTTCCGCAAGGTCGAGAAGAAAGAACTGAAGGAAGCTAAAAGAAGAGTCAAGGTGCTTCTTGAACAGAATAATATGAGCCGTTTGTATACCAAGGTAGAATCTACCAAGATTTGCACCTTGTCGGTGTTTTTCAACGCAAAAACACACAAAATTGGTACCCCCTTCCGCGCCATCGTTTCAGAAGCAGACACGTGGCAGAAGTTGGTGTCAGAGCACCTGTTCAAGCAACTTTCCCTGTTAAGGGTAGAAGATCCTTTTAGAATCTGGAAGTCGGAAGAAGTAACGTCTGAGATAAAAGAGTTCAAAACGACCGAAATGTACGGGTTCTCGATTGACATCGAAGAAATGTATTAT
The DNA here is from genome assembly GCF_055824585.1 of Amblyomma mixtum. NCBI lineage: Eukaryota > Metazoa > Arthropoda > Arachnida > Ixodida > Ixodidae > Amblyomma > Amblyomma mixtum. Next base: position 390,623,594 of record NC_143014.1, on the reverse strand, counting down.
TCAATTCCGCACAAGAAACTGATGACCATACTTAGAGAAACCATTGAAGAGCAGGGAGTCGTTTCTTTTCAAAACTCGGCCGGAGTGTCGGTGGAAGGGTTCCTAGAGCTGCTGCGCGCCTATCTTGGCTCTACGATCGTCGCTCATGAGGATTCCTTGTTCGTCCAAAAAAGAGGCGTCAGCATCGGCTCTAAGGTAGCACCACTACTCAGTGACCTGTACCTGGCCGCATGCGACAAGAGAATACAAGAATCTGTGAAAGAAAATCGCGTCACACGGATTTTTCGTTATGTGGATGATTTCTTGGTTCTGTGCAGAACAGAGGATTCAACGGACTTTGAGCGACTCAAGGATAGCGTACTGGAGACCTTTCGCAAAACCTGCCCAGAGTTGAAATTCACCCACGAGCTTCCAGCCAAGGATTCGCTGCAATTCCTGGACTTACGCCTTGAATTCCAACCCGGACACTTATGTTGGAGGTACGAGCCTAGGGCGAAGAAACAGTTTCTCCCTTTTTCATCAAGCCATTCAAAGACCGTGAAAAGGGCAATATCGAGTGCTGCTCTCTTGTCAGCTCTGAAGAAATCGTGTGATCATCAGATGGAGACAAGTTTTCGGCGGCAGATTGATAGGCTAAAACATGCGGATTACCCCGTTCCGATGCTCAGCAGCGTAGCTGAAAGCTTGCTGCGGAAAGTGAAAGGAGTGCAAGCAAGGAAAGGTGGACTTGAAGAAGGCAATGAAAGGGAGAAATTAGCAGTGGTTCCGTATGTTCATGGATTGACCCACAACCTCATGAAGATTGGCAAGAGGCACGGGGTCCGGGTTGTATGCTCTGCACCGAACAAGGCAATGAGCTTGTGTGCCCGAGTCAACAGGCAAAAAAAGCAGCAATGCCAGATCGCACACCGAACAAGATTCAGCGAGTGTGTCAAAGGTGTGGTTTATAATATCCCTCTGGCTTGTGGCAAACAATATATAGGGCAGACGGGAAGGTGCCTTAATGATAGGATAAGGGAACATGCATCATCGCTATCAGGTGCCCCAAGCAGCAATCTAGCCCTGCATTGCAGAGATTGTAAAGAAAACAAAAAAGGAAAAAAAGTGCGCAAGTGTGAGCCCAAGTTGCATGAAGTTCAAGTCATGAAAAGGTTTGCAGACCAAGTGACACGTGAGATCCTGGAGGCATTGGCGATACGGGAAACAGGACAGCGGTGCGTTAGTACACCATCAATCTCTCTATCAAGAAAAGAAATTTCCTTCTTGAACGAACCCCACGGGAGATAAAAGCAAGATCTTTTTGACAAGGAAACAAAAAGCGCGGGTTTTCCAATAAAATTTTAGTTGACAGTCAGCTTCGTCTACGTTCTACGTGTTCCTTTCTGTGTCTGCGTCTTGTTATTTCGGCTGTACCCACCAAGAATTATGAACCAACTAGCTCAGTTTTCTACTCTTTTAACGTTGTACAAATCCGTTATCACTAACTACTGCAGAACTAAAGGCCTATTTCCTTAATTGCCCATTCATGTAAGTTACTCGAACATACAATTTTTAAACACATCCTGGAATTTCTTGAAAGACGCAATGTCCCAAACAATTGCCAGCATGGCTTAAGTCGAGGATTGAGCAGTACTGCGCAGCTAATTGAATTTACGCACAACTTTTGGCAGTCATTAGACTTGATGTGCGAAGGTTGACGGCATTTTGGTTGACTTGTAAAAAATTTTCGACACCGTTCCATGCCCAGAACTCCTCCACAAACTCGACTCTATTCTAAATAATTATTTCCTGGTTGATTGGATATTCAGCCGGCTTCCTCACCCAGTGTTCGCTGTCTTTACACTTCAACTCATCTAGTTTCCCCCCCCCCCCCCCCTCCCTTTGGTTAGTGTTTCATCCGGCGTTCCACAAGGTTGTGTTTTAGGCCCCCTTCTTTTCATGATATATATTAATGATCTGCCACGTTGCGTATCCGTTAAAATTCGTTGTTATACTGATGATTGTATCCTGCATCATAGCGTTAACACACAAGTTCGCCATCAATTGCTTAACGATTCGTTTGCCTAATTTGGTAGCTGGTGCAAAGAATTGCAAATGAAAATTAATTTATCTAAAACGGTTTCCATGTCCTTTTCTAGACGTCCATCTCCTTCACTTTTCAGTTACAATTTTTCACGGTTTAGAAAGGGTAAATGCATTTAAATACATCAGTCGTCATTTTCCTCATGACATGTCATGGTGGAAGCACTTTGTTGTGATATATAACATTTAAACGTCTCGGGTACCTTGATGGTACATTGCGTAAGGCTGGAAAGGATACCAAACTGCTGACATATAAAACACTTATCCGCCCCATTCTTGATTACGGCTGTGTCATATGGAATCCTTGTAAGAAATCCAATATTAAAAAATTACAATCAGTTCAAAACGAATCACTCTTTCACAACTGCGACTGAGATTTTCCCCCTTCTTTCTATATACAGCCTCAGGTATCACAGCACTATCATCTCGCCGCCGCCTAGAATGTTTGAAATTTTTGCACGCACTGGTTCATTCTCAGCGCCTTCCTTCACTAAACAATTATTTGAACTTTAACAAACATTCCAACACTAAAAGTTTCAATAGCTTGAACTTTACTCTACTTTTGTCGCACTGAGGCGTTCGAACACAGCTACTTTCCACTCGCCATTGAGCCCTGAAATTTGCTGCCTGGAAACGTCCGCACACTGCCCATGGAAGAGTTTTTGGCGGTTATCGCTTGTCAGTAGCATTCTTTATTTTATTTGTTTTTTACATGTTTGTATTTTTGATGACACTTTTTTCTCTCCCTGCCCGCTCCTGTGATAGCCTTATCAAGGCTGCAGTATGAGCAGATAAATAAATAAATGAACAAATAAATAAACAAATCAACCAGTGAAATTTGGTGGAAATGCCGATCCTGTTCTTTTGCTGTACCAACATCATCTGACGTATGACGATTCCCATCAGGATTAACAGCATTCGCCTCAGTGTCGCCATTGGCAATTGAGAACATGGTTTGCCTTGCATGTGAAAGTTCAGCGTGAAGGTAACTTCCTTTTTGCGGCATTCGTTTGAGTTCACAGCTAGAATTGAATGAAAGTAAATGCGTGAACTTCGTAAACTTTTCCACTTAACATGCAGGTAAAAGCCCGCGTATAAGAATAATAATTTAAACTACGAGGACCAGCCGCGGTTCAAAACTTCCGTTAGTGCAAAAAAAGTCCTCAAGGACAGTTCATACAGCTATAACGTGTTGCACAAAGCAGCAGAGAGTTTTCGGTGGCTTCAGTGCGCACATGGGCAGAAACGCGTGGCCAATAATACGGGAAGCATTTGCTTGTTGCACTCATCCTGAAGGCAAGCGGACGCTTTCATCCTTCAGACACGGCATTTACAAATTGCAACTGTAAATCACCTTGCTGTACTGGCCGCCGGAAATTATGAAAACAACTGCGATTAAAAAGTGCCGTCAGGACCATTGCCGATGCTCAGTGAGTGATAATCGTTCTGGACATCATAAATTGTCGAAGAAAACGAGCACCAGAGCATGCAAAACACAGGACAACCCTATTCTGGTCTTCATTTCTTGGGCCATTGTATTCCTTTTACGATGTCTGTTCACCAACTAGCTCAAAATAAAGTGTTGCTATAGCCGATCTCGCTGCGCACTTCTCGCGGAGGGATTCCGCTGAAGATCGAAACAGCTTACAAAGTCCACCTTTGTAATTTGTTTGAATGTTTTCTAATAGAAATAAACATGTACTACTCAGTAGCACGAAAACGAGTTTAGTTTGGGGAGACGTGACAAGTTTAGTCGAGCAGGAAATGTGTGTCACTTCGTGGTGGAGGCAGCGTTCTCATGCACGATCGTGTTTTCGAACTTTGCTACAACGCAGAAAGTGGCACACACAGAAACATGACAAACGCATTTCTCGCATTAAAAACTGTAAGTGTAAGAATATAGGAAAAGTTTCAGAAAAAGTACGGAAACTACTCTTTTTCAGAAAACTTCGCAAATTTAAAAAACCTTGTAGTGAGGCTATATTTCATTTTTCCGTTGTGCATAATTTCAGATGCTGGCTTCAGGTAATTTGAAAAATATAAAGAGTACATACCTATTCCTATGTCACACTGATCTACACAGCTAATGTGATCGCAGACAAGTCATCTTAGTATGTATGTGGATTGTGCAGTAGGATTTTTCTACAAGTATCTTAGTAATGCAGGGCGTTCTATTGTGGCCAGAATGGAAGATGCTTAAATGGCCGTCTGCAGGAGCATAAAAAAAGACTGGTAGAATTACAACGCAGCTAAACCCAGTAGAAGTGCGAAATCAAGTGTTTAGCCTGGTTAGCTCGCAGTTTTGCTTTGCTGGGTCGTTGGCACATCTGGCGACGATATCATTTCGATATTAGTATTGCAATGCACAGCGCGAGAGTGTGTATATTAGCTCGATAGTAGCAATAGTGGAAAAAAATGGCTGAGGCATAGCTAAGGTTAAGCCTAGTCAGATGCGAAGCATATTGATGGCTAGGCTTGGTAATACATGACTTTCCTTGGTTGAATACTTGGTCATTTTAATACAACCACTAGAAGCCTTCGTCGTGGGGGAAGACAACGGCATGGCGACAGCGGAACGCCGACTAACCCCGAGACGCGCGTTGGGTGAGCGCCTGGATTGCCACGGAAGCCGCGTCCTCCTGCCCGGTGGAGCGAGCGTTTCACCTACACCGAGTGTGAACGCGCGTTCGAAATGCGCGGGAGTGTGACGTCGCCATACCACGTGATTCACACGGCGTGCAACCACAGCGACGGCACAAGTTGGAGCCCCGTCTCTCATCTGTCGTGACGTCATTGTGTCACGTGGTGTGCACGGCGTGTAACCGTCACGAAGGGCTTGGGTTACCTATTTTAATATGCTTCGCATAAAAACCGAAAGGTACGAAGTGCATACCGCGAGAGTGTGCTGCAGTTTAACGCGAGGCGGGATTGGCTGCCTGTGGAGAAAAATTGTGTTGTGCCATATGATCTATTTATGTTGCTGGGACTATTTAGTCTCTGGAAGAGCCGCATGATGGGCCGCCACGCCGAACTACCACAGTCCTCGAAATCTTTGTTTCGTGAACAATGCGCTTTGGTGCGGGGAGTGTAAGCTGCCCTGCAAGAGCCGCCTAGCTGGCTCCCCTATCTGGATGCATGTGTGCCTCCCACACTTTTGATGTTATGGAAGGTGGGTTCATGCGGGGGTATGGTAACCGGGTGTTTTGTGACGTAAGCATGCTTAATTTTTCTTTTCGGCACTATTTCCATGGAATAAAGAAAAAAAAGCTGCGGCGGTAACATACTGCTTTCGTGCAGTGGCCAGCGAAGTTGATCTGTTCGCGGCGCCCCGGGTTCGAGCGCCAGTCGCGGCAGTGTTAGCTTTAGTAATTTTTTTTTGGACCATGTCCTCCTCAAGGCGAAGTTTCACGCAAACTCGTTGAGCCAGTTAGAGCTCGTGAAGTAATGCTTTCGTACTGAAAAATTCAGCCTCAAAGGTTGGTTGGTTGGTTTATGGGGTTTAACGTCCCAAAGCGACTAATTTAAGGCAGACAGCTGGGCTAGTTGGTGTTTAGATTGAGAGGACATAGTAGTAGCGCTTAAAAACAAGGACGACAGGGTAGAGAAAGAACTAACGCCTGTGCTGTCTTTCTCTACCCTGTCGTCCTTGTTTTTTAAGCGCTACTACTATGTCCTCTCAAAGCGACTAAGGCTATGAGAGACGCCGTAGTGGAGGGCTCCGGATATTTCGACCACCTGGGGTTCTTTAACGTGCACTGACATCGCACAGTACACGGGCCTCTAGAATTTCTCCTCCAAAGAAATTCAGCAGCCGCGGCCGGGATCGAACCCGCGTCTTTCGGGTCAGCAGCCGAGCACCATAGCCACTGAACCACCGCGGCGGCCAGCCTCAAAGGCGTCAGTGACGTGCGCAACTGTGTGGGCACACGGGTCATAATGCAGGTATTGGAGGTAAGCTGGGCGTGGATTGTGCAATTGTGCCGTCAGTGGCTCTTTCGAAAAAAAAAAAAAGATTGGCTACCTTCGCCCAGATGGGGCCAACATGACCTTTTGGGCATTTGTATTGTTTTGCAATTTCTGCCCATTATGATTTCACTTTTATTTTTCCTTCAGATGTACTTTTATCTCGGCTGAACTTTCTAGCAAACTTTAGCTGCATGTGTGCGCTACGCCTATTGCCTTATTCTTTCCTTGTCTCCTCGAACGTTCTACGCTAATTATGAGCCTTCAGCTTCCACTATTGCCTAACTCAAGCGATCATCATGCTGAATCAGCAGCGACCCTGAGACCGAACATGAGCATGCTGCAGAAAAAAATCTTAACTCTACCATAGTCTTGAGCGGGATGCGAGCCAGTGCCGGTGCAAAAAAAAAAAAGCATCTGCTTCCTGATGTCGCAGTCCACTCGACAGTCACCGCAGCTTCTCGCGCTGTGTTCTAATTGGTAGTCTCTTGTTCTGCGTGTTTTAAATAACTTTCCTCATCTTTTATTCCCTAGTTCGGCACTTCGGAACGCTGGGAAATACCCAGCAATTCTGGACAATAGCATTTTTGATTGGAAAACGATTTGTGAACGTACTTTTTTCACATAATGTAAGATTTCATTATAACAATCAATATATCCGCAGATAACCCGACGGCAGTCTTGTATTTTTTTCTATTCACGTTTTTGCTATCGTCAAAAGCGTTCCCCATTGGTTTTCTAGGGTAGTCGATGCGATTGATAGAAACCCTTTAAAAGAAAGATTTTACTGCATATCAGAATAATACACCATTACCTTCAATATTTTCTTGGCAGTGTCTTTGCATTTTTTCATTTTTTAAATTTTTGCACGAGAGCTGGACCAGGAAAGCAACGCTTCCGCCGTCGCAAGGAATGGATACGGTGAAGTCGAGAGATAGAATGGGTTTTCTATGTCGTCAACGCCAACTTTCTATAGCCACACACGAATGTAAGAAGGCAGCCTAACGCGTCCTTAAGGCCGAGGAAGAGCAGGCGAATGCTATCGCACGCCAAGCAATGAAAGCAGCGAGGGGAGCTGAGTGCACTGCCTGGCGCAGAAAAGATAAAGGGCTTACGCGGCGGCGCTAGAGTACCAAAACCGACGCCGGACGCCGACTGTCCTGTTCAGAATGAAGAGGAGCGGGTAATAGAGGCAGCTCCTCAAGCCTCGAAAGAAGCCAGAGAGACCGTGCGCGCTGCTCACGTCTGAGAAAAACGGGCAAAGGCGGCGGCCCGGCCAGGTTCCAAAGTACCTGGTAAACGCTCGAGAGCAGCTATCGCCATCTGCGAGCCGTCCTAGAAAGTGCGACGCCTTTTCCTGCAGTGCATTTCATGCTTACGCGGGATCTCGATGACGGGATATAGACTGCAATTTTTATTTGGCTGTCATGATTGAGGCCCTGTCCACTTGAAAGGGTGCATCGGACATGAGGCGGGATTTGCTAAGAAGGGCTCCGATTTTTGTTACATGTTTGTCTTGGTCAGAATTTTAAAAAAGTTGATGCAAATGTGTTAATTAGCGCTCGAGTGTTCAGGGACTGACTAAGTGACATGGCTCCGAAGGAATGCGAGCCATCTTCCCGAACCGAGGCAGAAGAGGTGGAGTTTCGCGTCCAGCGTTAACCGGTTTATGTTCAGTGTGTTGAGAGAGACAGACCCATGAATTCAGGCAACACAACTAAAATAACAACAACAAGTATACTCCGAGGAAAACACACACGGGCAAATCAAACACGTCGTTACATTAATTAAGGAATACGAAGTCACAGCTGCTAACAGAGCAGTATGTGTACGTATTTACTCTCTGGTGCTGGAGTACATACATATTACACACACTCGATTCAAATTAAAGGAGACAGATGGATAGTAAAACGGAGCGAAAAAGTTCATATGGAAGGAAAGTATAAAATAAGCATGCAGTGATATGGGTCGCAGCGGCAGTCCGCTCACCACAACACGGAGCGGTTCAGGAAGGCGGAGGTCCTTCCGGAACAGCAGGAGGATTGTCGTGGGAGATGCGGTGTCGTCGGCTTGTAGGGTCCCGGGAGTACTCGGCGGCGTTTCTACCCCCCGAGGAGTAAACCGGAGCGGGTAACGGGTAGGCTTTGTAGGCTTTGTGGTGGACGCCAGATACCCTAGTGTCTTTTGTTCACCAATCACCTCTCTCGTCCAACATCGCACACGTACACACACCACTTCGGCAGTGCTTGGCCTTCATGTCGCCGTGGGATGAAAGCCACTTTGGTTTTGGCCCTGGTTTGGCTCGCCTCAGCACCGAACAAATACGTCACAAACAGAAAAAAGAGACACGTGCGCCCTTACTTCAGTACTGCTAGGTGTCAGATTAAAGGCAGAAATGAAAAATACAAGCAAAACAAGCCTCACGTATAGCCTGTTCTGTATCTGGTGGCTGAACCGAGGAAACAAGAAAAGCGAATACCATGTGCCCGTACACGTACACGACGGAGAGAACTGCTTCACAAAGTTCAAGGTACATCACGAGAAGCCTAAATATGTTTAATTAAGCATGACATTATGCATGCATAATTGCTGCCACTGCCAATGCCTCCAAAAGCATTAGGCCATACCATCTAAAACCCGCTGCGATGGCGCAGTGGCTGACTGTTCTGCTGCTAAACCCAAAGCCGTGGGAAGCAATCCTGGCAGCAGCGGAAATTCGGAAATTACGCACGTTACGGAAATTTAAAAACGCCCACGTCCTATGCGATATCAGTGCGCATCAAATAACACCAGGTGATCGGAACTGACCCGGAGCCTTGCACTTTGGTACGTCTTGTAGACCACGTGCAACGCTGGTACTTTGAACTACACGTGCCAGCTGTTTACTGCATAAGAGCACATTACTTGGCCGTATTAAAGACGGTGTCTGAAATAGCTGTCGGCAGTAGGCAAGAGCATTGAATGCAACCTCGCACGGTGTGCAGTGGTTGCGTGACCACTAAGAAAAGAGTCCAGTGAGTTGTCAGTCCTTGCGGACATTAGATTACGGCAAATATGGCTATATTCGCAAAGGGCGATTAAGGCAGAACCTGCCGCGGCCGGGAGAAAACCTGGGAGCTCAGGTACTGAGCCGTATTTTCTGGGAACCCATGCTTTCGCATTCCTCCACGTAAGCAGACTTATGTGTCCTCAGAATTTTGGCGCGTTGTTGATATGGGTGTCGATTGGAACACTGACTGCTTTCGAACTGGTCGTTTTTATAACCACTGAAAGCAACGTACTCAAAGGAGTTGTGGCTTGGTGTGGTTCACGGCTGGGTGTTTGTGCGCTAGCATGAAAAAAATTCCGCTGACGTGAAGCACCGCGAAACTAATGGTGTGCTCGTGTGATATAGAGCTAAAGCCAGGTCCTGACCAAATCCACCAAATCTTGGAAACTGTCGATAGGCTTCAGATAGCAGTCACTCATAATAATGAGCACGAGAAGAAGATTGAGTCGCAACTTGAAGCAGCCTTGTCGGAATTATATGACATTAAGCACAGAGTATCAAGACTTGAGGAAAAATTTAGCGAATTCAGTCGACTGGCTAAGGAGGTGAATGCAATGAAGTCTAGTGTAGCTGTCCTGAGATCAGAAATTAATGAGAAACAACTAGTGAGGGTTCGGCTGATGTTGCTGATGATCTGAACAACCGACTTCGCACAAACAAAGAAACAAGCTAATAATTAAAGGCGTACCTGAGGCTGAATCGGATTCCTATGATGACAGATAGTGTATCGTAAGAACATTTTTTCACGTCCACGTGAAAGTCGAAGCTCCCGAAATCAAACAGGCCCATCGTACTGGGAAGTGCAGGCCTAGATATCACCACTCAATCATTATTATGTTTCTGAACTTGAAAAGCAAGAATGCCATTCTAAGAAATGCCCACAAGCTGAAAGATCTAACTTGAGGTAAAATGTGACTAGAGGAGGAGTTTTCACTAAAAGGTCAACTCGTTCAGAAAAAGTTGAGGGAATTCGCGAAGGTGAACAAAGGTGAATGCACGTACAGTTTTGCCAAAGACATACTAAAATTCAGTGCCAGTATCTACAGATATGGCGCAACCGATGACCGTGTCGTAATATTAAAACAAAGCCGGCGTTGTCCTGACGGTGATCACATGCAGTTCTTTCAGAACCAACTAAGTTAGGACACTTGCTCCGTTACCTTATCTTCTTGCAAACTTCCCCAGCCTTTTGCCAAGTCAAGATGATTTGCTGCCGCTAGTTTACACGAGCGGTGCGAATGTCATCTTGAGCAGAAATTCGGAGCTTAATCTAACCATCTCAGAATCGGAAATTTCATTTTCTGACGCATTTACAATTCATAAAAAAGAATGTATTTTTGCCAAAGGGGGCTTGTGTAATAATTGCTATGATGAATTCTTTTCCGTCTCCTCTAGTCCCTGTAGACTCAGAGCTTGAACTGCTATCCGTGAATATCAGACTGGGCTTTTAAAACATTGTAGTTGGCGTCTGCTACAGGCCACCTAGTTCCCGTCCTGATTACCAGGTAGTATTCACGGTACTGGCGCTAAAGCGCAATAACTGAGGCCAAATGGTGTTTGAATTCGAGCGGGTGTTTTTAATTATTCGGGCGTCAACTGGACAACTCACCAGCGTTTATAAAAGTGAATGCGTAAAAATGCTCGATAATGATGAAATATTACTTTTAGAACAATTTGTGATTTTCCCAACTCGTGACACTACTATGTTGAATCCGTTTTTCACGGCCCGCTCTAAATACTTTGTAATAATGGTTACAAAATAAGTGACCATTTTGCTGTTTCCACTAGTCTTTCTCTGCTTGTCGAAAAATGTAATCGTGCAGAAGAACAAACACATGATTACAAAGGGCAGACGTGCAAACCCTGACGTCAGTGGTGGTCGATTTCCAGCTTATTATCCTGATGGGTTTGAGGAAAGGTCGGGCAAGGACAACCGGGTATTGTTTCATGGCAATCTGCTTGAGTGTCGAGCTGCATGCGTACCGGTGTTGCAAATCGCTCTTTGTTATCGAAATTACTGGTTCACAACAATAATAAAACGCAGTATACACAAAAACAAAGGCTTATGGTATAGTTTATGGCGTTTAACTTCCCTAAGCGACTTTGGATATTAGGGACGTCGAAGTGGAGGACTCCGAAAAATTTTCGCCACCCGGGATTCTTCAACGTGCGCCGACATCGCATTTGGCATCCATCGAAATACGACCGCCGCGGCCGGGATCGAGCTCGTGTCTTTCGCGTCAGCAGCAACTATAACCACTTAGCCAGCATGGCGGTTCAAAGAAACGCTTATACCGATGTGCAGCCTGCTCAATTAAGTCTTATGTGTGGCCTCTTCGCATGAAAAAAACCGGTAAAGGAAGCTAAAATGCTTGCGTTCACACTGAGTTCAGTTAATTACGTTCAAGTTCCCTCGTAAAGCAGCATTACATGATGGATAGGCATTTATCCGAGGAAAAACATCTCGTGATAAGTAGCCATTGAACAAGATGGTGAATTAAATCTGTAACACGAAGATGGGCCCGTGGTAGCAGTCACGTAAGGGGGAAGGCCTTCCAGTCTGCGGCAGTCCGGAAGAAAAATGAAGCTGTGAATGCAGTGGTTCGAGCTTGGGGGCGCGCAACTTGAAACTTATGGCTGGTGCGGTGAGAAACGCGGGCTATCGCTCTGATGTATGGTGTCTGATAAAGCAAAGAAAAGAAGAACTTATGATACAAATACAGGCTGGCAATGCGGCGTCGACTAGAGAGCGTTGACAAGACGGATTCCGATTTTTAGGATGAAACGCTGACGTCATACGAATATAGGATATGAATGAGTCTTGTAGCGCGATTTTGAGGCAATTCTAATGACTTGATATATGATTGATCCGGGCTCCAAATGAGCGACGGGTATTCAAGTTTCGGTACAAGTGTCTTGTACGCGAGTAGTTTAACATGTGGCGATGCGTTTCGGAGGTGATATTTCATAAAGCCTAAGGTTTTGAAGTGAAAAGCTTCATTACGCGCTCGTGAACACCGCACTTCGCGTGAGCCGGAGGCTAGATTTGCCACTTCTGCGCATGCGCGAAACCGAGCGACGTCACGCGCAGCGCAGGTGGCCGCCGACTCCGTAATAAAAAAAAGAATAAAAATAAGCCCAGAAATGAGAATAAAAAAGAAATGAAAGAAATAAAATATCAGAAATAAAAAATAAATAAAAGACAAACAGTGCGCCAGGAAACTCTCATATCTCGGTGGACACCCGAACCGCGCCGTAAGGACCGTGAGGAAAATGAAATTAAATGAAAATTGGTTTTAAGGAAAGGAAATGCCTGTCTCTCATACCTTGGTGTACACCCGAAAAGAATGGACACCACAGTACATGTCTTTAAAGCAACCTTCGAAGACAGCACCGCATTCAATACACGCGCGTCTCCTCCTCCGCCTCCGTACAGTCAGTGTGTGGACGGCCGTACGCCTCCACCGTTATCGTGGTTCTCCCAGTGCATTGTGCGCGAACTGCGACAGCCATGACGTCAAACCAAACGTAACTGAACCTTTCGCTTGTATGTCCTGGCTTAACCACAGCTAAGCCACTGCCAATTTTATTAGATGCAAAGATGATATTGGTAACATGTGCGCGCCCAGAGAGGTCGTTACGGCTAGGTGCTTATAAGAGTGAACTAGCTTTAGTGGCGCGTTAGCGATACTGTAAGGAAAGAGAAAAGGACTAAGGCGGGGGGGGGGGGGGGGGATATGCATTTACATTTAGAGGCGTTAAGGGTCATTATAGAATTCGTGCACTATTCTAGAAGACTGTTAAGATCGTACTGCCGAGTGGCTTGATCAAAGGCGTTACTGATAGTACGGTTAATGACGCAGTCGTCTGCAAACACGCGTATATTAAGGGGACACTGTGAAGCAAGTCGTGAGATGAAGTGAGTGCGAGGTAACAGCGGACCGAAAACGGCTCCTGGGGGACGCCACAAGTTACCGGAAGGAGGCTAGACAAATTATTATTGACAAGGACCTTTTGCGAACACTTAGTCAAAAATTCCTCAGTTCAGGTTAGAATGTTAGGGTCCAGGTTTAGCAGTTGAAGTTTTAATGGCGGGTGACGGTGAGATACATTATTGAAAGCTTTAGCAAAATCTAAGCAAATCTGTTAGTTTGTATATTGGAGTTAAGATTGGCATGTAAGTCACGAATGAAAAGTGCCTGCCAGCTGCATTTTGCAAGAGAAGCCCTTCCGGAAACCATGTTGTGAGAGGTGAAAAAAGTGATTCGGGTCAAGGAAGGGGCGATTTGAGAGTAGATGACATGTTCCATGATATTGCATGGTACCCTTGTAATGCGAAATGGCGGTAATTTAGCGGATAATTTGTGTTCCTTGATTTGGAGTTCATGTTGTCAATGCCAGGTGATCATGACAGCTTATTTTTTTCCATGACGGATGTAATTCCGTCCGTAAAAAATATGATACCTGGCATGGTACATTCAATGTTGGCAATCAGCAAAGAACAAAGCGCTTCATTTTTTTTTTCGTGAAACCTGTCAGAAATGCTGAATTAAACGTGTGGCCACATCCGGTATCAGTAATTGCTTCGTGTGTTTCATTGGTGATGGTGATAGAGCGATCTGGATGAGGGTTTAGTACCTTCCATAACTGTCTTAGGTTAATAGATAACAAACTTGCGAGTTTAGAATCGCAGACAGAACGGTTTGCGCTGTAGATCGCAGTAAGATATGCGTTTTCAGCTTCATAGTATGTTTCTCAACGACATGAACCCATGTTATCTTTAGGTGCTCGATAGAGGCACTTTTTCTTATTTTCTTTTCTTTTTAGAGAGTCTGTAAACCACGGCTTTTGGTGAGTGGCGCGAAGATTGCTCGTTGGGATTAATTTCTTACTTAAATCAGTAAGCTTTTTCTGAAACTCGACCGGTTATCATGAACCGAGTGAATCTAGAATGCAGTTTCTAATGTAGGAAAGAAGGTGTTAAGCCCGTGGTTTATGGCGTCATAGTTGCCTTTCTGGTAGAACTTTATTGCGTTAGTGTTTGGTGTTACACAAAAGCATAATGTTAAGGTCATTAATTAAGGTTAAGGTCATTAATTCTTAGAAGTTAAGTAATTGATGTCAGAGAATTAAGGTTATTAGATAGAATTAGATCTAAAATGTCTGCAGATTCCGGTGTGACGCCCATTGGATCTGAGGTTAACTAGGTGGGAGTTAAAGCAGATGTCAATAAAATTTACTGTCTCTGCTGGGCCTGCTATTGAAGAAGACGATAGGTAACACCAGTCTTAAGTTAGGAAAGTTAAAATCCCCGAAAAGGATAGCAGCTTTTGGGTGGCCGGCTGTAAGTGGTACCATACCGTTGTTCAGCTCGTCGCGCAATTCTGGAGTGGCAAGCGGGAGCCTGTAGCAAATGCCCTGGAATACTGTTACTGGAGGCGCGCGGCATAATATCTGCTAAATTTTAAGCATTGATTTAATATTAACAAAAGAGCATGAAATCTGCCAATGAACTGTTATAAAAATGCCGCTCTCTCCAGAGCCTTTGAGGTCATCTATAAACGCGGAAGTTGGGCAGTTCTGCCACGACTTCGGTATGAGATACGTCACTGTTGAGCCATGGTTCTGTTAAAATTTGTTAGTTGCTGCTTGTTGTTGATATGATGTTAGATACGCGATGCACTTTGGAATAAAACTGCGCGCATAAGTGAAGATTGCAGAAAATCAAAGGTCTTTTCTGGCGGAAGGCCTTGGTTGTTTCTAGCTTTGTAGACATTGGGGCGTTTTCTACGCGACTTATATTACCGGAATTTGATGCATTGTCAAAGGCATATCGTTTGGGCCCAATTAAAATGGTTTTTTACCGTAAAGAATATGGCCATAATACAGATTAAGCAAAGGAAAGGTTTCTAATTTAACGCGAAATTGACCCTAAAGCATTTTGGAGGGTTGTAAACCCCAGCTCTTTTAGCACTCTCCAGGCTTTCAGTATAGATGACATGCCTTTCGAGAAGCCCCTTTTGGCGAATCAATTTATTAAGTTTTAGCACCGGTTTTCCCGATGGAAACCCTTTTTTCGACAAAGGCATTTTAGAATCTGTCAGTCACTTCAAAAATGACCGCTGTTTCTTGCCATGGGGTTTAGTGTGCCATTGACCGTTTGCCGTCAAACTCTAGTACCAGACCGAATGTTATTGCGACAGATTTACTAAAGCTAACCAAGCACATATCCGGACGATGCTATGAAAACTATTCCAGCAGTCCCTCGCAACTGGTAATGTCCTTGAGGACTGGAAACTGTCTTATGTCATTGGTGACTTTGAGTGTAGAAATAAAAATTCGGTTCACAATTACAGCCCAATCTAACTCACTTGCGTACTCCTGTAAGCTCATAGAACAAATCATATCATCCAAAATTATGCAGTTTCTATGCTCATAGTTTTTATTCAAACCAGAGTGGGTGCTAGTGCGAATCACAGCTGTTTGACCTAATTACTGATTTTTACCAGTCTGATTATTCGTTTCAACTCATCGATGTCATCTTTATTGGTATTGTTAAAAGCTTCGGCAGCTTTCATCATCGGTTATCTATGAACTTAATATATTGAATTTATCCACTGGGATCATGAATTGCATCAAGGATTGCATCCAGGATCATCAATAGCGTCAACTAATTGCTTTCAGTCGGTTGGCATTAATAAAAATGCATCCGCTTCTCAGTCAAATCGGGAGTACCTCAGGGCTCCACCTAAGAGCAGGTTCTTTTTCTCATCTACGCAAATGACTTGCATTATAACACCAGCCCTGGAATTCGCTTGTTCGCAGACGATTTCGTCATTTATCATCTCATTAAAAACTCTCATGGCCAGAGGACCTTGCAGGATGGCCTAAACGTTATTTTGGCTTAGTTTACAGTATGACAAACGCCATTAAATTGCGTGAAAACCAAAATACTAATGTTTAATAAAACAGACACATGTCACCTCACACCGGCCTGTCGCGGCCACAGTTGTTCAAGTTAGCGGCTGAGATTTCCTCCTTGTGTTTCCCAGTGAAATGCATTTCTGTAGGCGCCGAAATAGAGGTAGAGATGGACCGGCGCTCAACGAGAGTGGTCGCATCCTCGACGCCGCTGCAGTGTGGCGAGCCCAGTGCACGAGTGCGCAAAGTGCAACCGTGCGCCACGGATGAAATGTCTTGCCTGTAAATTACTTCACCAGTGCAGAAACCTAACCTTTCGGTGCAGTTACCGAAGAGTTTTGACAAAACGGTGAGATGCTGGATGAAATTGTATTCTGTGGCACCACCATAACCCGGTCATTTACTCACACCTGAGCAGACTGCAAAAATGGGGATGAGAAGAAAATGATCGCCTCTACGCTGCATTCAGAGATCCACCACCGATATGCTCGTTTTGAAAGCCCTGCTATATGGCACCGGTGCTAAACATAATATGTAAGAGCACTTAGCGAAGCAGCTATAGCGTTGTTTTCATGTGATTGACGCACTGACAATAAGACCTAAATTATAAAAATATCATCGTAATCAGACGTAACTTTTCTAATATCCAGTTTTCGATCGCAACTTTTCGAACTCCAAACTGCTGCACTACAGCCAATATTGTCGGTGTAAGGTATGCTTTAGCCTTTGTCACTCGAGGCTCTTTGGTTGAAAACCAAAACGAAATGATAGTAATTAACAAAAATTTAACAAAATGCTAGCTTGAGATCTCGCTTGTTTTCGTTATACATTAAATGACTAACATTTCTGAGGGGGCTAACTAACGTGCAAAAATTACCCACCTTGGTGGCTCAGCAGGGATGTCACCACCGATATCAGCCCATTAAGCAGAAAGGGTCACAGAGCGGAGCTCTGCGGCATGACCATTTCAACACGAGGGGAAGCGGAGAGAGCCCCTGAAACGCGAACACGCCCTGTGCACCCGCTCAAAAAGCCATGGCCATAGCGCAACAGGCGCCCGCTCACCCGCGACTACTTAGCCCAAAGCCGTGGGATCAAATGCTCACCGCGGCGACCTCATTTTGACGGAAGTGGAATGCAAAAGCATTCCCATGGTGTGCAATGTCAGTGCACGTTATAGAACCTCGAATGACCCAACTTAATCCGGATTCCTTAGCTACTGTTTCCTTTACAGTCCACGTGCGGTTTCGGGATGTTGCACCTCACATATATTTAAACCATCTTCTCTTCCCTGAAAAGTATAATGTACAAGTATATGTATAAAGTATAATCAAGTTAATTCAGCTGCCGAGCCCGCAGTGCTGTACTTGTATTGTTGTTGAATGCTTTACTGTTGTCCATTCGTTACTTATGCAATCCGGTGACATTGAAACTAACCCTAGTGCTGACAATGCCGCCATACTTGCAGAACTACAGAATATAACAGTGGGATAAAGCACGTTAATCAACTAAGTAAAATACCTCAGCAGCAGGTTAGTAGCGACAGACAAATCGATCACCGAATTAAGGAAGCGCATTACCAAATTAAAAACCCACTATCAGGACCTCGAATCACTTAAAACAGAAGTTGCATCCATTAAGACTGATGCCGCCACGTCGGCGAGCGAAATCAGTAACCTCGAATCCAGAGTAGACGATGCCGAAAACCGGTCGCGCCGTAACAACCTGCTATTTTATGGCTTAACTGATACTAGCTCAAAGGAAACATCTTCTGAGTCTGAAGAACTGGTCGCCCGCCTTTGCACTGAAAATTTGGACGTCACCATAAATCCAAAAGAAATAGAAAGAGCACATCGTCTTGGCCGTCACTCAAGTGAACGATGTCGACCCATTATCGTTAAATTCACTTTCCATAAGACAAAAGAATCTATCCTAAAAACGCCCGCAAACTAAAAGGCATCGACTACAGCATAGGAGAAGACTTTTCACATTCTGTCCGTAAGGCGCGCAAACACCTACTACGTTTCGCGAAAGAAACATCAGATAAATACGCACCGCGCTTTAAAACGCTGCACATAGGTCCGAAATCATTCGATGATTTGACGGAAGGGGTAAAAGAAGTGCCGTAGCAATCACACTCTACTCGCTCTAAAGCAACTCCCCGACAGCACACCCCCGGAACTAATCTTACCTTATCGGCAGTATTTACTAACATATGAAGCTTTTTACAGAAACGCGAAATCGCATTTAGTATTGTCTTATCAACCAACAGCACCCTTCTCATTCTTAGAGAAACGTTGCTTACAGAGAATATCAGTGATACCGAAATTTTAGCTGCGTCGCCCAACTGTAAAGTTTACCGTAAAGACCGGAAGAGAGCCCGTGGTGGTGAAGTGTTTATAGCCGTACATCAGCAGTTTTCGGTATCATTAATCAATGTAGATTTTAACTTAGAACTGCTATGGCTTCTCTGCTACGCTGCCCCCCGAACTGTGCTGATAGGATGCCGACCCCGGCGGCCTCATTTTGACGGAAGTGGAATACAAAAGCATTCAGGCGACAGGCCACCGCACAATGATCCGGACTTTTCCTCCAAACTAAACAATGTGTTGAGCGAACTGACATCATCATATCCTAACGCAGATATTGTTCTTTTTGGTGATTTCAATTTCCCCCCTATTGGCTGGAGTAAAAACACCTCCGTGACAAATTCTTCAGAAGCAAGAAATTTCGTCGATGTCTGTCTTAACTTCAACCTTACTCAGCTAATATTAGAGCCAACGCGCATTGCGCAGAATTCCGCCAACACTCTAGATCTGATATTAACCAACAACCCTGATAGCGCAACATGCACTATAATACCTAAGGGAAATAAGTGATCATACATTCATTCATGCTACCTTCAGCTTTACACCCATGCTTCGTCAAGTTTCCAGGAAAACAATTCGTCTTTATGGAAGAGGTGATTTTCAAGCAATATATGAAGAACTAACTGCTTTTTTTTCAACTTATGAAACCAATTTCAACAGAAAGTCTCTTCACGAAAACTGGACAATTTTCAGGGCCAAAGTTAAAGAATTAACAATCAAGTACATCCCGGCGAGTAGTTTCCGTGAAAACCAGCAAAAACCGTGGTTTACTATGGCCCTGAAACGCCTGGAAGACAAGAAAAAGCGTCACTATCGGGCAGCAAAGCCAGGCATCATGAGAAAAGTGCTACAGTGCCGAAGCTGATTACCTTGCTGCTATCCGCAACGCAAAACGCACCTTTTTCCACTCTGAGTTGCCAAATATGCTAATAAACAATCCTAAAAATTCTGGAATGTAGTAAACCCAAAGAAAACGCGCACAATCGTTCTTACTAACGACATGGGTCAAACCATCGGCGGTTGTGAACGCACTGACATTTTCAATAGAGAATTTTCAACTGTTTTTGCGAAAAGTGTGATTTACCTGCTAACGTGTTCATAAATTCCTTCACAGCATCAACCATAGATCCAGTTTTTTTCTTCGCAGATGGTATATCATCTCATATCGAAAATATCAAGCTAACGTCATCAGCCGGGATCGATGAAATTAACTTGAAATTCCTGAAAAATACTAAGCACATTTCCGCGGCCTACTTATCACTATTGTACTCTCAGTCTCTCTCTTCAGGTAACATACCGGGCGACTGGAAAGTGGGAAAGGTCGTCCCAATCTTCAAGTCTGGTAATAAAAACTCGCCCTTAAATTATCCACCCATTTCCCTAACAAGCATTCCTTGTAAAATCATGGGGCATGTATTTATTATCAAGTCATGAACTTTCTCGATTCCAACAATTTCTTTCATTCATCACAACATGGCTTCCGTAAAAACCTTTTCTGTGAGACACAACTGGCTACATTTATTCATGACTTACATGCTAACCTCGACTGCAACCAACAGACTGACGCTATCTTTTTAGATTACACAAAAGCCTTTGACAAAGTATCACACCAGAGATTACTGCTTAAGCTGTCTTCCCTAAATATTCACCGTAGCATTCGAAACTGGATTAAGGAATTTTGAACAAATCGAACCCAATTTGTCATAGTTAATAACGAATTTTCTGATTACATTCCAGTAACCTCAGGCATCCCCTAAGGATCAGTGCTCGGACCGTTATTATTCTTAATATACATTAATGACTTGCCCCTCCGCGTATCATGTCACATTCGTATGTTCGCAGATGATTGCGTCATTTACCGCACTATCAATAACTCTTCCGACCAAGAAGCCCTCTTGAAGTCACCTAACTAACGTTCAGAAATGGAGCGACATGTGGGCGGTGACACTTAATCCTCCGAAATGCAAGATTAGATCCTTCACCCGTCACACTAAACCATTTATTTTTACGTACAATATAGCCCAAAACCCAATAGGAGCAGTTGACTCATTTGAGTACTTAGTAGTCACGCTATCTTATGATTTATCTGGGCGCACACATATTTCGAATGTAATATCATCCGCGAATAAAACGCTAGGCTCTTTGAAACGCCACTTTCGTCACGCTCCCCAACAAGTTAAACTCCAGCTGGCTTACCAATCGCTAATGAGACCGAAACTAGAATATGCATCCCCTATATGGAATCCAAATCAAATATACCTCATAAATGCTCTCGAATCCGTCCAGAACCATGCCGTTAGATTCATTCAAAATACCTATTCATACCAAGACAGCGTGTTGTCTTTAAAAGCAGAATCCGCTTAATCAACCCTTGTTCTTCAAAAGAACTACTACTGGGGCTAGTTGGAAATACATTCTTCAACGTATTGGTGAGCGCTATCAAAATACGGAAAATACGTCGTGTGAGTTCGTCGCTTTTCCGTATTTTGATAACGCTCACCAATACCTTCAAGAATCTTGTTCTTCGTCGCCGCATTGCCAGCCTAAACCTGTTTCATAAGTTATTTTATAGCACCCACGACTACGCAGGCTATATCATATCACCAGCTCGCATATCGTATCGCACTGGTCTTATTCTTCAAGTTGCCCGGCCTCGGACCCATACGACCACGTTCGCTGCCTCCTTTTTCCCCCGAGCAGCGTTAGATTGGAACGGACTTGCTCACAGCATCGCCGCTATCACCTGCCCATCCAACTTTTACAAAGCAGTAACAGATCATATTATATGTTGAACCCACATGGCAACCATTGTACTTATTTTTCTGTATAATCCTCCCCTTATGTGATACCCTTCGGGGCTCTTTAAGGTAATAAACTGAACTGCACTACTGGACAATTACACAGAAGAAAAAAAACAAACGAAAGGAGATCACTATATTTTGGGAGTATTATTAGTCCTCTGCAAACAAAAGTATTGGAAGCAAAGAGCTACTACACTCTGAAGTTTCATGCTTCAGTAAATTTACCTTCTGAACTGCGGAGCAGCGTCAGTTATCATTCGCAGAATCGTGCACAGGTGTCGTAGTGAAGCCCATAATAGTAAAATCGCAAGGACATCCGCGTGTTCTAAAAATAATGTCCCCGTTTAAATGAGCGCACAGGAATGAGCCAGAAGCCCAACATGCCACGGCACAGTCCATGAAAGAGGTAAATAGGCAGCTCAAAACCCAGACATCCCATTTCACATATAGCAACCAATGAAGCTTGTCATACCAGTGCACGGTTGCACGGTTAGGGATTCTGAACAATGTTTAACAGTATTACGTTATTCTCGAGTAAAAGAAAGCTGGGTCAGGGATAGTCTAAAATTGATTACATCCCCGAACAGTTTTTTTTTTTCGTAATGTTAAGCCATGGGTCGGTTGCCAGTCACGTCATAAAAACAAGACAGCGCGCCCGAAACGCGCAGAAAACAAATTGGCAATTTCCAGAGCTAAACCTGAGTCTCAGATTAATAGCATGCTTGTCCGATTATCACTTGAACCCGTAAAGCCTTCGTATGGCGGCACATGCATGTATGTAGGGTTTCTGAGAAACACGCGTAAGCAACCGGTCAGCGAGCAGAAGCAGCAGCAGCAGCCCCGTCGCTGCTTCGCAAGAGCGACGACAGGCGGCGCAGCCAGCGCTCGGCTCATGGCGTATACGCACACCACGTGACCATACGCCCACCGCGATATGTAAATCGGTGGTATCCCATCAGATGCCATTGCAACAATGTGGCACCATTCCATGGTACCATGCGATGTGACCCAACCGGTTGCTGCACACAATTCGTTTAAGGGCCCCTTTGTTGTCCTCAAGCCTGGGTCTGACGAAACTTTTGAGCTCAGGCAGAAAACTCCCGAAGTGACGGAAGCTGATAAAAGCACGGATTATCCCAGTCAAGTCCCGCGTACATGGAAATAGCTTTGGCAGGAAAATGTAGGCATTTTCTGGGAGCTGGCCTGCAAGAAATTTTTGCGAATATTCTGTTTCCAGTTGTCAAGACCTTTGCTTTTTAAGACATTTTCGGTTTTTACTTACCGAAAATGTTTACACAGTCCTGTTTTCTGCGCCACTTTTTGTTATTTTTGAGACCTTTTGTATTTTTTTCGGGGCCCAGAAAATTTATGTAAAACTATCTTGTGTCTTTTTTCGTTTTCTGTCGATTTAAAATATATTACGCATCACAGATGGTTTGAGTAAAATCCAATTTTTTTGAAAGAAAAGAGCCAAGCTGAAGTTAAAAGCTGAAAAAGTTTTAAAGCTGACGCTTTCAGGTAGCCTTTGGTGCAACTTTTGGTGCAAGCCGTGCTGCTCCCTGTGGGCTCTTCCTTTGTGCAGCCGCCCAAAATGTACGGCTTTCATGGCTCTACGGGATGAAAATTATGCTTGGAAGAGTGAAAGTAACTGAACTATTTGAGCGAGAAATTGAAATGTATTGGTATAATTATATATTTCCTAGGCAATACTTAAGGACAAAAATGAACTTGTGTCACTGCGTGTCTGCGGGCGCCTGTGGCTGCAGTAAAAAAATAGCGGTCTGATCTGCTGCATGCATGCGCTCTGTTCATTGTTTTGATCTCACGCGCAAACAAGGAACAAACCAAAGAAGGTTGCCGCTAAAGAAATCTTTATGCACTTTCTTTCGTTACCAATCTTGTAAGCGCCCAGTGATGAATTAGCGTGTAGGACATGTCTGCTTAGAATTATGACCTGTTATTGGCGTCCCGGCGCGTGCATTGCTTTTCAATTTCATTTGTGTTTCAGGTGAGGATGGTCTGGTGGTTGCAAGGAACGATGACGCTGCGTTCATGCAAGGATATTTGTAGACATTTCATGTATACGGCGAGCCAATGTAAAATAAAAAACTGCACATTCTGAGAAACGCGGACACTACAAGCGCGTGCGAGCACGGACGAGAGCACATGCGAGGGAGGCTACGAACTTGTGCTCGAACGCTGCAGAGAACGTGTCATAAAGAAAGACACTCTGCGAGTTCCAAAAGTACAAAAAGCTGCAACGCTTCCAATGAGCGTCTCTCCCATCATCTCATATTGTGCTTTCATAAGCGGGTAAAATTTATCTCTCGTACGGTATCCTTTACATAAAACATTGCTTTCATTGTTTTTCTTTGCTGCATGCGAAATTAGAATAGTTTTAGTTAAGCTGTTGTTGTTATTGCCGCACTAATTGTAAGCTAACTAATCTTTTCATCTTTTCTTTCGCATCTATATCTTTTATCCCCATATGTATGCACAAAGCAGTGATAGTGGCCCAGGTGGAGCTAGCCACTTTCTGGTGTTGTGGACGAGCAAAAATTCTGTGGACAAAGAGGGGTGAAAGTAGCCGTTAAATGCATTCCTGTATAAAAACTGGGGGCAAGCCTCGTCTTAGCACAACGGGGCTTCCGTGTAGGTTCGAGAACTTGCTCCAGTCTCACAAATGACAGGACGCTTCGAACGAGAACTTGAGCCCGTGCTGCCGTCCTTCTCTTCCCAATAGAAAACACGTACATACCTGCGCTGACACTTGCCTCCAGATTTTAGAACTGACAAAGACCCGCGGGCAACCACCTGCAGCGCCACGTGCTGCCCTGTTATTTCTCATGCTGGACGCATCGTTATTCTTATCACAAGAGGGAGCACAGAGTCCGATCGGTCTAGCGTCACTGAAAATTTTTCAGACTACCGCATTCTTTTTCGCACTGCCACCGGGCTTGAAAGGAATATGGGCACCGTGGTGTAGCGCTGTGAGCACAAAAAATTTCAGAAATTTCCTTAGAGCGGCGGGCTTCCATACCCTCTGGGCTTTACTCGAGGACGCGCATAAATGCGCAAGGTGCTGTTTAAAGGACTTAAAGAAACACTGTTTCCAGCTTCTTCTCAGTGTTCCATTACGATATCACTGAAAGTGGCTGCGCAAACTACGCAGAAGTTTGTTTTGCCATTTATATTAACGACGTTGTGAAGGCAGATACATAGGGTACCACAGACGTGACTGTCATGCAGGGAGCTTCAACAGCGGCCGCCATATACCTTCCAAATCTTTCGCCGAGGAGAGTGGTATTGCAGTACTCTGAAAATTTTTCCAGTCACTCTAGATCGGTCGTTAGCCCGTGCTCCTACCTCCTGATGACTTTCTATACATGCCACGGCACCGACAGCATTGGTGTGCACCGAAATAAATGTCCATGGTAGCGATCACACGACAGGCGTCCACGCGGGCAGACATGCACTCCGTTTTGTGTGATGTCCTGCGAAGACAAATTCAGTCTGGCAGAGCCGACCGTTAGAAGCACAGCAGCAATTCCAGTTGGCAAGAAGGCTGCCGAATCAACGAAAACATACTATCTACACCGAACATGTTGATTTTGCTCAACTCACCTTAATTCGCTAATAGTTTGATTGGTAAACCCAGCTGAAAGTGCACGTCCTGTGCGATGGCGGCCATCTTGTAGAATGCAGGACCGCAGAACACATAATGCATATTATTCCATATGAACAAATTGAACATTTTACCTGTTTTTGTTTTAATTATTCAAACTTACTTATGAGGTTTGTGCTTTATATAAACGCTTTTTTTTCTAGCGTCAAGGTCCACGTGACCAGTATTTCTGGTGTACCTGTTGTGAGAACAGAAAATCATAGTTTCTCAGCATGAACTAGAGGAAAAGCTCGCGCTGCGGTAGTTCATCTCTTTGGAGAGGCGCAGCAATGACGGGATGGTGAGGTTGCGCATTCGGCTTGGCTAATGTGGGCGTGGAACGTGAATTCAGCCGTAACAATACGCCCCTTCGAGCGATACACCTCGAAGACATGCAGTGAAAGTTTCCATACCACCCAAACACTTGCGTTCAATTCAATAGGAAGTGAAAAACGCGATACTAAAATAATTTAATCTGCACGCAGAGAAGAGCATCGCGCCGCAGCTACCAATTCCGAGGCAGAATGCACGTTATCGGCCCAATACTACCTGAGCCAAATTGGAAACCCATCTTCCCGGCACACCCGCGGCGATGTGCTCGTTTAGGAACTCGCATACACGTCGGCGTCACTTTTCTTTCAAGGTAATATTGAGAAACTCTGTGCTGGAAATTTTTGCTTTTTTCGTTAATCTACCCAGAACATTTAATAATATTCTCTCTATGGCAGCCACTGTTTTTTTTTTTTGTAAAACTGTCCGTAATTTTATGCAGTTTTTTTTCGGTGCTCATTTGTAATTCTCATTGCCTTTTGACAGCACTAAAAAATGCATCCGTTCCGCAGCGTAAGCGCAATTGGTACTACAGGAGCAACCACTGCGCTCCCCGCGTAGTGACCTTTATACCCCCTCTTCCAAGCAAGAAAATAACTTCAAAAGAACTACCAAGTGTTTGCCGCTTCACTATGGAATAATTTGTGATTTTTATTTAAACGTAGATTCTGGCGGGTATGTACTTCGTAGAATCTCCGTCATAAGAAGTTTCTAGCTATTTCTGAAGGCAGAGAAGCTTGTAGATCCGAGCACGAAGAAAGGTCATGGAGAAAAAACTGGATGGATGATAGATTTTTATGGCTGAAGGTCATCTGTCGAAAGTCTTCTGAGGGCGGGGTCAAGCACCCATTCTCCCAAGCATTTCGCCCTATAGAAGCCGAGCACACGGCCAGGGAAAAGCTTGTACCCATCGTATCACCGGTGGGCACCCGGCGGCACTGGGGATCGAACCCCCCACCTCCCGCATGCGAGGCGGATGCTCAAACCACTAGGCCACCGCTGCGGTTCTAGAGAAAAAACTGTTGGCTGCCAAATTTTTTATCATTTTTGTGTGAACACCCAGATTGTACAAATATATTTTGATTAACGCTAACAAACCGAATAGTGCTCAGGTCCGACGAGGATGTAGATGCTAAATTTATTCCTTCATTGCATGAAGAAATATTATCTTCGTTAACTTCTTTTGCAATCTTTGCGAATTCGACAAATAGTGCCGGGCATGCAAACGCTGGCTTCCAACACTGAATCACTATTAAATTTTTTTTGGCCGCATTGAACAAGGTGTGCCGCCTATAACGCCATCAAGAGAATGAAAAATATACAATGCGCGTATTTTTTCGACTTTCGGAGAATTATTCTTCGTGCTCAGCTGCGTCGCTCCAGCTGTCTTAATATTAATATTTTTTGGTGAACACCATTCGACACCTCTTACTCGAAGGTCTAGCTCTGAAGGAGTGCTTTAAAGCATCTTATTCTCTGTTATTCAGAACACATTCACGAAAAAACAAAAAAAAAACGGTGTCTAATATATTTACTTACACAATACTACAGTCCTAAGAACGTCCAGGGCGGTACGCAAAATATAACTGGCAGAAAGCGGTGCTTGATGGAGGTCGCGCTGGGCAGGCGGGCACTCCACCGGCTCTAGAAATAACAAAAATAAAATGGCGCGCAATTCAGCTCGAGTGGAAGACGCTGCAGAGCTGCACCGACGTCGCCCACGCATTGTAGTACGCCTCGCTGCCAGGCTGGATCCGGGAGGTCTTTCTCACGCACCACCTCCTGAAGCGCTAAGAGGGCCGAAAAAAAAAAATGAAAACCCTCCGTTCGCCTTAAAAATCTGCTCAGAGGACTTGAATGTGCACCCAGGAGGAGCGCCAAAACTCGGAGCAAGCATCTTCCTTTTCTTGCCGTTTTTGTCTTCGTGGCATATTTTAAAGAAAAGGCTGCGTTATTCCTTTGTGAGGAGTGTCGTAGTTTGAAGGCTCCAGAGTAAAGTGAGGGCGAATGCCTTTTTCGTAGATAGTTTTTTTCTCGGCTATTGATGAGGTGCTCATAGCAAAGGAAAAAAAAGGGGGGAGGGACGGCACTCGAAGGTGTCGGCGTAGCTCAGTAAGCAAGACATCATGCTGCAAAGGCGGAGCTACGCACGATGAACAGCAATGACGCATTCTTGTGAATGTCCCTGGGCGCAGTGGCGAGGAGAGGGACAAGTACTTCAGGAGTGCGGAGTTTCTGAAACATGCGTGTTTTCACCGCTCAACGCGGCTTCTTCTGTGCCTTCGTTTAAGCTGGCTGGCAATAAAAATAGAGTGAGTGCTGCCAGTACCATTTCCCCTCGCGCTGTTGTGATCATACCTCAGCGCTTTGTCAGCGCACTGGAGCTGCACAATACCCATTGAATGCATATAACATGCGGTCTACAGGTGGTCGCCACAATCGTGGTTACTTCGAGAAAAGCCACCAGCGGAAATTTGTCAAAGCCGGTACGCGGCGTACCGTAGGTCGGGACTTTCCGGGGCCAGCGGAGGCCATTATGGAGTTTAGCGTTTTATGGATGTCTCAACGTCTCAATGGAAGGACCCGCAGTGAAAGCCTCCAGAAATTTCGACAACCTGGGGTTCTTTAACGTGCACTGGCATCACACAGTACACGAGCGTCTAGAATTTCGCCCCCATCGGAATTCGATCGCCGCGGCCAGGAACGAACCCACGTCTTTCAGGTATGCAGCCGAGCGGCCTAAGCACTGAGACACCTTTGCCTGCTCAGAAAAGATGGTCATGATGAAAATGGGGGCCCAAACAAAACGGAGACAGGGAAAGAAGACAACAGGACGAGCGCCTTTTCCACAACTGGTTGATTTGGAAGGAAACGAGCCCTTGAATACAAAACGATAACAGAGGCAGCGACAAAAAAACAAAAAAAAAACAAAACATAGTTACTATATCAGGGTATAAAAGACAAAGAAGACGAAAAACTAAAACCTGCGCAGGTAGCCTATTTCCTCCGTAGATAACGAGAACGAAGGCTTGTTCACGCAGTTTCCATAGGAGGCTATGTAAAGTGCTTACATCACCTCTGGTTCTTTGTTGGGGGTGACGGTACAACACCTGAGTGGCCTCCAAGAGAGGACGGCAATTGCTGCATTCACGAAGATGTTCATGCATTCACCCCTGACTAAAAACCAACCTTTTTGTGCTTCTCTGAGGCGAATGTTCACGCAGTGTTCGGTTCGGCCTATGTGCACTAACCCACATAGGAACGGAATTTTATACACAACACTAGTTTCACATCTCACAAATTTCACTGTATGCTTCACTTTGCAGGCGCGGGAACTACCATCAACACTTTCCGCCTATCTTTGCCCACGAGGGCAAAGTCTTCCTATCTCAGGGGGGCAGATAAGGCTACTCCGATATCATATCTTTTTGCAACATGTCTTAACCCATCAGATAAGCGGTGAATGGTGAGTATGATAGCGCTCTTCTTCGAGTTCTCTTCAGTGGGGGATGAACGGCCTTTGACCCACTTCATTTGCTTCGTACAGGACTGGGAAATGACATTGCTAGGATAGCCTTATTTAATTAATCTGGAAGTTTGGGCAGTGAAGCTGTCGCATCTATGACAATGAAGGCAAGATTTTGTTAGGCTCGATTTGAGACAAGAAACGACTATAACAGCATGATGAACATTTCTTAAATTTCTCTCCAATTTATCCTAAAGGTTCCAAAATGCAATGAGTTACAGTTTCTGGATCTCAAGTTGCACTTCAGTTTTATAGGCATGTTTGCTGGCAGCATTGGCCTCGGTCAAAAAAGCTACTGCTCAACTACAACTCCGAACATTACAAACTAGTCAAGAACGGAATAACTGTTTCTTGTCTCAAATCGAGCCAAACAAAAACTTGCCTTCATGGTCTATGCGACAGCTTGAATGCCCAAGTTTCCAAATTGGTAAAAGCAGGCTATCCTAGCAATGTCGGTTCCCAGTCCTGTACGAAGTTAATAAAGTGGGTTAAAGGCCGTTCATTCCCCACTGAAGAGAACTCGAAGAAGCGCGCTGTCATACCTAACATTCACCGCTTATCTCATGGGTTAAGACATGTTGCAAAAAGATATGATATCGGAGTAGCCCTATCTGCTCCCCTGAGATTAGGAAGACTTTGCCCTGTTGTGCAATGAAAGGCGGAAAGTTTGATGGTAGTTCCCGTGCCTGCAAAGTGAAGTTTAAAGTGAAATTTGTGCGATGTGAAACTGATGTTGTATATAAAATTCCACTGCTATGTGGGTTAATGTACATAGGCCAAACCGATCAGTGTGTGAACATTCGCCTTAGAGAGCACAACAATGTTTGTTCGTCAGGGGTGAGTGAACATCTTCGAGAATGCAACAACTGCAGTCCTCTCTTTGAGGCCACTGAGGTGTTGTATCGTCACTCGCAACAACGAACCAGAGAGGTGATGGAAACATTTCACATAACCTCGTATATAAGCTGCGTGAGCTAGCCTTCGCTCTTGCTATCTAAGAAGGAAATAGGCTATCTGCGCAGGTTTTAGTTTTTAAGGCGGAAGCCTTCAATGTCTCATCGTTGTAAGCAGCAGTTGTCGACAGAAAATGTCACGCTTTTCAATTGGTGGAAACGGTCGTGACGTCACAGTGTGGGAATTTCAAACGGGGCCAATTGTACTTTGGCTAGTAACCATGCAACCAATTGAAGGGATCGTATAGTGATACTCCAAGTAAGTGGGACTGAGCTTAGTTAATTGCTTAATTACCCAATTAGCCTAATTAGCTTTACTAGTCAGGCCATACAAATAAATAAAACCGATTAAGAAATTGGTCGAGCTCAGGAATCGAACCCCGGTCTTCGGCGTGAGAGACGAGCATGCTATCCACTCCGCCATGCCAGCTCGATGGTTCGGAATGAACAAAGGCGCGTCTAGTGAATACGGTGTCTTCACTCGCTCTCATTCTCCTCCATTCCCTTCCGGCGAGGTTTAGGTGTCCACCGACAAATGAGAGACAGATACATTTCCTTTCCTCAAAAACCAATTTACCGACGAGCGAGGCGTAGAACCGAATGGGCGATGGCGTTCTATGGACTCCTCGGCAGCGTCGCAAGACGCTGTCGCGTTCCACTCTTAGGGGCGAAGCTTAACATCTTAACCACACATCAGTGACCACACTGTAGGTCAAAAAAGTGCCCCCCTGAATTTTGTGAGGCAGTTACTGCGTAATTTCCTTTCCTCAAATACAATTTTCATTTTCTTCACTACGGCTCCTCTTTATCTATCTTCTTTCACTCCCACGTCCTCCCTTCCTCTACGGTGCGGTTCAGGTGTCCACCGAGATGACAGAGAATTACTGCGCCATTTCCTTTCCTCAAAAAGTGTTGCGTTCAAAGGGCAAGGCATCCGCCGAAACGGGTGGTGGGGTTCCGTGGACTCCCTGGCAGCGCTACAACGCGCTCTCGCGTTCCACTCCTAAAGGCGAAGCTTAAGCGTCATTAATTAGCAGTTAATTAATATTCAGACATTAATCAGTAATTAACCATTAATTAGTGATTTGTCATCACTCAGTAATTAGTACTCAATTATATGTGACGCCACCAGTGCCACAGAAACAGCGAAGGTGGTGCGGAAAACGCTCCCGCCTCTACCCACTTTAGACAGTCAAAGTACCCCTGAATTTTTCGTCTTATTTGTCTTTTATACCTTGGTATGAAACTATGTTTTTTCGCTGCCTTTGGTATCGTTTTGTATTTAAGAGGTCCTTCCCTTCCAAATACACCAGTTGTGAAAAAAAGCGCTCGTCCTGTTGCCTTCTTTCTGTGTCCCCGTTTTGTTTTCGCCCCCATTTTCATAATGAACAGCTTCCAAGTAGCCCAACTTACCATTCCGCAGAAAAGATGGGTTGCTCAATGCAGTGCTCTCAAGAACTTCGCGAACGTTGCC
Organism: Amblyomma mixtum; assembly: GCF_055824585.1. NCBI lineage: Eukaryota > Metazoa > Arthropoda > Arachnida > Ixodida > Ixodidae > Amblyomma > Amblyomma mixtum. Next base: position 390,592,462 of record NC_143014.1, on the reverse strand, counting down.
GCGAACGCAAACGGCGGCTGCATGAAGGTCAGGGTCTGCACACGCGTAAAGGGAACGAAATCTTCAACGGTCCTAGGATCCTGACGCGCTATAGGTAGGGATGCCAAGGAGAGGGGAGAGCGCTTCCAGGACCAGGAAGAGCGCACCCGCGAAACCGAAGCTGACAGACGCAATAGACAGGCGAACCAGGGTGACGCCACTCGGGTGTTAGAGCTCTAATTCAGCGCCAACTCGTCGGGCTTTGCCTGCTGGCTCCGCAACCGGCTCAAAAATGAGCCCCGGTCTTAACTGCCTCATTCATTAGTAAAACCGTTGGTTAGCTAGTCGCTGGCAGTTATTGGTGATGTCCAGCGACCAGCGAACGATAAAATTTGCGGAATCTAGGATGATCCCTGTGTTGTAATGAGGTCCAGGCTCCCAGCCCGCACCACCACTCCGCGGCGTCTACCCCCGCTAACCGCGGAGGTGTTCGTGCTCGATTAGAACATAGGGAGCGAGGACAAAGCGTGTTCACAAAGGTGCTGTTTATTACACTTGCAAATAATTCACAGAGCGGGCCAGCTAGATATAAAATATCACCGAGCGATTCCTCGGAAGTAGAAGGCTACGCAAGAAGGGCGTCCGACTTACCGGCTGGGGCAGGAACGACTTCGGCAGCATCGGCGGCGGTCGTTTGTTTGCACGCACCCAGAAAGGCGGTCGAGTTTCCCCGTGCGCGCCGCATTCTTGGGGCCGTGCCATCCCCGGGAAATCGCCGGTGTTGGCGCCGAGAGCGCGCGTTTGCTGCGCCGGCTTCGCTGCCCGGTACCGGAAGTCCAGCGGCAGGACGTGCGTTCATCCCGCGCTCGTGCTGCGGAAGGTGACGAGAGCGTGCGACCACAACAGCTCGCGACGCTGGCCAGATCCCGACAAGACTCTCCCGCTCTCTCATTCCCCGGCTTCGCGGAGTTCAGCGTAGTCTTCGAGGTGGCGATCCCATCGCTGCTTTTGCTTCGGATTTGAGGGAGCTTCCTCCTCGTCCTGCCGGTGTTGTTCCGACGCATGGTCTCAACGCATGATGGTGAAAGTGGTCGGCTGCGTCGAGACGGAGGGGAAACAGGTTTTCCAAATCCTTTGCTAATTTTTTATAACGCTACGAAACTAAGAAAGCTTGCTTGAAGTTCTAGGCCGCACCTGAAGTTATGTGACTTTTCTAAGCAAAGAAAATCCTTGTTAGGCACAAAGCTACATCGCGGGCGATGCAGTAGGAACCATGCGTTGTGGATTTACTACTCGGGGTTTGGTGGCTGGGTTGCATTTTAAGTTGCCGCTGTAGACGAGTGTAAAAATCCTAAATGTCCAGGTAGTTAACCGGGTGAGTTGTTTTCTACTTACGTGGGTGAAAAATTGCTCATTTTTGATCCTCAGCCAGTCAATTCCTTCGCTCTCTGGCAAAAATTTGTTAGTGCGTAGTTCAATGTGAAAAAGGAGGGAAGCTTCGACCTGCTGGCCAACGTCTCGACAAGGAGACTTACTTTCCTGAAAGTTACTGCAGTCGCCGTAAGGGCCTCTCACTCTAGCGAGGTAGTCTCGGGGTGGGCAAAGTAGGGTGGGGTGCAGAGTATTATGAGCGTGGTGAACTTCGCCTTAAAAATCTTCCTTTGGGATTACAGGTACTGCGTATGATGACACAGGGTTTAAGCAAGACTTTAATTTGAGCTAGTTGGTGAAAACTGAAGTGCTGTCTTAATTGCAAATGAAGGCAGAAATAGCACGAAAACAAGGAACGAAGGTGGTGATAAGAACGATATGAGAAGAAAAGGGAAAATCATCTCCGGTTAACTTGAAGACCATTTCTTGAAGAGCCATCAGGAACGCAAAAGAAAAATGACGCTATGAAAAAAGAATAAAACAACTGAAAAGGCGAAAAATCAAAGCACGATTACGGTACTCAGTAATGCGTATCACAGGGCAGCTGTTTCGGGGGATGTCTGTTGTTTAGTGTAGACGTTTTGCTGCTAGTCATTGTTTTTTAGGGGCGTCAAATAGTTATAGTTCAAGTTAAAGTTCAAGTTAAAGTTCAAGACTATTCGAAAGGAAAAAAATTGTTCTCAAGTTTTTCAATTGTTTTTGAATTATTGGCACGAAGAAAGGCCCACTCCGACGCCACAGAGAAGCTGCCGGGTTCAGTCTGTGTGGGATGCAGGGTTGAACGCCGTGACGAAGTCCATTCGTATGGCGGCGTTCATATTGCTCCGACATAAGGCTTCAACACTGGGCGATGCGAGAGGCTTCAGCTAGGTTTGGCACAACTCGCCTTCATGCCCGATATCAGAGAGAGATAGAGAAAATTTAATGAGTAATGGAGAGGTCTGCCTGGTTAACTCATACTCTTTGCCTTCTCATCAACTAAGATTTGGCGAAATAGGTGCTTCGCTGCCATCATCGGTAACGGAAGGTAATTCTCCTATGCGTCTAACATGAAGGTGATAGCGTTATTATGCGGTCCTCGCGTTGCGTGTGCTCAAGTGAAGATCAGTGTTCCGTCTTTCGACAGCTACAGCTTTACTTACATCACTTATAGAACCGCTGTTAGCCGCTGCGCTGCTTCGCACAAATATTCGTTTTGTACGAATATTCCCACATGTAACAAATACACAACAAGGAACTATCCCCAGCAATGCGGAGGAGACTATCCCCTTTAATTTTACACTCCATTGTTAAGCTAGTAGGTTCGTGAGAATTGGCCGACGCGATTGGCTGGAAAGGAGACCTTTGACGGGGAAAAGCCGATTTTTTTTTCTTGACTTGTATCCGACAATAGGCCTTACGTCTGAGCCTAGAGAAGCGGCTTGTATGGGCTCCGGCTTTGGACAAGATATGACCTCCTGCGTCTGAACCAGGCTATTGGTCTCGGACAAGATTATAGGCACACTGAGGAGAAATTGCAGTTGGCCTCTGTCGATTGAACATAGCATTGTAACTACAACGAATCTTTCAGATAACATATAACTTTTATAAGCTCGAAAAGCGAAAATAGAACGAAATACCCGAGTCGCGACCACCGGCTGATTTGTCAAGCAAACTGCGGTGCTGTAGCAATACAGTCCCGCTGCATCGCCACTAACTTCAAAAATCTGATGATGGAGTCATATGGTGCAGAGTTCGCAGGTTTAAATCAAACTTATATTACTTAGCGCGAACACCAACTCACCAGACGAGGACGACAGCCATACAGGCGCTGTCGTCTGGTTTATTGGTGGAAGGTCACACCTTGTGTACGAAAAGAAATGTTGCGGCTGTGTGAGCGCTCTTTCTTGCGATGAGTCTGTGACGGCGCTTAGTATTACAAACTCGAGATGAATCAGCTCATAAACAAAAGAGCTTTACTATAGTTTGAATCATCTAATGGCAGGAAAATATTTAAATGACATTTTCTCGGCATTAAGTGCGTGTTCTCCAGCTGAATTACCGCCAGCATACCCAGAATGAACTGTAAAATTTGGTTTATACCAGGAATAAAGCTTCGATGGAATTGTTCTCGCTGTCCCTTTAAAGTACGTGGGAAACGAAATTACGGTTAAGCAAAGCGTCTAACTGAACCTTGAACATAAGCTCTAGCTTTAAATGTGCGCCTTGTAATGTTATCTACATTCAACAATTCTGCTATCAGAAACTATAAATAAGAAACACGCTGCGGTGACTCAGTAGCTCAGTGGCTTTAGCGTTCGGCTGCTGACTCCGAGGTCGCGGGTTCGAATCCCGGTCGTGGCGGCTTCGTTTCTATGGAGGCGAAACGCAACAACATCCATCAGCTGTGCTACGTCAGCACACGTTAAGTAATCCCAGGTGGCCTGAACTTATCCGGAGACCTCCGGTACAGAGTCCTCCATAACCTACATGTCGCTTCGGGTCTTTAAACCTCGCTCAACACGCTTCTTTAAATCGGCACGACAGTACATCCTATGATCAAGGCATCTAATGGCTACCAGGCTGTTACAGAAAAGAACCCTCCAAAATCAGACTCCGATTAAACTCTTCTATGCTCCACTCAGGCTTCCAAAATCTCAGAGGTAGAAAGGAAAACAAGTTCCTTATCCAGAACACACTGGAATTTTCAAGGATGAACTGTTCCACTGGAAACTTATATCTCCAAGGTATTGCCCGACAATAACGCGATGCGCTGATAACAGCTAACTGGCGGAAAGGCAATTGATCTCTGCACCGGTTTCTTGTAAATCTCTCATCCTCTTACCTTTTCTTCCCTTTAGATCTTTTTAGTGGTCTCATTTTCTTTCCCGCTTTTCCACCTTCTAGCTTGCGTCTTCTGAAATCATTTTTAGATTAATATGAATGCATTTTTTCTTTTGTTTTCTATTCTCCTTCATATTTTTGTAGCAGTCTTCGATATACCTTCTTCGTTTTCTTGCTGGCTTTTTCCTTCCGCTCTTTCCAACATCATCAGACTGACACGCTACTTGAGCCTGGTTCCCGCCCCCCGTCGCCAGTCGCAACACTCTCACTCCGACCAGAGTTTTACAGCCAAGTGCAGCCCCCCACCCTCATTCTTGGCACATATTCTGTCTCTTAATAAATCACCAGTTGAAAGTCAGCACTCGTTTTGTCGTGCTTGTTCTGTCTTCGTCTTTTTCGGGCTGTTTACAATCAACAACATTCTCGCCCCGCACTGGCCCCACCTCTACATAGTTTGAGGCGTCCACACCACCTTCAGGGGCCGCGTCTACTTTTCAGGACGCCAATTGAACACTATGAAATATTTCCCATAGAAGGCGTATAATGCTCACGAATGTATACGCAATAACGTGTGCTGAAATTTGGAAAATCATGAGCAGAAATACATATTAAGCAAGGAATGCGCAATCAACAAAGAAACTCGTTTTTTTTTTTTTAAATTGACGTTTCGGTGTTTTACGGCAGCTCTGGCTTCACTCGGGTGATGTTTTTTCGCTTGCTTCCATTACAAGCTGAAGCGCTTGAAAGCGCCTGAAGTGTGCTGATTTGTTTACACATAATATTTTCAAGTGACAACAATCACTATAAAAAGTGTCATTGAGACCTTGAAAACAGTGCTGAGTTTCGACAATGGAGATATGGAGACCCGCTGAAACTGCATAATTGGTCATGAGCGAAGATAGGAACTTTTGCTTTCTAGGTCTCTTCCTTTCAAAAATCAGAAAATTTGAGAGATACCCCTCTACTGCATAATAATTAGCGCCCTGAAGGCGACATAATCCCCACCAATGGTGACTGCTGGCACTCGGGCGAAGGAAGGTTACCTGATCAAATTGTTGGCTAGCGGGCTCCCGACTACTTCCCTAAGTTCAAATTTGGGCTTCGAAGAGCCATCTGTCCTCTTTTTCCGTGGTTCATACAGTATACCAGTGAGCCCACCTCGTTGGTCATAAAATCAGAAGGAACGTGAATGTTGCTAATAATTTGCGAAATTCTTGTTCGTTACAGTAACATTTCTTTATGGCCGTACGAGTGAGTAAGTGTGAAAATTCATTTTCGCAAATTTTGGTAAATTATGCAGTATAATGAAGCCTACAACCCTTCGTATATGGTCAAGCGCACGCAAGTAGTGAAAGTATTTATTCCTTTGGTCGAAAAAAAATCTTCAGCATGCGTCACATTTGGTCGTGATGGCCTAATACCGTGCATCTGGAGTATCTTTCTTGCCTGCTCCTACGGATCAAGTGGTCCCTCGTCTGCTGATGCGAAAGAGTACCAGTGTACCCACGGAGGCAACGGGTTATCAGACTCGTTAACTTATCCGGATATAGAAAGCATCTGCCTCAATATCTGTTATATTTTAAAGCAGCATGCGTAAAACAGCTCAGAAAAAACAATGCACACGTCGACGCTACAAAATCAAGAGCGGTATTCCAGTGGCGAACGAATACGGCGAGAGATGGCGCTGCTGTTGCAGCTGCCGAAAGCATATAGCGTATTAAGGGACCTAATACTCACGTTTGAAGCAGAACAAGGACAGCAGATTGAATAAGCGGTTCACTGTGCCATGAGTACACCGAGGAGCTCACTCACGGACGGAAGGTTGTATCATTAGAAAATGAACGTACAATTTCTCTTTGGTTGAAATGCAAGCCCCTAGCGAGGTACATACTGTGGCCTGCACCGCTTGCTTCTTTCATTTCGTCCCTAATAAAAGCTGCTAGTTCTATGCCTTTCTTGGGGGGCAGTTCGTGACATAAACGATCAAAGGGATTGAAAGCCACCTATCAGGAAGAAATCTCGGTGTTTGAGTTATTCAGTGGCGGCATATTTATTTTACAATCGAATTTGTACACGAGGGAAAACTAGACTGATAACGTCGTTGATATATACCAGAAACAGTAGTGGCCCCAGGACGCTCCACTGTGGTGCACGAGGAGTGCCGTCGGGAAGCGTCCTGGGGCAACCAGTTTCTGGTATGCAGGGTGTTTCAGGGAAAGTAATTTTCAAAATATGCTTTGTGGGTTAAAATATGGATTTTGCGGCGTAGTATTACCAGTGTTGGCGGAGACCGGAAATACGATGCTTTGTCTTAAATAGTAAGCTCGTTAACTAATTTCTGATAAATAACGGGAAGACGCAGCGCCACCACAGCCATATAAAAACGACCACCTGGCAACGCCTCCCTGGGATTCGCGGCCACGTATGCATCTGTGTAACTTGTACTCTTTTTCGTTATAGGTGCGTCTTTTTTCTTCATTCAACGTTTTTGAACCTTGTGGGCGCCAGTCCCCACTATTGTGCCTTTGCCGGCTACTGTATATTTGCTCAAATGGGTATTGACGTGTGCACATGTCGTGCACGCATCGGTTCTTTTTTGGCTTGCCGAAGACTTCACTACTCCCGTAATGACCGCTTCAGAGCAGAAACTGGTCTTCTGCGCGAGCTGTGCCCTTGACCTTCCTCGCTCTGCACATCATCTCTGCACATGGCGTGGAACGCGCTATTGACCGCTTGCCTTTCAAAGCCAGCCGAGGACCCGATGGCATGAGTGCTAAACTTTTGAATCTAACCAGTCATTTCTCAGCTCTTATACTGTTCTTAATATTCCAACAGTCACTTGATTCTGAACACGCACTGGATGACTGAAAAACAGCTCATGTTCTGCCAATACTTAAACCTGGTGATAATACTGTTTTCACTAACGACAGGCCTATTTCGCTGACCTCAATTAGTTGCAAACTGCTTAAGTACTTTCTTTACACGAACAGTATGGCCCATTTGAATCAAAATAATTTGCTTGCAAACAACGCGCACGGTTTTCGTCCGAAGCTTTCGTGTCAAACGCAGCTTTACAAGTTGATAATACATCTTCATATTTCCGTGTGCTTGTGTCATTAGCTGGACGATATTTTTAATGACTTTTTGAAGGAGCTGTACCGTGCACCTCACAAACGACGAATGCTCAAATTCTTAATCTCGAAATAGATAATTAAACAACACTATGGCTCGAAGAATTTCCAATCAATCGTTTACAGGTGGTGAAGCTGAATGATTATAATTCCAGCCTAACCCTCATCAAAGCGGGTGCCCCTGAAGGTTCAGTAATAGGTCCGCTTTTAGTTTTAATGTATAGAAATGATATAGCGTTAAATATTAAATTAGCGGTTCATCTTTTCCCGATGACTGTGCTATGTACAGAGCTATAACTTGTGAGAAAGGCGTCACAAACTTCCAATCAGACCTTAACAAGCTATAAGAAAGGTGCTGAAGATGGCAGGTGAAAATTAATAAAGACAAAACTAAATAGTAGAAGTTCGCTTCGATTTCAATCTCATCAAAATACATAATAAATGATTGCATTGCGGACTCGGCTACATCTGTTCAATATTTCGACGTTTTCTTGAATTCTAATTTAACATGGACTGAGGGCATATATTATATTACATTTAGACCGAAAAAAAATTGGCTTTATGAAGCGACGCTCGTGAAGAAACGAAGAAATGACATGTTTCTTTGTCATATCCACTTGGAACAACTTGCACCCTACACTGAAATCACCCTTGTAATTTGTAAAGGTTCAAAGAAAGTTAAAAGACCACATGTTTGAATCCTTAGATAATTAATACGGTTTTGGCTTTAGAAATTTTGTATCACATTCATCTCTTGTACATTTCTTTGTCTTTTGCTGTTTGTTTCCTTTTTTGTTTCCGTCGAATTTCGATGAAGGCGAGATTCTAGAGGCCCCTGTGCTGTGCGATGCCATAGCACGGTAAAGAACCCCAGGGGTAGAAATTTCAGGAGCCTTTCACTAAGGCGTCCCTCACAGCCTCAGTCGCTTTGGCAGGTTAACCCCCTCCCCCCCCCCAAAAAAAAAACGAAACCAAACCTTTTTTTTTGTTTTTACTTAGGATTGCTGTGCATGTGCTGGCATATTATACTCTGTTCATGTTGTCATAGGAGGCCCTATTTGCAGTTTCAACTTTTGGGCATCCTGCTGTATATATATTCTATAATCACGCACTCTACCGCAAATCTGAAAAAAAATCTAGCGAACAGGGACACCAGGCTTGAAGCATACCATCTCCTCGTGCGTCGTTCTCTGTAGTACGCATCAGTCATTTTCAATCCCTGCCATATCACCCCAACCGATCTACTTGAAGCCGTTCAGAATAAAGCAGCTCGATTTGTCTTGTTTCCTACTCGCGATTCCACTGTTTCTTCTCTGAAAGTAAAGTTCAACATGCCGTCACTCGCAATGCGCAGAAAATTCGCTAGATTCTCATTTTTTCACGCACTCTCTCACAGCAACACATCATTTGCCGGGTCGCGTATCTTACCACCACCTCATGCCTAACTGCGCATCAATCATGCCTACAAATTTAACCCTATCTTCGCCCGGGCTGAAAAGTACAAGAACTCACCTATTGTCTTATGAATAAAAGAATGAAATGAATAACCCACCAGGATCACCGCGATAACACAGTCTTCCTTATTTCATTCAGTTTTAGTAGCTTATCTCGAATCATAGTTTTTCCAGCGAACTAATTACTTTGTTACATGACGCATCCACAATCGCTTTTCTTTGTTTTTTTGTTTTGTTTGTTTATTGTGCACTTAAAGAATATTTCTTCATAATCATGTCTCTTCAGTTGTACTTGAGAGCCTCGTTAACTACCTGCAGTGATTTTTTTAACCAACGATAACGAATTATTCCAGAGGAGAGTGTCTTGGGAAGAATATCATAGTATATTATAAATTATCGCATCGTTGCTTCGTTGAATGCCACCTTCCGTTCCCATCTCGAAGTAATATAACCTTTAAGAAGGAACGAGTAATAGTTGCGGAAAATAGCCAGATATGGTAACGTAGTTGCGGCCTAGTATAGGCTTATACAAATATCAGCTTCCATAGAAGTCTTTTTGCTAAAGATCCAAGCGATAAAAACCGAAATGAAAATCTTCTGTTGTTTTCTCATGATATCTTGAAGGCAATTATAGAAAAAGATGCCCTTTGTGCGCGTCGCAAACGCAATCCTAATAATACACGCCTCTAAGACACATTCAGCTTGCTTATAAACAAAGTGACTACCATTATTCGAGGTGCAAGGCGCTGGTATTCAACAAATCTTTTTGCAGCAATGCAAAATTTTCACTCTCACAAATTACTTTTTTGCCCGCCACGCTGGCTCAGTGGTTACGGCGCTCGGCTGCTGACTCGAAAGACGCGGGTTCGATCCCGGCCACTGAGGCCGAATCTCGGTCAAGGCGAAATGCTAGAGGCCCGTGTACTGTGCGATGTCAGTGCACGTTAAAGAACCCCAGGTGGTCGAAATTTCCGGAGCCCTCCACTACGCGGCGTCCCTCATAGCCTGAATTGCTTTTGGACGTTAAACTCCAATAAACCAAACCGAATTACTTTTTTTGGAAGAAGCTCCAGGCAATCAACTAATGATATAGTTACCGAAAGATTTACGTTCTTAGGTGTCTGAATTAAATACGTTCTTTTCATAGTTACCGAAAGATTTACGTTCTTAGGTGTCTGAATTAAATGCGTTCTTTTCTCAAGCCTCTCCAAGCACTTTTCCCTTTATGAAGTTCTCCATTCACTATATCCCACAGTTTCGGCTCTTTTTATAACTTTAATTGCACTAAAAGCCATTCATAGCATAATTTTCAGCTTTAACTTAAAGAAAGCTGCATGAATCTACAAGGTCAGCATGGGTGCCCTCGAGCGTAATTCACCGGAACTGCAGTCGGTACTTCACCGCAAGCTCAGTAAAAGTTTCTTTGATTAGGGTTTCATTCCAAGTTCATTAAAAATTGCGATAATTTAGCCCTTACCTAAAAGCTGATTGGTCGATAAAGAATTTGGTGCGTTTAGGCCTATCTGAATCATACTGGTGTTGCCCAGAATCTGGAGAAGCATCTGTTTGATCTAACGTACAGTTTTGTTTTTGAGAAAATTTCTCTGAAGTTCAATTTGGGTACATTCTGTGCAAAAGTATCTTGTTGTTGATAGATTTTTCCGATATAAATTATTCTGCCTTAGCCATAGTTAGGTTGCTCGTGCTTGGTTTTTAAACTCTAGAAAAGCCTTCGATTGTACTCTTCACATGCACTCTAAAACAGCAATGTTATAGGAGCTCCTCGGCAACCACTTTTCGAATCACCCTCAAATTGGGCAAGCAGGTGATCATCCCGTACTGGAAGTGCTAAGGCAATACGTCTACTTAGAGCAGGTAGTGGCCGCGGATCCGGACCATGAGAGGGAAATAACTAGAAGGATGGGGTGGAGCGCATACAGCACGTTCCCTTAGATCGTGAATGGCAGTTTACCAATACCACCCAGGAGAAAAGTCTACAACAGCTGTATCTTACCGGTGCTCAACTATGAGTAAGAAACGCGGAGCCTAACAAAGAGGGTTCAGCTTAAGTTAAAAACAACGCAGCCAGCTATGGAAACAAAAATGATAGGTGTAACGTTAAGAGACCGGAAGACGCCAGAGTGGGTGACGGAGCGAACTCGGGTTAATGACATCCTAATCGAAATCAAGAGAAAAAAATGGGCTTGGGCAGGGCATGTAATGCGAGGTCGATTACCGATCGTCCTAAGAGGTAACCGAATTGATTCCAACGGAGGGTAGGCGTAGCAAGGGGGGAGGGGGAGCAGATTGTTAGGTGAGCGGATGAGATTAAGACTTCTGCGGGCGTACGGTAGTTGCATCTGGCGAAGCACAGGTTAATTGGAGAGACATGGGAGAGGCACTTGTCTTGCAGTGCGCATGCGTCAGGCTGATGTTGATGATGATCATCATCATTACAGTTTTTGTATGCCGGCGTACCCCAGGGCTCTGTTTTATCACCTCTTTTCATTGGTTAATGTTATACCCGCTTATGCTTCAATATGCAGATGACGCAGTTGTTTTGTCTACTGATGAAGTTTTCATGCGGCTACAAAGCTCTTAAGATCGGTACTGTAGTACAGTTCTAGACTAGTACTTAATAATTCAGTTTCCGTCAACATCAAACACGAAAATTTGCCGCTGTTCGCAATACACATAGAAAGCTTGGTGCTGTGCACTTGCTGTTTATTCATTCTTTGGGATCCGTTAATTGTTCTCTGACAATTTTTTTCGATAATGTCATATATTGACGCGAAGATTTCTCAAGTTCATTCAAGCTCGAAGCCGCGGGCGCACGGCCTTATCGGGTTGTGTTGCGGGAGGGAACCAGATTTATCTGGAAATAGCCTAGACACACACCAGTGCTCTCAAGGCGCTCAATATAGTCGTAAGTGCTTCCCTCACCTTACCTCGAAAGTTCTTCGTCATCTTTAAACTGAGCGCAGCAGAGAGCGGGGGCGATTCTGATCTTTGGCGAGCGTTGAGCATGCTTGCTGCTATCGCCGTGGCCTAGTTGTTAGATTCCTTAGAAGGCACAGGTTACCCCAATAAACGGCGGCGTTTCATGCTAGTTTTTAGTCTGCCGTCAACGTGCGCGTCGGTGGTCGGTGCTGTCACCCTATCCTATTTTATAATTTCACGTTTTTATTGGCCATCTAAAGTGTTAAGTTGACCACAAACTCAATTACTGATGTGCTCTTAAATACGAAGTTCTTTTTTATATCACTGCTTCTTTACATCGCTGTCAAAGATATACTGAATTATTGCGGCTCAGAGCGAATGTCGAGCGGGGCTAGGCGGTTAATGGTTTGTTTACCGGCTTAATGCAAGCGGTGGCGGTGGAGTTGCAGCAAAATCACCTAATGATGTTGATAAAAAATTCAATTGGAACTATATTAATGGTCGGTCCCCGTATTCTGACACTCCATTGGGCCTTGCAGCCGCTCTTGACCTGACTATAGGCCGAGCGAACATGACGGGCCCGTTCTTGCAATGTCAAGCCTTTCATAGGATTAAAGTTTGGTTTATGGGGGTTTAACGACCGAAAGCAACTCAGGCCATGAGGGACGCCATAGTGAAGGGCTTAAAAAATTTTCTACCACCTGGGGTTCTTTAACGTGACAGTGTCGATTCTATCATCGCTCCTAAATGAATCGGGTATAAATGATCAGACAAGGGAAGGGAAAAGAGGGGCTCGTTATAAAATACGGGACGGAAGCCAACAGGCATCGAAAACAAGGAGCACGGGGGAAGGTTTCTTTCCTTCTTTAAACGTGTGGTGCTCATCAATGAGAGGTTAAGAGGACAATTATTGGAAGACAATCTATTAGAAAGCAGAAGAAAAAACAACCACCAGCCGCCTGTGAGATCCGAACCCACAACCTCCGAATTTCGCGTGCGGTGCTCTACCAACTGAGCTACGGCGACGGCTGTCCGATCTTCCGCTTTCGAGTGTATTTATGTGTAGTGTAACCGAGCCTTGAGTGTTCACCAGCGCCACTATCGTCCGTAAGGGCGGACGTAGTACGTCCTGTATTCGGAGGTTGTAAGTTCAGATGCCACCGATGGCCAGTGGTTGTTCTTTTCTTCTGATTTCTAATAAATTAATTTAAAATAATTTTCCTATCAATCTGCCATTAATAAACACCACACATTATAAAAAAAGAAAGCACCCTTTATGTTCCTTGGTTTCGGTGTCCGTTGGCTTCCGTCATGTAAGCTAGAACTGATGCAATCTAGTTAACAGCGTCGTGTCCCCCAACATTTTCCACCAGCATCTCGAATTCGTTCCTGCTATCTTTAGTTGCATGGCGAGCTTCAGCCATCCAGCTATCAGTGGACCGCTTGAAGTTTCCCGGACGAGAACCTGTACTTCCAGTTTCTTTTGTCGATAAGATTCCCATTTCTGGTCCATTTCCCCTTGGGATGACTGCGCCTTCTTTGGCTCTCTGTGTTCTTTTGAAAAGACACGCCGTTGTTCAATGGCATCCTTAATTTTTTTACTCCATCAGCTTCGTGGCTTTCTCTTTCCTTTTCAGCTATTTGCCACTTTTACTTGTTTCATTTTCGTACAGATAAGTAGTTCTAACTAATTATAATCGCCCTTTTCCATGGGGTGTTTTTTCTATTGCTTCCTCAATGCTTGCTGCTATTAGCTCTATTTCTTCGTTGTTTAATTTTGCGTTCCCTTTTTGTATTTTCTGCATTCCTGTTTTGATGTGGGCGCCCATCTGCAGACAAATACGTTTATGATCACTTCCCAAACTGTACTCCCCCTCTTCGTCTATTTCCATTTTCGAGTTAGAAATTGCTATAGATTCCGTGTGACATTAGGCAAACAGTCAATGGCCGTCTGCCTGTTCCGGAATTCCCACGTGATTTGTCCCTCACATTTAGTTTCTCTACTTACAACATTGCGCTGCTCACAGAAGACCAGCATTAACTTCCCATTACAATCTGTGTATCCATCCAGATCCTCGATGTGGCCATTCATGTCCCCCAATGGAATAATTTCGACACCTTCTCCAAACTGTTTTATGCCGCCATTGAGGCACTTAACTAGATGCGTTTTTTTGGTTACATTTGTCACCGGTCCTTACATTAGCTACCGCTAGCCATGTCTTTTTACCGGCAGTTGTTCCTGATACCCAGACAAGTTCTTTAGACGTTGATTTTATTCCTTACCAATTTTTTCCTTGATGTATGAGCGTACCTCCCCCTCCCCCTTGCTGTCCGTTGTTCGGCGGCGCCCTTCGCAGACATAGCCATCAATAAACGGTGGATCTTCTAGATCCCTCAGATGTGTCATACCTATTTCGTTGTCCTTTAACTGCTGCTCTATTTGTAACCATTTCATTTTCTTTCTACCTCCTTGAATGTTTAACTAACTGATCCTGGTAATAAATGTGGAGCATCTAAAGGAAGAATCTACCAACTGCGCGCCTAGTCATGGAAGCGGACCCGGAAATCAGGGATGCAATTTATTCAGTTATTTCCCTGTTTTTTATCTTTTCCTTTCTTTGTCTTTTCTTCGAGAGGTGGTGCTTTTGGCATTGCATAGTTCTTTCCATCTTCAAGAAAGGTTGCCTGCTAGCATTCACTTCCAACGTTAGCAGACTGCGCCAAAAGAAAGGGGTGCGTTTTTTTGACGGCCAGAGTACGGTGTGCGTTCATTACGCGAGCGCGTTTACTGCACGAGTGGATATGGTGTTACCTTAAGCTTGGGGCAGAATAAAAGAACCCGAAAGGCTCGGGACTTTGTGTTTCACTACAGAAAATGCTTGATTATGTACGTATGTTTCTGGAGAACGAGTTCTTAAAAAAGCAGAGCATTTTCAGTAAAATACGACTACCTGGCAACGCGTGGACGTATACGTGGCTTCATGCAGGATTCCGAAGAGCTTGTTACTACCAGTCTCAGCCACATCTGAACGAATGCCTGCTTTCACTATAATTGAGGCGCAGATAATGACCGTCGCAGAAAGGCGGAAAATGACACCTTACAAAGCGTACTGGGCGCAATTGTTTCCTCGATGCGTACAGACCCAGCATCTGGGGAAAATGGCGAATGCAGGCGGCCGTCCTCGAATACGAATGCAGCGGCGTACGCCTCTCAGCTTTCAGCACGCGTTATAAGGCGTTGCTTGACCGCTTTCACGAAGGTTCGCGGAAATTCTTCAAGCATCGCGCCCTTTAATAGGTCCTATTTGGCGATCACCGTTTCCTCCGAAACTGGCACCCCGCGTCTGCGCTAAGGAGAATGTTTTGCTTAGCTAGGCAGAAAGCATTTCTCTTCCCAGCTGAAAAGCGTCGACGCGGTTCGGGAACGATCGTCTAGCAGAATAAGAAAGGAGGAGAATCGAAGTAAAAATGCATTTCGAAAGCATTCCTTCTACGACTGCAGCTGCCTGAAGCGGAATTTCTTCGGGACGCCCGACGTGACAGCAACTGCCTCGCTCGGCTGGCACCCACTGCGTAGTTCAATTTTTCTTCTGTCGCTGAAATAAAGGCGCACAAACCTTCTACAGTCTCGTTCTAAAGATCAGCGTCCAGACCACAAAGCACAGTAGCCTTGCTAGCGTTCAACGTTGCCTTGTCCGAGAAGGTGAAATGCGCAGCTTCGGAGCTCTGTTGCATATGAAGCAGGGTGGTTTGCCTCGCGCGTGAAAAAGCAGGCTGCAGCTTTGGGACACATCCTTGTCTTGGGCCTTCAACACCACGGCATTCAGGCGAAAGATGCTGCCCTAGGCGCTCATTTCAAGTCTAGCTTTGCGCGAACAATGCGAGCAGCTCACGGGGTACATCACCGCACGGACTCACAGCCACGGCCGGAGCTGGTAGTACACAAACAATTCTGTGGCGTCAGGTTAAGTGTCCACCAAGTGTTCGACTTGCTGCACCAATATACACTGGTTCGATGCCGCATTTTACGTCTTCGCTTCTGGCACAATCGTCGCATATTAGCGTTTTGTGTTTCTTGCCCGTGGAAGATCATAGTTTGGAGCAAGGAGTGGCTTATTTCCGAGTATTTGCCTTAATCAAACTAGAGTAGCTGTAGTCTCATCGCCTGGTCCCCATGCGAAAGTTAGCCGCAGTGACAGCTGAAACTTCTCGCAGTCAATTCATTCGTAAAATGCTGCTTCGTCTGGACTGTGGTCATATAAAGGCAGCATTACCTTACGTTGCTGCAGTGCTTCAAACACACATTGCGACTAGGCATGCTTAACAAAGTGACGGCGTTCTGCGTTGCGAATGGCTTCAGCACACCTTATAGCAGCATACAGCTGCAAATTACGGAAGGCACTTCAGTCTACTTGCATGCGTTCAATGCGAAGGCATTGTTTTTTATTTTGTCCTTCCTCTTCCTTTCTCTTCGTTTCTATTGATTCACCTGCTCATTATCATACATGCGTAAGGCAACGTATATACTATGCTCTCTTTTGTTCGACAAGATGCAATGCGGTTTTGTTGCCTATGGGTTGCGCGCTCGTATCACGACTGAAAGAGATCGGTACAGTGCCAGCACTTTCGGCTCAAATTTCATGCTCCTTTGCTACCACGGTGACGTCATCTCGGATTTTCGGGACCACTGCTGGTCAACACCGACGCCGGGTTTCGTTGTCGATGAGCCATGTGATGTTTGTGCATTAAAAAGAAGGAAAAATACGATAACGTCCGCGATATCGCCCGATGACAGAGCTCCTGATTGTGCCATGCCACGCAACGTCAAGGGGGCTTTCCATTGCTTATCAGCGGTCATATTTTAATAAATATATAATCATGTTTTCTAACGGCATTTTGCGGCAGGAAAATTTACTCCGCTGAAGCTCAGATTGGACCTGGCAGCGGCTCAGGCTGGGATGCCCGCCAGAGGGCAATGGTGTGAAGGTGTGAAATGAAGCGCCAAACGCATCTTCAAGCTAAATGAAGAAAGCTTTGACTTCAGAACGTCGTCGTGCGAGCGTAGGAGTGTGCAAGGAAACAACTACTTCGCCAAGTTTACGGCATTAGCCTACATAACAGGAGCTCATACGTCTTCTCTGCGCTTTGCTGCTCCAGTTTAGGAACGATGTATCGCCGGTCGGCTAAACTTCTAAAGCTGAAGACGCCATTCTAGAAGCGCTATGCGACATACGAGGTCTGTTAGAAAAGTATCCGACTTTATTTTTTTTTACGAACTCCTGATGGATTTGAAACAAGCACGCTTGCACCAGCCTACCTTGAGCCTTCGTGCGCATGCACAAATTTTTTCTCGCCTGCCGATAGCGTCAGTCACTGGTACACAGCGTTTGAGTGAGGCAGTGCGCAGTGCTCTCGTCGGTTTTTTATTCCAAGGAAAATGGCGGTGCGACAGGAGTAGCGCTACTGCATCAAATTTTGCCAGAAACTAGGCGACAGCCAAGTGGAAACCATTCGGAATATTCAGACGACTTTCGGTGACAATGCTATGAGCAGCACACAGATTAAGCAGTGGTACAATTGGTTTAAAGACGGCCGCACATCGGTGCAGAGAGAGCCACGCTCCGGTCGGCCATCAACATGCCGAAATGACCAGGTCATTGCCGAAGTGAACGCTGTGGTGACGCGGGACCATCGTGTGACTATCCGAGAAATTGTGGAAGAGGTGGAGATCACCAATTTTTCTGAACATTCCATTATCACCGAAAATTTGGCCATGGAGAAAGATGCGGCGAAATTCGCGCCGAAGCTGCTCACGGTGGAGCAGCTTCGTGTTGAAGTCTCACAGGATATGCTGGATTCCACAAACAGTGACCCCGATTTCATCAACACCATAATCGCTGGTGACGAGTCTTGGGTGTACAGGTACGACCCGGAAACCAAATCCCAGTTGTCACAATGACAGCATTCCACGTCACCAAGACCAAAGAAGGCCCGCCAAGTGCGCAGCAATGTCAGAGTGATGCTGACTGCTTTCTTTGACTCCCTCTGTGTGGCACACCACGCGTACACACCCCACAAAGTAAACATTGACCGAAATAATACTACAGGGATGTCCTCCGTCGCCTGCGTGGTTCTGTGCGGCGCAACAGGCCGAAGTTGAGGTCAACAGGAAATTGGCGCATCCATCATGACAATGGTCCTGCACATTCCTCGCACTAAATTCACACTTTTTTCGCGAAAAACCAGACTGTGTAGTTCAACAGACTCCTTACTCTCCTGATATGGCCTCTTGTTACTTCTGGCTGTTTCTCAAAATCAAGAGGCCATTGAAAGGAGCGCGATTTCAGACAAGAGAGGACATTATGGCTGCAACGACAGCTGAGCTAAACTCTATTCCGAAAGGGGCCTTTTCGGAATACCTCCAACAATGGCAGCACCACTGGGAGAAGTATGTGGAGTCCCAAGGAGACTACTACGCTCCAGTTTTGCTAGTTTTTTTTCTTTGGCAAAAGGTCAGATACTTTTCTAACAGACCTCGTATACACCAGGTGTTCCATTAGGGTTCTGAAATAGAACATCTGCTAACATTTTTATTATGGGGAAGCAATTTGAGTGTCCTCTTCAAGTTCATATGTTTTCAGGTGCGAACTAACAACCAATGGCGTAATACGGGTGTGCACACGGTGTACAGTGGAGAAAAAATAACAAGAGTAAAAAACAACAGATAATAATCTATGGCCGCAAAACACTAAAAAAGGCATAAGAAGCCCAATTCGTTCTGCAAGTTTCGCTTGCGGATAACAAAATACCAATACAATGTATCGCGATATCATATGATGCTTTTATAAAAGACAGCACGCGCAGAACAAAGCTGTTAGAGGTGGGGCTCGGGAGCCGCCGGACGGATACTCTGTCGAAGCCGCCTTCCGTTCCAGGAAGAGAGAACTTCCGCTGTCTGAACGGGCTGAATGACGAAAGGAGAAGAAAACTGGAAGTATTGGCTTTATGCACAGAAGGGTATGACTTGAAAGTGGATTCTACGCAGTGATAGATTAGTCCCCGGCTTTTAAATGGGTTAGATACACAAGAGTCATCAAAAGGACAGCCTGGCTGATTAGGGAGCGTCCGACAAAGTTCGCGCCGGTGAACGATCACAGACACCCCACTTAAGGACACGCCCTAGATGGGAGGCGAGCTTTCCGGTAACGCCGTCGCCACCTTGGCGCGCCGTCGGTGCTACGAAGACAGCAGGTGGGGCACACGTGCTCCTCGTTTGGCCACCTCGTGTTCCGCACGTGTTCGGCATGCGGACTGCACGTGGTACGGCCGTGCCCGCCATGCGGTGCTTGCATAGCCAGCACATGACGCAAACCTGGTCAGCTCATGGCCAGCGAGAGGTGAGCCTGATGAGAACCACTGGAAGGGGTCCGTTGTTTCCACTCATCGGTGCGACGACTTGGGGGATAATGCTAGCCGCGCCGCGATGCAGGCGTCGTGCGAGACAGGCACGGCAGTTGTCGCCAGCTGTCCTTCGGCTCTTCTCTACCTGGTCCCGCAAAGCAATGGTAGGTTGCGTAATTCTTCAGGATCACATCGGGAGTCGAGTCACTCTTATGGAAAGGAGTGTGAAGGAGTTGAAAAATTAGAACAAGATCAGGCTACTGCCCTTAGAATGTATGGTATTTACTACGGTAGTCGCTAATGAAAGGGGGGCAACGTTTGAGTTAAGGAAATTAATGAAACAGCTTGGCTTTTGCCAAGGGTACTTCACAACAAACCATACCCACACCATCTATCTATCAAGTTACGCACAGAATATAACGATTCGGAAAAGTATACGGCAAAGCATTTTAGTCAGTCGGGACACCAGCACACATGAAAGGAATTGCGTTACCAAAGTGTAGCAGAGGCATGTGTGAAGGTAGTGGAAAGTTCCCGGAAGAGCTGCACAGCGGTCATAGTCCTCCAAAGAAAAAGAAATGAAATCGCAACTTGATGTGAAACAGCGAGACACGATCTCTCCACTACTTATTACGGCGGGCTTAACCTGAGGCGTTGGAAGAGTTGGGGGTAAAAGTCAATGAATATATTTGTAATGTCTGATTTGCTGATGACTGCCCTGTTCTTAGCTCAGGCGACGAATTGTAAAGCATGATCGAGGACATAAACAGGAAAACTAGAGTGAAGGGTTTAAAAATTAATATCAAGAACGCTAAGGTATGTTCATCGGTCTTTGGAGGGAACAACAGTTTATGATAGGCATCGATGCACTGAAGTGGTAAGGGAATGCATTCTCTTAAGGCAGGCCTGGGCTACGAGAGTGAAATAACTAGGAGAAAAGGAATGAGGTGCAGCGCATTTGGCAGATGCTCTCAGGTAATGACTACTAGCCTACCAGTATCCATCGAAGTAAAGTATTGGTGTAACAGTTGCCTCATTCTCATAAGAGTGAAGTGCTGTTCGAGTTGGTTATTCATGTTCTTGAAAAAGCAGCGAAAACAGAGACACAGGACCAGAAGAAGGCACACACACACTGTCGCCGATGACAGTGTGTGTGTGCCTTCTTCTGGTCCTGTGTCTCAGTTTTCGCTGCTTTTTTTTTGCTAGAATAATTTTTTCATGCACGGGGGATAAATATGCTCGGTTACGACAAGGCCCACAAATAAATTCAGGACAGAGCAGCGAGCTAAGGAATGGAAAATGACAGCGCTAAAGTCAAGAGACGAAAAAACAAATTAAGGTAGCAGAGAAAAAATGAACACATCTGTGAGCGATGACATAGAATCTTAGCTAAACACTTACGGGAACGCAGGTTGCCTTTAATTCTGGCTGTTGACCCGGGAAGCTGACTCCAATCTACAGATGTCCGAAGATTGAGTGAGTGCGATCAGGCTTTTCTCTGGCATGAATTTATGCTCGCTTTGTGAGCATGAGCTAGCCGGTGTTTTATGAAAGAAACAGGGGATGTGATGGAATCCCATCCCCTACTTCTTCGGGCAACTGCAGAAAAATAAGCAAAAAACGTAACCGTGCACATTTTCCACGGCAAGCTAACTGTGGCAGAGCAGACATTTAGACTAGTTGGTGGGAATTCATGGTGGAACAACAGCGCAAACTTAGACAGAGAACACAGAACAAGAGGGGAGACACTACAAGCGCTGATTCACAACTAAGGTTTATAAGCAAAACGAAACAGAATATATACAGTAACCGCCTAAGACTGCTTACGTCATAACCACGGTGAAACCGATTACGTGCATGGCGTGAAAGAGATATCTAAACAAGAGCGGCGGGCGTTTCCACCCGGTTGTTCAAGCATCTGAATTCCATATCTGACAGGGCCACTGAAGGTTCGCTGACGCACCGGTTGCCGTTTTTTCTAATAAAGAAGGCTTCCATCAGCTCCCGGGTCACCTTGTCTTGGTGGCGAAAAAGCACATTAGTTCTCGGGAAAAGGGCTGTGCATTTGCAAACCCGGCAGTGTGCGGGTAGGTTGTCTCGCGAGTCACTGCCGAGCAAGTTGCGGTGTTCAAAGAGCTTTACGTTTACACAGCGCCCCGTTTGCCCGATATACTCTTTACCGCAAGACAATGGCAATCGATAAACACCCTTTTTGCAAGGAATGAAAGGCGACACATGTTCAGTTGTACAAGCCTTCTGATTATTGTGGGTACCCGCCGCCAGTTTTTGGTCCACTTGTGGGCAAATTGCAGCGAGCTTCTCTGGTGCCATGAACACCACCCTAACGTCGTACCTTTTTTCCACGCTCTTTAACCCATGGGAAAGCTGTGATAGGCTAAGAAACGTTTTTCATGGTGGTGACACTTGCTGTACGATTGTAGTTAAGCAGGATGGAACAAATTGAGTTATTTTACACGAGCCGAAGTGCATTAAGTTAGTTTAGTTGGAGTCCCCGATTGGCGTTGCGTATTCTAGTTAGCTGCTGACAAGCGTTTTGTATAACTTGAGTTTCACAGAGGTGGAGACGATGAAGATAATTTACATAAATGTGCCTAATAGGCTATCATAATAGTTATTTATGTTATTTATATGAAACGACCAAGTGAGACAGGAAGGTATTTCAACGCCGAGGTAGCGATATGATGTCACTACCTCGAGTACACTGTTTAGTGTACGGGGCTTAAAGTCGCCGAGTGACTGAGGCTATGAGGGACGCCTTAGTGAACGGCTCCGGAAATTTCGACCAATGGGGTTCTATAACGTGCACTGACATCGGACAGTACGTGGGCCTCTAGAATTTCGCCTGCATAGAAATGCAACCACCGCGGCCAGTATTGAACCCGCGGCTTTCAGGTCAGTAGCGGAGCGCCATAAGCACTGAGCCACCGCAGTAGCGTGTAGACTGGTATTAAGATGATATGCGCCAGGGGAAGTTGATGTGCGAGAAACGTGAAACTTTGCATTTGCAAGAATAAAGTTGCATTAGCCATCAGGTACACAGTGCAGACTTAGAAGTGATATCATTCTGCACAGCACTAACTTCGTTAGGGCTGTTAATTTCACGGGGAAATTACGCAGTCATCAGTGAAGAAGTGTATGTTAGAAGATACGCAGCTTTCTAGCTACCTGTTAGTAGCAAGCAAAATAAATTCCAATACAGATCCCTGGGCCACACTCGATTGGACGGGGCTCAAAGGGGAAGTAGCAATATTAGCAATTACAAATTGTGAGCAGTCACAAAGGAAATATTCGAACCAGAGAAAAGCATTCGATCGAAGGTTAGTTTGCTTAGCTTAAGAAGAAATTTATGGCATACATTTTGAAAGGCATTCATGAAATCCAGAAAGATGTAGTTAGCCAATGAGCTGTGATTAATAATGGCATCGTTTATGTGCTTTTGACACTAACGAATTTTCCCCAAATAGCTGCTTACGAAACTGTTCTGCATGGTAGTAAAAAATGAATGCCATTCTAGTAATATCGCAATGCCTGTTCACAATATGTGCTTGATATTTTACATAGAAAGCCTGTTAAACAAAAGTGGCCAGTAAGTGAGGCGCGAATTTTCGTTAAGATTTGCGGGTGCAGACCACCACGTGGGTAGCTGGCAAACAAGCTGCAATCACATCTACAAATGCCGTACTTCCACAGCTTTCCAAAGAAATTGCAGTATATCCACCACCTTCAATGCCTTGCTGCAATCCAAATAAACTGCATCATCCACTTCATGGCAGGAGACTGCAACAGCAAGCGTACTCAAGAAACCGGCATGGTTACTTTCAACGGAGCGACCTTTTGGAATGGTTGTTGGGAGTCAAGAAAATTACTTTAAAAAATCAAATGATTTCTGTAAGCAAATAAGTTTATCATACACCCTAACAAAGGAAGAAAGACTGGAGATAGGCCTGCAGTTTTCGGCTGCAGTGTGCTCCGCAGCCTAAAAAACTGGATTGCCGAGCCGAGAGCATCCTTACGACCGGCGGGACAAGTAGACATGTTTGGCCAAGATCTAAGTGACGATCGGCATTGACTTTCGGCTTTTTAAACGTTTGCTTTTACTACCTGCAGGATGTCGATTTCCTCAGTATTCATTACTCCTGTCGCTGCTATTAGAGTGATGACTATTTCGAGTAGAGTAGAAATCCGTGCCAATTACTTGGCTACGTGAATGACGTCACTCGTTGTTAGACATCAAACCAGTAGAAGAAAATGAACAAGGAGAAGAACGCAGCTAGACGCTCCACCTCTGGGCATTAAATATGAAAAACTTGCTGTTGTTTTCGGTGCATTTTTCTAGAATTAAAACTTCTAAATGCTCATTTCTGTAGTTGTTCTCTGTTCGAAATGACAGTTCTTAACATGTGATTCTAGCATAGCGTGAAGGATTACAAGCTTTGGTTTTTTCGGTAATATATACTAGAACCTTCGAAAGGCACCGACAACTGGAAGCAATTTTTTTTGGTCTGCTTGCGGAATATGGTCACTCTAAACAGCAGTTCATTATAGTGGCGAATATGTTTACAGCATAAGTTAAAGCCTATTACCTCCGGAAACTAGAGCGGCACATACTGCGCATTTCGCATTATTTGCCCTGAAAATATCCTTTGTTTTGCTGAATTCTGCTGGTTAAGGAATTTTTTCAAGAGGAGGCGTAAAGTTTACTCACACCTCAGTTCTCTCTTTCCTCCACACTATGGGTGTTAGGGCCTGAGAGAAATAAAGTTGTGTCATCAGCATTTATATGTAATCGTTTTTGGAATCAATATGCACATAGCGCATTCATGGATTGAAAAATAAGAGCAGAATGATGCTACTTTGCGGTACTCTGTGCTTAATCTTATTATATTGAATCAGTGGTTGTCTACAGAAGAATGCTGATGATCAGTCTTAACTAGTGATTAAGTTCAGCTGTTTATTTCCGGCACTATAGTACACAAAAAGTTTTAAAAGAAGAGTCTCGTGATTAATCCTGAGAAAGGCTTTGGATAAATCAATGTAGATTCTGAGAGTTATATTCTAAGCTTAATATATTTCATTTGGCTTCAGGAGAGCTATTTCCGTAGAGCGCTTTCAGTCTGAATACAAATTATTTAGTTTAACGTGATATTTATTGAGAAAATGCGGAAAATGATAAATGTAATATTTTTTCCAATTCTTGGGAAAAAAAGCAATATAGACCCTGGTATCGGTGCCTAAACTAAGACAACATTCAAGAGCCTTGGATGGAAACGGCATTTTACGATAGGCAACCAAGCTCTGAAAGTGGTGAAGGGGTGCAGCTACTAAGGGCAAGTAATGACCGCAGATCCGAACCACAAAAGTGAAAGCACTACAATATAAGAATGGAGTGGAGCGCATTTGACAGATAATCTCAAGTATGTTTACCAGTATTCCTCAAGAGAAGAGCATATAACAGCTGTATCCTACTGGTACCCACCTATGGGGCGAAACGTCGAGGCTGACGAAAGGGTTCAGCTTAAGGTAAAGACAACGCAGTGAGCTAAGGAAAGGAATATAGGTGTAATGTTAAGAGATGGGAAGAGAGCAGAGTGGATCATGGAACAAACGCCAGTTAATGACAACTTAGCTAAAATCAAACAGGAGAAATGGGCTTAGGCAGGCCATGTAATGTGAAAGGAAGGTAACCGCTGGTCCTTAAGGGTAACGGACTGGATACCAAGAGAAGGCAAGCGCAGCAGGGGGCGGCAGGAAGGTTGGTGCGCCGACGAGATTAGGAAGTTTGCGGGGATAAGGTGGCTGCAGCCGCCACAGGACCAGATTAATTGCAGAGATATGGGACAGGCATTCGCCCTGTAGTGAACATAATGAGGCAGATGTTAATTAGTCGTTTTTTGTAACCGCCTTTTTACAGGAGAACTATTCTCGATGTTTTAATGTTCAAGTGAAAAATACCAGTGCATAGAGACAAATTCCAGCTGCAAGTTAAAATAAGGAAAAAAATATGGATTATGTACACACAGGTTGCATTTTCAATCTAAAAAGCATCCTCACTGGATGAAATTTATATACCGTTAAATTTTCTAGGCACTTCCGTGTCATCACAGCGTTTTAGATGCTCTTGGTTCTGTTGTTACTGATCTATTCCAATAGTCTGCGCTCATGCTCACTTTCAACAAGCGTACCACGTAGATCTTAATCTTATTTACGAGTGCGAGGCTCTGGTCATCCTTAGGGTTGCTATCTGTGAGACTACCAGTTTGATTTGTTAAGCTTCAGCTCAGAAGTGAGTGTTTCACCTGTTCTGAAGTTGGTTTCGATTGCTTACGGCGTGGCATATATAAAGATGACAGTCCTTTCTTACTTCTCCCAGCGGAAATTTGATCTTGTTTGGATATGTTTTAAATGTTTTCCCTGTTTCAGGACTACAGTGTCGCAAGAGCTTCTGAAGGAGCGAATTTTTTCTGGCTGCCTACCTCAAAATACGAGAGGTAACCTAGGCCTTTGCGAGCTCATTTTGTTTCCGCTGCATAAAAAAAAGTGCTTGTGATATACACACTGGAAGATCCTCAAAACAGAACTATATGCCCCATCGTCTGTCGTTGTAGCCGGAATTTTTTTCCAGTTAACATGCCGAAAATTATCTAATGTGTCTGAGTCAGTGCACTGTATTTATTTATTTATTCAAGGTAGCCCTAAAGGGCCCCCTTCTGAGATTATGACATAAAAGAGTGGGCGGGGGGGGGGAGGTCACGCAATATTAGGAAGTTGAAAAACATGCAATCAACAGGCCTTTTATCGATTTTCTTTACGCTCTCTATCTCGTTTTTCATTAGCATCAAGGTTATATGCGATGTAAAATAGAAGATGGACATTTAATATAAGCATATATTGTGGGATGCACTGGTATCCTTCATCGACCCCGCGCCAGAGGCGAACGAGCGAGTCACAAGACGTGCGCGCGCGCCGCCGGGAATGTGGAGAGAAGGCACTCCGGCTACTCTCACCTTTCCAAACAGTGACGTGACGTCAAGAAAACGCAGTGGCTCTTTAGGGAAGGGGTGTATGCCTTACCTTGAGCGCAACCGGTTGCTCCAAGCGAGGAATTCCAGAGGGGTCAAAAGGAGGACCTCGCAGCGGGAACGCTCTCTCTTTCCGCGGTCCTCCTGCCGAACTGCCCCGAAGGATCCCTTCTTGCCCGCAACTCCCGGGCGACCCAACGCCGGTCGACGACGACTTGGTGAGCTACTGAACCTTATTTTATCGGATAGAACATTCTTCCGCAGTGGGCTTTGCCTGGCGCTAGGTTAATAAACGGTTTCCTAGCGTGCTCTGTTCGTTGCCTATTTCGTCCGAACCTGTCGCGGCTGCGACTCTGCGCCACGGGTTGGGCAAACGTATCGCGTACGAGTAACGCCTGCGTGTAGCCGGCACGGAAGCTCGCCTTTCCGGCCGGCTGGACGCGGAGTGACCCCGTGATATATAGTCATTACAGTCATTCTCGTTATAAATATAGGTAACGACATGACGCCTACGAGAAAATATGGTTGCAGTATTATTAGATTTCGTGATCTTATGGGCGTATTTTCACGTATGCCAATATTTGACGCCACCATCTAAAACCGCGGTGTAATCACATGCATTATCAAACTAAAAATTACGTTCCCTACAGACAAAAAACGTTGTCAGTGCAGCCCCTGGGTGGCGATATTTTACAGTAAGCTGGATTAGTCTGCTACAGATCGACAGAACATTTTAATCGGGTGTAACTGCAGTGACTTTATCGATTCTCGCACACTGTACACTATCAAGCACAAATAAACACCTTCTGCTTTTATATTTGTTCTCAGTAGGAAAAATGTAAGCAATTTTTAAATACAAGCAGACTACTTGATACTTTTTCGTTGTCTCAGTGGGCATGGCAGCGGTGAAATAAATAGAAAATGTTCCAGAAACGCACGTAATATGTCAAGTTTATCACAAACAGACTGAATATTGCTATTAAGTAATTAGGAATTATTACATGAATTTTAATTCAATAATTTCCATCACTCGATTGGTGTAAGTATTACCCATATCGCGCGGCCAACTTCACTCGACATGAGCTGCTTAATGGGGTAACTTCTTCAATTCGTCATCAGATTGGATCATATGCGCGTTTCTTGAACGCATAGGTGGCTGTTGTCGACGAAGGAAAAAGAAAAAGTTTACAAACACACATGTAAAGCATGTTTTATTTATGCATGCTTAAGAAAATTTGCTTTCCGCGCTGTTTTCGTAAAAAAAGTAACCTGAGATCAATTGTGAAGACCGTTATGTTTCGATGAGGTCTCTGCTGCCACCACTGCTGAAGTGAATAGCAGTAGCGTATCCGGAGCGGCACGAATCGTTGCAGTGAACGCAGCTTGGTTTCGCTAACAGCGCCTGTTGCTTGTACAGTAGTATGCAGAGCAACGAGACTCGATGTGTCCGAAAAAAGATTGCAGCAGCCCAGCTGTACCCTTGCGCGTACTTCGAAGTTTGAAATAGGCCTTGCGATTTGCTTCCAGTCATAAGATTGACGGAAGCGTTAACCAGTAACAAGAAAGTGCTGTCTGACACCGCTCCTCCCATTTGAGTACTCAACGGATGAGGGAGCCGCATTTTTTCTATAACAAGCTCATAGAGGTAGAAACGTTCAACAAAGTGATTTTTCTTGCGCGCGACAAATTACGCTCCCCACAGGCATGTCGAAGTACATGCTACGAAGCTCCCTATTTTCTGAAATATTATTTACAACGTTCGCTAGCGATCATCAGAAAGCGCAACAGTTACGACAAGAACAGCGCTGAATTCGTCTGAAACAAACAAATTACTGCGTTCGGTAGCTCACTCAGAGGAAAATCTGCGAACTTTCCTCCCTTATTACAAATCTACTCCACCTTGGGGGATTCCGCTAAACATTTGACCGAAGTACACAGTAATGTACATAGCGAATGGAAGGGCAACAGCGCTTTCACACGGCAGGTGGAGCTGGCCCTTGACGAGCTGCACAGAAACACTGGCTAATTTTTTAAAAATCAGTTCTAATGGGACGTACGGTTTGCAAGGATGCTCAACTTATGTGCATAAAATTTTCGTACGTTGGCTTGGCACTTCTCAGCAACTTCCATTATTCACGTCAAAATTGTGAAGGTATTTGAGCAGCCCCTCATTCATTGCGAAGTTTCTTTTTGTGCTGTTTAAAAAATCTCTGCTGTCATCAAAACTTCCGGTTGAATGGAAGATTGCTCGAGTTGTTCCCATCTTTAAAAAAGGTGACTGCACATTACTACAAAATTACCGTCCTATTTCTTTAACTTCCGCATGCTGTAAAATGCTCGAACATATTATTGCTAAACATATTTATTTATTTATTTATTTATTTACCGTAAAGACCCAGAAGAGGGCATTACATAGGGGGGAATGATTAAAAGAAAGTACACATAACAAATCAACTCATAACAAATGATGGTAAATATACAGAAGGCAGAGTTAGGGTAACATTTGGTTAAGGGCAGTATAACACATTGAAACCGCAAAATTCAACACGTTCAAACAAGTGAGTAATAATTAGAGCAAAATAAGTAACTAAAGATACAATGGCACGCAAAAGAGGCTCCGGAGCTGTTCAGCACACAAGAAATGGCAAAGCAAACAAAGGACCGCCAAAAAGTCACGGACACGGTAAATCATCTAGCACTCTATGACGCATTTTCCGTGTTCAAAAATGTTAGTAAAGCTGTTTGAAAAGATGATAATTCAGTATGGCCGACAATGCTGGATGGCAATGAGTTCCATTCATTTATTGACAAAACCAGCGGTGACTTCTGATATTTTAGTGTGCGAGCGGAAATCGGACGTACCTTATGCGCATGATCCAGGCGAGCTGAACAATGAGGTGCAGGAAAGATATGATTTCGGGAGAATGGCGTTTCGCTATAGTATAAGGTGTGAAATAATGACAACCGGGCGAACTTTCTACGTGTAGCAAGAGGTTGAAGATTCATGGCTTGCTTCATTGCTGATACGCTTTGATGACGTGAGTAGGATGACAGTATGAATCTGACGGCTTTATTTTGTACTGCTTCTAGAGCATTTGTAAAAATCGCGTGGGAGGGGTTCCATATAACAGAAGCGTATTCAACAGATGACCTGATAAGCGTTGCATAAGCGCTGTGCCATGTTTCAGCGTTCACAAGGGGTAAACGGCGTTTCAAGAGACCAATTTTTTTAAAGTCTTTATTAGTTATGTATTCAATGTGAGCATCCCAGGTTAAGTTCTGACTGAAAAACACTCCCAGATATTTTATACACGGCACGGAGTCAATTCCACTATTATTTAACCGGTAATTATTCTGTGATGTTTCTGCTACGCTAGAGAATCTTACATGCTTAGTTTTACTGACATTAATATCCATCTGCCACGTTGAACACCATTCAGTTAGTTCTGTTAGATCTTATTGGAGAGCTAGTGCATCAGTCGGGGTGGTTATCTGCCTGTATATTACGCAGTCATCTGCGAAAAGCCGTATTGATGAAGTAATATTAGAGGCTATGTCGTTTATATAAATTAGAAAAAGTAATGGCCCTAATACTGAGCCCTGCGGGACACCGGATAATATTAACACATTTCCTGAAGAACACTCCATATTAAGCGACTTTCAGCATGGGTTTAGAAAGGGCTATTCTACAATAACACAATTAGTTACAATAGTACACAGTTTTGCTAAAACACTGGATATGAATGGCCAAATAGACACCATATTTATGGATTTCAGCAAAGCATTTGATAAAGTTCACCACGGAAAACTCATTCAAAAACTAAAAAACATTAATCTTCCAGAGATTTTAATATCGTGGATTCAAGATTACCTCACGAATAGAGTGCAATTTGTTTCAGTCGATGGGTGCAGCTCCAGTTGTCTCCCAGTCACCTCTGGGGTGCCCCAAGGAAGGCTCTTGGGGCCTTTGCTTTCTCAGATCTACATCAATGATATTGTTAATGTGGTTACTCCAGGAACTCATATTCGCTTGTTTGCTGATGATTGTGTCGTTTTCCGCCAAATTACGTGTACTAACGATCAAACCGAACTTGACCAGTGTCTTCGAAATGTTCTTGATTGGTGCAGTGAGTTTTCCATGGTTCTTAACACTGAAAAAACAGTTTCGATGCAAATAACACATAAAAAGAACCCAATTAACCACATGTATACACTCGGATCATCAACACTAAAGCAGGTTAATAGCTACAAATATCTAGGGTTAACAATCACAAGCAGTCTTTCCTGGAACTCACATATAGATAACATATGCACCTCTGCATTTAAAAAAGCTATGTTTTCTGAGGCATAAACTAAGAAATTCACCTTCTCACGTAAAACTGCTAACGTATAACGCTTACATCAGGCCAAAGCTTGAGTATGCTTCGGTTGTTTGGGACCCATTCACTAAACTTAACATATATAAATTAGAAAGGGTTCAAAGAAAAGCTGTGAGGTTTATCTATTCCAAATTTAAAATCACCGACTCCCCCACTGACCTCATAGCGGCTAACAATATTGAAACACTTGAAACACGAAGAGGAAAATATCGCCTTGAGTTTCTTTATTCTTTACTTAACCATAAATTTGCTTTGTATCCTTCACAGTACATATCCCCTTTAACCACACGTTATACCCGACATCATCACATTCACTCATTGACACCGTATTTTTCGAGAACTGACTGTTTTAAATATTCGTTTTTTCCGCGGACAATATCCGATTGGAACCATGTTATGGCATCGTAATAGTTAGCAAAATTTGTCTCCTCATTACTATGTATATTTCTTTTCATTGTGTTCTGTATCTTTTGAGTTTTAAGAATATATGCCTGTCCTGCTTGGACCCTGGAAAGGGTCTGCAGTATGTACTAAATAAATAAATAAATAAATTTCTGCTGTCAGAGGGCGTCAGTATTGTATCTATTCTCTTAATGGGTGCTGCTTTGTTACAAAACATGCTCGACCCGCCAGATTAATAATGTTCGTAGCCCAGGAAAAGAGGTTACGCATTCATTTATGCAGCAACACTGCGGCACTGTGCCCGCTCCTTTTCAGCCTTTACCTGAAGCCTCCTTGATCAAGCATTCTCGTATCGCTAATGTCATTCTCTTAGTTTTTTTTTCTTCATAAAATATGCGCGAGCAAGTTATTTTACTTGGTCAGTTGGCACCGGTTAGCTGGACGTTGCACTGCAGACAAAAAAAAAAGAACTTAATAGATGGATGCAAGAGAACACAGGATATGAGGGTGAAGCTAAAAAGCACTGTTATTTTAGTTCGAAGCACGCCTGCAAGGGGCATGGGCCCCTCTGCAAGCCACAAAGGAGCGGAAGTAAGAGAACAAAAAGAAAAAGAGTGGAAGGTGATATGGAATAACCTGAACACGAAGCATTCGACCGTAGAGAAAAAAAAAATCCCGACATAAGTCGCTTTTTTAAAGCAGCACCTTTGTGTCCAGGGTATCTGAACTTGGGCAGCTAATTAATTTTATCCAAGGGAACGAAGTGGTACAGAACGCCGTTTATATCTCTAGCGCCTCCTTACTTCTTACGTATGAGTGCTTCGTGCTTAGGCTGTAACCATGTCATCTTTCACTCTTATTAGCTTTTCCTTTCCTTCCACACCATTGCCTTCTTGAACGGCGTCCCACGCCTCTCGCAGGCTCCTTCCTAAATGAAATTTCGGTTGCGAGTTCGTGCCTCTCTTTGTTTCTCCTCTGTACTTCTGTGTCCGTGTATTTTTATTTTTTTTTTCTCAGCAAGGCGAGTTAGAAATGTTAAATGTGTCTCAGGTGGGCGCGTAGAAGTTTTCGGGCACTGCCACTGGTTGCTTTTGATGCTTTATAGCTCCACACATACGTGGCGGTTACGCCGTTATTATTATCATTTATTTCAGGAAATTAAATAAATGTACCAGCATACGTACCGCACGTACCGTACCGTACCGCATTCCTTCGGACCGAAAAGCTTAAATTTTTTTCGGCGAAACAAAAGGAAGGCCGGGCGCTTGCTGCCATTTAAAGTACCGACACGCCGCGTGGAAGAAGGAACGATTTCGGTGTGAGACGCTTTGTTCAGTATGTGTGTTGTGTGTGCAGAGAGGTATATTCTATTCTGTCGCCTTCCGGACTTAATTAGACGAGGAAGACGGGGCGCTGTCTTAATGGCTGCATTAGAGAGCACGAAAGATCACTTGATAGTGGCAGACCGCGTAAAATGTCATAAATGCGCACTATTGTTCCGCGAAGAGCATGTTCTGTGGAAACAGAATTATCGGCGGTCCGTGAGATAATAGCAGCGTACGAAATAAGAAAGTTTGCGGACAAGTTAGTGAGCCCACCATAATTGAGGCTGGAAGACGCGGAGTTTGCCTATCTTAAGAAAAGTTCTTTTTGACTTGCGTGGCAGTTTCGCTAATGGTTTTTGTTCATTTTTATTTTTTAGGTTATTTGTACCCTGTTTTCTTTTGCGGATGCTTCTCTTTTTTCGTATATATTTTGTCTGTTTAATAAACTATCTTGTGACTGAGCGCTTGATACTGTCTTTTCATCTCTGGGTGTGCTGCCTTCGTGGCGCTCGAAAATTATGGACAGGCCCTGTACTTGTGATGTATACTGAGGCATATTTATAACCCATTTTCTTAGTAACTACATCATGAAGCGAGTTCTGGCTTCTTATATTTAATTCCTAATTCTGTCTTCATTTAACTTACTCATAATTATGATTCTGCTGCAAATTTTCATTTCTTTTGTAAATTTTCTTGGAAGCTTTTACTTTCTGTTTTTGTGCACTGAAACTTTAGAAGAAAGAAGTTATCCTGCGTAGATTTGTACTATTCTTGTTTAGTACTTTCGTCTTTCCGTGTAGAGAAAGCTGACAAAAAAGCAGCGTTCAGTTTTTTTTTTGTTCTAGTAATCAAATGTCACAAAAAGTGCTATGTTGAGATATTTAAGGTGACAGAACATAGAATGCATATTTCAAATGTTAGCTTCAACTTTTTCGGAAATACAGAATGCACTGAAACATCTGTTCAGTATCCACTAGCCATTTAACCTGTACCATTGGGAGTTTAAGGTTTATTTGCTTTAGAGCTAAGCAGCGTGAAACCACGACGGGGCAAGAAAGAATTCACAGCAACAAGAGCGCTGACATCCCAATGTTTATTTCCCTAAGAACACTCCACACGCCGGAAGCAGGTGTGTAAGCGTGGCATCGCTGGCGTTTTCGAGGCAATAGAGAATGTTTTTAGATGCTGAGCTTTTTAACAGAGAAATCAGATTTATCACCCTGTTTCAAAAATCCTGCGGGTTCTTCGAATCTTGCTGGCGTTTCGTATGTGTACATACGCCGTGCGCAAGCAAGAAATAAACAGCTGCAAGTCAACGCTTGTGTTGCTGTGTGCTGTCGCTTATCCCGCCTTGTCTTCGCTTCAATTCTTGTTTGCTCTTCCGTCTGCGCTTGTGGCCTTCTCCGTGATCTGCTCTGCTTCTCCTCTAGTAAGCGAAATCGCTGAGGGTGCACCTCAGGCAACCCTGTCATGATAGTGCAGCCCGGTGACATCACAAATGCCTTGCGACACCCACGGAGTTATCACAGTGTAATAATGCGGGCTATGCTGCCGTACTGATTATAAGCTCTGTGCCTAAAATGGCAAGTGGAAGATGCGTATCCTAAAGAAGGCATTGCTTGCGGCGCATTCCCACACGACACGGTGGAATGACTCGTAGGTATTTTGGGTTCATACCTGGAGAGACTTCTTTGGAAGCTCTGGTGGAGCTAGTTGCTACAAAATAAGGCTCTATGACATGAAGAACAGATTTAGGTCAGTATTTGTGCACTAAAGTTTTGGTCGTCAGATGGCTCTTCCACTCACACCAAGCGTCGGGGAGTTTCGAACAAAGTCTGTGACAAGGGTCGCTGCCAATAGCCTACTTGTGGAACTGACCCTGACAGCCTTGCGCATGTTCCTTACATCTGCAAAGAAAAAGCAAATGTAAATTATGACTATAACCCTACAGGATTGAAGGAAACACCAGAGATCGCTAAATTACGCGCCACAACAAATTCATGCACATATTGTATACGTTTTAACGTCATGTTATTTCTGTTATCCAGACCAGTATTGCTTTTCTAAATGTCACTCCTGGGACACACCATCATGCTCGCGTCACATGAATTCATTCAAACTTATGTGGTCGAATTGAAACCTAACATACCCGTTGCAGCCCTATCTTTAAAATCTTGCAAAATCTTTTGAAAAGGTACCTCAAAAGGAGATATTTTTAATTAAATTTTCACGTCTTAATCATAACCCTCGCGTGTTTTACGGGATTTTCACTTTCTATACTAACTGGGAGCAGTTTCTTTACCCTAATGTCTTTTCTAGGTTTTGCATACCTTGAGGTATGGCTCAGGGAACCGTCGTTGGCCATCTAGTTTTTCTGGTGTATACTGTGTACATAGGGTCCTTTAAATTGAGATAAAACCCGGCCTCGCACAATTCCTGCGTACCGACCAGAATTTCTAACAATTCGGGTTAAACTCGATGTGTACCACAAGATACAGGTTTAAGAAAATTCCACCGGCCTCTGGACAAAGCGCAGGCACAGCACGATAACTAGTGGATGTCTTATACTTATTCTAAAGCAATGTTTTCTCTTAATCGTCATTTTTTTTTGCTTCATAACCCTCAGTATCCGTGGCCTGGCTCAATATAAGGTTACCTCTAAAAAATGCGCTTTAGAAGCTTCACGAGCGGAAGCAGGCGTCTACCGCAGTGTTATTGGCGTCATTGTATGGAGCGTACTCAGGCTAGCGAAGTCCTGTTCCAAGGCTCTTGTGTGCTCCGAAAGGCTGCAGCGATGCTGAGTCCTTCCGCTGCGTGCAAACTCAGGCAGACAAGGCTAGGAGAGACGCGGCGATGCTGCGCTTGGAAATGTCAATGCACTCGACCTTATAGTTGTAAGGAGTAAAAACGAAAAAAATAAAGTATATTGTTTGGTAATACAGAACAAAATGAACAAGAATCGAGAGGGAGCCACAGCCCGTTGCCAGCTTTGAGACAAAAGGACTTGCGTTCGTCTTACTCGAAGTAAGACCTCTTGTCGAAACTTCAGCTCGTGGACTGAGGCTCAACATCGAACATTGTTCACTTTGACTCGTGTTGTCGGAAATATTATCTTCCCACGTTCTGTCTACCTTGTGTGGTCAGCAGTTTCTTTGTGCAGCTGCCAATGGTGAATTGTTTATGTAAATAATGAGCAATAAATAAAACATTTCATGTCCCGCGCGAAAATCGGCGCTAAGGATGAGTTATCACTGATGCAAAAATGACCCCAATTACTGAGTTTTATCGAATCTCAGCTCAATAAATAGTGCTAGATGTCTACCTCCCCCTAGCCCGATTCTGCAAAAAAAATAGAAAGTGAACATGAAAGGACCCACGTATATATACACTTCTGTGAATGCCGTTATCTTTTTCCGGATTTTGATGGCCTGAGGCCCTTACTAGAATTTTTTTTTCCCAAATATAGTGGAACCCATATTAAACCTACCCAGTTCAGGCGGCAGCGCATATTTAAAGATGAATTCGCGTGGGCCTAGTTTATCTTTCATACAGATAACGCACTGAAAGTGCGGATTGTGCAGCGACGGGCAAGAACTGCTGGAAATAAAGCAGGCGGGTAAATCACTCTGTTCGCTGACGTCAACGTCGCCCCAAGATTAGAATTAAGGCGGAGAAATGGGCTTTTAAAATGGTGATTTGGCGCTCGACTTAATTGATGGCCTTCGAAATGGCGCTTTGCGCGCGCTACCCGCGTCCGTCGGTGCGAGGCGGCTCTCGACTCTCCTATTTTTCCGCTCGCTTTGCTGCCGAAAGCGTTGCGGAAATCAATCATGCCTGCATTTTAATTTCAGGTTAGGTTATCGTTCTGTTACCAGCTTCGAGCGGAGCGTGCCGCGAGCAAGGATTATGCAGACGCAGAGCGCAATCCCTTTTTGCCGGCATTTTTGACAATATTGTTCCAGTGGGGCGCGGCCCGACCCTGACAAAAGTGTGTAGGATATACGACTGGTTATTTTACAGGGCTATTAACAATAACACCGATGA
The DNA here is from genome assembly GCF_055824585.1 of Amblyomma mixtum. Lineage (NCBI taxonomy): Eukaryota > Metazoa > Arthropoda > Arachnida > Ixodida > Ixodidae > Amblyomma > Amblyomma mixtum. The sequence goes on along the minus strand of NC_143014.1, from coordinate 390,556,113 downwards.
TTGTGGTCTAGCTTGACCTGACTCGCATTGAAAGTTGGTGTAGAATGGAAGGAACACCCTATCTCCAACTAAATACTGTCTGGTGACGCTATTTCTCTCAAGGCATTCCGTAAATATTTGAACATTTTTGTGTAATCTTCCCTGGTCCGCGCATGGTGCAGGCGTGGTTAACTGCGATCCTTGTGCCCTCAATTACGATGTAATTTGTGGCTAGCTTTATCCCCTGTTAACCGTCTGCCATTTCCAAACATTAGTGCGTGTAAAGCTGGAATCTGCATGCGCTGTTTGGGGGTGTCTAATTTCTTATCTGAGTAGCATTTATCTGAATTTCATTTAGTGAGAAGTCTCTCGTTTGAATTTGTGTATTCAGCCTACTCTTATCGATCGTCGATACAGAAACGGCCTATGGGCGTCTATGGAAAAATCCATATCCATTTTGGCCTTTTATGATGGTCTATACACGCCCAAAGCGTTGCTTATTGCCAGCTGCTGAAAAAATCTATGCTACTAGAGTTATAGCTTCGGAACTATACATATGTTTTTAGCTGTCAATAGAAAAGTACATCCAACTTAATCCAGAGCTATGGACAGCCATGGGCTTATAGCTATTTGGGCCAATTACCTATAGCCGTCTGTAGGACATTTTTGTATGTACGTTAGTGGTTATGGCACTCGGCTGCTGATCCGAAACACGCGGGTTCGATCCCGGCCGCTGCGGTCGAATTTCGATGAGGGCGAAATTCTAGAGGCCCGTGTTCTGCGCGATGTCAGTACATGTTTAAGGACCACAAGTGGTCGAAATTTCCGGAGCCCTTCACTACGGCGTCCCTCATAGCCTGAGTTGCTTTGGGACGTTAAACCCCCTTGAACCATGACATTTATCGATCCAGTGCCACTGACATAAAACCTAAAGTTATACTGATTTCCCTCGAGATGTGACGTAAGGTTTAGTTTATGGTATATGGGGGTTTAACGTCCAAAAAGCGACTCAGGCTATGAGGGACACCGTAATGGAGGGTTCTAGAAATTTCGACCACCTGGAGTTCTTGAACGTGCACTGACATCGCACAGTACATGGGCCTCTAGAATTTTGCCTCCATCGAAATTCGACCGCCGCGGCCGGGATCGAACCCGCGTCTTTCGGGTAAGCAACAAGATTTGGAGTAATATTGAGCACACTAGGTCTCACAGATTTTAACACTCATAGTTTGCTGGTATACCGGAGCTCATCTCGTCTCCCATCTCGTCAGTCACGAAGAAACCGTTTGCCCCACTTGCGCACATTCTTCTGCGAAGTCTTTCCCTGCCTATACAGCAGTCGACTGTGCCTGCCAATGCCGTGCCCAGCACTAGTACCATCAACTTCGAGAGCGGCGGTCAAAATATTTCGGTGAAACACACCCATGTTTCAGCTGCATAGCTCGAGAGAAATGACTGACAACAAAGACGAATGCTGCAGCGCGCGTGAGAAGCGCTGTTAGAAGTCAACTGCACCAAGCATCCTGAATAAAAGAACATTCAGGCTTAACTTGTTACAGTACGAAACAGTACATCACACGCTCCGTCGAAAAAACAGTACCATACCTTTTGGAGGCGCTAATGTGAACCCACCGAACACCGTCGACACCTCACCAGATAGTAGCCTAGCCCTCGCTCCGGTTCGGTCTAAACATAATTCGGTAATATGGTCACTGCAAAGTCAGCTGCCTGGTGAAGGTTTCCAGCTATTATGTCTTAAATATATCCCCCATTGATAGCATAATTTGGGCTTGAGCGCAGGAACGTGCATCACAGTAAAGAGCAGAGTTGGCGACGCTAGCGCAACGGGACGACACAGAGGTGAGCAGACCAGGCTCCATACTTGCTGTGTGTAGCGACGTCCTGTCGTCTGCTAGTGCCGTCCCATTGCGATGCAATGGACCCTTATTTTTGAAACATCTTTCCCGAAGGCTTTGCTGGTCTACTCATGCGGTTCACGGTGCAACAGGTAGGCACTGTCGTGGAAAAAGACGAGAACGGCGAAAAGACGGAATGCTATGTGCAAAAACAAAACTGGAAATGAACAACTGCGTTGAGGTCCGGTTTCGTGCACTGCCAAAGGCTGACCTCCGGGACAAGGCCGCTTACTTCCGGTGGCTTCACTTTCTGGCACTCAATGCGCCATCCAGCCCCCTAGTGAAGATCAGTGGCGTCACAGCGTCTTCTATTGGTTGAGCGGTGCAACTTCACTGGCAGAAAGAAAAACATGCATGAACAATCTCGTTTCTATGGAAATCAGCCACTCAAATATGCCGCAACCACTTCATAAGCGCGCAGCAACCATTTCTTTGTTGGAACTCGGGCTCTGGACCGGGCGCATCGTTACTGACGTAAGAGGCAGCGACGAACGAATCAGCCAACAACTAGGTCCAGAAAAAAATATTGCTTGATGGTTTGGTTTATTGGGGTTTAACGTCCCAAATATTGCTTGAGGTTCAACCCCGCTGAACCTAAGAGAGAAGAGAACGCTTAATTTTTCATAATTCTGCATGGCTATACATGGTTATGCGCGGTTACATGGATACACATCAGGCGGTGCGAACCTCAACTCTAAAGGTCAAGGTCAAGTGACAACTAGTCATGGGTGACGTGGTTGCTGGTCATTAGCTACGATCATACCATACAAGCATACCATGGCTATGCGCAGCAAGACACATAGTCATACATTGTTAGTATTGGGGGTGCTTGCTTGGTTTGACCGTGGTCCGGCTCAAAGGTCAAACGCGCAAAGCAAGGCGAAACTCTGGTACCTCGAGTGGTACAGTTTTCGCTCTAAAAGAACGATAGAACGCCAGACGAAATCTGTTACTTTGTCATCAAGGCGCCGGTTCTTACCCGTGCAACAGTTTCAATAACAAGGAAAAATGGCCCGCTTATCGAAGAGCCATCTGGTGGCGTCAACAGGAACCAGGGGACTTTATCAACGGCGTGGGCCGCTGTTTCCCCATCTGTACATCTTACAACTTCATACCGTACAAGCCGCGTGTTGTAGGGGCTTCCAGCTGCTGTGCACGAGGTGGCGGTATGGAATTCCGACCGCGGAGGCCGCATTCTAATGAGATGAAATGAAACGCTCCGTCTGCATTTATAACGTCACGGACTCCGAGTGGTCGAAATTAATCCGGAACCCTGCGCTACCGCCTACGAATACTCTATAGCTTTTAATTTTTTTCACCCTTGCCTTCACTTCACGACATGGATCCCGCATGCAGCCGGAGCGAAACTGTTGCTCCACCTACGCTTTCTTCACAAAACAATTACATTTTTGCGCACTCTGGATGCTTTGACCTTTTATCAATGACTGGAACCTGCCACCGAAAGGCGAACGGTGTGTTTTATTCGCCAAAAAAGTAGCCTTCCTTATGTTCAAATTCATTTTACTCACAAATGCTATTTAGGGGCCTCCGCTTCTCTGAAATGATATTATATGCCGAAATTACGTTTTTCTTTTGTAAGTACACGATACAGAATTACACACTGCTTAAAGAGACGACGCCGTGCCCCTGCTCATGCCGTCTAGGATATAAAGGAATTTGCTGTATTACGGAAAGCAGACGCAAGCAGCAGTTCGTGATATGGCCAATTTTTGAATAATTAGCTTATTTCTGCTCCCGAAGGAAAACATGGCAGTAAAAGCAAAAACCTTCTAATTGATGCGTAGGATGCCCCATAACGGTATAGCCGTGGGCGTCTCTTGTTAAACTCATTTATGGTAATTCCAAATTCCCTTTTTAGGGCTATTAGAAAAGAGATTATGCAGCATATTTACATCATTAAATAATGTTGTTCGGTGAGTTCACATTAGCGCCTCCAAAAGGTATGGTACTGCTTTTTCGACGGAGCGTGTGATGTACTGTTTCGTACTGTAACAAGTTAAGCCTGAATGTTCTTTTATTCAGGATGCTTGGTGCAGTTGACTTCTAACAGCGCTTCTCACGCGCGCTGCAGCATTCGTCTTTGTTGTCAGTCATTTCTCTCGAGCTATGCAGCTGAAACATGGGTGTGCTTTATAGTTAGGTTAAAAGCACATCTGGAAGGTAAACGACACTCTAAAGCGATAAACATCACCTGCCATCGACGAGAAGAGTCATCGCCAGCCTCTAAATCGAAATTGAAACTACGGCAAGTGTATAACGAGCGGCTCTCCAAGTGTAAGAATTTCCGTGCCATCGTTCGCCTTTTCATTGCTGCATGAAAATTCGGCTTTAAGATGACCAAGCCTCATCGTCATTCCACTACTTATTCTTCACGCTCGGAAGACAAGAACCAGACAAAAACATAGTATTTAAGGCACGTACTCTTATGTCGCGGCAGGGTGAGACCTGCATGCCTGTTTTCATCGGTTTCTCTGAAATTACAGGGTTCTGAACACAATGCTTACATTTCTCGCGTTCAGCTTGCTTGTTCCTTTCATACAGCAGCAGACATTACACGAGAATAATGCAAAAAAAACCTGAGAACGAAATGGCGAAAGACGCGACTTTTTGCATTGAAATACCCAGCAGACATCCGACTTCCGGGACAAGCCTTCCAACTTCCGGTGGCTTCACTCGCGCTCGTCTCGGAAAGCGGGTATGCGGCATCCAGCCACCTAGTGGAGATCAGTGGTGATCACACACCCGGTTTGAAGGTGCGTGCGTGGTACTTTATCTGGCCGCTGTCGTCAAGTGCGTTGCACGTGTTGTCTCCTCTCATGTATATCTCAGACCGTGTGCAGTATACAGACGACTGGCGGGTAGCAACGGTGCGGTTTAGAACACCAGGGAGCTGCACCACGACCTCTTACAGTGGATATTTCTATGACGATGTGCTATATTGGGTGGTTTCAGAGCTTGAATTCGGCTGCCGTCCAAAGGAGGACTGCTGGGAACCTCTGTTTTGCTCTATGGCATAGTCGTTCAACATCCTCTGCTGGCCTCCTCTGATCTCGCCCGCTAGGGGCACTGGCCTCCTAGAATCGGGAGAAAGGGCGAAGAGATGCCGCGATGATGAAGTATAGAGCAATATGGGGATACAACAGGTACGACGTACTGAGATTTGTTTGGAGAGGAATAATGGTGCCAGGGCTTACTTTCGGGAAAGCAGTTTTGTCCCTAAAGAGAGAAGCTCAGTCGCGGCTCAAAATAAACCAGAGAGCTGTAGGTGGATTAGCATTAGGTACTTCCAGCAAAACCACATATTGCAGCAGTACAAGGGGCTCTGGGCTTATTATCACTTGAATTGCGGAAAGCACTGAGTGAAATATTATGGAAACAATGCCTGAGCAAACCGGACAAAAACAAATGAGCAGTCAAATTATGTAAGTATATGTACAGAAAAACATTGTGTCAAAGAGGCGGGAAATGCCTGGAATACTCGGCAGTAAGTAGGCATGAAATCAGAAAGAGGAAATAAAAAGAGTTTTGAACGTGGAGTGCATAAGGTGCAAAGTGTGAGGTGAAATAATTCAGTGGAAAGAAAGCCGACTCTGGACCTGTATAGAAAATGGGAGACGCACATTAGGAAAGAATCGCCTGTGGTAATTCGAGAGCTCCTTACTCTTTGAAGCGAGGTCAGGGTGTCTTAGAACGCGAAGCTACAAAAAGAAATTTAACCAAAATGATGACACTGTGCTGCGTATACTAAATATTCAGCAATCGGACATATTTTGCTGGAATGTGGCAGCAGCTATCCAGATGTCGACGCAGGCACAGTCACCATGCTGAAGCCGTAGAGATACAAAAGTAATGCGTCTGATTCTGCAGTAGACATTTGGCGAGAACGATTGTAAGATTGGTGGCTTAACACCGGGGCGGTGATATAAAGACAGAAGCTCAGGATTCAAAATTTGGTTAACGTAAAAGTCAACGGATTATTTGTTTCCTGCTTAAAAGGAAGAATTTCTAGATTGTACCTGTAAAAATTAAATACTGATTAAGTAAATATAAAGGGAAAACATCGAGCTTGGCGGCGCCTGCCTCCATCTCGCTTCGAAGGGGTCGTTCGATATAGCATATGGAGTAAACGTGCGGGGCAGTGGACGTCTCGCTTGTGGCGCCGAGAAGAATTCGTCTGACACGAGTCAGAAAATTAGACTCGCTCATCGCACTTCTTTTCTTGTGCACCAGTACATGTGGAGCCTCTAAAAATGACAACAATGGGCCTAATAAGTTGTATTGGGTTTACGTCGGTCCCGTAAAATCAGTTTCCTTGAACGAAGCTAATCCGCTCTTTTTTCGTAGAAGTAACGAGGCCACCTGCCTGTGCGCTTGCCTTTCATTGAGTGCTGGAAGCAACACTTACAAATACTCGTAAATATAAGGTGGTCCAAAAAGAATTTTTTTTCAGTAACGTTTATCACGGAGGAAGTGAGAATTTTTACCAGTTAAAATTTAGTTATGCTTTATAGCACCGTAGGTTCATTACAGTCGATGGTGAGTCCGTAGCCGCAGACTGGACGATGTCATATCTGTTTTTGAAACGAAGGAAAATTAAATATTAAGCGCTAAATATGCATTAAATATGAATCAACTATGCTCATTTGCAGCTTCACTTCGTTCTCTAAAGCTTTGAATCGCTTTTTACGAAAAAACAAAAAGCGCATGAGGTGCGAGGGCAGTTCAGTGCTTGCAAATGCAACTCCCGTTGTTGACGCGTTGCAATGTCGAAGGCGCTCAATTCGACCCGTCTGCGCTATTGTAGTTGTTCGTGTCCTAGCAACAAATGGCACATATATGGAGTTCCTTTTGCTTTTTATTAAAAATTACGACTGGGTAGTTGCTGTTGATTTCCTTTTTCTGCCATCAAGGGACGAACCAGCCACGCCATGGCACAGTAGTGTAGACGGTTCTGATTGGGGTGGGGACATTCTATTTTGCAGCACTGAATTTCTAGGGCACTTCTTGCCCGCTGTACCTTTTTGAACGAAAAAAATCATGAGACTTCCTCGCGCTGCAGAGCGTTAGAGAGCGCTTTTTATTCACTTCGAAAACCAATTGGATTCGCATGCAGGAGGTTCGATGTTCAATTTCCAGTGCCGCTGAGTGCTTACCGGGGATACATTGGGTACAAGTTTTCAGCTGGCCTGGTGCTTGGCTTATTTGGGTTGAGATGCTTAGGAAATGGGTCTCTGACCCCACCCTGAGTAGTCGAAGACACAATTCTGCCATGGCGTTCTTTGGCCACAGATGCCCTCGCGCCAAAAAAAAAACAACAACAATATCATCATCACAAAAACTAATTGGCATCATCTTGACCATGGCTACAAGCTCGCCATTTCCGGTGATACCCATGTTGTGCAAATTAAAAAGTAACTAGTAAAACATCATTCGTTTCCTAGCTAATCAGCATGAGTGAGAATGTCTGACTTGTGCCGCGGCTGACAGTTTTTGTCTGGAAAGATTTTCTTCCTATTTGGGCACCCATATTTTTGGAATTTTCGAAAGTTCACTGAAACGTCCCGTATAATCCAGCTTCGGCACCCTGAAAGCCATGAATACGGCGCCAAGAGAAATCACACTGGGGCATTTCGCTTCCTGCAAGAGGCTCTGTGAAACAACTTTCATGGGGGTTTCCCATACGCCCCTTTGCACCCGGACGTGATCTGCAGCTTCTGTCATTTTACTTTTCATTTAATGCGAATGCGTTTAGGTTATCGTCCTAAAAAAAAACCACGGGGTTTCTCTGCAACGAAATTCATTGATTGGTAGAGTGGACCATGATGTGAGCATCACAAGATCTCAAAATGTGAGGACTAGAGTTTGTACCTTCCTTGTGATCAACATCTCGAATAATATAATCCGACCCACTCTTCGAACTTGATCCATGAACTAGTCCCTATTAATCCACGGGAACTTACTCACTAATGCACCCGAAATCACCTTAATCCACCCACTAATCTTTACTGATTCCCTAAATTCCACCCGCTTATCCATCTTATACATTTTATTTTGGCGCGAACATAGGTCCAAAGCTTGGGGGGTCCTTTGGAATATTTTGGAGTGGGCTAACTTCCATATTCGATCGCATTTTCTTCAAGTAAATTCTTAAAGGGAGACTGAAGCACTTTTTTTTGAAAATCAGGCTGGCAGCGGCGTCCTATAGTTTTTCATGCTTTATACTGGAATATCGCATCCAAATAAGGCAAAAACAAGCGCGAATTGCCTTTTGTAGTGGAAAGATTTGGGCCTGTGCCGCGGGGCACGCCGCGCGGCGCGCCGCCGCCCGTGATTGGTCAAGAGAGGTCGTGACGACACTTTGAGGACCGGAGAAGCTCCCGATGCGGATCCGGCGCTGCGTTGAGTGCAGATCTCAGCTTTCCGTGGCGTTGTAAAAGCGAATACGGCGACTATTTTTTTACTGACCTCCAAAGAAAAGGATACTACAGTTTGTTCACTCCACATGTCACCTGAAAGCAAAAAGACACAAGCAAAAAATTCTACGCCTAGCACAAGCATACGCCAGCGTCAAAGACGCGATGCAGACATGCGTAAAAGGTGCCAGCACAACCACGGCTCGTATTCTCAGAAAGGAAGGGGTGCGAACAATACTCAAGTCAATTACCACCACCGGACGCCTCCTGGCTCGCCCGGAAGAGCGTCATCCTAAAGAAAAGGCCCAAAGCACTGTGTACAAAAAATCCTGTTCTCAGTACCCGGCGTTGCAGCTAGGTTGGGGCAAGAAAGTATTTCAAGGAAACGATGAAGCAACACAAAGTTGATGTCAAAATTAGCGAAGGGCAGTGGCCAAGGACTGCGAGGCATGTGACCACAGGATAGTGACGCAATCATTGTGCGCTGGAAACGAGCACAAGGCTGCTGCTTCACTCGTGGCGCGTTCAGCAGATGCCAGAAAATATTAATCGCTGCCTCGGAAACGTTCGCCCTTCCTAGATTTGCAGTTTAGGTTCAGTGAAGTAGTGTGTGTGTGTTTAAAAGCCAAGCTAACTGCAATTCGCCCGCTGCCACAACTTGATGAAGAAACCGAGTAAGGTTGCGGTGTGTTTTTGCAAAAACTCAGTTGGCATTCATTTCTCTCATAAATTTGCATCCGAAATCAGAACGTCGAACGCTTTCATTTTAATCGCTTAGCTACGATTAAACGAGATGCCGCATATGAAGAGCTTCGATGCTTGCTTGCTTTGCTTTATTGCGCTTTGCTCTGCTTGCTTGTTTGCTTGCTTGGACACATCGAACCCAGTATAAAATCACTAACCGAGCCTTGCTGAGCACGTCTCTGGTGGTCTGGCCGCAGCTAAGCTGATGAGAGCGACACATGCTTGAGCCTCTATAAGGTTTCTTCAGGGGCTAAATGAGCATGTTTCTACTTTTAAAAGAGGCGCTTCTTCGGAATGGTGACACGCCTCTCCTGCCCGAGAAAATCGAAGGAACTGTGTTATGGTTCAGCCGCGCCTTTTCGACAGAAATCTCCAGAGGTCACATTATAGACAAGCTCTGCATGTAGCCCGCTCTTACGAAAGTGCTTCGAGCAGAGTAGGCTTGCTTTGGTCGGCTTGAATTCTTCGTCACATCAGCGAACGCTTGCGCTGCGAGCTTATGATCTTGCGAAAAACAGTGGAAGACGACAGAGTCTCGGCCGTATTTGTTCATGGACACGAACGCAGAGTAGTACCTCGTGTTGAATCTGATTCTCAAGGTCGGCTGACACGCTTTGTACGTCACAACGCACGCAGTACGAGAAACAATACGCGCTGAAAGCTCGCTCGGGTGCGCTGAAGTATCCCCGGCTCCTCAACGTGACGTCACGTTGGCCGACATGGACGAGGTTTCCCTCTCCGCTGTTCTCCTCTCCTGCGCTCGCGCGGGACGCGGGAGATTTGAACATCGCGTTTTTAATTGGTGATTGCGCCACTGTTTTAGCCAAAATAGAAAAAAATAATTTCACAGACGTGATCAGCAATGGCACTACTTGAAAACCCTAAAAAATTAGCTGATTCGAAAACCGCCTCAGTGTCCCTCTAAGGCCCCAAGTTTTTTTTTTAACCCTGCATGCCGGAACAACGTGTTCCATTACAGTTACCTATGTCGCACTTTTGCACTTTTGCATACTGGAGCCGTTCCCTATTACTTCTAGTACAGGTAAAGCTCACGCACACAAGGTTATCTGAGCTCCGTAAAAAAAGATTGAAGCGCAACGCTCGAGGAGAGTAGTTTGGGAGTGCCCGCCTAATCTCAGCCAGCACCCCACTAGGCGCGACGGTTGGCATCCTTTGATCTTGGCGCTATGTTCGGGCATAGAATATATATATATATATATATATATATATATATATATATATATATATATATATATGAGGCTGATGCTGGAGGCATCCAAGCATGTTTCTTGATAGCGTGTGATTGATGTAGCCCGTGTTTCTCTCTCCGCCCTTTACTCTCAGTCTCACTCCCAAAAGCTTACACCATTTTCCAACGAGATGGGGATATTACTCTGCCTTCCTTTCCTTCGTACCTCAGCGTTTGCCTAGACTAGAAGGAAGTGGGGACTATCAAGGCCTGGGATTTTGCTGCTGCGTGGACTATTCGCTAAGCGGTGGCGTTATGTTTAAGTCTAATGTGCGCACAGTTTACGGGGTACTGTGGTTAATCAGCAGATGTCTACAGGCCAGCTGAGCGTTCTCCGCTTTTTCCGGCGTATTCAAATTAGTGGTAGCGAGAACTTAATGAAATTTTTTATGTCCTGAGAAGTTTACCAGTATCCTTCTTGGCTACAGTGCTTGGTATTGCCATCATGCGTGCGGCAAGTATACTGGTAAGGTTACGCTAAGATTGACTTCCTCAGCTAATGTGGCATATCTGTTCTAAAGTCAGATCCTGAGCTGTATTTTGCCCCTTGCTACTATGATCCATTGACATTCCTTTCTCTGAAAAATTTTTGTCCAGCTTTTTTGCAATCTAGCCTAATTCTAGACGTGAGCATATTAACGGCGAGCAAACTCAACTTCAAGGGACGCTGTGAAGTTGGGATACAGTGGGCAAGATGGCGTGCTTATGAAGGTCCATGCGTACCTCGCCGCTTCAGAATGCAGTGTTGTTCATGGCTTGTGGTGGAATTCGCGGTGTTTTTTGGAGAGTGATAGTGTTTTTTCCCAGTGAGCACTTGTTTCTGAATGCTGTATAGTCACCGTATACGCAATGAGCTGTAGTTCCGGCATTATCGGCGTGACAGATCCGCACGAGACCGTGCTCTTAAGGAACTTTTCTACAGAGTCTACAGTAGAGGAACCAAGGTGCTCCTGTGCCGCAGGTGTCTCCAAGGGATGAATGGACGTTAGCACAGTGTTGATTCATGAACGCAGGGGGATTTTGCCATCAGTCAGCGTGAAAACAAAGGCGCTGCGCTCGCCGGAGATGCCTCCGGTCGTCACGCTAGCGTTTAGGTGCCAATCAGCAGCAAAATAAGTTTGCAAGTCGACTTTTTGTTATGTTTTACGTAGAGAATAGGAAGCTGCCTGTAGCGAGAAGGGACAACAAAATAAGACTGTGAAAGGGTGAATACTGCTAGCACAATAGTAAACATAGTTCCGAGGATATTTCGTGTTGTGCATGAATGGAGCGTTTTAATTAACAGGGCATTTCAGCCGAAGTATTCCTACAAATTTTTGTGTGATTGATCGTGTCTGTTGCCTGTCTCGATATTGCGAGTTTTCGCGTGCTAACGCCTATGACCCAACCTGTCAGAGGAAAGCTGAGGAAGCTGAGGTGGCATCGGTATAACAGTCGGTATCGTGTACGTGGGCGCTTACCCTGACACTCTCGCCTTAAACAGGGCAACCGGACATGACGGGATTACTGTGAGAGCATTAAAAGAGAAAATTCACCCTCTTGCACCATTCCTGGTAACATTAATGAATCACGCAGTTTACGAAGGTATTTATCCAAATATGTTGAAGATCGCTAGAGTTATACCAGTTTACAAGCAAGAGGATAGTAATGATCCAGGCAGTTACCGTCCAATCTCGGTTTTAGTATCATTAACACTGTGTTCGAAAAGCTTGTTGCAAAGCAACAAAATGACTACCTGGAGAGAATTAGAATCATATCTAACTGTCAACATGGATTCAGGAATAACAGGTCTACATCTACAGCAGTAATGGAATGATGTTCATCTTTGCATAATTATGAAATATCCGTAGCCTTGTTCCTAGACTTAAAGAAAGCGTTTGATACTGTGAATCATAACATTTTAATTCAGAAGCTAGAGCACAATTGTTTTAGGGATTACACTCTTTATTTCTTTACCAGCTATCTTACTAACAGAAAACAATTTCTCCACCTAAAACACTTAAAATCATCTCGACAACCTGTCTGAGCTGGAGTGCCCCAGGGGTCAGTCCTAGTCCTGTGCTTTTTTCTTTTTATGTTAACAATTTTTTAGTTTGGAGATTTCAAAAACGGTGATGCACTCTGATGACACCGCAACAGTTTTTACAGGCAACACTAACTGAAATTGAGGCTAAGACATGCGAGTTAAGTGACATCTCTGCATGATTTAAGGCTAATAAACTGACATTAAATTTGTGAATGGCGCAAAGGAACAAACACAGGAAGACACGGAGACAGAAAGAGCGCCTCTGTGTCTTCCTGTGTTTGTTCGTTTGCGTCATTCACAAATGTCATGATGAACCACCTGGCTTAACAGCAAGTACTTCTGACATTAAATGCTGTGAAAAAGTACATCTTGTTTAGGTCAAGGGACAAACATATCACAGATACACGATCGCATATTTGCCTCGATGACGTTTTAATTGAGCAAGTTGACACCATTAAATACCTCGGCGTAACCTTAGATAAGTACTTTAATTGGAAAAAAAAACTTATTGATACCCTGAGCTCTAAGCTTGCTTCAGCTTGTTACATTCTATATAGGACACGGGGGTTGCTGGACATATACATTCTGAAGGTCATTTTATTTTCTCTTTTTCATTGTCATTTTACCTGCTGCTGCGAGTCATGGGATGCATATTTTACATTCATCAAATTATCTCTTTGCAGAAGAGCGCACTTCGAATAATAACATACTCGAACAGGTATCATTCCAGTGCTCCTTTATTCAATAGGTTACAGATTTTGCAGTTTCTTTTGTTATACGAAATGAGAATCGCAGTGGTAGTAAATCACATTATACAAAATAATTACCCGCTTTCAATTAATATTTTGTGTTGCCTAACAGGAATACTAGAAATGCAAGCAATATTAATTTTAATTACCCCGTATCCCGAAACGCCTATAGTCAGCGCCTAATTCAATATTGCGTGGCGAAACTATGGAATAGTGCACCACTTAAAAATTAAAGTGGCTAACAATTTCCTGTTTTCTATTAAGCGCTTCTACTTTTCGAAGATTGAGGGTTATGTTTGTAAATCTTTTTATGCCTGTTGTTGAGTGTTGCTCGCGATTACTTTGTTCACTGATCATTTATAACCGTGTTTCATGTTGGTATCTTCTGTTGCTGTCATAGCAAATGTGTACTTTGGGCCTATAATAGCTTCGACTATTGGATCAGCATGTTTTGGAAACATTTTGTAATATTTGAATTGAAAATAACGAAAGAATGAAAAAAGTTCATTTTAAAACAGTGCTAATGACGAGGGACCAGAGAAAGAAAGACACAGGACAAACGCTTACTCGCAACAAAAGGCTATATTTGCTGAAACCTGGTGAAGCATTGTCCAGTATGTGGGGCATTGAAAAAGAAAAAATGCGCAGCTTTGTTCAATCGGGCACGTATACTTTACACCCACAGGGATCAGACAGCGCGGGAAGTGGTTGAGGATTACCATATCGCTAAGGGCCAGCAGAAGTGCATCAGTGCAATGTAGGTTGTTCTAAGCGATAAGGAGATTGTTTTCCTTGAGAATTCTCCAAGATCACGTGCGTCTCTGTTTGGTTTTTATTGTTCTTTTAGCTGTATCATCACTTTTCATGTATTTAAGTGTTCCTTAATATACGAAGGTTTTAGCAAATAAAGTCTTCAGTTGCGAGTCAGCGTTTGTCCTGTGTGTTTCTTTTCTGGTACGTCGTCTTTTGCGCTGTTTTACAATGAGCCTGTACCATCTAGCCCAACTCAACGTTCTGCTACCCTGACAACACCAGTCTGATACCTGGTACTCGCCGGAAGTCCGCTTACTGCACAGCCTCTTTAGCCCCCCTCCCCCTTCTGTCAAAAGTATAAAGCCCAAGGATTTTGCCTGTGAGGCCTAAAGCGTGCCTGGTTATGCGCACTCAGCGACCGTAATCTCTCGAACGGTAAATGGCTTCGAGTCCTCAGTCCACCCAAGCTTTGGACTGCTACATGTTCTAGGGAGCCCGATAAACAGCTTAGAAGCAAATCCCTTGGGCTGTATACTTCTGACGGGGGCTGTACACCGTACATATCGGATAACAGGAACTTGTTCCTGAGCGAAGCGGTCACGCAGACTCGCTCCCGCTGGCAATCTGTAAGAAGCCAGCCAGTAAGCCGGGTGTATTCACGTGACGCTCGGCCCTCTGGCCCGGTTTTACCTTCGACTGCATGCTTCGAAATACATATCGAAATAAGCTTAGAGAAGGAGAGGCCGATCGTCTTTATCGTGGGCTGTCGGGGCATAGTCGGTTGTTTCGAACACATTTTCTTTTATGTCTCGGATTTTTGGCGAAGAAATAAAAGAAACAATTTTTCCCCCGTTTTCACTTGCCAACCTCTTTGTGCAGTTATCAGATTTTTATGCACATTTAATTTTTGTTCGCAATGAAAGCAGGCAGGTTAGACTCAATCTCTGCTGAGGCTTTCTTCACTCAATATTTTTATGCGATTTCTGCGAACCCTAGTAGTCTTTGATTTAAAGGTAGAAATTTTCTCTGTACAGATTGTTTCTTTGAACAATGCAGTTACAAAGGTTTGCCATCCATGCCCACCTACTTGCTGCAGCTGCGAAGGCACCAGACCAAAGAACGTGTGCAGAAGGCTGCAGGAAGGTATTCTGATGCATGTTTGTGGCATACTAGGTGTTTCAGGGAAGCCCGCCACTAATGTTTAGGAATGGGGTTTTTAAGGCAGAGCTAAGCTTTTTGCGGCATAATAATACCAGTACTGGCGGACGTCAACAAACAGGCGAATAATTTTAACCATCAAGTGATTAACTGAGATCTTCAGATTAGCTTTTTAACTGTTACCGATGGGCGCCTGCTTGCAATTAGAGATTTTTAGCCAGCCGTTAGTAATAGCCAAATCAGCGATTAGAATTTAGAAAATGCGATTACCCCCGCCGCTGTGCCTCAACTAATTTGGGCCATTCCTCGGGCCATTCGAAACCCGCGCGCCTGCGTTGCGACATTAATCAAATCGCGACACTATGTGACGCATACACCACGCGACTGTAGCGGCGCACTGTGATGGCACTGCATTCCAGGCATTCTAAGACTTGATTGTAGAAATGTGCAGGGCACAAGCAATGCCAGAGTTCTCCAGAAAGAAAAAAAGGAATGCTCGTAACTGACACTGGCAGTACACAAATTAACAAATTTGTCAAACCCAAGCTTTGTATAGCGTGCATCCACGTTGGTAAATAGTCTACAAATTGTACATTACCGCCACATTCCACTTGACAATTGAATCCGTAAAATATACAGTGAAACCTCGCCACAATGAAAGCCAGTTTTTAAGTTCAACACTTTTTTGAACGCCATGCCACTACATATTGTATTTGGCGGAATTAAGTTTGCTTTCACAACTTCACAAGACTTATGATGTCAAGAAGTCGTCATGCTACTTTATTAAAGCCAATCCTTCCATTCGTTCAAAGATATCGTTTTTGAACCATAAATGCTACTGTGCACTTGGTGTGAACACTAGAGCCATTTATTTATTTATTAAATCTGCTGTTCGGTGACAATGATATCTTTCACACTAAATGATACTGTGCTCCCGGCTGAAAACGATTACAAGATCATTTTATATGTTTGGCATAGCTGTTTAAACTGAAACGTAGTGTGTGATTTTTTGTGGTTTACAATAAAAATAATCCACACATATTCTCTATATGATTACGCTTGGTCATGGATAAATAGTAAAATCCCTACTCAATGCAAGCCTGATTATAACAATGCTGTTCTTGCGACAGGAGAACGCAGGGTAAAAAATAAGATTTTAAAGATAATATTCACGTGTACGTCCACTCAAAGCGAATGCACAAGGCATGAAGTGCGGCCCCAGCGACGGTGCAAAGAGAATGTGGGCACATAGTAGCCAATAGTTATGTTAATGACCTTGTCTGTGTGCGTGGTTTGCAGTTTTGCATTTGACATAATCTCCACTGTAGAGCGAGCCATAATGCACGTTTGTGGGTTGTGCCTCATGGCACCCATATATTTTTTTTTGCCCTGGTCATAATAGTTTGATTCTGCTCAACTCGAACATTGCCTGCAGTGCCTCCAGGAGGCGCAAACTGAAATGTGGGAATAGGGAAAAAAACAACGTTCTTAAAGAAACGTACGTTATATGCAGACGTATAATCACATATTGTATGCGCCTATATTGTGGACACTGATATATCAGTGCCTTGTTACGACACTGGGCAAGCTTACTGGCACGAATTTATGACAGCCTGGTTAGCTAACTCACTGCTGTGTCTGTGTTTCTTATTTTCCGTGCTTAGCAGGTTGAAATAGCAAGTGCGGCCCGGTATGAATGCTAAGCACCTCTGCAGCGAGGAGGACAAAAAAAAAGGGAGATCAAGTACAGGACAGGAAGTACAGGAGCGGCAAATGATAGCGCTGGTTATCATGTGAGCGCTTATTGCACACACAACACTGTCAGTGATGAACAAAGAGAAATACATTAGGAACTATTTCCAAAAAGATATTGCCTTCAACCGTATGCCATGAAATGCGAAAAGCTGTAGAAGGTGGGCCTCGTCGGATTGAACACCACTTGACAGCTTTTTTAGTGTTTCAGAACGTGCAGTGCACTGCGAATCATTATTTACAATTAATGGCTGGCTATAAAAAAAAAACATGTGCATAAGATTTCGGTGGTATGATAGACAAAGAAGGTCGCGTGCATCAGATTTATATGTAAGAGCTATAAGCAGTATCACTTCACAAAGATCATACGCTCTTATGATGGCAGCCGAAAGGGTGAATTATCAGTCATCCATTTTTTAATACCCTTTCCCTACTGTGCATTGTTTACTTTGTTCGCACTTCAGATTATATCACATATGGGAAATATCCTAGAGCAAAACTCCTAGACGGACACTCAAAATCATAGTTCATCCTTTAAATTTCATTATAACATTGGAATAGATAAAGGGAAGACTTAAGATTTTCGCCGCTTAATCATTACCCCTTGTTTAATTAAAGGGAAAGATAATTCCGGATATGACGTGCGTACGTGTAAGTACTTTCACTGCTAATTCAGTAGTTGATGAGGTATAAAGCATTTGACCAAAGGTGCGCCTGACAAGCCAGTTCTTTCACATGCGATGGCTCAGTTTTTCTACAGATAATCAAAACATGTTGGAGGGCTACTATGCTGCGCTTATGAGTTGACGCAATAGCGTACGCAGTTTAGTGCATAATCTGATGCTGATGCGACTCTAATTTTTTAATTGTTTCATTTAATTAATTAATCAATTGTACACTCTCAATTTTCTTGATTACCATCATCGAGCATTCGCTTTTCATTCTGAGCAATCCGATCCCTTTGAACCACCTTTTCATTTCCTTAATTGATCAATTAATTTCAATGATTTCATTAACTCGTCATTGCCGATCACACGCCTATCAATCATCAATGACTAGAACTGCAAACCAGAATGATACGTTCTTTTTTTCACGCAGCCCCCGATTATTTCCGACACACAGTGACGACCACTACTACGGCCACGGCTTTTCGAAGACCAACACGCAACTCTCGCCGGCCTAGCTCGCCGTTTGTTGTCAATGGCCTGTCGCCGACAAAACTGTCCATAAGCAGTTCATGCTCGAAGTGAACGCATTTTCAGTGCTGCAAGTGTTCGAGCGACTGCATAGGCGAGCTATCGCGCAACAGGCCCTTCTCAGTAATGGGTACTTTAGAAGATTGAGCCGGGTGCCGTTGTCCCATTGAGAAAATATGCGGTCAAAGAAGACGATAGCCATAGATTGCTCGCCTATCTGCATTCGCTCTTGACTTTATCCTTGTGGCATGAACTTGAAATGCGCTGTTGTCACTGCTGTCGAGGGAGTTGTTTGCGCGTGCCGACTTTACGATGGCATGGACGAGTACGGGCACATGAGCTGCACAGCATTTCCATACCTTAGGGCCCTTAGGGGTAGATGTAGATACAAGGAAAGAAGAAATCGCACCGCTAGAACCGACGAGAATAGACACCCATTGCCTGCGTCACTCTTCTCGGTCCGCGGAGATTCGCATTGCATCGAATCCTCCGGCGCCAATTGTTACAAAAGGACGGAAATTTATGAAACGATGTGTGCTGACGCCTACTGCGCCACGCTGCAGAACTAGTCTCCCTTTCGTTTTTTTTTCTTTCTCCGCTCCGTGACCGGGTTAACGGGTTTTCATTTGTCTGGGGTGATATGTCGGCTACTTGGACCTACATGGGCTCTTGGTTGCCTTCACTACCAGGCGCCGCAAGGATTGGTTAAATCGCGAATTGCGCGAAGCGTTGTCTAGTTTGTGTTTCTATACTTTATCTATGGTCGCCGGAACGCGCGCCTTTACCGCTTTCTATTCGCTACTCGAGACGCGATCAGAGAGCGCTGAAAAAAACAGGATCACGCCTCGCAGTTTCTGCGATGTTCGGAGTGTTTGTTGGTGTTCTGGGGGCTTCATCTCGAAAGTTCTTTAATTCGAGCATGGTCGAGAACCTTTGTTGCTATGGGTGCCGCCGAGTTGTTTTTTGCTTGTAAGCGCTAGCATGCCGAATAAATAAACTGCCTCCGTAGGTTTCATTTCCCTCTCTGCGTATGGTCGCCCCCGGGTGGCAGTATGGTCGCTAGACCTAATAACCTTATTTCCTCACACATTGACATCCTACACGATGCTGATGCTGGGATGGCCCAAGTTATGAAGTTGGTTATTTTAGGGCCTCCGTTCGGGCTCACTGACGTCCACTTCCTATTCTGGCGTTTTCGGACGCAGATATTCCTAATTTTTAGACCAGTTTTTTTTCTGTAAATTGTAGTAATAGTAAATGTTTTCACTATTCTTCTTAGAACTTGTCTGGTAGTCTACCTGAAGGCGACAGGATTCAGACCAGTCGCCTTTTTGAGAGAAGGGGTAAAGGAAGAGAGTAGAGATCGAGTTACGCCTTAAAACCGTGTCTTTCCTGCGATTTATCGAATCGACGCGGACTTTGTCGAGTCTGAAAAGGCCCTGTGCATGTCGTAGTTTTCTACTCCATGACTGGTCACCTGCTTCGTCTCTACGTTAGCACTGATATCGCCCATCAGTATAACGTATTGCTTTAATTAACGGACACTCATTAAAACAATCAACAATCTCGCCATCGTGAGTGCGGATATCGGTTCATATGCTTTCGCTATCCTTAACTAATATTTCTTATTAAACTGAGCAATGATAACTGCGACCCTCTGTCTTTTGTTGCATTCTGTAGAATTAGTGATCAAGAATTCAAAACCAGGTTCTGTCCACAAAGCCCAGATAACTCAATATATGCGTTCCTTTCAATATCGTAGCCGCTTGTATATCCATCTAACCTCATGACGGAGAAACAACGCGACGGCACAATGACATAGACGTGTAGAAAGCATGCAACGCCTCGCTGTTTTGCATCCTTCCTTCACTTCCCTGTCCCTTACGCTGATCGCCGCTTCCCCACCTTGTTAGGTGCCCTCGCCCAGCATATTGTGCTGCTAAACATTCTAACCTCGCTAATCATTAAGACGTGTATTTAATGGCTGCAACCTCCTCAGAGAGACCAGGAAAGGCGAGGAAGAAGCAACGAGCTCCCGGCTGGAAATGTTCCCACGTTCAGTTTCCAATTGCAGCATTCCGGATAGGGTGGTTCTTAACCGTCTCAGCTGCGTCGCATGTCTTTCCATCTTTTGTAAATTACATTGCAACCGATAGCGCTTAGGGCGGGGATTTGGTTGATAGGTTCATTCGACATACGTAAGCTAATCAGTACCATGACACTGTAATAGTTATGAGGGTAAGAATAAGGTGGAATACATTTAACGTGTATTGTCAGGCCGTGTACAACAGCTTTTGCAGTGTCTCTCCAGAGGAAAGTATATAACAGTTGTGTTGTTCAAGCACACACCTATCGCAGGGACACTTGAAGGCCAACGAAAAGTTCGAAATTAAATTGAGGACAGCGCTCCCAAATACGAAGCCAAAAATCAAAGAGGTAACGTAAAAGATTAGGAAGAGCTGGTTAGAAAAAAAGAACGTGTTAATGACGTTCTAGTAGAAATCGAAAAGAGTAAGTGGGCATGGGCATGCCATGTAATGCGAAGGCAAGATAACGAATGGTCTCCTAGGGCAGTGATGTGGATTCCAAAAAAAATTAAAAATAAACGCAGCAGGGGAAGGCAGGCATTCACGTGCATAGATTAGGTTGGTTGGTTTATGGGGTTTAACGTCCCAAAGCGACTAAGGCTATGAGAGACGCCGTAGTCGGTTTGGGACGTTAAACCCCATAAACCAACCAACCAACCTAATCTATGCACGTGAATGCCTGCCTTCCCCTGCTGCGTTAAATTTTTTTTTTTTTTGGAATCCACATCACTACCCTAGGAGACCATGCGTTATCTTGCAACTTCGCACGACGCGGCTAATTTAAAATCAATGGGTATCGCTATGGTATCGGAACAATTAACGACGACGTGAGAAAGGCGGAGACAATGTATTGATTTTTTTTTATTTTCTTAATATTTATAAATGACTTATCTTGTAACATCACCTGTAACCTACGTTTGTAGGCTGATGACTGCGTGTTATATCACAAAATTTCCTGCCTTGATGACCATTTACACCTTCAGAAATCATTCTCAGAATTTAGCTCTTGGTGTGCTACATGGCAAATGACTATTAACATCCGCACAACCGTTGTTATGACTTTCACTAATAGAACGGCACCTTCCGTGCTGACTTACAAAATTGGCAGTACCCCTATCCAGAGTGTGAGTCAATACAAATACCTTGGTCTTATTTTCACACCCGATATGTCATGGTCCAAAGATATGGGTTTCATAACCTCAAAGACACTTAACAAGTTAGGTTACCTCCGTCGCACAATAAAAGCTGCTCCTAGAGATACGCAACTACTAATGTTTAAATCGCTAATCAGTCCACTACTTGAATACGCCTCCCCTGTCTGGAACCTGCACAAACAACGCGAAATTAACCAAATCGAGGCAGTGCAGGAAAAAGCTGTTCGGTTCATCTGCCACAGGTTTGGTAGGAAATTTTCGCTTTCCACAGCACTTTCATCACTGGGCCTGCCACTACTCTCATCTCGACGAAGGTCTGAGTGTTTAAAAATTCTGTATTGCATTATTAACTCTTCCGGTCGGACCTCTGCAAATGGTTACCTAATCCCTGCTATACCGTCTAAAACTACAAGTCACCACAGCCTAAACATCACGCCTTATTTTGCCCGCACGGACACTTTTAAATACAGTTTCTTTCCGCGTGTAATCGAATGTTGGAATTGCTTACCTGGTTCTACTCGCTCTCTTCCTTTAGAGCTGTTTTTAGCGGCTATTGAATAGTTTTGC
The DNA here is from genome assembly GCF_055824585.1 of Amblyomma mixtum. NCBI lineage: Eukaryota > Metazoa > Arthropoda > Arachnida > Ixodida > Ixodidae > Amblyomma > Amblyomma mixtum. Next base: position 390,534,349 of record NC_143014.1, on the reverse strand, counting down.
CGTTTTTCTTGCGTTTCACTCATACTGTTTCGAATGTTTGCCATTGTTGTGCTCCATATTTTTCTACATTGTTTTGTTCACACCCACACCTGCAATAGCCCAATAGGGCTGCAGTATGTATAAATAAATAAATAAATAAATAAATAAATAAATAAATAAATAAATAAATAAATAAATAAATAAATAAATAAATAAATAAATAAATAAATAAATAAATAAATAAATAAATAAATAAATAAATAAATAATAAATAAATAAATAAATAAATAAATAAATAAATAAATAAATAAATAAATAAATAAATAAATAAATAAATAAATAAATAAATAAATAAATAAATAAATAAAAAAATAAATATGGCAGGTTCTCTCAGATCATGAATGGTAGCTTACCAATATCCCTGAAGAGAAAAGTATACAACAGCTGTATCCTACCGGTACTCACCTATGGGGCAGAAACGTGGAGGCTAACAAAGAGGGTTCAGCTTAAGTTAAGAACAACGCAGCGAGCTATGGAAAGGAAAATGGTAGGTGTAACGTTAAGAGATCGGAACAGGGCGGAGTGGGTGAGGGAACAAACGCGGGTTAATGACATCTTAGTTGAAATCAAGAGGAAGAAATGGGCTTGGGCAGGGCATGTAATGCGAAGGCAAGATAACCGCTGGTCCTTAAGGGTAACGGAGTGGATTCCAAGAGAAAGCAAACGTAGCAGGGGACAGCAGAAAGTTAGGTGGGCGGGTGAGATTAAGAAGTTTGCGGGGATACAGTGGCGGTAACTGACAAAGGACAGGGTTAATTGGAGGGACATGGGAGAGGCCTTTCCCTGCAGTGGGTGTAGTCAGGCTGATGATGATGATGAAATAAATAAATAAATAAATAAATAAATAAATAGATAAATAAATAAATAAATAAATAAATAAATAAATAAATAAATAAATAAATAAATAAATAAATAAATAAATAAATAAATAAATAAATAAATAAATAAATAAATAAATAAATAAATAAATAAATAAATATCTGATCTCTGCCTGCTGAGCGTTCGGTGTTTTCGTTGGGGCCGGCCTGGACAAAACAGTCGCACCAGTGCGAGGCTCGGGCTAAGCTCAGCTGCATATTGTTGATTTTGGTGTTCTGGGGCTTGTGCTGCTGTCACAGGCGGCCCTATTTGAAGGTGCCCGCAGAAGTTGGGAGCCTGAGCGACTCCCGTCACTGTTACAGAGCGGCGGTTCAGAAGAAGGGGTGGAAAGCCGGCCGGATGGAGGCCGATGCGGGGGTGCGATGCAGGAAGGCGAGATGGGGAGAGCGCCCCCGGTGAAGGATGGCTTCAGTCGATCGATACAAATGTTATCGGGACGTCAATGAATGTCGATTACGAAAGATTTGGAACCACGGTTGAGTACACGGTAGGGGCCATCACTGTAGTGCTTTTCTGGCTGGGTGTGAACGAACAGCGCTGTTTTCAAGTGCCAAGACGCCGGAGGTGACGGCAGAAAGTGCGGTGTTTCGTAACGTAGTCTATTTGGCCACTGTCACGGGAGAGTGGAGTAGAAAACGATGCATCTTTTTTTGCTATGCCTTCGATAAAAGTTTAAAGCACATTAATATAACTAGCGTGGAGCCTTTACGGCACCCCTAAAACCCAAAAGGTCTCTACAGGTGAAAAAAGGGCTCTCTTTACCTTGCGCAGATCTATAGCTTAAGGGGCACCTAAGTGTTGCACTATACGACTAAGAAATAAACCTCGTTGCCTAGTTACTTTCATGAAAAAAGACACAAGATCAGTGCGATAAAGAAAGAGCACTATGAGTTCATGTCCGGCTGTCTCTTACTGGCGAACTAATCTTTTAATGACGATTCCATTTTAATTCCATCAAGCAAACCATCTGTCGTGCGAACCTTTCAGAAGGCTGCCGTCCAGAACATGGTTAAAGTAGTCAAACCATAAAAAAGTTAAGTTTAAGCTATAAATTTAAACTCCCGAAAGATACCACAGAACAAACAAGTCAAGAAGGCTTCGAATGCTCAGACGCTACTCCGACGGGCTATCACGTGCGATGCGTATCATCAATACGAGCTCCGTGGAGGGTAGGCGGCGGTGCTGGCGTCGCACACTCACAATAGATTGAAAATTAGTTTTGGCGGCTGTGGCGCACTAAAGTACACTGGCAAATGTCCTGCAGGATGCAAGCAAGCCGATGTCAGTTCCTTTGAGACGACCGCGCTGAAGGTGCTCGAGCATAAACGCACCGTAAGAGGCAAGGAAGGGTCAAAGAACAAGCCTCTAGCGTCGTTCTGGGGCTGACGGCCCGGTTACAATTGAAAATAAGGCGAAATGCGGCGATTACGGAACATCGGTAAGAATCGTCGAGTACGGCTCCGTAACACGGTTCTTGGGCTTAATTCTCTAACGATCAGTTTCACCCTCCATTAATCTGGTTCTCTGCCATTGGTCCTAGCGACGCAGGCAACGAGACAAAAGGCCCCGCTGGTAGTGGCATAAACTCGCCGATATTGCTGATTGCACGAACACATCCCACGTCCAAGTCACATTGGGGGACCGGCGCTGACGCCGACCAATGATGGAGCACGACGGCGCGTTTGACATGCCTGACGAGCTTTATCGGCGCCAATAGTCTCGTCAGATATACCGAGCGTCGTTTGTGCGACGAAATGGCGCAGCGTGGTCCGTGCGTCTCAGCTGGACTGGATGCGGAGGCAGGAGGGTGGCGATGTCTCGACTAGACTGGCTCAGTCCTGATTTCATCGTGACTGACGTCGGAACAAAAAGAAATGCATCAATGCAAAATATGGTCCCTCTACAGGTGCATTAGGCACATTACAGCAACCATGTTTGTGCCAGCGCGAATAGAAGACATAGGCGCGTAGAAAATAAATCGATCTTTCTAGGAATGCTGGCGCTGACGCTGTGCTTCTCCCTCTCACGCTGTCACAGCGGTGGCAGTTTAAAGGGATACTGGAGCAAAATCTTGAAATTGAACAAAAACGCAGAAAATAGATTTGCAGAATGTGATTACACCGAAATGTAGTCGTCACTTTGCATATTTTTCAGCGGATGGTTTTATTTTTGATGTTTTATGAGCGTGCGCGAATCCTTCCCGGCCGGCGCGAGGTAAAGAGCGTGCCGTCATGACACCCTCGTCCGACAGACAACCGGTCGCGTGAACCTTTGTGAAGTTTGCGCTGTTTTCGTGTGATGGAAAACCAACTAGTTCGGTCGCGTCACTCGAAGCGCGCTGTCGCATTGCAGTTTGGGTAGACCAAGCGATAAGGCTCCCAACCTACGACGCTGCCAACGCAAAACAGGCAAAACCCGCGAGTAGCGATGGCAGTCGTGCTCTTGCGGGAACAGTGGGCGCGCGGGTATTATGACGTCTAGTTGCAGCTTCCACAGGCGGCCGCCAGGTGCAACGATACGGCAATAAATCGCGAAAAAAACGTGTGGTATCTGCCTTTTTTCGTTAAAATGCTTCTCGCATCTATCAATTTTAGCAGTCAAGCTCTTGTTTACATGTGAAAGAGCAGCTCCAAAAGTTTGGTTCAGTATCCCTTTAAAGAGACTGTATTAAGGTGATTGTTTGGTGATCAATATGTGGTTGTGCACGGCTTCCGGTATATACTGCAACCTGCTACCGTTCCCTGCGTGGTGCACTCCGAAAACATTTACATCTCTAGGGCGTTTTCTGTGTCTTTGGCACACTATTTTATCCCATCCAAATGAGTGGTAGGTTAACAAAAAACTCATATGATAGTTTTTCCATGAAAAGTTGAAAAAAAAAATACTAAAATTACAGGATTGCAATTGTCTGCTTCAGAGCGGAAATGCGACAGCCTTTCCCTGTCCTCTTTTTCTCCGTACATTTTTGTTTTTGTTTTGTTCTTTCTTGATTTTGTTTCTCTATTTTTGTTTTTAAATTTTGTTTTGTTTGTTTTCTTTTATTTTTTCCCGATCACTGCGGCGACCCGCATTGCAGCGATATGAAAGCAAAATGTCCACATACTATATCGACGCCATGGCTACTCCGACTTCTAAGTGCTATATTGACGTCCATGGCTATTGCGACGTCTAATTGTGTTTTGGCGTTTAATTAATTAACTAATTATTCCACATCAATCAAATTTGGAATGTAGCGAGATTTTTTCACCCACTACCTAATGCAATCAAACATTTCTCATATATCTTTATAGAATGAATTGAACGTGTGGAGAAAATTTGCGGAAACTTTTTGATGATGCGTACACAGCCATACAACGCTCTGGCATTAATAATCAGCCCCTTAGTGAAAAGTGCGGAAGCTACTTAAGGCATAAAATGTGCTCGTCATCTTGGGGATTCATGCACTGTAAAAGAATGATGGTAGAACCAAGGCAATAAAAAAAAAACACCGCCTCGTGGCAGTATGCTCCAGGGCTGTTGGAGCTGCGGCTATCGTGATTACCGCGGAATGCGTCTTTTATGGCCTGCTTGCGTACGTCTGCCGTAGTGCCAAATATTTTATGCGCGCAGGATCCCCAAGGCGTTTTCCTTATCAAAAATTCAGCAGAGTAAAACACGTTGCCTACAATGCGACCAGCCCGTACCAGGCCTGCTCGCGTGGCGTCAGGCATGCGCCCTACGAAATCCGAAGAGGAGAACCAATACACTGGAATATATATATATATATATATATCAAACACGATTTCTTGGCATCTGATTGATAAATATCAGATAAAGTCACCAGAAATTGAAAAACACAACAGGATTTCATTCACGACTTTTCGGCTGGAGAGCCAGCCTTATTCGAGTGTACTCCGTGCACTGAATGAGTGTATGTATATATATATATATATATATATATATATATATATATATATATATATATATATATATATATATATATATATATATATATATATATATATATATATATATATATATATATATATATATATGGCATTACAGTGGGGAGTGGTTATAAAAAATGAAATCAATTTAACAAACAGGAGTTAATGACCGAAAAAAAGGAAAAAACAATAACACAGTATAAATTGCATCCTAGTTACACAATGTTAGCTATAACGTTCTTGAATAATTGATGATCAGTGATGGTGGTCGTCGAAGAAGGGAGGTGATTCTGCTCATTCGATGTGCGTGGTACGAATGACTGGAAAAAAGTTTTTGATCTGCAGAAAGGGATGCCAACCTTATGAATGTGATCTAGTCTTGGCGATACGTACTGAGGTGGTGGGATAAGTTCGGCATGAATCTGCGGGTGATAAAATAATTTGAGGAAAAGGCAGAGGCTAAAAATGTTGCGACTTGATAACAAGGATGGTAAGTTAAGGCTTGATTTCATGGCGCTGATGCTTGCTGTTCTGGTATAGTTAGAAAGAATGAAGCATATATATATATATATATATATATATATATATATATCACCTATAACTTTACAGATTTCAAAAAATAGGCTTTTCTATTTAGAAGGGTGCTTTTTTTCCGGCATACTATTGTCAGCGGTGAATAGCTAAGGCATTCTAGCTACTTAGCCGGTAAACTAATATCGAATGCTTAACTTTTTAACTATTACTGCTAGGCTCTTCAAATATTGAGACACCTGCAGCCCACCGTGAGTAATGTAAATCTGTGTTTTTAGTATTTCGAAAACACGGTTACCCTCGGTGCTGTGGCCCAACCAATTTTGCCTACATCGATCCAAAATAAATGCATTTTCGAGAAGCTTGCAGGCAAAGCAACGTTTGCAGTGCAGGCAACTGGTCGAAATAGCCAAAATTTGTTGGGACACAATGCAGAAGGTTATCTCGTTCTCTAAATTGTGAAAACTTATATAAATAATATTTGCGGTGGGCTACACACTCTCAAAAATTCAGGATCCTAACGGTAAGAGTTAAACAGTTAACAATAGAATATTAGTTAACCAGCCTGCCAGTTAGCAAACCTTAGATGCATTTTGGTGCACTTTACCGCTGACAATGCTACGCCGGGAAAAGTGCTTTTCTAAATCAAAAAGCCTTTTTAAAAAATTTTGTAAGGGCTTAGGAGAAACACACTGTATATAGGAAAAGCACCCATGTGGAGTAGGTATGAAATAAAGTAGTGAACTATTAATCAGCAGTCACCTATGCGCTGCTATACGGTTGCAAACAAAAGCTGTACAGCTCTCTGAGAAAATTCATAGTTGATGAAAATTCGTCCACAGATCGCAACGCAGACCACTGCCTTTCCAGTGCAGTTAATCTGCCAACTAATCTAACAGTGCAGCTAGCATGTGGCAGGAGCGGGCAAAAGTGACACGCAACTCGAAGATTTCGTTAGCATTCCCTTAATCTCAGCCAGCCATGTGACTGCAAAAAGTTATTAATTGCACTCAGAAGCTTCGCAGGTGACGAAGACCAGCTCTCCGAGTGAATCTATTCGGCCTCCCCTTTAAATATTCTCGCCGTTATTATTAGATTAGTAGACAGATTGACGGTTCCAGGCAGGCTGTGGTCTCGGGGTGCAGACACGGACCAGGACGAATTATTCTTGAAGTGAAAAGTTTCTGAGGAAGCTGTACAGCTTTCCTTTAGAGCCGTATTGCTTCGCTTGGGTTCATGCTGTTAAGTAATTCACCTCCCTAAAAGAAACCAGCCCAAGGCGGCATTGGAACGACATGGAGAAAGTTTCTCAGATGTAATGCAACTATAAAGCATACCACAGACTAGCACAAGAACAGCACCAACGCGGCACGTTCTTCACAGTGCGTTCTTCATACGCCGGATCTGGATGCGGGCTATGTGAAGGCAAGGTACCACATCTCTGCATCCAACAGCTGCATGCACCCATGGACACCCGCGCACCAGACGTTCCAACGTCGTCACACACGTGCGGAGAGTCGAAGAGTTGTAGCTAATCTTCATGCATTATGTAGCGAGCGTAAACGTTGCCAGCTGTTTCAAGCCCGAATTAGTGCGAGTGATGTTTCGTGGTTGAAATGGTTTACCTAAGTAGTGACGACACAAATGGTGACAAAAGCCTTGCACATCAACATATATAAGTAACCTTAAGCATAACGCTCAAACTAGTTGACATCGTAGTGAATCAAAGCTCGACGACTACCAGGAGAGCCATTAAAAAATGCCAAAAGCACCCATGTACCCAGCGAAATTTCTGACGCTATGAGTGTATGCCGCATCTGGGTTCGTGTAAAAGAATGTCCCCTTTTTTTTTTTCCGCCCTCCGCACAACGGCAGAGATGGAGGTGAGACACAGTCGCTACCGGGCGCGATAGACGCAGCCGGACAGCGGAGGATTTCGAAAATATGGGAGGGGTCAAATTCCTCAAGGAGCGTATACGTCGGGTCGATCCCATCGTGCACAATCTTGCGGCAAGGCGGGCGCAAGCGGGCGGCGACGAGCCATCATAATCCGCGTCGCGCCGCGTGGCTTTTGTCTTATGTCTGCGGCGCCGCTGCTGAAAGCATGGGGTGTCTATGGCGGCGCTCGTTGATGGCTTAAGGGGCGGTCAACAAGACATTGCCCGCTAGTTGCACACACGAAGAATGATGGCTCGTTAGCAGGAGTGAACTTCAGCTCACATGCACAGGGAAGGGACAAGAGAAAGACACGCTTTGTGCGAGAATTTGTGTCTAGTGTGCATGATGACAGTTTGTGAGGGACGGCGCCAAACAGATGGGCCTTGATTGCCTTTCTTCGAATTTGGGTTTAGCAGAGGTTACACGCAACCATGGGAAAGCGAGAGTGTTCGCGAAGCTCGCGGGAGGAAAGGGGAATACTCTAAAATGTCGGTAGTGGAGAGTGTAAATGCGTGTACAGTGTTGGTCGAGATGATTGTTCTTCCCCCCAATCATTGATTTGATGTGTTTTCCCCTCCCCAGTTGTTGATTGCTTATATTTTACTTTCCCCAATGGTTTATTTCGTGGATGTTTGTGAATTTATCTAATTGGTTGTTGTCCCCACCGAGGGCAGGGAGATAGCCTTTAAAACAGGCTGTGTTGGCGAGACCGAGGGCTGGTTTCGTCACGTAACACTACTAGTTGGTCAAATGTAAATAGCTTTCCTCCTTGCTTGCGCCTTTCTTTGTTTTATTAATTGTTAACAGAAAGTTAACCTCTCTAGAACTGCCCTCGAGCAACGTAATTGAGATATATCGCATCTGCAAAACGACAAGAATTCTTTAACAATCATCGTAACCCTACTTCCCTGGATAAGATAGAGAAGGAAAATCAGCTGGTGCAGTCGAGTCCGGATTTTCAATGTCTTTCTGCTTGAGGTGTCCGACAGAGAGCGGGAAGATCAAGTCGGTGGACAAGCCACACAGCGGTATGCCCTAAAAGAGGAAATGTTGGTCCAGCTGCGTTGGTCCAGCTGCAGCTGGGACCAGCTGCGTCCCAGCTGGTCGAGGTTAACGGGACGCAGGAGGCTCAAGTCCGCAAGTAGCTGAAGCAGCCCGGCGGCGGACGAGTCGTGGTGGTACCAAGTCCGTGAGCTGCAGGAGCCTGCCATCCGCGTTGATGTTCAAGACAAGAACCGGGCTTCCAGGAAGTCAAAAGAGGCTGAAGCCAGCAAGCTGATGAAGGAAACGGGCTGCCGCATCTAGAAAGTTCAAACGAGAAAGCTGCTGTAAGAGGAAGGCGGCATCATCGGGGAGGTTCGAGTCGGTGAGCTGTCGTCCGTGAGGACGACGAGATCACCGTGGCAGAGGAGAGCAACTTGTGAGGTAGGAGACCTTACTACTTTCTTCGAATTCACCATGTCGGTGCAGCTGTTGCGAGCTTGAAATGATAGCATGGAAAACTGATGTGGCTGTCATACGGTATTATCGGAAGGGCATGCTGCGACGCGTCGAGATTACGCAGGAGGAGGTAGAAAAGCTTGCTGAAATTGAAAATTTTGAGTTGGAAAAGGCAACCCTTGCACAGATGTAATTTGAATTAAGCCAGGGATCGAAAGTTGACAGCGAGATCCAATTTGCGATAGTTCAGTGTTTTCACTGCATGAAATTTGGGCATTTGATGAGTGAGTGTCCGAACTCAAACCAAGAACAAGATGTTCTCGTGGTGAGAGATGTGTGCAAATCAGTAGCTCATGTGGAGATGCTGGTGACTGGTAAGCAACGTTCCCAGTCGGAGGTAACTGTTAATAAGGTCAGTCAACCAGAATGGATGGAGGGTCTGGCATGCAGAGACTTGCAAACCGAAGGTGAGAGTTCTGAAGCCTCGTCGATTCAGAGACCGAAATAATGCTAATAAGATAAACGATTCATTCACTTTCTAGGGGTGAGTGCTCCGATGAGACAAAACGGGAAGGTGTGGTTCTCCAGGTAGCAGACGCTGATCTAACGTGTGTGCGGATGTCTACAGCTGTGAAAGTTGCAACGGTTAATCTGCAGGTCCTGATGTTGTGTGCCGTGCCAGAAGAGATTGCTGAGGACATAGGAGCGTTAGCCACGCCTATGACGCACTTGGTGTCAGAGCAAGCAGAGATAGAGCAGTCACAGGCGGCATATAAGTGTATTGCTCCAGAACAACAGTTCGGCATTCAGCTAGAGCAGATTGGCGCTAACACTGAGGAAGCAGTAACGCTCGAGGAAAAGGTAAATTAGGATCTGATGGTGGGACACCTTGGCCAATCCCCCCCCCCTCCCCCATGTGGGCATGCGCCATTCTTAAGAGGATGAAGAAGAAGATAGTGCGAACACTCTTTGCAGGTGAAGGTAAGCTAGCTGCCAAAGATGAGGTGGTTGGCCAGCCTTAGCTGACACTGTGCGCAGTGACGGCAGATCTAGCTGACGGTGTAGGGAAGTTGGTAACATCTGGGATGCACTCACCGCTAGAGCAGCCAGAAAGAGAGAAGCTACATGTTGAAAATGACAGAGCAGATTTTAGAGAGTATTTTAAAATTGCGTACATTCTGTTCGAGACAAACCTGAGGCTCCGGTAGACCTTAAGGCAGACCCGGAAGATGTAAAAGTTTTCGCAGTAGATTTTAAGCTAGCAGGGAGAGGTGGTGCTGCAGTTGAAGCCGAGGAAGGGAGAAATGCTCAATTGATCGCTTGAACGGTTTCCGCAGCAGGTAGGGAACTGGTGGATTGGGATAATGTATCCCCCCCTGTAGGTTTCAACATGAAGCAACATGCCTTATAATCAGAAGTGTGGAACCAAGCTGGTGAAGGTAACCTTGAGAAGAGAATTAATGAGAGCATGCTTTTCTTTGAAGAGAACGTTGACGGCAGGCAGCTGTACAAAGAGCTAGCGCTACCTGAAACTCGATGTAAAGGTGAAAAAAGGGAAAGTACGCACGGCGTACGGCCTACGCCGGCCGAGTACTGTGCGCGGAAGAGGCATGGAGGGAGCGTCGGGGAGCAAGCGCGCGCTGAGGACGATAAGGATTGGCCGATGCCAGTCGGTAATTCGGCTGCTCTCCGGCGCCGGGGTGTGGTGTTCTCCAGACGAGCCTGTCGTCCCGCTACATATTTTTGGTGGCAGCGGTGGGGTGGCGCTCACCCGCGCTCGGAACCAGGCAGCTGACGCGCCACGCGGTGCCGCTGATCTCGGGCGTCCCGAGTCCATCCGCGCCGCTGTGAGCCTCTCTGTCGATGCCGATCTGATTTTGCGGTCCACGCGAGCTGAGCCCAATGGCCATAGTGGAGTTGAAGAAGAAGCGTGTCACCTCAGCGATCACGAACGTACTGGGGGTAAAGTAGCCGATGGCAGGCCTAACCCTACCGCGAAATTCAAAGAACAGGAGAATGCAGACGCGATGACAGCAGCAATCTTCGCAGAGCGCAGGGAGTCGGTGAGCTCTATTGAATTTGAGAGCAAGGTCGATCGGATAGTGGTGGCAGCCTTTGGAGCGGGCGCTGTGCCGGATAATTCGGAATTTTCACCCAGTCTTCTTGGCAAAGATCAACAGAAACATGATGTTCTGTTGCGAGGTGTAGGCGGCTAAAAGTTATTTCTGCCAGTTTGTTGCGCCGATCTAACATGGTGGACTCTGGAAGGTGCAGATTGGTTTTGTAACCTTGTGTGTGGATTGAACTAACGGCTATGTGTGCGCATTTGTGCTTGGTTGTGGAATGATTGGACTACCGGGCAAACGTGTGCGTTTGTGCATGCTTAGCGAAAACTAACACTTTTGCAAATTTAAATGATATTTTAAACATATTTTTTAATTCATGAATGCAATAAAGGTATGTAGGAAATACGTCCTTGAAATTTCTTGCTTAGTATTCGAAATATATTCTTAAAATATGCCAAAAAGGCATACTTAAGGCATGAAGGAGCTAAACACCGCAGCGGACACGGGACAGAGAAAGAAGACAACACAGGGAGGTACCGTTCCGTGTCCGTGTCCCGTGTCCGCTGCGGTGTTTAGCTCCTTCATGTCTTACCAACTGGCCTACACATCTACCCTTCTAAGATACTTAAGGCATACTTCGAGCACTTTTTAAAATACGTTAAAAAATATGTATGCAGTTTTAGCCTCTTGTCAATGTATTAAAAATATACTTTCGTAAGCGTGAAATTAATTCATCCGAAGTATACTTCAATTCTAACAAACGGGCAGTCCTCTCAAACGTATTTAAAACACACTTCTAGCTGCCGTTGAACAGTCTAGTGCTCGAAATCGCGTTTCGGGAAATGGCATTTGCGTGTTGTCAATGTATTTGAAGTGTACTTCCGTAAATGCGCAATTAATTCGTCCAAAGAATACTTAAATTCTAGCAAACTAGCAGTCTGCGACTTAGCATATTTGCAGCACACTTCAAGCTACGATTGAACAACATAATGCTCGAAATCGAGTTTCGGGAAATCGCATTTTGGTGTTGACATTGTACTAAAGTGCACTTTCGTAAATACGCAATTAATCCGTCTAAAATATATGTAATTCTAACAAATGGGCAGTCCGCGTAAACTTATTTGAATTACACTTCAAGCTACCGTGGAACAATCTAGCGTTCGAAATGACGTTTCAGGGAACAGTGCAAACTCTCCCTTTCCTGTCGTCCTTTCGTTTATGGTAACTTCTAGCAGGAAGGCAATCACCACTTACTTACACTACGTGCGGAGAACGTGATAGCAGTATACCGGCAAAGCCGCTTTGGGTACTTCCGGGCCCGAATATGCCAGCGAAAAGTACCCCTGGCAACGCCGACCGGCTCCCTTAGACGCCCGTGTATTTGTTGGTTGACAGTTCGACTCCTTACCTATACCTGACGCAAGTTTCAACTAACAGTTCGGTTCTAGATCGTCCCCTGATTCGAACGCGACCAGTACGGAACTACTGCGATAGTTTGGGGCCCACAGTATTTGCTCAAAAAACGCCTCACCGGGCATGATAGTGCGTGATCTCTCGGTGGGTGTATATAAGGCAAGCCTAGCATGGAACCTGTCGAAGCACTTCTTGTTGGCTGCGTCACTTTCGTCATGATTTGCTGTGTGCAGTTATCTTTGCTGTTCCCATTGCATCATGTGACCTTATAATCTCATGCACCTCTTGATTGACTATAACTACGCGTCTACTCATGTATTAGCTTCTTATGCTTATAGCCGGGTCAATTTGTTGGGAAGTTGACAGCATTAACTCGTCTCATTCTGTGAAGCCTACCAGTAGACCTTTTTTAAGCCGAAGTCAATGTACTTTTAATGTATTAAATGTATATTTTTAGCCTATTTCGCAGGTAATCTAATATATTTAATGTATATTTTTAGTATATATTGGCTACCCTTTGGACTCTGTTCTGCGCCAGGAACCTTCCAACGCATGATGGACACCGTTCTTTCTGGGCTGAAATGGCAGACATGCCTAATGTACCTTGATGATGATGTCATTTTTGCTCATAGCTTCGAGGAACACCTCAACCGGCTGCAAATGGTGTTACAGGCGCTCCGTTCGGCACAGTTGACGATAAAGCCACAAAAGTATCACTTCGGTTTCGAAGAGCTCAGTTTTCTTGGTCACGTGATAAGCGCTGATGGAGTCCGTCCCGACCCGGGGAAGACTGCCGCTGTGGCACAGTTCCCGCGCCCAACCGACAAAAAGTCCGTTCGTAGGTTTCTGGGCCTCTGTGCCTATTACAGACGTTTCGTTGAAAACTTTTCCACAATTGCCGAGCCCCTTATAATGCTTACTAGAGAAAATGTCTCTTTTATGTGGCACGAGGATCAAGAAGCTGCCTTCAATGAGCTACGCAGCCGCCTGCAAACTGTCCCAATACTCGCCCATTTTGATGAACGAGCTGCCACTGAAATCCATACTGACGCCAGCAATGTTGGCCTCGGCGCTATTCTCGTTCAGTGGCAGGACGGCAACGAGAAAGTCATAGTGTACGCCAGCCGCTCCCTCTCGAAAGCAGAAGCAAACTACTCTACCACAGAGAAGGAATGCCTTGCGGTAGTGTGGGCGATTAGCGAGTTCCGACCATATCTCTATGGTCGCCCGTTTCGAGCTGTAAGCGACCATCATTCGTTATGCTGGCTAGCCAACCTCAAAGACCCTTCCGGACGGCTTGCGAGATGGAGCCTTCGGCTCCAGGAATACTACATCACGGTAGTTTACAAGTCCGGCCATAAGCACAACGACGCCGATTGTTTGTCACGTGCACCTGCCGACGTTGCTCCGGCCGACATGGAGGACGACTTCCCGTTTTTTGCTCTCGTCACGTCGTCCGATATGGCCCGGCGTCAACGGGCTGACTCCGAGTTGCGTCCGCTCATCGAGCATCTGGAGGGCCTTAACGTCGCTGTTCCGCGGCTTTTCGTCCGAGTTTGGGTTCCTACAGTCTCCGAGATGGCGTCCTTTACAAGAGGAACTTCGCGCATAACACGGAAACCTTTCTTCTGGTTATGCCATCCGAACTCCGTCCAGAAATGTTGCACGCCTGCCCCGACGAGCCATCGGCTGGCCATTTGGGTGTTACCCGGACGTTTTCCCGCATTCGTGCGAAGTATTATTGGCCAAAGTTGCTCTCATCAGTCCAGCAGTATGTGAGGACCTGCCGTGACTGCCAGCGACGAAAGACACCACCAGTTAAACCCGCACGGCTTCTCCAGCCCATCCCACCGCCTACAACACCTTTCCAAAAAGTGGGCATGGACTTGCTGGGCCCATTCCCATTGTCTTCCTCTGGGAACAAATGAATTGTTGTGGTGACGGACTACTTAACGCGGTACGCCGAGACACAGGCGCTTCCCCACGCTAGTGCTGCAGAAGTGGCTCAGTTTTTTTATGACATCCATTGCCTTGCGTCACGGTGCGCCATCAGTCGTCATCACGGACCGTGGAACCGCCTTTACGGCGGCATTAATGCGATCTCTCTTCGAACTTACTCACACCAGTCACCGGAAGACAACAGCCTTTCATTCCCAAACAAACGGCTTGACTGAACGCCTCAACCGGACGCTGGCAGATATGCTTGCTATGTATGTCGACGTTGAGCATCACACGTGGGACGAAGTCCTTCCTTATGCAACTTTCGCCTACAATACGGCAGAACAGGAGACTACCCGTCTTAAACTTTTCCAGCTGGTCTACGGACGGTGTGTCACTACCATGCTGGATGCTATGCTACCCGCTGGTCACAACGACGCAGACATCGGCCCCTACGCTGACGTTGACACATTCGTCCAGCGGGCTGAAGAAGCCCGCCAACTCGCAAGGTGCCGGATTCGACATCAATAACAACTCGACGCCGATCGCTACAACCTCCGACACCGATACGTTGGGTACGAGCCCGGCGATTCCGTGTGGGTGTGGACACCTGTGCGCCGCCGCGGACTCCCCGAAAAGCTACTCCGACGCTACTTCGGTCCGTACGAGGTGGTTCGTCGTGTTAGTGACGTCACTTACGAAGTTGTCCCGCGGGACACGACCTCCTTACCACGTCGGCCCCATCCGACCGAGACTGTCCACGTGGTGCGCATGAAGCCCTACCATGACATGCTGCAACCCGCCGTTTTACCAGCTTAACAGCTCTCTGTGTTCTCTGCCCTCCGTCCTCTATACCGAACATTACTTTGCCGTTCGTGTTCGTTCCCAGCGTCGGGCCGCCGCTTTCATGGAGGGGGGTAATGGCGCGTGATCATGGGAGCGCGCCGACGATGAAGACGAAGTGTGCGTGTATGGGTGGACAAAGACGAAGTGTGTGTGTTGTTCGGACAGCCGTATTGTGAGTTCTCTGCTGTGCGCTGAACTTCGCTGAAACTGTGATCTGTGCCAGTCCTGTCCTCGTTACAATATTTAATGAATTATACATATACTAAGCGGGCAAAAATGTACTTTTCACGTATCTTTAAGAATGTTCAAAATATTATTGCTGGCATACTAAGAAAGCATTCGTATTGCAGTTTAAGCATAGGGACAAAAAATGTGAAATAAATATGAAATTATTACAATATGTTTGAAATGCATTTTTAGCACATCTTTTTCGCTAAGAAATGCATGTGTAGTTCTGTTCTCAGATACCGTGGCGGAACTATGATGTCCCACTGACAACAAGTGTCCCATTCTTGGCTGGGAGGAGGAAAGTTTCCGTCGCTATGAGTGTTTGCCGCGTCTGGGTTCACGAAAAAGAATGCCCATTGAGTTTTTTTTTTCTGCCGACCGCACAATGGCAGACAAGGGGTGAGTCACAGTCGCTCTACCGAGCGGTATCGGGGGAGCCGGGCAGCGGAGGATTTCGAAAATACGGTAGAGGTCAAATCCCTCAAGGAGCGTACACGTCGGGTCGTACCTCATCGTGCACTTTCTTGCGGCGAGGCGGGCGCACGCGGGCGGCGACGAGCTACCATAGTCTGCGTCGCGCTGTTGTTGTCCCGCGTCTGCGGCGCCGCTGCTTAAAGCGTAGGGTGTCTATGGCGGCGCTCGGTAATGGCTAGAGGCGCGGTCAACAAGACATTTGCCCGCTAGCTGCAGACATGAAGAATGGCCGCTCGTTAGCCGCAGCTCACATGCGCAGGGAAGGGAGGCGCGAGAGACGCGCTTTTGGCGAGAATTTGTCTACTGTGCATATCACAGTTTGGGAGGGACGGCGCCAAATAGATGGGCGTTGAAGGTTGCCTTTCCTTGAAACTGGGTTTACCAAAGGTTGAAACAAACCTGACCTGTGGTTAAGGGAGCGTTCTTGGTGAAACTCGTGGCAGAAAAGGGGAATACTCTGAAATGTCGGTAGGGGAGAGTGTACACTCTTGTATAGCGTTGGTCGTGATGAGGTATCTTCTTTCCTCAATCGTTGATTGATTATGTTTTCTTTTCCCCAATGATTTATTGGGTGGATATATTTGAATTTACCTTGTTTGTGAATGTCCCCACAAAGGGCGGGGGCTTAGGGCTTAAAACAAGCTGTGCTAGGCGGCACTGAGGGCTGGTTTCGTCAGGTAACACTACGAGTCAGTCCAATGTAACTTTTCTCCCTGCTGGTATCTTTCTTTGTTTCTATTAATTGTTAATAAAATGCTAACCACTTCAGAAGTGTCCTGGAGCAACGTGATTGAGCAATATCGAACCTGCAAAACGACAAGCAACCTTTTGCCATAATAATCAGCCCTATTTCCCTGTATAAGGTCGTGAGGGAAGATCAACTTACCCTCACGCATATTGTCTCTCTTTAAAGTTGCAGTCATGTCCAACATTCGCAGACAAAAACTTTGAAAATTGGAAAACTGTAAGATACTGCTATGAAAATATTGAAAATAAGGGTCCATTCTTCTGATATCTTGCAAAATCTTTCTTTTAAGGTGTGTCCATCGGTCGCTTCGGACAGCTTAGACAACCATATCAAACCAATGGGGAAAGCTTTTATGATAACAAAAACGTATCGTTAATAGAACAAGAAAACGCAAGACTGCCGTCGGGTGATCTGCTGATGTATTGGTTTTATAGTGAAATCTTACGTGAAACGAAAAAAAAACTCCGTTTACAAAGGGTTCCCGCTTAAAAATGCTTTTCTCGAGAATTGTTGGGTATGAGCTTTGTAGCCGCGAACCTGTTAAAGGAACATAGTGCACTATGAACGTTGGTACGAAAAAAAACAAAACGTATATGGAAACGATGGCTTGGTCGGCGCTGCGCCCTTGACCCTCGCAGGTGTCACTCGTT
Organism: Amblyomma mixtum; assembly: GCF_055824585.1. NCBI lineage: Eukaryota > Metazoa > Arthropoda > Arachnida > Ixodida > Ixodidae > Amblyomma > Amblyomma mixtum. Next base: position 390,517,233 of record NC_143014.1, on the reverse strand, counting down.
ACTTCCGCTGAGAACAAACATTTTTCCGCCTAAATAGCATAATGAAGCCTCAGGAAAGTCAATTCGTCCGTGCAAAAGCACAAATACTAACTCTTACGTTATTACAGGCTTCTAAAAAGTGTCGCACAACTGAGTACAAGGTTTGAAACCTCCTAACATCTAAATGTCAGAATTTGTAATATAAACCCGAGTCGAGCCACAGAATCGCTTTGGTTAAAGAAGCACAGGATGTTAGAAAAAAAAACTAATATTACAACTTGTTTGGTTTGGTTTATGGGGGTTTAACGTCCCAAAGCGACTCAGGCTATGAGGGGCGCCGTAGCGAAGGGCTCCGGAAATTTCGACCACCTGGGGTTCTTTAACGTGCAATGACATCGCACAGTACACGGGCACACGACACAACTTGTGTCGAAATCTGTAGGGCGGAGGACGTGCCACCAAGCTCCTTTTTCGTGAAGTATTTTTGTTGCATTCGCTGCACTATAAACAGAAGGGAATAAAAAGGGGGTAAGCTCTCCTCTACGCGATGTCTTTTATAAAATGTAGTACGCTAGAGGATAGGCGTATTCGTGTTTAGAGCGTGGGATACATAAAAACACCCTGTTTGTTAAATGGATACTAAAGACACTTGAAGCAAAGAGACCATTAAAGGGATAGTGAGGAGAAATTGAAGTTGGCTTGTATCGATCGAATACCAGTTCCTAAACACAAAAACACCACTCTTTCTGAACACGAAGCTCTTGCAAGGTAGAAGAGAGCAAGAACTAAAATACAGGTATCGCAGCCACTGGCCAATCTCACAAGTACAAGCGTGATGATGAAATAAGAGAAAAGTTACCACGGACCTCTAATGCTGACAAAGTGCGTGAAGGTTACGGGTTTGACCGATATTGAGGTATATAAGTCTGGCTTTGAAACCACTAGTACGCTTTTAACACACGACGAAGACGAAAAAAACAACAACCCGAGTGTTGTAAGTCGAAGAAAACCTGCAATTGGCGGCGCAACAGGCGTCAAGCTGAGTTTCGGTATGTTTTGGAGTGCTTCGTGGCTATGCGTTATGCGTGCCCGCATGGTTTCGTTATGCGCCTCAATTTACAAGGACGGAGCAGCAGAGGACCTCCATGTGCTCCTCGGACGAAGTTCGTGCAACGGCACGCAGCTGCGACAAGGAAAAAGAGTTGTGTATAGCCAATGCTGAACGCGCCTACACGTTAGCAAACGCGCCACTCGGCGTGTTCGCTTCGTCAACGTACCATGACGCTGGCCTGCATAACCAGCCAGGACTATTGTTGCAGAATTCAAATATGCCCGCACGTACCAGTGGCAACGCATCAGTTGTGACGGTGGCTCGCCGGTGACAGCGACGCTGCCGACTCCTCGGCGCTAGGGCGTTTTTGCCAGACCCGCCGCCTTAGCCCTCAAGAACATCGCACGCTGTGTGGGGTTGAGGCCTCTGAATGCCGGCCGTAGTTCTTTGCGAGAACTTCGTTGTCGGAACCGGGAACGGGATCGATCGCAACGTTGGAGCAAACGTAAACGAAGCGACGACGGCTGTTAGAGGCCTTCAGCGTCCTTCCGGCAGTAGTTTTTCATTTCGGCGGGAGCGCAGCGCTCGCCGCAAACAATCGCGGAGTCCTCGTTTCTGTTTCTGCCGCTTTACGTCACTCCTGTCCTATTTCGTCATCAAAGAGTTTCAACTTCTGATCCAAACCTCTCAGCAGTAAATGCACTTTTCGCTGCGGGACAATCGGCAACAAAGCCCCCACATGCCAAACTAACAAATTTTACTAACAAAAAAAAAATTCATAGAGTTGTCCTCAGTGTTCCTTTAAGCGTAGCTGCGTCTTCCTTTTGTACGCAGTTGTCTAAATAGCACTTGAAAGGCTGAAGGGCAGAACCTGATGGCTCGGTTCAACGATCGCAACAGAAAATCGTGGATGTGAGGTCGAATCTAAACATGGATTTACAGGTGTTTGAGGTGTGCTGTGGAATTTTGGTGCTATGACATTTCCAGCGAAAATCTCGTGTAACCAACATTTCATTTTGGTATTCTCTATTAAACTTTGGGGTATTCAGTATTCAGGGAAACATTTAGTGCGTCCGCAGACGAATTAATGAGCACCGCTATTTCTCACTCTAAAAGACATGCCTAATTATACTCACCAATGCTTGAGTATTTCCTGCCGTTTTCGTGAGAAGCAGCGCTGTGGTTACCAAGAACTGTCGACTATGACTGACCCACGCTGAATAGAATCCTCTTGGATTATTTTCATTGCTGACCTAACCGACGAAAATCCAGGTTTCTTAGAATTAAAAAATTATAACGGCTGTTTAACGTTGTTTGTCTTGGGATAGAGGCACCAAACCTAAATTATATCAATGTCGCGCTGTCGAATTTGCAAGAACGTACAGGAACCTGACTTTTACAGTGAATATACTTGCAAAATCTTCAGGAGCCTGCTGAAATTGTCACGTAAGATCACGGGGAAAATTTTACGGCATGCAGTTGCACGAGCAAAGAAATATTTAATTCTTGTTCCGCTATCCACTCAAGGGTAATAGGTTCCAGTGGACAGAGTATGCATGTTCCCTTAGGCTTACAGTTAACTGGTTTTCCTGAACTCACAGAAATAATATTTTCCTTCTGTAAAATCGCATAAATTAAGCCTCAGTTCATGACTGAACTTTCGCCTTAAAAAAAAAGAAGAAAGTTATAGCTGCGTCCTTCGCTGTCTCACTGCTGCGCTTGCATGGCAGAGCGATGGGCCTTACGCACCAGCGATATTCACTGGCGTCTCCGCGTACCAGTGGCATGATTTTTGTTATACGCTCGGGGTGCACAGCGGAAGCGGGACATGCAGTGGTGGAGAAACCGTGTACGGGCCGTCCAACTCACCTGCCTTCTCACCCTGCGACACACTCGATGAGCAGTTGTCGGAGATGAGCAGCATCCTGATAACAGCGCCCCTGAGGCGATGTTTGTGCCGTATTGATCTCCGGCCCTTCAGACTACCGCGTGAGTAGGCGCTTTTGCGCACTCACAAGCCCTACTTTGGCCTTCCCGGTGTCATGCTGCGATTTTATTTTCGCCGCACGCGTTTCGGCAGCCTGTGTTCATGCCTGCTAATGTGCTTACATCGTCGTCGCGCTGTGAACTCCTCGTGCCACGTGCAGACGCCGCAGGCTCTGGGTTCGCATGCAGCTGTTGCGTAGATGTAGGCGACTCTGAATCGACCCATTTCGATCAGCGCGGTGCGCCTTGCCTCTTTGCGTTACGCCTTGTGTTATGCGTTGGCGGCAGAACCAAGTCCTTCACTATCTGCCAGTCTTGTCGAAGGCAGCGTAACAGGGCTCTCACACAGCTGTCGCCGCCCACCTTCGATCATATTTAACGTGGGACTTACGGTGTATATAACACGACACCCTGCGTCTGGCGCTATGGTTGGGTGCGGCGCTCTCAGGGTTAGCGCACACCTGGCGTAAATACTGCGGAACGTAAAGGAAAGGACTGCCACTGCTGCAGCTCAATCGGTAGAGCAGCGTACGCGAGATACGGGGGTCGTGCGCTCGGATCTCGCCGGCGGCAAGGGGTTGGTTTTACTTTAACTTTTTAAACAGTTATCTTTCAGGTGAGAAATGCTTCCACCAGCAATTTCCGATTGATAAACAGCGCAATTAAAAAAAAAAAACATTCTCCTATGCTTTTCTTGGTTTCAGTGAGTGTTGGTTTCCTTGGATGTCCTACACTGACGTCCTACACTAAAAAGCCTGGCGCACTGTGCAATGTCTCCCCAACGAAAGCTGCTCAAATTTTTTGCCTTTGTTTTATGTCAATGAATTAGCTTACTTACAATGAAAAGAAATTTTCTAGAAACTGTAGTTCTTCCTCTCAGCATAATTATATATCCGTTTGTGTAACATAAATTCGCCTTTCTACACTACTAATTTCAACGCTGTCGTACAAGCCGTTTATGAAAAAAGAGAGAGATGTGTAAAAAAACTTAAAAAATCGTAATTCTTTTTTCTCAAATTTGAAACATTCTGTAACTACTACTGCGCGTTATTTTGCCATGTATAAAATAATATAAAACTGTGCAGTCCTTTTTTCTCAAATTTTAATCATTTTTTAAATTTATAGTGCGTGTTATTTTGAACTCAAATCAAGCTTTATTTTAACATCGTGATGTTGGGTGGGCGCATACAAAAAGCCAAAAAGAGGCTTGACGGGGAATGTGCCCCCCTGTACAGGGCAGAGGTGGTTACATCAGTAGGGTGAGTTACAAATAAACAGTAAAAAACATCATGTGGTATCTGCGTGCAGCAAAGGTTAATAATTGCATAGGACATTTTGCCGTATATGTTTCATTCCTGTTGTTAAGGTTTGTTGTGTCCCCTTATTGCTTTTGTGTGTGTGCGCCCCCTCCTAACGACCACTCGCATTCCCCTCCTAACGACAGTTCGCATCCTCCTCCTAACGACCACTCAATCCTCCTCCTAACGACACTTGCCCCTCGTCGCACGCTGTCACCCGATGCCCCCCCACGGTGCGCCCCCGCACCCTCCTCCTGTTCTGGGAAGCCACTCCCTCCCGTGGACGCTTCTCAGCTCCCTCCTTTCTTCGGGCGGCCAGTTCGGCTCCTGCCTCGGTCGACGCTGGTCGCACCCTCATCGGCTTTAAATAAACGAAGTCTAAAAGTACCGTGTGCGTCTTTCGCTGCATTCAACACAGCGACCGGACACGACAGTGGCGACGAGAAAGTGGATTCGACCCGCGCTACGCAACGCTATTGACAAGCCATGGCTACGCGAGGGTTTCCCAATCAGATACCAGAGTTCAACGGCTCATCGTGGTCATCGTGGGTTGGACGCCTTCAGTTCTACTTTGAAGCTAACAACATCACAGACCCAGCCTTGAAGAGGGCCAACATGCTGACGCTGTGCGGGGAGCAGACCTACGATACTGTCTGCGCCCTTATTCAGCCAAGCACACCAGCGGCAGTGTCTTACGACGACATCGTAAAAGCGCTGCAAAAGCACTACGACCCAAGGCCATCCGAGGTCTACAGCCGGGCTCGCTTCCAACGACGAGATCAACTGGAAGGAGAAACTGTGAGCGCCTACGTAGCCGCGCTCAAGAAGCTCGCTGCCGACTGCAATTTTGGAACGCTGTCGACAACAGCTACCGGGCAGGAGGGAGACGCAGCTTCTTCTGCTAACACCACCATGCTTCCCTTGGACGTGATGTTACGCGACAGATTTGTGTGCGGACTGAGTGACGAGTCACTGCAGCAGCGCCTGTTCGCTGAGAAGGACCTCACATTCAGCAAAGCTTACGACATCGCCGTTCGAGCGGAGAGCGCCGGTCACCAGCAGAGAGGGATTCGCCGGAACACCGAGCCGGTACACCAGACAAGCAACCAGGTGCGCAAGCCTTCTGTTGTTGTTAAATCGGTCAAAAAGGCACAACGCTGCTGGCGGTGTGACGACCAACACAACCCCCAGGGATGTCGATTCCAGTCAGCCACGTGTAATTTTTGCCACAAGCGAGGGCATATCGAAAGAGCATGCATTACGAAACGGAGACTTGCCAAGATAAAGTCACCTTCCCAGCCTAATCACAGCGTCAACGCCTCAGAGAATACGCCGCTATCTGATCTCCATGGAACAACATCAGCAACACCATCTGTGTTGTACGACCTGAACACCATGAATCTCGGCACGCGACCGAAGATTTTTACAGAAGTAAGCGTACATCACCAGCTGATTAAGTTCGAGGTGGACTCCGGCGCAGCCTGTACTCTGATCAGTGAGGACACGTTCCGAACTTCATGGCCATCTGACGCACCAGCCCTGCAACAAGACGACACGCACCTGCGAACGTGGTCAGGACAGAATCTGCCACTATTGGGCTCTGCCAACGTGCAGGTTAACTACAACGGCCAGACCCATACGCTACCTCTGCTTGTTGTGAAGGGCACAGGATCAAGCCTTCTAGGGAGAAACTGGTTTTCTCCACTAGGCGTGATGATATGCGGCATACACCAGACGCCGAGCCAGAACATGGTTGAGCAACTGCAAGAGAAATACGAAAGAGTATTCTCGGAAGAGATTCCAGGAAACGAAGGGCCCCCGGTCACACTGGAGTTGTTGGACAACGCGCAACCCAAATTTCTGAAGGCCAGGCCGGTGCCGTTTGCTCTCCGAGATTCAGTTGAAAAAGAGTTGGACAAACTGGAGCAGCAAGGTGTCATCGAGCCGACGCAGCATTCCATCAAACTCTCAGCGTACGACTACGCTCTGGTCTACCGCAATGGGAGTAAACATCAAAACGCCGATGCGCTAAGCCGTCTGCCACTAGACGCAACTGTTGACGAACCATTTCCACCAGGAGACGTTCTGATGTTCGAAGCACTGCCAGAACCTCCGCTTACAGCAGGCACAGTTGCAGCATCTACGCAGAAGTGCGCAGCTCTCCGGCTAGTTTACACAGCTGTTCAACAAGGCAACGTGCATAAACTCAAAGGGGACAACTTCGACGCTTACCGCAGGCGAGCTACAGAGTTGAGCACCCATCGCGGCTGCATCATATTTGGGTCCCGAGTTGTGATGCCGAGAGAACTACGCGCACAAGCTATGTCTCTCATCCACGCCGGACATCGGGGCATCGTTGCAATGAAAAAGTGTGCCAGAAGCTACATGTGGTGGCCTGGCATTGACAACGACATCGAAACAGTGGTGCGAGAATGCAAGCCTTGCCAGAGCAGCCGGAGCGCCCCGCCGAAAGCTCCTGTCCCAGAATGGGAAAAGCCAGACACACCATGGCACACACTGCACATTGATTTTGCAGGACCAATTGAGGGCTGCACTTTCCTTGTGGTCGTAGATGCCTACACAAAGTGGCTTGAGATAAGGCAAATGGGACAGACGACTTCGGCAGCAGTCATTGACAACCTCCGATCACTATTTGCAACGTTCGGCCTGCCGCGCAAGGTAGTGTCGGACAACGGAACACCGTTTGTGTCTGCGGAGATCCTCAAGTTTTATCGCGACAACGGGATCTCATCAGTTACATCGGCCCCCTACCACCCAGCGACAAACGGACAAGCCGAGCGCTACGTGGCCGAGCTAAAACGCGCCCTTGAAAGAGATCAGACAGGCTCGCTGCAGCGCCGCCTTGCGCGCTTTCTCTTCAAGCAGCACACGACGGTTCAGAGCACAACAGGCGAGACCCCCTCGAAAATGATGTTCGAGCGTGAAATGCGAACCCAGCTCACAGCCATCCTCCCCGAGCCAAAGGCAGAGACGTTCCGGGAAGAAAAAGCAATTCCGCGCTGCGGCACGCTTAATGAGGGGCAGCGCGTCCTCGCCCGACAGTTTCTGAAAAAGCCACGCTGGGAGGAAGCTACAATTGTCAGACGCATAGGCCTGCGCTCTTGGCTCGTCAACATACATGGCACAGTAGCACGCCGACATCTCAACCAGCTGCGTAGATTTACGACGCCGTCTGAGAGCTGTCCGCCAGCGGAGAGAACACGTGCACCATCTTCCCACATAGCCTGGCACCTCTTCCAGGAAGAAGAGACTTCGCCCAGGACAGACCTAGGAGACACAGCGAACAACAGCCAGCCTACAAGTGTTTCTCCCCCGAGCGCACAAAGCCAGCGCGCCTCCACGCGTGAGCGCCGACCCCCTGCACGATACCAGGCAACTTTCTAAGGGGAAAGGAAGTGTTGTGTCCCCTTATTGCTTTTGTGTGTGTGCGCCCCCTCCTAACGACCACTCGCATTCCCCTCCTAACGACAGTTCGCATCCTCCTCCTAACGACCACTCAATCCTCCTCCTAACGACACTTGCCCCTCGTCGCACGCTGTCACCCGATGCCCCCCCACGGTGCGCCCCCGCACCCTCCTCCTGTTCTGGGAAGCCACTCCCTCCCGTGGACGCTTCTCAGCTCCCTCCTTTCTTCGGGCGGCCAGTTCGGCTCCTGCCTCGGTCGACGCTGGTCGCACCCTCATCGGCTTTAAATAAACGAAGTCTAAAAGTACCGTGTGCGTCTTTCGCTGCATTCAACACAGCGACCGGACACGACAAGGTTATACCGAAGTTGCTGAATATTTTGTCATCATTCCTTCTAAAGTCTCACCCCACCTTAATATTCATGAGAGAAATAAATTTTCAATACTCGTGCTTGATAACTGTGCTCGTTGGTGAATTAAAATCAAATCAAAGAACATCTGTTTTCACGTGCACCAGTGTTTGGACTCCGGCTATTTTTTACTCTTCAGTCGCTCGTGGTGCATGTGTCTGGTAATCGGGTTTACGACGGCTTTCTCTTTTCTTGCGGGTATCTAAAGACCCAGAAGCGCTCTACGTGGACTTAGGCGCCTATGCCGAGCCAGGCAAGTTCATCATAGCGGCGATCAGCAACCATAGAGAGCAGTTATCAGGGCTTCGATCTGTGCCAAGGTTACTGCTTAAGCGGATTCACTGCCTATAGCAGTCACCATGAAGGGTCAAGACCGGTGGCAGAAACCATCGCCCGTAGCGACAGACTCCCAGCAAGCCTGTCGGCACCATCTTGCTGGAAAACCTCACGGAAAGACGAGTACACTATTAAGCACACTCCCACTCACACAGAATGACATGGACACCTGGACGCGAAGGCCTAGACGGAACCGAGGTAGCCAGTGATCTAGCCACAGCTCTCAGAAACCGGGCAGAACCCCCCCCCCCCCCCCCCCCCCAAGGACCGAACGGAGACAGGGCTAGAACACCTAAGGCTGGAAAGGAGACATTTCCAGCCACCACACAAACAACAATTCTCTTCCGACTTCATAGAATGGACGAGACTACAAACTAACCCATTACCTAAGCTTTGCATCTTACAAACTTCCTAAACTTCACATCTTCAACAAGATTAATCCCCCAAAGCAGCCAGGTAATTGTCCTTGTCGCGGAATATGCCCCATGCTCCAATGCAATTTGCGAATGCAAGGACAAACAGACACAACTTAAATTGCCATAGCCGACCCACGAGCAGTGGGAGGCGGCCCTGAGCAACGACAACATGAACTAGCAAGTCATAAGCCGCCAGAGGATCTCTGGACCAGAGGCACCGACCGTCCAGCTCCTGAAAATTCTTCTTCTGAATAAAAGTCTAGTCTCTGTCTCTCTCTCACGTGCACCATTCGGTCATCCCTTAAAGAAGCGTTGACAGACACTAGTGATTATTTTAGCACATATCCAAAACTCCTCGGGTCTTGTGTAGCTCGCTAACTACGACATGAAAAGTGATTTATTCAAGTTGTTTACAAAAGCTTAATTCGTCGCTTGTAAAAACAGCACGATAGTTTGACGGAAGGGCACACAGTGGACCTTGGAGAAAAAGAGTATTTTCAGTCGTCCATGTGCTTCCTTCCTGCCTACATCCGCATATTCACACTGCTCGCTCATTAAAAGACTGGCGTGGTTGCAGAATTTCCTCGGGGAAAGGGACCGAGACCATGTAATGAGAGGCCCATCGCTGAAAACATGCCCACAGGCCATGGGAGACCATTTTTTATCGTTTGTATGTAAATTTTGCGCAGATTCGTTTCGCGTGGCATATAATCACAATCCTCTAGGCTATCAAATCTGCTTCGGTCTATGCTGTCCCACTTCATGCAACATTGCCAAGCAATAAGAAAACAAAGAAAGCTGTGCAATGTTTGCGAACTTGGCTGTAGCGAGTAACATACTCGCGGGCCAGCAAGATAATGGAAAAAGTCTACTGATATAATGAATCCATTCTTTACATTTCGTGAAGCCATAAAATAATACCACAAAACGCTCAAAAACGATTCAACATCGCGCGGGAACGGTAGAGGGCTCATAGATGCGAGTGCGATAAACAGCGCGGCCGCCCTGGCAAATATAGCCGAGGTGAGCGTCCGTTGGTAGTTTTAAAGCTACTGGTTGCATTCAGGTGCAACGTAAAAGTGGAGCAATAATGAGTTCCGCGAAAGGTACGGCTAAGCGGTTTTGTGTGATGCAGACCTTTCAGGGACCGTCAAAAACTTCTCAATAGCTAGCGCATTAGTCGAAGCATCCAGGCGCAACAACCCACTCAGAACTTTTGACATCGAGGTTTTTCTTGAAAAGCGCTCTGGCGTGGGAAGGCGGGCGAACCGTAACGAAGCAGCGACGCCTAAACGCGAATCACTAAAGTTGATACGTGACAAAACGCAAGGAAAGCAATAAGTACTCCTATGCTGAACTTGAGCACGGCGCAAATGTTTACTTCTCGTGTCGAGCATGCGCGATCAGCCGCTGTCGCTATTCACGAGTCAAGGAGGTGAAGTCGCAGGAGAAGCGCGTTCCTGGGGATTGTAAAAGCGTTTGAAGTGTCACCTATCCAGCAGTGGAAGACCTACGTGTGCGTGTCGACGTCGAATCAATGCTTCGCATTTTGAAATCTACGAAAACACGAGTGCAGGCGCACGAACAGACGGGGAGAGCGGCAGAGCCGCCCGCGCCGCCAGTCTGCGCTTCCCGGGCTTGCCGACAGGCGGCACACCCATCGCTTATAAAAATTAGAGGGGACACTTAAGCCCCGCCGTAAGACCGTTAACGGGTTTATGCACATAGGCGAGGAATGGGTCATTCTCTACTTAACATCCATAGATTCCCGGGAGTGCTCATACTACTCCTGGCACAATGGTGCACAGGTTATGCGATGGGCCACTGCCCTGCGATGGCAGGTGCTGCCATCAGTGAGGCTTGTGTGACCCAGGTTGCTCTTCCCGAGCGACCGCTCGCGACCAATCATTAATTTAACTACCACGGCGGTCGCTTTGCTCACATCCGGTGGGCAGGTTGTGATGACGCCACAAGGACACGTGACCTAGGTTTGCTTCTCCAGAGATTTTCCGCTCACAACACTGACGACGATGCAGGATTTTTTGTAGAACTGGGTTCCTAACGCTGTCTCGCTAATACATGATATTTATGTGTCACTGAACGACAACGGGGCTGGTGCCGTATGAATGCAGGGATGTGAAATACGGCTTGGTGAGAAGTGGTACTCAGTTTAGAAGTCCAAAAAGCAGCGAGCTGCGGCGAGAACTGCAGCGGGGGGGGATTGAGAAGGTGACATGGCACCTGCGCCATAGAGTGACGTCCACAGGTAGGCGTCGCCTTGGGCGTACTGTCTGCGCGCGACGTTCGAATCGCGCTTGAAATGGGCAAAGTTCGTTGAGCCACAGCAGCGAGGATGTTCTCCTCTTTGAAATTCTCAAAACTTGTATGGCTATTGCTGTAGCCAGCAACAAATACAAAATTGCAACCAAGTGCATATTCGTAATTGTTAAAAAGTACTATTAGAAGTTAGTTAGCTAGGTTACTAGTTAGCATGGTCACCTTTTTTCTGACGTCCGCCAGCACTGGCATTATTATGCCGCAAAACCATCTTATTACCTTAAAAAGGCAATCCTAAAAATGAGGGACGGGCTTCGCTGAGACGCACTGTATAACCGCTTCTGCTTTGGCTGCGAGTACAGCTGGATCCTGACGTCAGCGTCGTTAATTGAGCCCCTGCTCCGGCGGCGCGGTTAGGTTCTGCGTATTTACCTCACTCATCCAGGTAGAAGAACTGGCCGGATGCAACGTTCCGCGCCTTTGTATCCGCAACGAGTAAGCACCCTCTGGTTACAACATAGCTGCGACGTGTCGCGAGAGCCTGTGACAATGCCATAAAAGGTGTACTCTGAAATTGGGAACTAAAGAATCATTGTTTGAATACTGAGCCGGAAAGAGCGGTATCCTAAAGTAAATGCTGTTCGATAGTTGGAGGCAGTGCCCACTTTTTTTTAGTCTATATCAAGGGGCCTTAAAGTGAAGAAATATAGAAGAAATAACGAATAGGGAGACGATATTTGCGCAGCCTGCGGTAGCAGCGCACAAAAAGTGAAACACCTGGTAGATATTGAGCTATACATCCAGATATCAAGGACATAGCCAGCCTTCCGAAATTTCCGGGTTTTAGGGATAGTGGAAGTTAAATTAACACATCAGAAGTAGAAACGCGCAGGAGAAAATCATGTGTTGATGGCGCGAATTGGGAGCGTTACGAATGCACGAACCGTTAGGGCTGGAAGCCCGACGTTCACGCAAATTTTTGCTTCCCACAGCTTGCTCACACTGACACAAAATATTTTGACCACAAAGCGTTGGCTACTGAGAATATATTAACATCACACTTCTTATCCAAGCATCATGTCAAAACGAGTACTAGGCGTGGAAACGGAATGTCAGGAACTCGTCACACTGGGCAGTGAAAGGTTAATTTACTCTGCAAAGTGGCGCTCGACACGGCCTCGGATTTAAAATGGATTCGAATAAGATCCCTTTGAATTAACTACGCCCAAAACTGAAGTGGTGCTGGTTGGTGACAAGTGTGACAGCTCTGGTGGTAATGTTTTTCGTTATAAAAAAATATCACCGTGTTTTTCAGTTTATTTGAGAGAAAACCGCTTTGGGCTAGCATCTATATGCTTAGAATGATTAAATTTCTACTTTTCTGTTACCTTAGATCCCACCTTGTCTGCAATTGCTGAGACAAGGCTCGAAGGTGAGATTAATGACAACGCAACAAAAATTGAACAGTGTGCAGGAGGGCATCCTCAGTCCGCTATAGCCACTCAGGACTAGTGGACTGAGGCTCCTGTTTTCAGTATGTAACCGCTGTGTGGTGACGATGATGGCGCATATTAATGGCGCAAGGGCACTTCTGACCTCTTTTCCAGTCTTATCACCCGAGTCTGTGTGTGAAGCCTCCACCTGCCAAGTGGAGAGGGATTTCCCTCTCTCTACATTCTATCTGCCAATCATCCCCTCTCCCTTCCGCCCCCTCTCCACTTGCAGGAGCGGGGAGAGAGATGTCGTGCTAAGAATGACTCAGCAAAAAGGAAACAAGAAGCGACTGCGAATATCATTGAAATATGAATAGAATCAGAATAATGCCGCCGCGGTGGCTCAGCGGCTATGGTGCTCGGCTGCTGACCCAAAAGACGCGGGTTCGATCCCGGCCGCGGCGGCTAGAATTTCTTTGGAGGAGAAATTCTAGAGGCCCGTGTACTGTGCGATGTCAGTGCACGTTAAAGAACCCCAGGTGGTCTAAATTTCCGGAGCCCTTCACTACGGCGTCTCTCATAGCCTTAGTCGCTTTGGGACGTTAAACCCCATAAACCAAACCAAACCAAACCAGAATCAGAATAAATCTTAATTGGAATATATGGCGAGTGAAAGGAAAATGCTATCGAATTTCCTGTGCATTATTTGGTTGATCATCCCTAAGTTTTTGGAGCGTTAAGCTCTACTCCCCGCGTGTCGGGTCTCAGCGTAATGCGTTATAACGGAAATCGTAGCCCAGTGGTTGCCATGGTAACCGAGGTGGTTACGTAATGGAATAGAATAACAACAGGCGGCAGCGTGATGCCCGAGGACTAAAACTCGAAACTAATCGATGTCGATCCGGTATATACTGCGTATTTGAACGAACACTTTCAAAAATACGCTTTTTAGGGTAAAAATATGGCTTTTGCGGCATAATATTACCAGCGTTGGCGGACAGCAGCAAACCGGTGAATGGCTTCAAGTATGAACCTGATAACTAATTTTTATTAATTAACTTTTACAGTTCGGCGTCTAATTGCAATTAGAGGTGAATAGCCGGTCGTTAGTAGCAGCCATATCTGTTTTTAGCATTTCGATAAAGCGATTAACCTGGCAGCTGTGGCTCGACAAAATTTGGCTTCTTCAACTACTTACGTGCACTGGCGAAGTTCCTTTGCCTGCATGCTTTCCAAAGCGCATGTATTTTCGCACGATGCAGCTAAATTTCGTCGAGCCACAGCGACGAGGATAACCGCGTTTTCGAAATTCTAAAAACTGATATGGCTATCTCTAACGACCGGCTAGAGATTTCTACTGGTAACTAGGCGCCTATCTACTAGTTAAGCAGCTTACTACTTCAGACGATTCCTCGGTTTTCCGGTGTCCGCCAACACCATATTTTTACCCTTAAGACCCCATCTTCGAAAGTTTCTGAAAGCGTTCGCTGAAACACCCGGTATACGTATACCTGTCTGGCAGGCGCCAAAGTCGGGCCACTTAGTCCCGACATTCGAGCAAAATTTGTGGGCCAATCGTTTCCCACAGAATGTTCCGGCTGGTGTCATACGATGCAAAGTTTTGTACAGCATAAACTTGCATCATAAAGTTAGAGCCTAGCTCATGGTAAGGATTCGAACCGGTGACATATCTACCCCCAATTCCGTGTTTGTACGAATGTTCGTATGAATATTGGGGTCAACCATTCCTTGCAGAGAGTTCGGAGTGGTGGTATAATTTCGCGTTTCGTGCGGCATAAACATACTAGTTAAGTTAGAGTCTAGCTCGCGGCAGGGATTAGAAGCGGCGACCTAAGTTAGGTGTGTTAACGCTCGATATTCGATCGCTGCCTCAGCGTCGGCTCATTTTTTTCACCCATTTTCTCTTTAAACATTTTCTTTTCAAACACTCTATTGGGTTGAGAGGACAGTGGACAGAGGACAAACACCAACTAGCCCAGCTTTCTGCCTTAAAAACTCTATTGGGTCCTGAGCCATTTTCCTTATTTTAAAGCCGGGCTGATATCACGACCCGCGATACAAAAGTGGTGGCGGCGCGGTCTTTCTTTTCGACCTAAATATACAATTTGTATTCAGCCAATATTCACTAATCTGGCAGAAACTAGAGTGTAACGAAAAGGCTTCCAATGAAATTGAGGATGGCGCTACAAGCTATAGAGAGGAAAGGGATAGGTGTAACGTTAAAATGCAAATTGTGGGATTTAACATCCCGAAGCGACACACGAGCTATGAGGAAAGCGGCAGGGTAGAGCTCCGAATTAATTTAGACAACCTTAGGTTCTTTGCCGTGCTTTCGCATCCCGCAGCGCACAAGTGTTTTCATATTTCGCCTCCATCGAAATACGGACGCAGCGGCCGCGATCGCACCCGCGACCATGCGATCAGTAGTCGAACGCCGAAGCTGCTGAGCTTTGGCGGGTAGGGCCAACGTTAAGAGACCGGAAGAGAGTAGAGTGAGCCAGAGAACGAACGTGAATTACTGACGTTTTTGCTGAAACCAACAAGAGGAAATAGACATGGGTAGGGCATGTAGAACGAGGAGACGATAACCGATGGTCGCTTTCGGTGACGGAGTGGATTCCAAGCGAAAGGAAGCGTTCTTGGGCGGCAGAGAGTGAGGTGAGTTGATGAGATTGCGAAGATTGCGGGGATAAGGATGCCGCAGGTGACGGAGGGCTGGGTTAAGTGGGCGGCCATTTGGAGAGGGCTTTATCGTGCAGTGGACGTAGTTTGGCTCACGACGATCATATCTATCCCTGCGTGGCGCGCTTGTTTTCAGGTATGTAATTTTATGTAATTCTTTTGATCAATTTCTGAAATCTCCGTGAAACCCTTGTCGATATTTTCTAGTCGATTTCCTTGCGGTATCTTGAAGCTTTGCACGCGCTACGCTTGCATCATTTCAGAATCGTGTGGTGTTTTTTTGTTAGTCTGTTCAGGTCATATATTGTTGCCCGTTTGACACTGTAGATTTATCCATAATGGTTTTTTTTCACAGCGTTATTGTTGACTAGTGAGCTGAATATCCGCCTGTTCTCTGCGCCGGCTTCAACCCGGTGTGGCTCTGATTTTATCGGAACAGGATGGGATGAAACAAAAAATTTTACCCAGGTCGAAGAAGTGGAGCTGAGTGGGCGTAGTAGATATGGCCCATGAGCGATGGCCGTTGAAGCTGGGAACGCACTGCTTAGGGCCGCCGTAAGTGGCACTGGTGGACGCTCGGCAGCTAAACTGGGCGCACTCGAGGAAAGACTTCGCGTAGCCAGAAGTCCCAATTGACGCTTTGAAAGCGCCTGTCAGCGCAAGAACTGCGGCTGAAGGTTCTGCTCCTGCACTCCAGGTAAAAGCTTACAACACTCTCAGGCCCAAAGATTCACTGACGACCCCCCCCCCCTTTCACCTTGGCGCCCTGTAGCGCGTACCACTGCTTTTTCGAGTCCACTCCGCTCCTTCGGTGGCAATTAGATTTTAGCACTTTTATTTTCCTTTAACTGAATCGTTTGCTTCTACCTTTTCCCTTCTTTTTCCGGGAATATTGTTTGTGTGCTCTTTTATCGACGATTATGTGCTCTTCTATGGTGGCGCCTATTCTGGTAAAAGGCCTATCTTCAGAAGTGAACGCAGTGTGGTAACTTAGACATCATAACCAGACGCACCGTTTTTGCGGCACATGCAGACGCACTGCGACAGATTTAGGTTTACCTCAGTTTCTTTTCATTTACGACCGCAATACATAATTCCTGCTGAGAATGTTGCAGAAGGAGATCCCATAACTTGCCCTGAAAGCGAACCTTCTGACAGTAAGTGTGTTAAGAAATGGCACACTTGTAGGGAGCTAAAAAAAGGGAAAAATATTAGAAGCACAAAGGCGAATACACAGTATGAGAAAAATATGCCTGTAATAGCAAAACCATACGTTATTATAGCATGGTAATGTTATGCAAAGGAAGGTATCAAAATAAAATGTGCAGGATATTGCCACCGCCCGTCCAATCAGTGGCGCCGTACCGCGGCCGAACTGTTTAAGCAGGGACTTGCCAAGCCTTGGGCATTCGAGGTGATCGAAGATCGTCGTCTTCCTCGCTCGAGCTGCCTGCTGGCTGGCACGCCCACCTCGTCTAATTAGAACCTGGGCTATTTCTTCACCCGTTTGTCGGTGACATATTTGGTGGAGCCGCTGGGTAACGTCCCGTGTACTCGGATTGCGTGGACACTCTCGACACCTGTTCTCCACGCGTGGACACAACACCCGTCCACAAAGCGAGCCGCCGTCTGCGAGGCCTACAACCGGAGTTCAGCCAACTGACCGCGCCGGTAAGGGCGGTAAGAGCAATGACCTCAACCGTGGCTAGCCAGACGACTCAGCATTCCGGGAATGCCCCGCCATTCGTCCTTCACGCACCTCGGACACCGCCGCCGTTCCACGGGGACAGGTTCGAGGACGTAGAAGACTGGTTGGCCAGCTTTGACCGAGTGGCGGGCTTCAACGAATGGGACGGCGAGCGCAAATTGCGCAATGTCTACTTTGCGCTGCAGGACTCAGCCAAAACATGGTATGAAAATCACGAAGCCTCCTTTACCACCTGGGAAGTGTTTCGTCGAGAACTCCTAGCGACGTTTACCACCAGCGAACGAAAAGAAAAGGCTGAACGCGCTCTGCACTCGAGGTCCCAGCAGTCCAACGAGAGCGTCGCGATGTTCGTCGAGGACATGACGCGTCTATTCAATCGGGCCGACCCTGCTATGCCAGAGGCGAAGAAGGTGCGCCACTTAATGCGCGGCGTAAAAGAACAGCTATTTGCCGGACTTGTCCGTGACCCGCCTAGAACCGTGGCCGACTTCACAAGGGAGGCAACGAGTATTGAGCGCTCTCTGCAGGAACGGGGCGCGCACTACGGACGTGAGGCTACTGTAGCAGCCGCTTCCCAGTACACGCCTACGTCGCTGCCCGCCGAGGAGCTTCGGGAGCTTGTAAGAAGCGTTGTGCGCGAGGAATTGGCGAAACTTCGCTTGGAAGCTCCACAGGCCAGTGTCGCTGCCGTAACGGACGTAGTCCGTGACGAAATCCGACGAGCTGTGCAGCCGCCCCCAGCTCCACACCCGGCGCCCTCTGTTATGACGTACAGCGAGGCACTACGAAGTCCTGGGCCAGCGATGCAAGCCTTTTCCCCCGTCGTTCCCATGCCAGTGCCATCACTGCAGTACCCGAGCGCAGCAGTACCATCTGTGCCGCAGGAGTACAGGCCCCGCATGAGCAAAGCGCACGTGTGGCGTACGCCAAACAATCGGCCGCTCTGTTACCACTGCGGGGAGCCCGGGCACATCCTCCGCCACTGCCCCTACCGCAGAATGGGTTTAAGAGGGTTTTCACCTGACGCACCTCGACCGCGCTACGGTGAAAGGCCACGGGATATCGAGCTGTACCTGGCTGATAACGTGCAGTCCTCGACCCCGCAGCGGCGCCAGTCCAGATCGCCATCCCCGAGGCGGTTCTCTTCGCCCGGCCGCCCATCGACCTCTGGCCAGTTCAGAGGTGCGTCCCCTCGTCGGGAAAACTGAAGACGGCGTCCTCCGGGGGTAGGGCCGCCGCTACTGGACCGTGTCAAGAGCCTCCATTCGAAGATTCGCCGCGATGCTCCGACCGACGACGACCTGACCCGACGACCTCAACGACGCGCTGCGACCGACTGGTTTCTGCCGAAATTCCGGTATCCGCTGACAACCACGACGTTACTGCACTGGTGGATACCGGCGCCGATTTTTCTGTAATGAGCAGTCGGTTAGCCACGGCCCTGAGGAAGGTACTGACCCCTTGGTCTGGGCCGCAGATCCGGACAGCTGGTGGCCACGTCGTAACTCCGATCGGTGTCTGCACTTCGCGAATCCAGATCCGCGGAGTTACTTTCCCTGGTTGCTTTGCTGTGTTACCCGATTGCTCCAAGGACCTCATACTCGGTTTGGATTTTCTTCAAGAGTACGGTGCCGTTATCAATCTACAGGAGCTCCAAAGACACTGTAGCGCAGCAAAAGACGAGGACACAAGAAACGAGAGACGAACACCACGAGCGCTAACTTCCAACCCGTGGTGTTCGTCTCTCGTTTCTTGTGTCCTCGTCTTTTGCTGCGCTACAGTGTCTTTGAAGTATGTACCAACAAGCCCAAAAAGCCACGCTACAGGAGCTCATCGTGTCGTTTTCCACCCAAGGTCCTGTCGACGACGATACCGAGCCACGCAGGGCTAAGCTATGCGTCTGTGCCGACCAGGTAGTAATCCCGTCAAGAGCCAGCATGTTTGTTACCGTAGAGTGCGATAACAGCCCCAGCACTCGTGGCATCGCTGAAACCAACATCTCGCTGCTCCTTGGTCGGCAAGTCTGTGTTGCTCGCGGAATTATTGAATTGAACAGTGGGCGAACCGAACTTCTGGTGACCAATTTTGGTTCTGAACCTCAGTGTTTGCCTGGCAGAACAGCTATTGCGTATTTCGAAGAACTTTGTGAATTCGCGGGACAGCACGCGTTGTCCGAAATCCCGGCATCAGTGGAGGCACCGACCACTCCCATAAAGACCGACGTCAACCCGAACCTCCCGTCTCATCAGAAACGCTGCCTGGAGAGCATTATCGACTCTTTCCGCGACTGTTTTGCCTCGACCTCTAAAGTTAGGCAGACTCCGCTCACAAAGCATCGCATTATTGTTGACGCAAACCAGCGACCGTTATACCAGCCGCCTTATCGGGTCTCTTAGAAGGAACGCGACGCTATTCACCGACAAGTTCAAGAAATGCTCCAGGACGACGTGATACAGCCGTCGACGAGCCCGTGGGCATCGCCTGTTCTTCTTGTGGCGAAAAAGGATGGCACCCTACGGTTCTGTGTTGATTACAGGCGTCTCAACAAAGTCACCAAAAAGGACGTTTATCCTCTGCCGCGGATTGATGACTCCCTGGACAGGCTACGCCACGCCACGTATTTCTCGTCACTAGATTTACGTAGTGGCTATTGGCAGATCGAGGTGGACGAGCGCGACCGGGAAAAGACCGCCTTTATTACACCGGATGGTCTGTACGAATTCCGGGTGCTCCCTTTCGGACTGTGCTTGGCTCCTGCCACCTTCCAGAGAATGATGGACACCGTGCTTGCCGACCTAAAATGGCAGTCCTGCCTCGTCTACCTGGATGACGTTGTCATCTTCTCCGCTACGTTCGAAGAGCACCTGAGGCGCCTGCGCACCGTGTTCGCCGCCATTCGTTCAGCCGGTCTTTCCCTCAAGCCCGAAAAGTGTCACTTCGCTTTCCAGGAGTTGAAGTTTCTGGGCCACATCGTGAGCGCTAAGGGGGTAAGCCCTGATCCCGATAAGACAGCCGCCGTCGCTGCTTTTCCCATGCCAACCGATAAGCGAAGTGTGCGCCGCTTTCTGGGCCTCTGCGCCTATTATCGGCGTTTTGTGCGGAACTTCTCCCAGATTGCTGAGCCCCTCATCCGCCTCACAAAAGATGCCGAACCGTTCTTCTGGGGCCAGGAGCAACAACAGGCCTTCGAAGACCTCCGCAGTCGTCTGCAAAGTACGCCCATCCTTGGCCACTTCGACGAGTCAGCCGACACTGAACTGCACACAGACGCCAGCAACATCGGCCTCGGTGCGGTCCTTGTGCAGTGGCAGGATGGTCTCGAACGCGTAATCGCATACGCAAGCCGCACCTTGTCACGCTCGGAGGCGAACTATTCCACTACTGAAAAAGAATGCCTGGCAATTGTGTGGGCAGTGACCAAATTTCGTCCATATTTATACGGCCGCCCGTTTCGAGTTGTCAGTGATCACCATTCGCTGTGTTGTCTAGCGAACCTGAAAGATCCCTCGGGGCGGCTTGCACGCTGGAGCCTTCGTCTTCAAGAGTTCGATGTCACCATCGTTTATAAGTCCGGTAGGAAGCACAGTGATGCCGACTGTCTGTCTCGTGCCCCTGTCGAGGACAACCGAGCTGATCCCGACGACGATTCTGTGTTTCTCGGCGCCATCTCCACGTCCGTCCTCACTCAACACCAAAGAGACGACAGTGAACTCCGGCCTCTCATTGAGTATCTTGAAGGAAGCGCAGAGTCGCCCCCGCGACTCTTCTCACGTGGTCTGTCGTCATTCTGTTTGCGCGATGGCGTTCTGTATAAGAAAAACTACCGCCCGTCGGAAGCTGTCTATCTGCTCGTCGTACCTGCGGCTTTGCGCGAAGAAGTCCTGCAGGCGTGCCATGATGACCCATCTTCTGGTCACCTGGGTTTTTCTCGCACTTTGGCGAGGATACGCCAAAAGTACTACTGGCCCAGGGTTGCGGCAGTTGTACAGCGTTACGTCCGAACTTGCCGCGAGTGCCAACGTCGCAAGACGCCACCGACTAAGCCTGCCGGACTACTACAGCCCATTGATCCGCCACAAGTCCCCTTCCACCAAGTCGGCATGGACTTACTCGGCCCCTTTCCGCAGTCCTCGCTGGGTAACCGCTACATTGTGGTGGCCACCGACTACCTCAGCCGGTACTGTGAAACTAAAGCTCTTCCCCGTGGTACCGCTGACGAAATTGCGAACTTTTTCGTTCAAAACATTGTGCTTCGTCATGGTGGCCCTCTCGTCGTTATAACTGACAGGGGAACGGCGTTCACCTCGGCCCTCACACAGGAGGTTATGCGCCTTAGCGGCACGAGTCACCGAAAAACAACCGCTTACCACCCTCAAACGAACGGACTCACCGAACGGCTAAACAAGACGATCGCCGACATGATCTCCATGTATGTTGACGCAGACCACCGTAACTGGGATGCCATACTCCCTTACGTCACTTTCGCCTATAACACTGCACTACAGGAAACGACGCGTTTCACTCCGTTTCGTTTAGTGCATGGTCGCGAAGCCACCACCATGCTGGATGCAATGTTGCTTCCAACTAGTACTACCTCAACTGTTGTGGGTGCTGACCACTTCGTTCGTCACGCCGAGGCCGCCCGCCAACTCGCTCGACAGCGCATCCGGCACCAGCAAGCCCACGATGCTCGCCGCTATAACCTCCGTCACAGAGCTGTTAGTTACCAGCCCGGCGAACAAGTCTGGGTTTGGAGCCCAATCCGCATGCGTGGACGCTCCGAAAAGCTTCTGCGCCGATATTTCGGCCCCTACGAAGTACTCCGCCAAGTAAGTGAGGTGAACTATGAGGTCCTTCCCCAAGGAACAGTTCGCTCCTCCAGACGGCCGACCTCCGAAGTTGTCCATGTCGCACGGATGAAGCCATACCACGCCCGCTAGCGCTACAGGCATGTCTACACCTGCCGCCGGACACATGCAGCGTCCCTTCTCTTCGTGCTGCCCATTGCTGCGGCACCGAGTCGGTGCCCTTCAGAGAGGGGGAGCAATGCCACCGCCCGACCAATCAGTGGCGCCGTACCGCGGCCGAACTGTTTAAGCAGGGACTTGCCAAGCCTTGGGCATTCGAGGTGATCGAAGATCGTCGTCTTCCTCGCTCGAGATGCCTGCTGGCTGGCACGCCCACCTCGTCTAATTAGAACCTGGGCTATTTCTTCACTACCTCGTCTAATTAGAACCTGGGCTATTTCTTCACCCGTTTGTCTGTGACAATATTGAAATAATAGTGCAGTCAAAAATCGCTATTACGAAACGGTTTATAACGAAATAATGGATGCGACGAAGGAATAGCGGCTCATCGTAGAAGCTTCAACAAAAGCGCATGTATCAAGTGTTTCGTTTTTGCGTGGGAAAATATTCCTCCACCGAAATATAACGAACCTCCAATGATCCCCACTGGCCATTTCGCGCTGAGTGTGTCGATGTGTAATGGTGCTCAACCTTTCCGTATACAAATTCGATGCGGAAAGCTGAAATCGCCGCGCATAACATGCTGTGTCGTGCATCGCACAAAACATGCGGAAAACCTCTTCTTCCTCAAGCGGGGCCTGCATGGAGCGTATGTCTGGCAGTTCGTTAGCTTCAGCTCGGGATTTGACACTGGGGGTCCCGTCTTCGCAAAAAATGTTTTCGCGGCCTTCTGATTGATGCCACGCTGCGTGGTGCTCACGACCACTGTGCCATGCTGCGCCTCGACGAAGTTATAGTCGAGATATCGCGATGAACTGATGCAGACAAGGCAAGACATACAAAGGACAGGCGTATCAGTTCGGCGCGAGATCTCCACTATGAAGCACCAACTATCCCCCGTTCTCACCTTGTCGACTGAGTTGTCAGTGTCACAGAATTTTCTCTGTTGCTAGACTCCCTTGGAGCAGATGGCCCACAGCGAGTGCGCATTGCTTTTCTGATTCCACGTTATTCTGATTCTGATTCTTTTATCGGAACGTGGCCTCATGGTTGAAATTATATGCCAGTGCGCTTGGTGTCCTTGATGGTATCGAGATCCCGCTGGTTTAGCAAGGCCAAGCAGCGGAAATCAAAATCGCAAAGCAATTTCCGCTGACAATGAGGTGACCATCATCAAAGCCTTCAGTAAGGCGCCCGCATTCTCCACAAGGAATTTTTGCTTTCCCTTGAAGTAATGTGGCCCACTTGCTGGTGGGTTGTGCAGAGAAGCCAACCAAAACAAGCGAAGAAGCCGCCGACGTGCACACTTCCATTTTTTTTTTCAAAGGCGCTTATTGTCTTTTGCACCTAGAAAATTGTAGCTAAATATCCTGAATCAGACCCTCTCTATCCTTTTCGTCACTTTTGCCCCAAGACCTGTTTCATAGGCCTTCAAGCGCACGTGGGCGTGGTAGACACAGACGCTTTGTGAAGCCTGACGGATTTGGTTCGTGTACAAATACTGCGCCATGTGATGGAAGGTCGGTGCGCGCGTTGAAGGCGCCCCGCAACACTCATAATTTAATTTTATTTTATTTGCGCTCAAATTCATAAAAGCATTACTGAGGAGAATGGTTGCAAATATATAAACGATAAAAAGCTCCAAACCAAACAGAATGCGAGTAGAAATACGATGGTAATCTGAAACAGGTTACCGCAAAAGACGGGACATGATGAATTGTGAAAAAGAACAGGATCTGTACTTGACAGCACAAGAAGCACGAAATCAAACAATACTGGCAGAAGTATGATAGTATGCTAAACTGCTTGCTACAAAAGAGGTGAGAGTGAGTTGTGAAAAAGAAAGAACAGGATCAGTAATCGACATGGGGCCTTGTGGCAGGCGGTTCTAGTACAAAAGCATAAGAAGCACGAAATAAAACACTGCTGGCAGAAATATGATAATATGCTAATACTGCCTGCTACAAAAGAGGTAAGAGCGAGTTGTAAAAACACAGAACAGGATCAGTAATCGACACGACATCTTAAGATGGCGGTTCCAGCCAGTTTAGGGGCGCGGGATGAATGAATAAACGAAAGAGTTGATGGTACAAGTGACGATATGAACTTTGTGAACGTGATTGTTGCGAGCTAGAATGTAAAGTAGACGAGCGATGAACTAACGATTTAATTCGGGATGATTACAGGTTTATGTGATCTGCAGAGTCGAGATACCTTTCTGTGGTGTTCACGAAGTATGAGTGGTAGGGGCTTTTTCATGTGAGACAGCTTACGCGGTTATAATTGGATAAGATGAACCGTACCAATTTACTCTGAAATAGTTCGATAGAAGATGTGTCGAAAGTCCGGGGTCCTAGATCGATGAAACATATTCGTATTTAGGCCTAAATAATCTCTTGCACATTGTCAGCTTGACAGTAGTCGGTACATTTAAAAATTCTAACGTCGGTAGCCCAGAATGCAGCTTGCGTTGTTCATATTGTAGTGGATGTGGTAGTTTCAAGTAACGCCTAAACACTTGTAGCCGGAAACGGGCTTAAGGTTATTGCTATTGGGAACATAGTTAGCAGAAAGAGAAGCAGAACGGGACACCCACATAACCTTACGTTTGTTCACTTGTTAGCACTTAAGTGCCTAGTCATATTTCACACCAATGGGAAAATTTCTTTGTCATTTTGTAGCTGCAAGACGTCAGTGTTGTTAGCGATTTCACGGTAAATAACACTGCCGCCTGCAAATGAGTGAATAGCAGTGACAATAGATATTGCAAAAGGAAGAGGACCTAATACCGAATCTTGTGGCACACCAGATACCACAGGCGCAAACAGGGAGTTGACATTATTCAGAGATAAGCTCACCACGGTGGTTAAGAAGATACTATAGCCACTTTAATAACTTACGCTGTATTTTCGGACTTGGATGTTTAATTAGGAAGAGATGGTGATTAATTTTGTCAAATTTTTTGGCGAAATTGAAGAAGACGCAGTCGGCCTGAGAGTGGTGGCCGAGGAGTAAGCGAAAATACGGCATAAATGAATGCAATTGCGCCTCGAATGAATGTTGGTTTTGGAAGCCATGCTGCGCTGGAGTCAATAAAGAATTTTAAGACAGAAAATTATCTCGTTTGGAAGAAAATGACGTGTTCGTGTAATTTGCATAGTATGCTTGTGAGCGAGAAGTGTCGATGCAGTCATAAATAATGCCCAGAACCAGAGTTATGAAATGCAACCACCTTCTCCGTTTTTCAGTCGATGGCCAGTACACCATTATGAGGCGACTGATCAAAGAGTTTGCATTAGATAGGAGGGGACTGGGAATATATTTTGTTTCTTTGAGAAGCCTAGCATTAATGTTATCCACATTAGAAGAGCACAATCCTAATGTTATCCAGAAATTCTAATGATTTCGTTATACCATCGTGACCAATTTTAATAGGCAACCTAGGGGTAAATTGACAAGGTGGTACTGACATGGCGATGGTGCGCCTCATGTAACAAAGGAAATATTTGACACAAATGCATAATTATAGAAATAGAACCTCTGCTAGCGGGAACAAAAAAAATTATTGTCATCCCTGTTATTGACAATTTTCCAAAACCTATTCGGACGATAAATAAGCATCGCAGGAAGTGCTTTACACAAAAATATATCCTTACATTCTTGACAGCCTGATCGTAGATGGCAGCAGCACCCTGACAAGCTAGCCAACAACTTTCAGTGTCTTCTAGCTTTGCTGAGAGAATTAAGCGTTTTCTCCGGTCCGAGAGCCGATTCAGAAATCACGTGTCCCCTGCTAAGGAGGGTTAAGAGGCGCAGTTTTTCTGGCAGCACATGTGAGCACAAGAGCTGTTATTTTATTGCTGAAAATGTCACAGTTTAAGTGGACAGATTTTGCGTCGAAGCCCGGTAGGCAATGGTCGGTGAAGGGTGAAAGTTCTTGATTAACTGTGTCAAAATTAGCATCTTTGTAATTGTAAATTACATCGCGCATATTTGGCCAAGTGGATAAGTTAAGGTACACACCTCCTTCACGCCGTGACGTCACTAAGATGCACACGGTAGGCAAAACATGCGTGGTCCGCCGTACCTACCGTAGCTGCCGCAGCTCGGCAGGACGGCGCGGCTACATCGTGCTGGCGCACTGCAGAAGCAGCATGTATTGGCAACCTGCGTCACTACGAGATCCGTTTAGTAGTATTAAAATAAAAATTATAATAGCCTCTATAGCTTTCTCGCAAGTTAATACCCCAATAGGCCGTGGTTGAAAGCTCAGTCTGGGTCTGGATAGACGCTCTAAGTCAGTACATGCGGCAAAGGTTTCGTAGCGGAGATGGTACGCTCACTCGCCTGTACCTCAGCATGGTACGCTAAAAACAGCCCAAGGAAAAAAGGAACGCAGGTTTAGCTGCGCACGTACTGATTACCCGGCGCCGTTTTGGTGTGCGCGGTGTGCCGGCCGGCTCACTCGCGACCAAAGAATGCTTTCTTCTTTATAGCACAGCATATCTTAACGAGTGTGGAAGTTATACGAACATGTAAGGAACCGTTCATTGCATTGAATATTTACATGGGACAATTTCTGAATGCGAAGGAGATAATAATAATTGACTAGTGTAGAGAGGTCTCCTAAATTGGGCTACTCTTGCACGGTCACGTTGGGATGTTCAGAAGCGTGCACTTTTCCGTGTTCGAAAATCCACCTAAGCATGTATAGCTTTTTCCATTGCATGATGTCTCATAGGGTAGTTAATGAGACTGGCGTGATCGCGAAGCATATTTGGAAGAAAACAGCCCTGGGTGGGAGTTGTCCGAGTTGCAGGGATCTTTTGTTTTCATTTTTGTCAACACATGACAATGGCGGGCAAGAGATACGATAAAGTATGCGATAACAATTGCGAGCGCGCCTATCTGCGTCCAGCACATGTATAGTTAGGAGGCGAGTGGTATTTTGCGCCCTGAGCCATTGCGTCTTCCAAACATCTGAGTTGCTCAGTCACTGATTCTTTATAGAGGTGGGAACCTAACGCAAAATGTCAGGTGGAACACTGCGACGAGCTATTTCACATTAAGCTATTGAGTGCAGCGCTAGCTGGAAACGCACTGCACGGCAGGTGTGTCAGTAGGCAGCGAGTGTACGTCTACTCGGCCGAGACAATGTCAATGCTTGACAATGTCACGTGCACCAGTGTTTGGATTCCGGCTACATTTTACTCTTTAGTCGCTCGTGGTGCATGTGTGTGGTAATCGGGTTTACGTGGGCTTCCTCTTTTCTTGCGTGTATCTAAAGGCCCGGAAGCGGTCTACGTAGACTTTGGCGCCTATGCCGAGCCAGGCAAGTTCATCATAGCGGCGATCGGCAACCATAGAGAGGAATTATCAGGGCTTCGATCTGTGCCAAGGTTACTGCGTTAGCGGATTCACTGCCTATAGCAGTCACCATGAAGGGTCAAGACCGGCGGCAGAAACCATCGCCCGTAGCGACGGACTCCCAACAAGCCTGCCGGGACCATCTTGCAGGAAAACCTCACGGAAAGACGAGTGCACTATTAAATACACTCCCACTCACACAGAATGACATGGACACCTATACGCGAAGGTGTAGACGGAAACGAGGTAGCCAGTGATCTAGCCACAGCTCTCACCAACCGGGCAGAACCCCGTCCCTCCCCGACCCCCCTCCGAGGACCGAACGGTGACAAGGCTAGAACACCTAAGGCTGGAAAGGAGACATTTCCAGCCACCACACAAACAGCAATTCTCTTCCGTCTTCATAGACTGGACGAGATTACAAACTAACACATTGGATCTTACAAACTTCCTAACCTTCACATCTTCAGCAAGATTAATCCCACAAAGAAGCCAGGTAATTGTCCTTGGCGCTGAGTATGCCCCATGCTCCATCATGCAATTTGCGAATGCAAGGACAAACCAGACACAGCTTAAATTGCCATAGCCAACACACGAGCAGTGAGAGGCGGCCCTGAGCAGCGACAACCTGGACTAGCAAGTCATCAGCTGCCAGAGGAGCTCTGGACCAGGGGCACCGACCGTCCAACTCCTGCAAATTCTTCTTTTGGATAAAAATCTAATCTCTCTCTCTCTCACGTGCACCATTCGGTCATCCCTTAAAGAAGCGTTGACAGAGGGTGCTGAGTATTTTGGCACATATCCAAAACTTTTCTTGTCTTGTGCAGCTTGCGAACTACGACATTGAAAGCGATTTATTCAAGTTGTTTACAAAAGCTTAATTCGTCGCTTGTAAAAACAACACGATAGTTTGACGGAAGGGCACACAGTGGACCTTGGAGAAAAAGAGTATTTTCAATCGTCCATGTGCTTCCTTCCTGCCTCCGTCCGCATATTCACACTGCTCGCTCATTAAAAGACTGGCGTGGTTGCAGAATTTCTTCGGGGAAAGGGACCGAGACCATGTAATGAGAGGCCCATCGCTGAAAACATGCCCACAGGCCATGGGAGACCATTTTTTATCGTTTGTATGTAAATTTTGCGCAGATTCGTTTCGCGTGGCATATAATCACAATCCTCTAGGCTATAAAATCTGCTTCGGTCTATGCTGTCCCACTTCATGCAACATTGCCAAGCAATAAGAAAACAAACAAAGCTGTGCAATGTTTGCGAACTTGAGTGAAGCGCGTGAAATACTCGCGGGCCAGCAAGATAATGCAAATAGCCTAGGGATATAATGGGTCTATTCTTTACATTTCGTGAAGCCATAAAATAATACCACAAAACGCTCACAAATGATTCAACATCGCGCGGGAACGGTAGAGGGCTCATAGATGCGAATGCAATAAACATCGCGGCCGCCCTGGCAGATATAGCGGAGGTGAGCGTCCGTTGGTAATTTTAAAGCTACTGGTTGCATTCAGGTGCAACGTTAAAGTGGAGCAATAATGATTTCCACGAAATGTACGGGGAAGCGGTTTTGTGTGATGCAGACCTTTCAGGGACCGTCAAAAACTTCTCGCTAGCTAGCGCATTAGTCGAAGCATCCAGGCGCAACAAGCCACTCAGAACTTTTGACATCGAGGTTTTTCTTGAAAAGCGCTCTGGCGTGGGAAGGCGGGCGAACCGTAACGAAGCAGCGACGCCTAAACGCGAATCACTAAAGTTGATACGTGACAAAACGCAAGGAAAGCAATAGGTACTCCTATGCTGAACTTGAGCACGGCGCAAATGTTTACTTCTCGTGTCGAGCATGCGCGATCAGCCGCCGCTGTCGCTATTCACGAGTCAAGGAGGTGAAGTCGCAGGAGAAGCGCGTTCCTGGGGATTGTAAAAGCGTATGAAGTGTCACCTATCCAGCAGTGGAAGACCTACGTGTGCGTGTCAACGTCAAATCAATGTATCGCATTTCGAAATCTACCAAAACACGAGTGCAGGCGCACGAACAGACGGGGAGAGCGGGGGGATTGAGCGGGGGAGGGGGGGGGGATTGAGAAGGTCACATGGCACCTGCGTCATGGAGTGACGTCCACAGGTGGGCGTCGCCTTGAGCGTTCTGTGTGCGCGCGACGTTCGAATCGCGCTTGAAATTGGCAAAGTTTGTTGAGCCACAGCAGCGAGGATGTTCTCAAAACTTGTATGGCTGTTGCT
The DNA here is from genome assembly GCF_055824585.1 of Amblyomma mixtum. NCBI lineage: Eukaryota > Metazoa > Arthropoda > Arachnida > Ixodida > Ixodidae > Amblyomma > Amblyomma mixtum. The sequence goes on along the minus strand of NC_143014.1, from coordinate 390,487,627 downwards.
ATAGCCAGCAACAAATACAGAATTGCAACCAAGTGCGTATTCGTAATTGTTAAAAAGTACTATTAGAAGTTAGTTAGCTAGGTTACTAGTTAGCATGGTCACCTTTATTCTGACGTCTGCCAGCACTGGCATTATTATGTCGCAAAACCATCTTATTACCCTAAAAAGTCTATATTTAAAAATGAAGGGCGGGCTTCGCTGAGACACATTGCATTACCGCTTCCCATTTGGCTGCGAGTACAGCTGGATCCTGACGTCAGCGTCGTTAACTGAGCCTCGGCTCCGGCGGCGCGGTTAGGTTCTGCGTATATACCTCACTCATCCAGGTAGAAGCACTGGCCGGATGCAGCGTGTCGCGCCTTTGTACCCGCAACGAGTAGCACCCTCTGGTTACAACACGGCTGCGACGTGTCACGAAAGCCTGTGACAATCCCTTAAAAGCTATACTCTAAAATTGGGAACTAAAGAATCTGTTTGAATACTTTGCCGGAAAGAGCGATATCCTGAAGTAAATGCTCTACGATAGTTGGAGGCAGTGCCCTCTTTTTTTTAGGCTATATCAAGGGGCCTTAAAGTGAAGAAATATAGAAGAAATCAAAATTGAAAGACGATATTTGCGTAGCCTGCGGTAGCTGCGTACAAAATCTGAAACGTCTGGTATATATTGAGCTATACATCCAGATATCAAGGACTTAGCCAGCGTTCCGAAATCTCCGGGTTTTAGGGATAGTGGAAGTTGAATTAACACATGAGAAGTAGAAACGAGCAGGAGAAAATCATGTGTTGATAGCGCAAAATCAGAGCGTTACGATTGCACGAACCGTTACGGCTGGAAGCCCGACGTTCGCGCAACTTTTTTCTTCGCACAGCTTGCTCACACTGACACAAAATATTTTGACCACAAAGCGTTGGCTACTGAGACTATATTAACATCACACTTCTTATCCAAGCATCATGTCGAAACGAGTACTAGGCGTGGAAACGGAATGTCAGGAACTCGTCACCCTGGGCAGTGAAAGGTTAATTTACTATGCAAAGTTGCGCTCGACACGGCCTCAGACTTAAAATGGATTCGAATAAGATCTCTTTGAATTAACTACGCACAAAACTGAAGTGGTGCTTGTTGGTGACAAGTGTGACAGCTCTGGTGGTAATGTTTTTCGTTATAAAAACAATCACCGTGTTTTTCAGTCCATTTCTGTGAAAACCGCTTTTGGCTAGCATCTATATGTTTAGAATGATTAAATTTCTACTTTTCTGTTACCTTAGATCCCACCTTGTATGCAATTGATGAGACAAGGCTGGAAGGTGGGATTCATGTCAATGCAACAAAAATTGAACAGTGTGCAGTAGGGCATCCTCAGTCCGCTATAGCCACTCAGGACTAGTGGTCTGAGGCTCCTGTTTTCAGTATGTAACCGCTGTGTGGTGACGATGATGGCGCATATTAATGGCGCGAGGGCACTTCTGACCTATTTTCCAGTCATATCATCCGAGTCTGTGTGTGGAGCCTCCACCTTCCAAGTGGAGAGGGATTTCCCTCTCTCTACATTCTATCTGCCAATCATCCCCTCTCCCTTCCGCCCCCTCTCCACTTGCAGGAGCGGGGAGAGAGATGTCGTGCTAAGAATGACTCAGCAAAAATGAAACAACAAGCGACTGCGAATACCATTGAAATAAGAATAGAATCAGAATAAGAATAATCTTAATCGGCATAGATGGAGAGTGAAAAAAAAATGGTATCGAATTTCTTCTGCATTTATCCAGTTCATCACCAATAAGTTTTTAGAGCGTCAAGCTCTACATTCCACGTTTCGGGTCTCAGCTTTATGCGTTATAACGGAAATCGTAACCCAGTGGGTGCCATGGTAACCGAGGTGGTCACATAATGGAATAAAATAACAGGCAGCAGCTTGATGCCCGAGGACTAAAACTCAAAACTAATCTATGCCGATCCGGTATATATACCGGGTGCTTCAGCGAGCACTTTCAAAAATAGGCTTTTGAGGGTAAAAATATGGCTTTTGTGGCATAGTATTACCTGAGTCGGTGGACACCAGAAAACCGATGAGTCGCCTTAAGTATTAAGCTGGTTAACTAATTTTTAGTAATTAGCTTTTTAACTAATAGAGACGCATCTATTCGCAATTAGTGAGTAGTAGCCTTTCGTTAGTAAGAGCCGTATTAGCTTTTAGAATTTCGATAAAGCGATTATCCCTCGCAGCTGTGGATCGACAAATTTGACTTCTTTGACAAGTTACGTGCGCTGGAGGAGTTGCTTTGCCTGCATGCTTTCCGAAGCACGTCTATCTTCGCACGATGCATCCAAATTTCGTCAAGCCACAGCGACGAGGATATTCGCGTTTTCGAAATTATGAAAACTGATATGGATATTTCTAACGACAGGCTACAAACCTCCACCTGGAACTAGGCGCCTAACTCTACTAGTTAAACGGCTAATTAGTAAAAATTAGTTAATCAGCTTACTACTTCAAACGATTTCCTGGTTTTCTGGTGTCCGCCAACACTGGTAATATAATGCCGCACTTTTACACTAAAGAGACAATTTTTGAAAATTTTTGAAAGTGCTCGCTGAAACACCCGGTATATCCCTGTCGGGCAGGCGTCAAAGCCGAGCCTCTTAGCCCCGACATTCATGTAAAATTTGTGGGCCAATCGTTTGCCACAGAATGTTCCGGATGGTGTCATACGATGCAGTGTTTTGTACAGTATAAACTTGTATCATAAAGTTAGAGCCTAGCTCGCGGCAGGGATTCGAACCGGTGACCTATGTACCCCCAATTCCACGTCTGTAGGAATCTTCATATGAATATTGCAGCTGAACCATTCGTTGCAGAGTGTTTGGTGTGGTGGCATACGATTTCGCATTTCGTGCGGTATGAACTTACGAGTTAAAGGGATACTGAGGCGGTTTTCGAATCAGCTAATTTTTTAGGGTTTTGAAGTAGTGTCAATGCTGATCACGCCTGTGAAATTATTTTTTCGATTTTGGCTAAAACAGTGGCGCAATCACCAATTAAAAAAGCGATGTTCAAATCTCCCGCGCCCCGCGCGAGCGTAGAAGAGGAGAACAGCGGAGAGGGAAACCTCGCCAATGTCGGCCAACGTGACGTCACGTTGAGGAGCCGGGGATAATTCGGCGCACCCGAGCGAGCTTTCAGCGCGCGTTGTTTTTCTCGTGCTTCGTGTGTTGTGACGTACAAAGCGTGTCAGCCGACCTTGAGAATCAGATTCAACACGATGTACTACTCTGCGTTCGTGTCCATGAACAAATACGGCCGAGACTGTGTCGTCTTCCACTGTTTTTCGCAAGATCAAAAGCTCGCAGCGCAAGCGCTCGCTGCTGTGGCGAAATCAAGCTGACCAAAGCAAGCCTACTCTGCTCGAAGCACTTTCGTAAGAGCGGCTGCATGCGGAGCTTGTCCCTAATGTGACCTCTGTAGATTTCTGTCGAAAAGGCGCGGCTGAACCATGACACAGTTCCTTCGATTTTCTCGCGCATGAGAGGCGTGTCACCATTCCGAAGAAGCGCCTCTTCTTAAAGTAGAAACATGCTCACTTAGCTCCTGAAGAAACCTTATAGAGGCTTAAGCATGTGTCGCTCTTCTCAGCTTAGGTGCGGCCAGACCACCTGAGACGTGCTCAGCAAGGCTCGGTTAGTGATTTTATACTCGGTTCGACGTGTCCAAGCAAGCAAGCAAGCGAGCGAGCGAGCGAGCGAGCAAGCAAGCAAGCAAGCAAGCAAGCAAGCAAGCAAGCAAGGAAGCAAGCAAGCAAGCAAGCAAGCAAAGCAAAGCAAAGCAAAGCAAAGCAAAGCAAAGCAAAGCAAAGCAAGCAAGCAAGCAAGCAAGCAAAACACAATAAAGCAAAGGTAGCAAGCAAGCATCGAAGCTCTTCATATGCGGCATTTCGTTTAATCGTAGCTAAGCGATTAAAATGAAAGTGTTCGACGTTGATTTCGAATGCAAATTTATGAGAGAAATGAATGCCAACCGAGTTTTTGCAAAAAAAAAACACCGCAACCTTACTCGGTTTCTTCATCAAGTTGTGGCAGCGGGCGAGTTGCAGCTAGCTTGGCTTCTTTTAAACACACATATAGTTGGCAACTACTTCACTGAACCTAAACTACAAATCTAGGAAGGGCGAACGTTTCCGAGGCAGCGATTAATATTTTCTGGCATCTGCTGAACGCGCCACGAGTGAAGCAGCAGCCTTGTGCGCGTATTTGGCTTGGTTTCCAGCGCACAATGATTGCGTCACTATCTTGTGGTCACATGCCTCGCAGTGCTTGGCCACTGCGCTTCGCTAATTTTGACATCAACTTCGTGCTCCTTCATCGTTTCTTTGAAATACTTTCTTGCCCCAACCGGCAACGCCGGGTACTGAGAACAGGATTTTTTGTACACAGTGCTTTGGGCCTTTTCTTTAGGATGACGCTCTTCCGGGCGAGCCATGAGGCGTCAGGTGGTGGTAATTGACTTGAGTATTGTTCGCACCCCTTCCTTTCAGAGAATACGAGCCGAGGGTGTGCTGGCACCTTTCACGCATGGCCTGCATCGCGTATTTGACGCTGGCGTATGCTTGTGCTAGGCGTAGAATTTTTTGCTTGTGTCTTTTTTGGTTTCAGGCGCGATACGTGGAATGAGCAAACTGTAGTACCTTTTCTTCGGAGGTCAGTAAAAAAAAATTCTCGCCGTATTCGCTTTTACAACGACACGGAAAGCTGCGATCTGCACTCAACGCAGCGCCGGATCCGCATCGGCAGCTTGTCCCGTCCTCAAAGTGACGTCACGACCTCTCTTGACCAATCGCGGGCAGCGGCGCGCCGCGCGGCGTGCCCCGCGGCACGGGCCGCATATTTCGGCTAAAAAAGACAATTCGCTCTTGTTTTTGCCTTATTTCGTTGCGATATTCCAGTATACAGCATGAAAAGCTATAGGACGCCGCTGCCAGCCCGATTTTCAAAAAAAGTGCTTCAGTCTCCCTTTAAGTTACAGTCTAGCTCGCGGCAGGGATTCGAACCGGTGACCTATATTAGGTGCGTTAACGATCGATATTCGATCGCTGCCTCAGCGTCGGCTAATTTTTTTTCACCCACTTTCTCTTTAAACCTTTCATTTTCAAACACTCTTTTGGGTACTGAGCCATTTTACTTATTTTCAAACTGGGCTTATATCACAACCAGCGATAAAATATAGGGGGCGGCGAGTTTTCCTTTTCAACCCAAATATACAATTTGTATCTAGCCAATATTCATCAATGTGCCAGAAACTAAAGTGCAACGAAAAGGCTTCCAATGAATTTGAGGACGGCGCAGCAAGCTATGGAGAGGAAATTGATAGGTGTAACGTTAAAATGCAAATTGTGGAATTTAACGTCCCGAAGCGACATATGGGCTATGAGGGTTGCGGTAGTGGAGAGCTCCTAATTAATTTAGATCACCTTAGGTTCTTGACCGTGCTCTCGCATCCTGCAGCGCACAAAGGTTTTCATATTTCACCTCCATCGAAATATGGACGCAGCGGACGGGTTCGCACCCGCGACCATGCGATCAGTAGTCGAACGCCAAAGCTGCTGAGCTTTGGCGGGTATAGGGGCAACGTTAAGAAACCGGAAGAGAGTAGAGTGGACCAGCGAACAAAAGTGAATTACTGACATTTTTTCTGAAATCAACAAGAGGAAATAGACATGGGTAGGGCATGTAGTGCGAGGAAACGATAAGCGATGGTCGCTTTCGGTGACGGAGTAGATTCCAAGCGAAAGGAAGCGTTCTTGGGCGGCAGAGAGTGAGGTGAGTTGATGAGATTGCGAATATTGCGGGGATAAGGTTGCCGCAGATCACGGAGGGCTGGGTTAAGTGGGCGGTCACTTGGAGAGGGCTTTATCATGCAGTGGACGTGGTTTCGCTCACGGTGATCATATCTATCCCTGCGTGGTGCTCTCGTTTTAAGTATGTGATTTTATGTAATTCTTTTGATCAATTTCTGAAATCGCCGTGAAGCCCTTGTCGATATTTTCTAGTCGATTTCCGTGCGGTATCTTGAAGCTTTGCACGCGCTACGCTTGCATGACTTCAGAATCGTATGGTTTTTTTTGTTAGTGTGTTCAGGTCATATATTGTTGCCCATTTGACACTGTGGATTTATCCATAGAAATTTTTTTTCATAGCGTTATTGTTGACTAGCTAGCTGAAAATCCGCCTGTTCTCTGCGCCGGCTTCAACCCGGTGTGGCTCTGATTTTATCGGAACAGGATGGGATGAAACAAAAAATTTTACCCAGGTCGAAGAAGTGGAGCTGAGTGGGCGTAGTAGATATGGCCCATGAGCGATGGCCGTTGAAGCTGGGAACACACTGCTTACGGCCGCCGTAAGTGGCACTGGTGGACGCTCGGCAGCTAAACTGGGCGCACTCGAGGAAAGACTTCGCGTAGCCAGAAGTCCCAATTGACGCTTTGAAAGCGCCTGTCAGCGCAAGAACTGCGGCTAAAGGTTCTGCTCCTGCACTCCAGATAAAAGCTTACAACACTCTCAGGCCCAAAGCTTCACTGACGACCCCCCCCCCCCCCCTTCACCTTGGCGCCCTGAAGCGCGCACCACTGCTTTTTCGAGTCCGCTCCGCTCCTTCGATGACAATTAGATTTTAGCACTTTTATTTTCCTTTAACTGAATCGTTTGCTTCTGCCTTTTCCCTTCTTTTTCCGGGCATATTTTTTGTGTGCTCTTTTATCGACGATTATGTGCTCTTTAATGGTGGCGCCTATTCTGGTAAAAGGCCTATTTTCAGAAGTGAACGCAGTGTGGTAACTTAGACATCATAACCAGACGCACCGTTTTTGCAGCACATGCAGACGCACTGCGACAGATTTAGGTTTACCTCAGTTTCTTTTCATTTACGACCGCAATACATAATACCTGCTGAGAATGTTGCAGAAGGAGATCCCCTAACATGCCCTGAAAGCGAACCTTCTGACAGTAAGTGTATTAAGAAATGGCACAATTGTAGGGAGCTAAAAAAAGGCAAAAATATTAGAAGCACAAAGGCGTATACACAGTATGAGAAAAATATGCCTGTAATAGCAAAACCATACGTTATTATAGCATGGTAATGTTATGCAAAGGAAGGTATCAAAATAAAATGATCAGGATATTGAAATAATAGTGCAGTCAAAATTCGCTATTACGAAACGGTTTATAACGAAATAATGGATGCGACGAAGGAATAGCGGCTCATCGTAGAAGCTTCAACAAAAGCGCATGTATCAAATGTTTCGTTTTTGCGTGGGAAAATATTCCTGCACCGAAATATAACGAACCTCCAATGATCCCCACTGGCCATTTCGCGCTGAGTGTGTCGATGTGTAATGGTGCTCAACCTTTCCGTATACAAATTCGATGCGGAAAGCTGAAATCGCCGCGCATAACATGCTGTGTCGTGCATCGCACAAAACATGCGGAAAACCTCTCCTTCCTCAAGCGGGGCCTGCATGGAGCGTATGTCTGGCAGTTCGTCAGCTTCAGCTCGGGATTTGACACTGGGGGTCCCGTCTTCCCAAAAATTGTAAACGCGGCCTTGTGATTGATGCCACGCTGCGTGGTGCTCACGACCACTGCGCCATGCTGCGCTTCGACGAACTTATATTCGAGATATCGCAATGAACTGATGCAGAAAAGGCAAGAGATACAAAGGACAGGCGTATCAGTTCGGCGCGATATCTCCACTATGAAGCACTAACTATCCCCCGTTCTCACCTTGTCGACTGAGGTGTCAGTGTCACAGAATTTTTTCTGTTGCTAGACTCCCTTGGAGCACACAGCCCACTGCGAGTGCGCATTGCTTTTCTGATTCCACGTTATTCTGATTCTGATTCTCTTATCGCAACGTGGCCTCATGGTTGAAATTATGTGCCAGTGCGCTTGGTGTCCTTGATGGTATCGAGATCCCGCTGGTTTAGCAGGGCCAAACAGCGGAAATCAAAATCGCAAAGCAATTTCCGCTGACAATGAGGTGACCATCATCAAAGCCTTCAGTAAGGCGCCCGCATTCTCCACAAGGCATCTTTGCTTTCCCTTGAAGTAATGTGGCCCACTTGCTGGTGGGTTGTGCAGAGAAGCCAACCATAACATGCGATGAAGCCGCCGACGTGCACACTTCCTTTTTTTTTTTCAAAGGCCCTTATTGGCTTCTGCACCTAGAAAATTACAGCTAAATATCCTGAATCGGACACTCTCCATCATTTTCGTCACTTTTGCCCCAAGACCTGTTTCATAGGCCTTCAAGCGCACGTGGGCGTGGTAGACACAGACGCTTTGTGAAGCCTGACGGATTTGGTTCGTGTACAAATATTGTGCGATGTGATGGAAGGTCGGTGCGCGCGTTGAAGGCGCCCCGCAACACTCATAATTTCAATTAATTTTATTTGTGCTCAAACTCATCAAAGCATTACTGAGGAGAATGGTTGCAAATATATAAACGATAAAAAGCTCCAAACCAAACAGAATGCGAGTAGAAATATGATGGTAATCTGAAACAGGTTACCGCAACAGACGGGACATGATGAATTGTGAAAAAGAACAGGATCTGTACTTGACTGCACAAGAAGCACGAAATCAAACAATACTGGCAGAAGTATGATAGTATGCTAAACTGTTTGCTACAAAAGTGGTGAGAGCGAGTTGTGAAAAAGAAAGAACAGGATCAGTAATCGACATGGCGCCTTGTGGCAGGCGGCTCTAGTACAAAAGCTTAAGAAGCACGAAATCAAACACTACTGGCAGAAATATGATAGTATGCTAATACTGCCTGCTACAAAAGAGGTAAGAGCGAGTTGTAAAAAAACAGAACAGGATCAGTAATCGACACGACGTCTTGTGGAAGTCGGTTCCAGCCAGTTGAGGTGCGCAGGATGAATGAATAAACGAAAGAGTTGATGGTAGCAGTGACTATACGAACTTTGTGAACGTGATTGTTGCGAGCTGGGATGTAAAATAGACGAGCGATGAACTAACGATTTAATTCGGGATGATGACAGATTTATGTGATGTGCAGAGTCGAGATAACTTTCTGTGGTGATCAAGAAGTATGAGTGGTAGGGACTTTTTCTTGTGAGGCTGCTTAGGCGGTTATAATTGGATAAGTTGAATCGTGCCAAATTACTCTGAATTAGTTCGATAGAAGATGTGTCGAAAGTCCGGAGTCCTATATTGATGGCACATATTCGTATTTAGGTCTAAATAGCCTCTTGCACATTGTCAATTTGACTGTAATAGGCGGATTTAAAATTCTAACATCGGTAGCCCAGAACGCAGCTTGCGTTGTTCATAATGTAGTGGATGTGGTACCTCCAAGTAAGGTAGGATGTCATGTGTACACCTAAACACTTATAGCCGGAAAAGGGCTTAAGGTTATTGACATTGGAAACATAGTTAGCAATGAGAGAAGTAGAATGTGACACCCACATAACCTTGCATTTGTTCACTTGTTAACACTTGAGTGCCTTAGTCATGTTTCACACCTATGGGAAAATTTCTTTGTCCTTTTGTTGCGGCAAGACTTCAGTGTTGTTAGCGATTTCACGGTAAATAACACTGCTGTCTGCAAATGAGTGAATAGCAGAGACGATAGATATTGGAAAAGGAAGAGGACCTAATACCGAACCTTGTGGCACACCAGATGCCACAGACGCAAACAGGAAGTTGACACCAGGCAGTTTTAGCTTTACGTACGTAGAACCTTCACGTACAGTCGCGAGCAAAAAATATGAGCCCAGATCACTGGCGATCAGAATTCGTACATCTCACCACGCGGCGCTGCGGTTCGCAGACCTGCCTGTCGGGCCGTTTCCATGTTTGCAGCCTAGGGGGAGACGGCGGGAAGTAAGCTTTATCAAGCGTGCACCGCCCGAACGTCGAAGTGCCGACCCTACATGACTGTGCATGCGGCATTTATTTTGGCTTGGTTATCATGAGCAAAGATGGCTTTTTTATTACTGTTTTTTTATGTCCGCAATGGTTTGTCAAAAGCAACTCGCGGGATCAAGAGACGATAGCACTGCTTTTAGCCAGTAATTTTGCTGGTCTGTGGCAGTCCCCTGAACCCCCCTAATACTGTAGAATGGGAACGGTTCTGCACTCTCGTTATCAGCCTCTTCGCCACCCGCAGTGCCACGCGTTGTCATTCCGGCGCTCTGGTGTTCCGTCATGTGTGCTAATCTTTTTTACCCGCGACTGTACGTAAACGTGAGCAGTCTACGTAGCGTACGCTCGTGCCGCTTCGTACAGTTTTAGCTACACGTACGGGACGCAAACTGTGTAGATCTGCCATAGAACCTAAAAAATACGGTAGAAAGTTATGCTTCGCCATCTAGTACAGATAAACAAAACTAATTGTGTTTAGTCGAGCTGCTCGGAGCTTAGCCAGGTCAAGCCACAGTGCGGCTGTAGCAGGTCTTTCTTCTGACAAACATTGAGTGATTTCAGTTCACCGCACTGTATGTTGCATGTTATCTTCAAAGCAAATGCATTCCCTCACGTCCCGCAGCATATCTAAATAATCGCATTTCGAGAAGCGAAGGCGCGCTGGTGTCCCCTCATGTTGACAATATGTGTGCATGGAGCCAAAACGTGTACTTTTTTGCTTTTCCCGCAGACTGTGCGGAGGGTCTCGCGATATCCCACGAGGTTTCGAGCCTCGCGTGGTCTCGCGAGACCCTCGGCCTCCGTTGCTATGATGACGACAAAACGCTTCTCCGTCAGTCTTAGGAGCTGCTGAAACGGGCTTCTATCTGGAAAACAAAAGCTAGTTCTCACCTAAAACTTTATGCAAGAGCAATAATGGGCCAACTGAAGGCAAATACAAAAGATGACAGCACGATACCACGTCGAGGGATTAGCGACGAAGCTGCATTCACTCTGAAGCGGGTGGGCAGGGCGCCGCCATCTTGACAACACCATGTACTCAAGCAACGTGAAGACCGCAACATGAAGACCGCAACGCAAAGATCCAAATGTCGCGTACGTCCGTGAGACCCACGCACACATTTCATGTTCTGCGCATGCGCACTGGTGACACGTAAGCGCTCTACGTACGTGAAACTAAAACTGTCTATTATTCGGAGATGAACTGACTACGGGGATTAAGAATATACTCTAGCCACTTAATAACTTACGCTGCATTTTCCGACTTCAAAGTTCGATTAGGCAGAGATGGTAATTAATTTTGTCAAATGCTTTGGCAAAATCAAAGAAAACGCATTCGGCCTGAGAGTGGTAGCCGAGGAGTAAGCGAAAATACTATGTAAATAATGCAATTGCAAATTACTCGAACACGTCATTTTCTTCCGAACGAGATAATTTTCTGTCATAAAATTTTTATTCACTCCAGCGCAGCACGGCTTCCAAAACCAACAGATTTGTAATCTGTCACAACGTAGGAAAATATACTATCTTTGCCTGTTCCATAAGATTTACTACGAAAATCCCATTCTTAAGAATAAAATGATATTACCACCCTATTACATTTCACATCGCATTGACCATCGTCAAAAGGTTGGTATTCCTTCATGCCAAACCAACCATTATCACATTTCATTCATCCCAAGTACGTCAGTAAGCTGGAATCACCTTCCCGGATCTATCGTCAAAATTTCTGATAATTCTACGCTTAAATCTGCTTTAACCAACCTGCTGCTGTCATAAACTCGAGAATCCTTAACACTGTCATCTTTTTTTTTTAACGGTTGCTCCACTTGTTTTATATGCGCGCATGTTACTGCCTTTTGAAAGTGATTTCTCTTGCCGTTTTTGTTTTTCTTGTATGCGGTTGCTTTTTGTTGTTGTTTTTATTCTGCGATATGCGCTGTTAATTTTTTAAAATGTTTTGACGTAACCTGTTTGTTCGTTTTTTCTGTGAACTTCATTTATGTGTAATTTTTAATTGTATTTACAGCTGTATTTTTGTTCCACTTTCGCGTGTAACCCAATACCCTCTGTAATGTCCTCTGGCCCTGAGGGTAATGAAATAAATAAATAAATAAATAAATTGCGTCTCGAATGAATGTTGGTTTTGGAAGCCGGGCTGCGCTGGAGTGAATAAAAATTTTATGACAGAAAATTATCTCGTTCGGAAGAAAATGACGTGTTCGAGTAATTTGCATAGTATGCTTGTGAGCGAGACATATCGATGGTGCCATGAATAATGCCCACGACCGGATTCATGCACTGCAATGACCTTCTGCGTTTTTCAGTCGATGGCCAGTACACCAATATGAGGCGACTGAGGAAAGAATTTGCGTTGGATAGGAGGTGATTGGGAACACATTTTTGTTTCTTTGAGAAGCGTAGCATTAATGTTATCCACATCAGAAGAGCACAATTAAAAAAATTGTAATGATTTCGTCATACCGTCTTGACCAATTTTAATAGGCAGCTTGGGGCAAATTGACAAGGTGGTGTTGACATGGTGATGGTACGGCTCATGTAAGAGGAAAAATATTTGATACAAATCCATAATTCAGCATCGAAGCACAAGCATCACAAGAAATAGGCCCTCCGCTAGCAGGAACAAAAAAAAATCATTGTTATCCCGGTTATTTGTAATTTTTCAAAACTTATTGGACTATAAATAAGCATCGCAAGAAGCGCCTTACTCAAAAATATATCCTTCACATCCTTGCCAGCCTGGTCGTAGATGGCAGCAGCACCCTGACAAGCTAGCCAACAACTGTCAGTGTCTGCTAGCTTTTCTGAGAGAATTAATCGTTTTCTCCTGTTCGAGAGCCGATTCAGAAATCACGTGTCCCCTGCTAAGGAGGGTTAAGAGGCGCAGTTTTTCTGGCTGCGCATCTGAGCACAAGAGCTGTTATTTTATTGCTGAAAATGTCACAGTTTAAGTGGACAGATTGTGCGTCGAAGCCCGGTAGGCAATGGTCGATGAAGGGTGAAAGTTCTTGATTAACTGTGTAAAAATTAGCATCTTTGTAATTGTAAATTACATCGCGTATATTTGGCCAAGTGGATAAGTTAAGGTACACACCTCCTTCACGCCGTGACGTCACTAAGATGCACACGGTATGCAAAACATGCGTGGTCCGCCGTACCTACCGTAGCTGCCGCAGCTCGGCAGGACGGCGCGGCTACATCGTGCTGCGCACTGCAGAAGCAGCATGTATTGGCAACCTGCGTCACTACGAGATCCGTTTAGTGCTATTAAAATAAAAATTATAATAGCCTCTATAGCTTTCTCGCAAATTAATACCTCAATAGGCCGTGGTTCAAAGCTCAGTCTGGGTCTCGATAGACGCTCTAAGTAAGTACATGCGGCAAAAGTTTCGTAGCGGAGATGGTACGCTCACTCGCCTGTACCTGAGCATGGTACGCTAAAAACAGCCCAAGGAAAAAAGGAACGCAGGTTTAGCTGCGCACGTACTGATTACCCGGCGCCGTTTTGGTGTGCGCGGTGTGCCGGCCGGCTCACTCGCGACCAAGGAATGCTTTCTTCTTCATAGCACAGCATATCTTAACGAGTGTGGAAGTTACACGAACATGTAAGGAACCGTTCATTGCATTGAATATTTACATGGGACAATTTCTGAATGCGAAGCAGGTAATAATAATTGACTAGTGTAGAGAGGTCTCCTAAATTGGGCTACTCTTGCACGGTCACGTTGGGATGTTCAGAAGCGCGCACTTTTCCGTGTTCGAAAATCCACCTAAGCATGTATAGCTTTTTCCATTGCATGGTGTGTCGTAGGCTAGTTAATGAGACTGGCGTGATCGCGAAGCATATTTGGAAGAAAACAGCCCTGGGTGGGAGTTGTCCGAGTTGCAGGGATCTTTTGTTTTCATTTTTTGTCAACGCATGACAATGGCGGGCAAGAGATACGATAAAGTATGCGATAAAAATTGCGAGCGAGCCTATCTGCGTCCAGCACATGTATAGTTAGGAGGCGAGTGGTATTTTGCGCCCTGAGCCATTGCGTCTTCCAAACATCTGAGTTGCTCAGTCACTGATTCTTTATGGAGGTGGGAACCTAACGCAAAATGTCGGGTGGAAAACTGCGACGAGTTATTTCAGATTAAGCCATTGAGTGCAGCGCTAGCTGGAAACGCACTGCACGGCAGATGTGTCAGTAGGCAGCGAGTGTACGTCTACTCGGCCGAGACAATGTCAATGCTTCTTCTAACTATAGAGGGCGTTTCACCTAAGACTTCACACAATGTTTAAAAAGAGGCTTCCTGAGTTAGAAGAGCGCTTTTTTGGCATATCACTGCCAGCGGTGTACTACATTAGAATGCAGCTAAGACGTCTTAACTAGCAGGCTGCTTACATAATATTGAGTTGCTGAACTTTTTAACTATTACTGTTATGATCCTTACTTATTGAAAGGCGTGTAGCCCACCGTAAGAAATGTCTGTATCAATCTTTATAATTAGAAGACGCGTTTACCCTCGGCACTGTGTGCCAACAAATTCTATCTATTTCAATGAGTTACATCCACTGGACAGCAGCCAAGAGAATGGAAGGAGGTGCTCGTTGTGACATACATGACAGAAACCAATAGTCAACTAAACCATGGAGAATATATGGGGAATGTATGAGATATTATATGGGAGATATGGGAGATTAGTAAAAACAGAAGAAAAAACAATCACATGCCGCAGGTGGGATCCGAACCCAGCGCCTCCGAATTTCTTGTCCGGCGCTCTACCACCAATTGAGCTACGGTGATGGCTGTCCAATCTTCTGCTTTCGGGGGCATTTATGTGTAGCGTAACCGAACCTTGAGAGTGTTCACCAGCGTCACCCTCGTTCATAGCGGCGGACGTAGTACGTCATGTATTGCCGCGAGTACCACGTAGGAACGTAGTCGAACGGTGAGGGCGGAAGCTGCGCACGAACCCTCTTATGCTACCCATGACACGAAGACTGCCAGGCTCGAGGCACTCTTTAAAATATTCAGGAGAAAAGAGAATGGAGGGAGGTTCGTGTTTCGGATCCCACCGGCGGCATGTGGTTGTCTTCCTACGGGGCACTCGCGGTAATACAGGACATATTACGTCCGCTGCTATGGGCGAGGGTGGCACTGGTGAACACTCTCAAGGTTCAGTTACACTACACATAAGTACCCCCGAAAGGAGACGATCGTACAGCAGTCGCCGTAGCTCGGTTGGTTGAGCACCGGACGCGATATTCGAAGGTCATGGCTTCGGATTCTATCAGTGGCATGCGGTTTTTTTTATTCTGCTGTTATTAATCTCCCATTGACGAAAACCACAAATTAAAAAAGACATCCCCTATTCTGCTTGGTGACTGTTGGCTTCCGTCGTCCACTGGAGAGGTTGATTTGCCTGCAAGCTTCTCGGAAGCGCATGTAGCCAAAATTTATTGGGCCACAGCGCTGAGGTTAACTGCATTTTCGAAATTCTAAAAACTGACATCATTATTACTTACGGTGGACTATACACGCCTCTCAATAATTAATGAGCATAACAGTACTAGTTAAAACTTAACTATTCAACATTAGTTCAGCAGTGCTAGTTAGCACGTCTTAGCTGCATTCTAATGCATTACACCGCTGACAATGCTGTGCCGATAGCGCTCTTCTAACTCAAAAAGCCTATTTTCAAAAATTGTGTAAAGTCTTATGTGAAACACTCTGTATAGTCTACGCAAGTAAGATCGTGCTGGCTGTATAGTGTGTCAAATAATGGTGATTTAATTCAATGTATAGAGCAAAAAACTACAGAGAATGTTTACTACATTCGAGTCGGCGCGAAAGCACAGATTTGTGCTACGCAGAAGACGACGCTGAGCAAGCAGTGCCGCGGGACGGAGCAGATGGAAGTTGATGAAGACGACGCTCTCCAATGCACAGCGCGAGAGTGTGGTGCGCTTTAACACGAGGCTTGTTGATTGCGGCAATACCCTGGTGGTCTCGCTGAGCGGCCCTTAAAGGACCTTCGTGCAGCCGCGAGTTCAATCCCAGTCGAAGATATTGATTCAATTTCTTTTGCTCTTTTTCATGGTTTGACCTCTAATTCCACTGAAGGTCAAAACAAGGCACCCGGCGATCGAAACACGAGGTCCCGTAGTGAAGCTTTCGCTTCAAAATCAACAGCAACAACACTTTCCGTCTTTCATCAACCACCTATACAATGGTGAGTGCCAGGCTATTTCCCGCAACACGCCGTACGCGGTCTTCGTGCCCGTGAACTTCGAGCGAAATTATTAAGTTCGACGCATCAATCACTCTTGCCAGTCGAAGGAACTGAAAATGTGCCTACAAGCCTTGAAAAGCCGCGCTCAAGACCTCCTCGTGACGCCCGCTCCTGCGCCTCTAGCCTACCGCGATCTCGCTAGCGACTGCAGCGCCACCTTGTTTGTTTCCAAGCATGCAGGAGGTCTGTAATGCCACTTTAAAACTGAATATATTAGAGAAAAATAAATTCAAAAAAAATTTATTCCATCAAAATTCCCGTCCAGTTCTGAATGAACTGCAACCAAAATTATTTCTCTGATTAACACTGTTCCTCAGATGGAGCCAAAGTTGTAACTCTCTGCGCACTTCAAGAATCCGAAAGTAAAATTTTTACTTGAAACTAATTCCCTTATTTTTGCA
Organism: Amblyomma mixtum; assembly: GCF_055824585.1. NCBI lineage: Eukaryota > Metazoa > Arthropoda > Arachnida > Ixodida > Ixodidae > Amblyomma > Amblyomma mixtum. Next base: position 390,470,989 of record NC_143014.1, on the reverse strand, counting down.
GCGTTACTCACATTTTCTCCATTTGTTACTTTCGACTAAAATAATTGTTTCTTAGCATCTCTATATCTGTATTCGTTTGCATTTAATAACTTAAATGCTCACAAAATTGACGCAAAGGCGTTTCTATCCCACTGGATTGTTATGCCAGCAAACCAATACTGATGTTGGGTTTCCAGGGTGCCGTGTGTCATTTCAATAATATTAACAGAGCGACAGGAGGCGTTTCGAAGCACACTGAGATCAAACCTGGTCTGCACACACTGAATGCTTGTCTGAGAGGTAACCAACAGCTTATCTGAAAATCTCTCTGTCGGTCTATTCAAGCCGCAAAAACGCACTAGAAAAAATTCAGCTCCCAAACGAAAAAGCAAGAGCAAGAAGGAGCTCAGCTAAAAATGAAGTGGATTTCAACCCTCCTGAACGTGGCTTTATGGCATTTTCAGTTGATCCCCTTCCTTTTTCGTTTTCTGGAAACTCTTTTTGTTTTGCCATTTCTTTTTACGCGAGGATTCCTGAATTTATACCAGTACTAGATTTTTTATTAGGACAGTACACTTATTTCTTATAAACCTAGCTCTGCAATGAATCACAACAAAAAAAAAACCGTGCAATTTGTTTAGTTATTATCGCGTTTTTTTTCTCAAAAGAAACCTTTATGAAGAACATGGTTCTTGGTTAGTCCACTATAATACAATGATAGTTGGCGGAATCATATTTTTTCTTATTCGCTGCACACCTCACACTTTATGCATACAAGTTGAAAAGCAATTCGTCTTGCGGTGAATTAAATTGATGTTATGACTGCTGGCGTCAGATGTATATTTAGGTCAGTTTTTAAATTTAATATATGGAGATTTTTACCTTCTTTAACACTGTGATCAGGACAAAACAAGTTTTTAAAAGAATACACCACTAATTTCCTTTCGTACTGGGTATTGATACAAACATGGTTAGCACGTGCTAATCAAACCGAAAACCGCAGCCTTAATTCTATCACTCTAAGAGTTTCCAGCACGTGATCACCCGACGCTGAACAGAGTCCGTAACTAGACCAGGATGTTAAAACTGTCTCCAAAAAATGAAAGAAGAAACATAGCCACCTCGAATGGGTAGAAACCTTTCCTTGCAAGAACATGCTACTCTAAGCCACTCATTTTGTGGAAGCGATATAGTCATTCATCCAGCAGACAAAGGCGGTAGCATAGTGGTTCGGCCTGCAGAAAAATGCAAAAAAGGTGCCAGCAGGCAAGTCTACAACCTTTGCCAATCTAAGAAATTATATACCGATTCCACCCTCGAGTTATGACATTCCGAGCAGTGACTCTGAGCAGACTGGCCGGCCTATTATCCAGATTATAATTTTTGAACCCGTCAAACAACAAGCAGGACGTTTTTACTAAATTCCTAAAATTCATAATGCTTCCGCAGATGATTTGATTATTTATTTATTTATTTATTGTACCCTCAGGGCCATAGGCATTACAGAGGGGAGTGGGTTAATTAGGATAAAGAACAATGAATACAATACAGTGAAAACAGGTAGTACAGAATAAATTTTCTCCAAATTAAAACAAACAACATTCACAAAGCGTAAATAACATAAAATCAATGTACATAACACAGTGGAAACAGATATAACACATGAATCAACTTCTTTCTGAATAAACAATGTGAGCTATTGCGTGGTGAAAGGTTTTGTTATCTGCAATGGCTGCAATATCGGGGGGAAGGCGGTTCCATTCCACAGATGTGCGAGGAAGATATGACTGAAAAGAAGATTTGGTGTGGCATGTTGGGATGCCAACCTTGTGGCGGTGATCGATGCGACGTGAAATGTATTCTGGGGGTGATATGAAATAGTCGTGAAGCGTAACGTGATGATATAGCTTGTGAAATAGTGTTAGGCGACCAACTTTACGGCGAGATTGTAACGGTGGGAGTGACACGTTAGATTTCATGGCTGTGATGCTTGCCGTACGGTTGTAATTTGAAAGAATGAAGCGAACGGAATTATTTTGGACTAGTTCCAAGGAATATACAAGGTTATCATGTGTAGGGTCCCATATTGATGCTGCGTATTCTAGTTTAGGACGTATAAGTGTTTTATAGAGTATAAGCTTAAGAGATGAGGGAGCGGCTGAGAAATTGCGACGTAAGTACCCTAACATGCGGTTAGCGTTATTAATAACGTAGTCAATATGAATAGACCATGTTAAATTTTGAGTGATATGAATACCTAGGTACTTGTATGTTTTTACCCAATCAAGAGGAGTGCCGTTAAGATAATATGAAGGAAGAGCGTTAGGTGCACGGGAAACACGCAAAGCTTTACATTTATTAATGTTTAATTCCATATTCCATGTAGTGCACCAGTCTGACATCAAATTGAGGTCTGACTGGAGAGTGTCAGTATCGTTAACGTTATTTATTTCCCGAAATATTACACAATCGTCAGCAAAAAGGTGAATGTTGGAAGATATGGCAGAAGGAAGGTCATTAATATAGATTAAGAATAGGAGTGGTCCAAGGACCGATCCCTGTGGAACACCAGATAGCACGTTAGCAATCGGTGAATTAGTGTTATTAGCATGCACAAATTGCCAACGGTTAAGAAGGAAAGATTTAATCCAGTCGAAGACGTTAGGATTGAGATTAAGATGGCTCAATTTATGTAGCAGCAATTTATGACATACTTTATCAAAGGCTTTGGAAAAATCCAAGAAAATGCAGTCAGCACAAGATGAGTTGTCAAGTATGCGATACAGCTTATCAGTAAAGGCAAGTAATTGAGTTTCACACGAGTATGTTTGACGAAAACCATGTTGCGCAGGTGTGAAAAATGAATTCTCATCGAGAAAGGTAACGACATGCTTGAAAATGATATGTTCTAGTAATTTGCAGCATGTGCTAGTGAGCGAAATGGGACGAAAGTTTTGAGGGGAGTGCTTACCACCGGACTTGTGAAGTGGAACCACCTTCCCAATTTTCCAGTCGTTAGGAAGGCTTGCTGTGTCGAGTGACTGTTGAAAAAGTTTGGTTAGTATAACTGAACTATAAGCACAAGTATTTTTTTAGAAATTTAGCGCTAATCGCATCAGAACCAGGTGAAGAATCATTTTTCAGGGATTCAATTAATTTGGCTATGCCAGGTGGATCGATAGTTATAGGTGACATTGTCGGGAACCTGTGGTGCTGTATGTGAGGCAGATTAACGCTTGAAATGGAGGAAAAGCTTTCAACGAATGTGTTATTCAGCACGGAAGCACAAAGATCACTGGGGATAAGGTTACCGGAGGCATCTTGTAGTCTAATTAATGGGTCGTTCTCAGGGTGTAAAACGCGCCAGAATTTCTTAACACTCGTTTTCAAAATAATTGGTAATGTGGCAGACAAAAAGGTATTCTTTGTTCGTTTAATCGCGTTGACGTAAGCGTCGGAAGCAGACTTGTACTTCGCCCATCGCGCGTTAGATGGTGAAAGCTTCGCGCGGCGGTATAAACGTTTCTTGTTGTTAGATAATCGTTTGATGTGAGAGTTGTGCCAAGGTGCTTGTGGATTAGAGGTGACGATGCGCTTAGGGATATACTTATCAGTTAGTTCGTGAACCTTCGTTTTGAATGATATCCAGTTTTCTTCGACAGAGTAGTAGTCGGAGTTAGCAATAAAGTAATCAACAAATATGCCCAGTTCATTGTTAATAGCGGCAAAGTTGGCGCGTTTGTAATCTAGAATGACCTTTTTTATTTTGCTCGGTTTTGGACGTGGTATATTAATGCAAAAATTGAGCAGAACGTGATCACTGATGCCTGGAAGATATGTTATATCAGTAGCGAACTCTGGATTAGTTGCTAGAATTAGATCAAGAGTGTTCGAAGCGTTATTTACTGTCCTTGTGGCTTTTGTTACTAACTGAGTTAGCGAAAACATGGTGGACAGTTCTAAGAATTCTTTAGCTTGATACGAAGGGGAAGATAAAGAAGGCGGCTGAGCAGTCCATGAAATAGTTGGAAAATTAAAGTCTCCAAGAAGAAAAAGTGGTGATGAAGGAAATCGTGCGCGAACAAGATTTATAGCATCGTGAAGTTCGTTAGTGAATTTATACGAATAAGAAGGAGAACGGTAACAGACGCCAATAATCAGTTTAAGATGACCTATCACTATTGACGCAAATATTAGTTCTAATTCGCTGAAGGCTTGGATACATGAAGATGGAATGTCTTTAGAAATAGCAAGTAAAGCACCGCCGCCACGTTTGGCTATTCTATCGCAACGATATACCGAGTACCGATGAGCGTTTTGGAAGATTTCGGAATCCGATACATGCGTTGGGAGCCAGGTTTCGGTTAGCGCTATAATGTCAGCTGAGCATGTGTCTATGGCAGAAGATAAAGAAGTATGCTTGTTAAGTAGGCTCCTGATGTTAGTATAAAGAACAGATATCGACGATGGCAACTGTCCACTACCCCTCGCGATTCCCTACGGTGAAGCGGAAGATCCAGCCACAGAATCCAATCTAGACGATTCGCCACGTGCCACGATTTCTTCAACAGTGTCCTTGGTAGTGTTATACATGAAGCATTTTTTTATTGATATGCAGTTTGTTATAGCGTATCTTAAAAGAGCGAGGGCCAGCGTGAATATTTCGGAATTCAAAAAGTTTTTTCCGAGCCTGGCGCGTAGCCGGTGAGAAATCTTCACTGATTGTGATGTTATCCGTTTTAAATTGGTTACGAAGGGTTAATATCTTGTCTTTCATTTTAGTGTCCGAAAATTTGGCTATGATTGGTCGACACTTCTCATCTGAAAAAACGCCCAGGCGATGTGCACGTTGAATTGAACTGGAAGGGCATACTTCGACAATCTTAGTCAAGGCTTCCAGGAGTTTCGATTCAGTGTCTGCCCAAGTCTCTTCCTCATCGGGTATACCCCTAAATATTAGATTTTCACGTCGCGATCTATCTTCGGCTTCATCAAGGCGAGACTGCAACAAATCATTTCGAGTACGTTGGTCTTCTACAGATTTCTTTAAAGATGAGAGCTCCTGATCCATGTCGTCGATTTTCTTTCCCTTTTCCTCGAGTTCATCAAGCCTCTTGTGCATGCCAGCTAACTTTGATTCAATGTTCTTCTGACTATTCCTAATGTCTTTAATATCAGCTGCTAATTCGGCCTGATCTTTAGAGCTTTGCAACGTACGAGAATGGTGAATACAAGGGGGGGTACTGCGCACAAAAAGACAAGGACAAGAAGATAACACAACAAGCGCAGAATGTACATCCTTAAGCAGCTTAAACATAACTTTCATTTGTTCAGACGGATTGTCTGGCAGGTTGTCTATGTCAAGGGAGCGAGTCATAGGACCCGGGTTAGATTCAATGTCGCCAGAGCGCAAAAGCAGAGAAATCATTGAAAAGCATTCACAAGCAACATCAAAGCACACCCGCGGGCACGGGAACAGAAGTAAACAGCGATCGTCGCTTTTTCTAGCGTGCAAAGAATAGTGCGTACAAACCTGCACGGTAAAGAAGCGAAGCATTGGAGGCATGCCGGTGTCACTGTTCCCGTGCCCACTGAAGGGAAAGCCAGCGTGTTGTCGCTTTAAATCCGGTGTGGGTGGTGATGCCATCGTCGATGACGCTGGACGGGTGTGGACGAGGGATTCGATGAGCAGGAAAGCCTGGCCGGGTGCAAAGCTGAAGTTGTCGGTGAAACGAAGCCCAGATCTTGCAACCACCGTACCAGGGAAAAACGTCGAGTCAGTGCCTGCAGCCGGCGAAGTTGATATGGCGAGCGCCAGCACGGCCTGCACGGTAAAGAAGCGAAGCATTGGAGGCATGCCGGTGTCACTGTTCCCGTGCCCACTGAAGGGAAAGCCAGCGTGTTGTCGCTTTAAATCCGGTGTGGGTGGTGATGCCATCGTCGATGACGCTGGACGGGTGTGGACGAGGGATTCGATGAGCAGGAAAGCCTGGCCGGGTGCAAAGCTGAAGTTGTCGGTGAAACGAAGCCCAGATCTTGCAACCACCGTACCAGGGAAAAACGTCGAGTCAGTGCCTGCAGCCGGCGAAGTTGATATGGCGAGCGCCAGCACGGCCTGCACGGTAAAGAAGCGAAGCATTGGAGGCATGCCGGTGTCACTGTTCCCGTGCCCACCTGCCCACCGTGCATAGCAGGTATTCCCGGCAGGCCTAGCGTTTCGAGCAATAATACGTCTACAAAGAAGTCGTCAATCTTTCTGAACCACTACCTTGCAGACAATCCAACTCCCCTTCCTTCCTTCGTAAAGACAAACCACATTTTATTTGAATGATATAATCACTAGATGAAGCAGCCATTATTCCAGGGAATAGCATACTAGATACACTTAATCTCGCCCTTTTGTGCACAGACACTGACATAAATGAAGGAATCGACGTGCTCTCGAACGTGTAACAATCCAGACCCGTAAGAAAATGAATTGTACCACTCCCTACTCACGCTTTATGTTGGGTATGGTAAGTACGGAATGATGAGTACGCTCGGCACTCACGCTGAACAATATTGAACTCGATTCTTCTTATTCCCTTCAAGTATTTAGAACAGGTCTGGACACTCCTTTCGCTCCGACCTATGCAAATATTTTGATGAGGTAACTGGAGTCTGTGAACTAATAACGAAAACCACGCAAAGGACGATACACAGGGCAGAAGTAGACAGAAGAAGTAGGTTTTCGTTATTAGTTCATGGATTACCAACTAGCCTCCCATCGTACACTCCTTCAACTGGAGTCTGAACGTCTAAATTCATTCTTAGAAAACCCGCTGGCATTCCTGCGTTTCATAGACAAAATTTCCATAATATGGGAACACGGGCAGACCTTAAAAGCGTTCATCTTTCATCTTAAATCATTGCACTGTAGTATTAAATTTACCTTCCGCTACTCCAGAAGGAAAGTTCTGCTCTAGAACGCATTACTCTATAGTGCAAGTCAATCCACAAGCAAGACAGCGCGGGCGCTCGCACGTGGGAGCCCAAGTCAGAACGCGTGGCCGGTTTCTGTGGCAACAGAAAAAGGTAAAGCCCTTCAATGAACTACAAGTAACGACATCTCCTTCCTCCTCCTTCTGTCCGGTCCTCCCAGGCTCGAACGGGGCGGCACCTAGGCAGCAGACGCTCCCAACGCTAGCCCTTTGGCGTGCAGTAGACCGCACCTTCAATTCAGTCGAAATGAGCTCTCGGCATGGGAGATTAAAAAGTATTTACTCCAACAACTGCGCCCACCCACGTTACGCTGCTTGATCGGGAGCTTCTTGAATTGCGGTCGCTTTGATCTTGCGGAGTACGCGGTAGGAGTGGTGTGCGCATGTGAGCTCGCGGCACTATATTGGATATTGTCGGAGTGTTGTTTTTGCGAATGGCGCCTTTTGCCCAATCTCATTTAAAACTTAACGCCGCCAATTGGAGGTGGAACGAAATGCGCTCTGAGCGTGAATAGTTCGATTTTACTTTTGCTAGAGACAGACGCGCCGTCTGGGCTTTATATGAACTGATCGCGGTGCAATGCTTCCATAATAAATTATTACCTAAAAGGCGCGTTTGCAAGTGTTATCTGTTGTGCTATTTAGGGCGTAGTTGCGACTTGTCCCGTTATTACTTTTTTAGTGCAGGAAAGCTTAGCGATTGTTTCGAGGTGATTGTGCCTCGGGTACGTCACATGCTAACGTTGAGAGGATCCGACGTCCTAGTTGCCCACCGTTACACGGTTGGAAACAACTTAATTTTGATGTGGGATAATTGCTTTGGTTGAATGAAAGCAACTACAAAAGTCTTTATAACCACTCCTGCAGCATTGCGTGACTTACCAGAATGCTGCTCGCTTAGGCGTTTCATATTATGCGTCAGTACAAACAATTATGGCTGACAAGAGGACATTGACTACTGTCGTGTAATTGCCATGCATAACGCCCGGCAGCCTGTGCTTTGTGCCTTATCAGGGAACCTTATGAGGAAAGATAGAAGGCGCGAAAAAAAAAATCAGCTTGAACGTCCATAAATAACCTCAAAAGAAAGCACAACTGTTAACATGTCAGCGCGGCGTATATGTAGCGATAACAGCTGCAACAAAGCCGAACGTTGAAAATGGTTTGGGTTATTGAGCGTGCCCCTGCATTGTGATTCGCTTTACCGAGGATGTTGACAAGGAATTTTTGGCGGCTTCGGTTGGGGTTCGAGTTCATGCTTTTCGGGCTCAGTTCCGGGTTCGTTCCGGAGCGACATTCCGTTCCGGTTCGGACCGTTTCCAGCCGGTTCAAACGGGCTATGGAGCGAAAAATTGACTGAATGAGGATGAATTTTGCAGCCAACCCTTTTGATGATGTTTGCGTTTCTGTGTGGCATCCGTATGCGAACAAGTATGACGCACTCTGTTTTAAGTGAGATGTTTCGGGTTGACCCACTTGAATGTACTGTACACTGCAAAATATGTAAGAATCTAACCTGTGAAACTAAAAACTTTTTTTGGGCTAATATATTAATGCGCATTTGAAATTTGAACAGAATATTCTTCTTTCATTTTCAGTTTGGTCACATGGTGCACCATGCCGTTATGTAAAAACGGCTTTCTAAAACAGCTGGGTCAGGATAAGAATTTATTATATTATAAAGTAAAAATTTGGGATGGGAATTACTGGATGATCAAAGTTATACCTCACAGACATTTTTTAAAATTAGACCAGAGAGTTAGGTAAAATCCACTTCCGGATATAAGTTATGCGATTAGGGGGACACAAAGTGATATAATAATTGCCACTGCCAGGCACGTAATCGCCTAAAATCGATTAATGTACTTTTTACTGACTGCAGTAAGCGGGCATGCATATATTAGGAACTGAGAGGGATAGTTTCGAAGAACTTCTGTTCGGGCTAGATGGTTCATTGTGCTCGTGAAAGGAAAACAGTAGCGTCGAAAAAACACACACAAAGCTGAAGAACGACGTAGTACAAACGCTTGTCCTACGTCGTTCTGCAGTTGTGTATGCGTTTTTTCGGCGCTACTGTTTTACTTTCACGAGTACAGTGAACTGAGAGGGATTCGTATTCATACACCATTTAATTTCGTCCACAATTTTTTTTGATAGAATTCTCCTATCAGGTGTGTCTTCCGAGATTTTAGCGTTAAAATGTTCAGCTCGATCCGCCTAATTGCGCATGCAAGGCGGATTCGATCGGCGCGAAACTCCTCCTGGGGCAGCGTTCCGTCTTCTAACGGCGTAGAGCTACCATCAAAGCTGATTTGTTTCCTTCTAACTTTCGACGGCTGAAACATAGGAAGCGCCCGACGCAACAGCTACGTCACACTATGGGAAGGAGTTTGCCGTCGACTATCGTCACCTAGCGTGCGTAATTACGCGGAACAGTTGAAATAAACCAGCTCGCCCAGCAACATCTGTATAAAAATTCTACCAAATAGAGTAGTCTAGAAATGCGACCGCCTCTGTGTTTCCAGAACAAACTTTAACACTAGTCGCTGTGGCTAAAAGCTTCATAACCATATTTTATTAATCAAGTACCTAACAGTGAAAATTATCATCTCAGTTTCTGCCCCCGTGCCCGCATAACTTATGTTCGGAGGCGGATTTAACGTACCACTTAATGCCCAACTTTAAAAAAGCGGTAAAACTTAAATCTAATTCCAACAGCTAAACAGCGCGATCCGCTCCAGAGGGATGCTTTTTCTCCAAGGAGTCAACAGGTAAGGCATGAAGTTGGGCTAGTTGGTTCTTGCAATCAGTCATAAGAAAACTGCGCGAAGAAGTCAGGACAACAAGAACAGGCACGAACTGCGCTTTGGGAGTTTCTGTTCGTGCCTGCTCTTGTTGTCCTGTCTTTTCCGCGCAGTTTTATTATGACTGAGTCAACAAGTAGTGCTCTTTCCTTGAGAAAGGGCAGGTGTTGGTAATGCTATAAATTTTCGAGGGTCTGCCCCCCAGGTCAGTTTGTGTGTGGACGAGCATAAGCAGGCTTATACAGAAACATTGCCAAATAAGGCTATTAAATATATTCGGAATGTACTACCTACAAGTTTTCGACAATTTCAACTTCTGAAAGTTTGAACGAAAGTTTGCGGAACCGACTAGTAATTAGCGCAAATACGCAAATAAGCCAGCGTTCTATCTCATGCGGGACAATATAAGACGAAAAACAGGTTGGTTGCTCATGTGCGCACTGATTCTTCATTTTCGCGAACACCATCGCCTGAGGCGTAGGCCTCCCACTGAGGCGCGAAGGGCATTGACATCATTTAAAAACTTTTACTGAAGATGTGTAAATATATTTAACTGTAAGGTAACGCAGCGTAAAATAAAATAAGGAGCTGGGAAATTTCAGAAAACAGGAAATTTCTTCCTTGTGCCCGAAAGGGAACTCGAGATATACACATAGATTTCTGCGGATATTTGAGGAAAGGGTCTATGGAGACATTTTCCTAGGGTAACCAATTTCCACCCGTATATGAAGTGCCTCATGGCCTCGACGTACCGTAAGCACGCATGTGTGCTAAAATCATACTGTTTAATCAGTAAAAAGGCGGGTGGGGGGCTAAACAATTCTAAAAATTATTGTCTGGTTTCTTTATTGTATCTACTGTACATTGATGCAGAAAGATACTAGCTAAAAGAATCAGATACATATTAGACTTCAACCAAACTGAACAACAGGCTATTTTTGGAGTCGATTCTCTACAACTGATCACAACTGCATCATAAATCGAATGACAAAGGAATGCTCTAAATATAAGCAGTCGCTTACAGAGTAGTATGGGAATAATTACTCATTAGTATCCACCCAAGCCCACCCCTGCGGCTACAAATGAGAGCTATGCAGCTTACAAAGGAACTCCTTAGTTAAGAGAAGTTGGTGAGCTGTTTGGTGAAAGAACTGCACCGGACAGGCGGTGGTCTTGTGTTCTAACCCCCAATCAGTGTAATTTTTTTTTAACTACGAAGTTTATGTGCAAGCTGTATAGCTTTCCCCTGTAGCCGTATGGCTGCATCTGAGTGAATGCCAGGAGTAATTATTCACTTATCACAAATTCACTGCAACATGGGGTATTCTTCAAAATATTGAACTAGTCATTTACACAGCTTTCGTAGATCACACAAGCGTATTATTGTCTATCTCCTCTTCGAGAGTAGATGCAATGACTTTTCACAAAGGGTGCAACGCATCTAGGGCGGCTCATAGGGGGCGGAATTCGTCCACCCGTATTAGCAAGGTCCTTGGGTTGCTGAACATGAGATTCTTCCGCCGGCTATTCTTATGCAAGCTAAGCAGCGTGCAAAGCGAACCCTGGAGACGCTCGCAATGACCGGCGTAGTTCGCCGCCAGATTCTTTGTTGTCCTCTCTGCGTCAGATGTGAGCATTTCGGCCTGTGCTATGCGCCCAGAGACGACTCGCACCGTTGTCTCTCTCGCGCAGCGCACTATATTTATTGCGCGCACATCTTTCGGTGTCGCAGCGCTGTTTCATAACATCCTCTCGGGAATCGGGCGCTGTCCGTGGCCATGGTAATGTACAGTCCCGATGTCTCTTGAATTCCAAGTGGGTGCGCAGAGTGCTTAGATTTTCTGCGTGCATTTGCTTCTCGTAACGCCGCGCTGTCTTGCGCCTGCTTTTAAGTTAGCAATATCTTTGATTCTTCCATGAGTACACCGGACTTTATGTTGTGTCGTTGCTTGACGTGAGGCAGACCTTTCTACTGCATTGAAACGAGGCATAGAGGCAGATATGGGTTTATTGCTGCGAGGCTACGTTGTTTGTTTCTCAATTTTTTTTGCTTGTTACCTCCGCCGCTCGGCCTTTTCAAAAACTCTGGTGCGCGAGACTCGACCGTAGCGCCCTGGAAAGGTCATGTTCGCGCACGGCATTTTCTGTGATGTTCGATATTGCTGTCGCTGTTTTCGGTGCCTTATCACGAATGTTCGCTACCTTCAAATTGAGGGTGACTAAGAGCGATAGGTATTCCGATCTTCGACGATGCCCAAGCGCCATAGCGGTTGCGTTAGACTCTAGGCAAGTGCCATGGTACTATTCTAACGAAAATTAAAAACGATAGGAGGGTTTGAAAACATTGAAGACTTTGAAAGTAACAGTGAATACAAAAAGACCAACAGGACAATTACGATACTCGCTAATTCGTCATTTCAGCGCAATTTTGCGGGTGATTTCTGTGACTGAGTGAAGTTTTGTTATTTATACGTGCTATTTGAAGTATTAAGATCTTTCATTGGAGCATAAGATGCATTTGCTTGTTTATTTTCATTTGCTTTCTAATTATTCATTTTTTATGGCGCATAATGACAGTAGTTGCTTATGCGGCATAAAATCCAGTACAACTTATTTATCTTTATTCTTAGGCCACAAAACCGCCGCTGTGGTTCGGCGGTTATGGCGCTCACCTGCTGGCCCGAAAGACGCGGGTTCGATCCCGGCCGCGGCGGCTGAATTTAGATGGAGGCGAAATTATAGAGGCCCGTGTACGGTGCGAGGTCAGTGCACGTTAAAGAACCCCAGGCGGTCGAAATTTCCGGAGCCCTTCACTACGGCGTCCCTCATAGCCTGAGTCGCTTTAGTACGTTAAACCCAAACCAATCTTAGGCCGCATAAGTGATTACGTCACTACTCTTAGGATTGGCGCATGAGTCACAAAACGTGCGAATGGGCACGTGATATGGTTACACCATCACCACAACCGCCGATACCTGACAACCAACAAACGAGCCAGTAACAGCTGCACTCTAGAAGCCTGGAAATTAAAGACACAGTATGTCTCCCGCGGCAGCTGTCGATGGTAGCTCTCTCTAGAAAAAAGAACGCCATTAGCTGAATCTACGACGACACATTTCATAACAAAATATTTAGTTCGCTCTAGGTGGGTTCAAAAGGACAAGTGCGATGAAAGGCCATTAAAGTTCTTCCTGGAGGTTCGTTATTTCGTGCGTACGTGAGTGATAGCTTGGGCTGTTAAAGAAACTGCAGTGGCTCACGAGCGTGTTAAGTAGCTTTTCTTTGCGAGGCCGTTTGCTGTGGCTACTTTAGTTCTGTGGCTCTTACAGGCAGAAATAATGGCGAAGATTTCTTCAAGAAATGTAGTCAGTTTTCTCGCAACGTAAGAACGTATTTCTCGAGAATCATCCAGCTAAAACGGTTGTGGCAGCACTTATCCAGTGTCGTCGCCAATCTTTCCCACCTAGATCACTTTGAAAAAAGTAGATTCTGGGCTTTTCTGGACGAATGCTGCTTTATTACTCGATGCCAATAAAAGGATGGGGTCACCCAATGACAGAATGCGAAAGCAACTGCAAGGTATTAGAAAAAATTGAAAGGCGAGAGCTAGCGTTATATATGTATGCTTGTGCAGCTAGCAGGCAGCATATTGAAACATAAGGTGAAATTAAGGTTTGCAGTAAGGTATCATTTGGAGTTTTGACCGTTGTTGTGGAGTGGAGCCGTCCATATAATATTTTGGCAACGCATGCGCGGAATCCTAAAACGCCAAACTTTGTGGGTAAACTCATGGACTTCTAGTATTTCATCACAGTGGCACCTGTGTTGCAAAAATGAAAGAACAAGGGAAGCATAACTACCGCATAATTAAAGTTGGAGAAGTACGACAACTTTTGGAACATTATCAACGATGAAGTGCGGACAAATAATCAGGAGCACGCAATAAACCAATTGCAAGATGGAAAGCCATTTCATTGCCTGGAATTGCCAGCAGTGCGATCCGGCTTTCTGCCGCTCGGATTAAGTATTCCAGTGAGTTATCCTTTAGCGTGCCTCTTGCATTTCTATCGGGTGGTTCTTGCCTTTCGTTGATAAGTGTACTGAAAAAGGCTGTTTCTGCAGTAATGTGAGGAACGGGCTCTCTGCTGCAAGCATAAATTAATAATATTGATATATATGCCGCCAGTGTCACGCCAGGTATTACAGGGTTAGTTAGAAAAAATGCTCGCGCTAACCAATCAAAAAGTAAAGCGAAACAGCAGACAAGTGTTTCCATGCATGAAGCAGCTGAAAGCTAGAGAAGAGCGAGAGGTCAGCTTGCGAGAAAAGTCAGCCGCATAGTTTGCAAAGCCAGCTGACTCACTTCGAAGAGTACAATATCTTTCTTGTAAGAACAATTCGTACTGATGCATCTACAGCAAGACACTTTCGTCGGCAGGCTGCTGAACATGTCTTTACGTCGATCGGAAGAGAAAATTTGCGGGCACTTGTGGGAATGAGTCAGCTGTCTTCGCCGCCTGCCCGTAATTATGGCTGCCGCTTTTGTGACGGAGCTTCACGATTAGTTTTGCATGCGAACGCTGTGCAATCCACTGGCCCTCTTTTTCGTGGTTCACAGCCCCGCCCCACGCAATGCACCTTGTTTTGACAGCCGCTCATGTACTCGCTTTAGTGGCCTTCTACCCACTCTCCCATTCACTTCACACTCTGATCATGTACTCATCACAGCGGGCAGACAAATATTCACACCGAAGATGAAAGCATGCAGCGGCATCACTAGAAGAAGGGCTCACTGGTGGCATGGTAGTTCGACATCCCCACTGCCTTCCTTTGCGATACTGCGTATACTGACGGTTCCGCCAGAGTCCATGCTAATACCACGCTGCTGAAATGCACAGACATAAAAAGAGCGACAATGCGCAGCGGTCTCATATTAGACAAGACTGGGTAGGCAGTGAAAATATAAAATGCGAAAACCGTGTTAGACTAACACTGTTTTAAATTCAACTAGTTTGTTGTTTGCATGGTCTTGCATCTTAGCGCTTTTCAAGGAAACTTCGGCATCAATAAGGATGAAATGGCCCAGGGCAGCGATGTGTGAATTGTAAGAACGACAAAAAGACGTGCATAGTAGCAGCTTCAAGAATATAGAAAAACCGTAGTGCAAAAAGTCGTTGAAAGCGTTTTTGCTTTGTTCAGAAATCGCAACGTATTTTCCAAATGCCATCATTGATTTTGTTCGAGCAGTCCAAGGTGCGCTAGCACGCGTGCCGTCCTCAACTGTATGGTGGACTGCGCTAAGACGTTTTGGTGGGCTAGCTGGTCCCGGAGATAGCGCGGTTCACTTTCTGGTATGTGCTGAACGCCTCGAACATTATCCGCTCTCTTTGCGCTTGGATTCCTGCTATCACATTTCAGTTAAAAACTAATTGGATGTTAGGACCGCCGAAGCAAAGCAAAGCAATGTTTCCTGGATGACTGGTTTTGTCACAGGCATATTTGAGCTCATCCGGCTTTGGCCAACCCAATATCTGTGAAGCCGCCGCGGTGGCTCAGTGGTTATGGCCCTCGACTGCTGACCCGAAAGACGCGCGTTCGATCCCGACCGCGGCGATGGAATTTCTATGCAGGCGAAATTCTAGAGGCCCGTGTACTGTGCGATGTCAATGCACGTTAAAGAACCCCAGGTGGTCGAAATTTCCGGAGCCCTTCACTACGGCGTTCCTCATAGCGTAAGTCGCTTTGGGATGTTAAACCCCCATAAACTAAACCGATATCTGTCGCAGCAAAGGGGTGTTTTGTACACTAGAATTTATGTGCAGTTATCAAATACGTATGTATGTCCTGTGCCGCTACCTACAGCTTTTTCCTAGGCTGGGCTGTTGATCTTCTTTTTCAAGGGAACGAGTTAGGCGCCGATAAAAGGAGCGAAGCACCAAACTGTCTCGCCACTTTTTCATCCTGTGCGAAGCACTGGAAACGGAAAAGTGACAAGTTTCCTGCGCTGCCTCCTCAAGCACTGCGCTGGCTTCCTCAAGCACGGTTACTGTGTAAACACGCCACCACTTCACTCTACGTGGTACTACGCTGAGTAGCCGTTTAGCTGCATTATATGTTTTTTGCATCATGTGGTAACAAGTTTTCTGGATGGCCTTCCTGTGAGAGTACATCATAATCGCCCCCTTTATTATCTTCGAGTGGTCATAATCCCCACCGCTATAACCCCTCTATAAGACCCTCTATAACACCGCTATAAGACTAGATAGTGCACTGCCCACCGATTCTTAAACTGATATTTAGGAATTGCCTAATGTTCTCCACAGGTTCACCGCCAGTGTACAGAAAACCTGGAAATGTTTTGGTCCATTCTTGGGGGAATCCAGGTCGATTGCTAAACCGTCAGTACTTTACATCGTAAAACACAGTAAGAAACCGTCGACGCATTTGAAACGCAATACAACAGCTGTGCTTTGAAGGCTGTGCACCAGGTAGGCATCACCTTGCGCCTTCAAAATTTGAGTTATAAGACCGCAGCAGCACCGGAACCAATAGTGCTGCTCCTTTGTGGGTAGAACGCACCATCAAAATTTCCGAGAAATCGATGTGAAGTAGAAGTGGAAGAAAATTCTAAAAAATCTATAACAGTTTTGCCACATTCGTTTACTACTAATTAGGCCGCATTTCTGGTTTGTCGGCTCCGCCCGCGTCACCACTGATCCTCCTCACGTCATCGTCACGTGGTCGGAACAGTCCACTCCTTCGTCAGACTTCTCCGACTTGCTTGACTTCGCTCTTCTCACCCATCCCGCGCACTTTCTCGCGGCCATTCCCTTCGTATTATAGTACATGCTTTCCTGAAATTCGTAGTGGACACGCACTGTGTAGCAATAGTTGTTGATGTTGCCCAACCAGCCTCGATCAACGGGGCTGTTCAAACGGACTCCACGTAACTTCCTTCTCAGCTACTTCATTTTGTCTTCCGCGCGCTAGATCTCCTCCGAGATGCTAGCAGAAGTTTATGCGCTTATTGTTAGACTCCGGACATTCTAGCCTAGAAAGGCGGCGTATGCCAGCTCACGCTTGCACCAAGAATGGCAAGAAGAACTAGGAGCTGGTTTCAGGGCACCGTCAAATGTCTGCTTTTTTTCCTTCTACTGGAATTCCTTGCCCCTCGCTCTGCTCATTCTCATATAGCGAGGAAGGAAAGTAAATGCTGCGTCAATCATTAGTATTAACACTTGAAAGTCCCGGCCTCTGTACGTTCGAACTAGCACGCAACTTTCAGGTCAAAGGACAAAGTTTTCCGCAGGGAAGGGTTGTGGCTTCAGGCGTGCTCTCGAACTTTTAGCGCAAAACAACACAACACAATGATAAGAGGTACAAGACACCCCAGTGCGTGTTTTGTCTCCGAGCGCTATACGCCCGCTGCTGCTCGTTTCACTAACAAAGCTCACTGCGCCTGGATGGAGCACTGCCTCGGGGCTCCACCGTGCAACAGGCGCACGCAGTAGCCCAAACACGAGCGGAGTAGGCTCCAGAGCTTGTCTCCCCTAGTGAAAGACCAAGCTTTATTACTCGCTCCGAAACACCGATGGATGTTTCGAAGCTCGCGAGCTGGCGGCGCCCAGGGGCAGCGCTCGCCCTAGAAGGTGATCACAAGCGCGTGGCTTTCGCCTTCTAACCGGTGTTGAGCATACGCGGCTAACGGTGCGATGTCCTTCAACACCAAGCGATGGTTTATTTTTGTCTCTATAAAGATAATTGTTTTGATCTAAATGTCGCTGGGAAATCCTACAAAAAGCCCTCATTTCTTGCCTATGGCAGCACTTAAAAAATCTTGTCTGCACCGGCTAAAGCAGGCCTTCTTAGAGCACGCTATTCGTCTACGGACTGCAGGTTTTCCCAACACTGTTACTGCTCGGCTATCGGATAGGCTCGGCGTTCGATTAAAGCAGGAAGGAATGCGAGCTATGGAGGAAAATCATGATTCTCCGTACAGAAGAGCGACTGCCATTTCTTATCTCAACAACATGTCACCTCATCTCAAGAAACTGATGCGCAGGTGGTGTTAACGGCTGGAAATCAGATGGGCTTACAGAAGAAAGTGGCCTGGGAATAGGCCTGTTGACCAAAACATCAACATGCTGCCGCATGATGGTGAATGCACTGAACGTGGCATGATGTGGGAGTAGCTATTACGGGAACGCGGCGAGATGTCATAATACGCGCCTCAGAGAGGATTTCACTCAAAAGCCGTTCACCTATCTCGCGCTGCACAGTGGCACTGTTCACCGCTGTTTGGTCGTGCAAACGTGGTGTTTAGGAATGGCGAGCAATTTTGCGTTGAGATTGTCGAAGCACTTCTGGTCTATAAGAATTGGCAAAAATGCGTGGCTAAACTATCACAAGCATCGCAAGCGGGTGAAATCAATTTTCTGCATGCTCACCCTAAGCTTTTGCTGTGCTGTGTGATGTGTCTGTCGCGCAGGTGGGCGCCTGCGGGCGTGTTACTATCTGTGTATCCTTCTCTCTATCATTTGTTAACCTTCGTTAGCGCGGCATAGCCTTCCAGATTTTTCATATGATCACGCGACTGTCTGCCGGTCGGCAGGTAAGCGCTTTAAAACGTCGATAAGCAGGAAATCGGCGAGAGTTCGCGGAAGCGCTGGTAGTCCTCTCTATTGCGAGCATCGTCTGTGACACTGCTCTCTTCACAAGCCTTACCAGACTCTTTCCTTATACAAAACCTTTGTGAAATAGAACACTGGCATGACTAACATGTGTCCGTGGGACGCACGTTAACTTTTTATTTCTTGTTACTGGAGTCTGCGCTCGTGAAACGGAGGTAAGCAAAATGATCGGAAAGGAAACTCATGAGGACGCGCGAAGTATTACTGGGAATGAGAATCTTTTCATTTGCCGTAGCGTGTTGCGAAGTTGAGAAATAAGCATCGGCTGATGACGCAATCACACAGGTTTTACGCAAACATAGCGCGTGGCAGTGTGTGTCGCCCCGGATGGAACAGCGACCCAAACGACATTCGTCCTCGAGAGAACTTTGTGCGCTTGCACGAAATCCCGGCGATCTTCCCGCTTGTAGCCTGTATAAGGCGCTGATATACGGCACTTTTTTCGCACCTTGCTATTAAAAATCTGGTAGGCTGTACGAGGTTCTGTCAAGAAACATTTAATTGACAGCATCAGCACGTGGGTCACCTTTATTTGCTTTCGCCTTTGTCTCTCGTCCTCACAACATCTGCACTGAAAACAGAAAACACCCGGATAGGAGTAAATGGCTCGTCGCGTAGTGCACTCCCGAAAAGATGGTTCAGATATTCCTCAGAAAAGCAGTATCTTGTCTACTCCTCTGTCTGGAGCGGCATTCAGCGCTCTCAACCGCTCTCTAGACAAGAGTTTATTTTGGAGTAAATGTTCCGCTCGTAAAGCAGTTAGCACGGCCATTACAGAAGTATTATAAACTCCATTGCAGCTAACTTTATACTACATTTCAGGAGTATGTGCCCGTTTCTTTTGAAGTAGTTTTAATGCGTAAGCACTAATATAATGGGTTCCAACCCTGAGAAAAATCTTCATTTGTTTGTTCCGCTCACTCTTCGCCTATAGCGCGAGCGCTCCGTCCCTCGGTACTGCCCGTTCTTCATCGTCTTTTACGTGGGGTTTAAGACGATCGTACTATCATTTTTTGTGCTGATTCCCCAAGCGTGTGGTTCGCATGTTTTCAGTGTCCGTGCGGACGTGAGGCGGAAGGGTGATGTTACGATCACTGCGCTGCTTGCGTGCGAGCCGCACGGTGCCAGCTTTACGATTGGGGCTCCCTGCAATGCCTCCCGTCTAATCGCGTGCGACGGAACAGGCATGTGTTTGTAGCGAAAGAAGCAGACATCTTGCGGTAGAAATTACCCATATTAATTGCGGCGTATTCGAGACATATCCGTTTCGTCAGCGTTTCTTTTGCTGCGTTATTTTCGTCGAAGGCAAAATCGTGGTCGGCTGTGATGGCATGGATCTCGGTTCAGCCAACCCTGACGGCCGCGAATCAATTCGCGACAAAACTTTCCAACATCGAAGGCGAGTCTGATCATCTGAATTGATGTCGTGGGAAACGATACGTATCTGGACCCTTTATACCAAGGAGGCTGAAAAACGTGTCACATCATAATCGCGTACTTCTCCTCGTTCGATCGCTATGTGCTCACAACGGTGTACGATTTCTGCCCCAAAATAACAGAATCCTGCCTCCTCTGAAAGCTACGCTGCGCCGACGATTTCAGGATGGCGACGCGAGTCTCCGTGCGAATTCGAGATCGGGCGAGGCTGCAGTACAGGCTGCTAACAATCGTCCGTAATTACAACCGAGATAATCACATTTCTTGAATAGTTAAGATTACATGCTTAAAAATTTTAATGAGGTATTCAAAATAGCACGCTGCAGTGTTTTTGCACTGCTCACAGAGAAAAAAAAAATATTCTACTTGCAGCCTTCTCCAAGCATTTGCATAGTAATTGTCACTGTAATATGTAAAAGGCCTTTTCCCTGGCTCCCTACTGACTATTACTGCAAAAGGCATGCTTATGCATTCAATATACAGGGTGTTTCACCTAAGACTTTCTGCAATTTTTTAAAATAAGCTATTTGAATTAGATGCGCGCTTTTTCTGGCATAGCATTGTCAGTGGTGTATTACATCATAAGGCAGCTAAGACGTGCTAACTAGCAGGCTTGTTAACCAATATTTAATAGTTAACTTTTAAACTATTACCGTTGGGCTCCTTAATTATTGAGAGGCATGTAGCCCACGGTAAGTGATGCCCATATCCGTTTTTAGAATTTCGAGAACGGGATTATCCTCGGCGCTGTGGCCCAACAAATTTTGGCTATTTCGACGAGTTACGTGCACTGGAGAGGTTGCTTTGCCTGCAAGCTTCTCAAACCCCATGTATTTTGGCGCGATGTAGGCGAAATTTGTTAGGCCACAGCGCCGAGGATAATCGCGTTCTCGAAATTCTAAAAACGGATATGGGCATCACTTACCGTGGGCTACATGCCTCTCAAAAATTAAGGAGCCCAACGGTAATAGTTTAAAAGTTAACTATTAAATATTGGTTAACAAGCCTGCTAGTTAGCACGTCTTAGCTGCATTATGATGTACTACACCACTGTCAATACTATGCCAGAAAAAGCGCGCATCTAATTCAGATAGCTTATTTTTAAAAATTGCAGAAAGTCTTAGGTGAAACACCCTGTATAAGGTGTGTGTGCGCGTCTGAATAATGAACGCATTACACATTCACAATTTAGCAGAACACTGCTGTCAAACACAAATGCTAATGCATATGAGAAACTATCATGTTTCCAAATATTTTTAACCGGTAAAATCAGTTTATTTAAAGCAGTTCTGCATTTCACAGAATAGTGACAATGCAACAATAGTGATGTATTTTTTTGTCGTTTTTTAGTCCATTATGAAAGCCAAAACAGAAATAGCACTATGTGGCTGTAAAGGGGCTTAGACGTACATCACTAGGCTAAAGTGCATGCCGTTGTTCTGCACAGTGGGCCATCAGGTTGTCCATTAGCATTCTTTCCTGAGCTCATATTGCAGTTGCATAAGCCAGAATGTAGCGTTGAAAACAGGTATGCGAAGTTCTGTTGAAGGCTGTGTCATTGTTGCCATGTACAAAACAAGCTGGTGTATATTCTGTTCAGCTCCAAAGCGTTCTCAAATGTCGCTGTGAATGCAAAACAAAGTGGTTGTCTTTGTGTTGCATAAAAGTCTATACATGCCATTCTCGTTAATACAAATATAATGAGATGTGGGAGCCACTAAGCTGGATTACGGGTAGAGGAAATGGCATGGAAACGACATCTGGCTTAGGCTGAGAAAGAATACTTCGTATAGCCAGGGAAAGAGGATATGATGGCCATATTATCTGTTTATATCGAGCAAAAACTAAAATCTCAAGCAGAATTTGTAAAATTTGGTTTCTAGTATGAGAACTATGATGTCGCAGAATAAAATTAAATTAAAATTAAGCCGTTTAAGTACGCGACAGGCATATAAGCTTATGCTCTCTGATACAGCTTTCAAGCAACGTTTAAGAGATTTTTTTAGTCATCAGTAAAATGTATAATGACTGAATGGAAAGGTGACCAAGTTCCCAAGCTTGCAAGCAAAAGTGAGCATTGCTAACTGTTAACTGATGTTCATACCACTGAACATATGATCAATTTTATAGTGTGCTATTAGTTCCTGACTCTGAACATCTTCCGCAAAATATATCTATTTCACTGCCAGTCTGGTTTCAAAGAAAGGAATTAACTTAGGCATCGACAAGCATCAGAAATTTGGAAAGACCAATATGAAGCTAGGCCGAAGAATGCCGAAGAAAAACAGAAAGAACAGTGATGGCTTTTATCGTCTCAGGCATCTCTTTGCTGCAACTTGAAGTTGACGGCTTTTGTCTTTAACATATACCAACAGTCCTGTTAACGCAATCCTGAATATATAAAAGTCGCATGCATAAGCAAGCATTTGTGGCATTCTCACTAGCAACGTTATGAAGTCGATGTGTTGCTTAGCTGAAGAGACGATAAGAGTGAAGCATCAAAGAAAGTCTGGCACAGATAGGCATAATAATGCATGTTTTACTTTCCAGTGCACGAGTTTAGCTGGCTAGACCTGGCTTGTGCAGTGTGCAAGTTAATCTAAATGCTACTGTATACCATCGGACAAAACTATTGCGTAAATCTGCCTACGTGAAATAGAATGTCATGAAATTTCTTACGTATAAGAGAGCATAGCATTGGTTTTTTAAGCCGAGCAAGCGACTAAGAACTTCATTAGAACAATTTATTTTAACATTTATTATACTTAAACAGTACTACATGACAATACTTAAGTAGTGTGTTGACATGATGTGCCAAGTAGGAACTTGATGCGTTTGTAATTTACTAATAAGAAGTAATTAACCATTAGCATCCAAGTACAGCCTTACGGCTAAAAAGGAAAACTTTGTAGGTTTTCTTTCTAGCCTTATGGCTGTACTTGGGTGGATGCTAATGAGTAATTACTTCGTTATTAGAAATCTTCGCCTTGGAGTATTTACATAAATCAGTGGATGAACATCATCATTTACTGCGTGGATTTCTACAGTGACCAGCTCAAAGGACAAAAGGTTAGCAAGCCCTCTGAGATGGAAGGCCATTCCAGCTTTTTCTGGCAAAAACAAAAATGAATCTTGAAATGTAGTGGCATGAGCTAACTGAGGCACAACAGGGCTTGTGCGGCTAGTACAGAAGGAATCATGGGTCGGAACAGATTAGTTGGTTATGAGAAGTAAAGAGTTAAAAAAGAGAATTTCTGCAGTTTCTGCGCAACATCAAGAAGTTCGAAGATTTACCTGAAATGCTGTGAAATTAGAGCTTCAACAATAATCTCAGAGGATAACACAAGCGGCTCAGGTCTGAACTAATTCCAGAATTCTAGTCAAGTTAGATTTGTGTCATGTGCCATTTGAATACTCATGCTGATGCGACACAGGGGATTTGAAGGCAAGTAACTTGGAAGATGGTGATACTAATGACACGTCATGGTGCAAATTTCGTAAGTTGTAGGTGGGTGTATACGGATTATTAGGTGAGTATCTGAACCAATATACAGTGAATATACCTTTCTTGGAAGGCATTATAAGTTGGCAAAATGTAATGCTGCCAATAAAAAAAATATTAGTGCATTCATTGCAACATTAGCAAAGAAGCCATTCCAGAGCATGCAAAATGTTGTTTTGGAGAACTGAAATGCTAGTATTGATTGCCACCATATAGCTGTCAGTAAAAACATGTGACGAAACACTGAAGGGAAGGTCATAATGTGGGTAATAAAAAGCTGAGGCACAAGGGCAATGCCTTGAGGGACGTCCAAGATTGCAGGAAAAGGCAGAATATATAAGAATTGGTAAGGGAAATTTGCCCACGGCTGGATCTTTAAGCTTGGATCCAGTTTAGAGGCATTGGATGCAAGTTAAAACATGTGAAAACCAGGCTTACATAAATAAGAGAATCACATGCTTTATCAAAACAAAGAAATAAAGCATCGAGGAGCATGTTGCAGTCTAGGTGCATGTCGTAAAGAACTAGAACGAGTTGGCTATTGCAGAAATATTATCTAAAAGCTTGCAGATTTGGATGAAACAAGTTAATGAGCCAAAACAATCTAGCAGCGCAAGAGTACGAAATGTGTGTGGTGATTTGCAGCACATGCCAATGGCAAAAATAGGGCCGTAGGTGCTGGGTGATGAAGGGTAAGAAACAGAGGAGCCAAGCTACGATGAGGCAGGAAGCTATCTGCACATCACGCAATAGATATGCGTATACCCTGGTTCCTGCTTGTTTTTGCTTTGTGTAAATTTCACAGAACTTGATCCGAGTGTGCTACCGGGTGAACCGGGGGCAAGTGGGCATGTCGAAACTATGCTTAGGTTCGATGACCCAGCAAGAATTGCTACCCTGTGCAGTGTTGTTGTTCCTGTCTTCTTTGTTCGTAACATACCTTTACCGGCTCCACAGGGCTTATTTTGCAGTCCGCTGCTTAAAAGTGGTGTCAGGTAAAGCCAGTTATTATTCTTCAACCAACAATCTGCTGTGCCATACAATACAACCTTCTAATCATCTTCATAATTTGTGAAGACAAATGCACTTATTGAGTCACATAGTTAAACAACACAGATTCATTGCTTGTTTCATCATGAGAACTAAAAATTAATTTTAATTTCTTATATACAGCTATGCCTCATTAGTACTGGCCTCGTTAGTATGGACACAAATTATTGACAGTTTTTCGGTTGAAAAAAACTTTTTCAATGCACTTACAATTTGTTAACATGTAAACTTGCTGATCAGAGCAGACAAAGTGAGAATGCTTACAGCCCATTATCGCATGTGTTCTTGTCGTATTAATGTGCACAGTGGAAAGACTTGAAACTGTATTTCAGAAGATAAATACCACACTGCCTGGATCATATACCTTTCTTATGCACTGGAATTGCCATCACGCTGTTTGCCCCAGTGTCTGCACAGAATTTTATTTTAACTTGTGAACTGCCAGGCACGCCGACTTTTCCAGCTGACGCACTTTCTGGTTTCCAGAGCACTTATCTTTCTAATGTAAAAATCATTGTCAGGGCTCGGCGACTCACATTCTGGCGTAGATTGCTCATTGCACAAAATGAATTAGGCTGCTCAAGAATAAAAGAACATAGCCGCTTGCTTACATTATAACCCCAGAGATGCCTACCCGCAGCCTATAATGCTAGGTTAGCACTTTTTAAACAGCGTACACCACAGAAGAAAAGAAAAAATGCAATGCTCCTGTTTCAGGCATGGTTGGCGGGCAAGAACAGAACTAGGCGCCGGTGCAAAGCGGGGAATCTGCGAATGCAAGCAGGAACAGCCATTTCTGTCAATCCGTGGATTAAGAGAATGGGTTGAAATGAAATGTGGTCTCTGCCTCGGCAAGTCAATGGTTCCATTGATACTCCAGGATTCTCAGAATCGAGGCAACGTCAACATTGCAGAGCCAGCCACCATGGAAAAGTGCTTAGCACATTTCAAAGAACTCAAATAAGCCGTGTTATTGTAGCTTTGGAATGTGTGCAGGAATGGTGCTGTCATGACTACACAAACGCGAACTGATAAGTTTGCCAGGAAACCTGGCCGATCACTGAAGGTGCAAATATGCATCTGTGTGTGCGCAAATAAATTTTTCCACGCGTAAAATGCAAGAAGGATTAAAGATATCTGGGAAACGTTCTGCATTGTCGAAACACAACTGATTGTGCCCATCATCGCTGTCACTCAGCGGGAAAGCAATCATGTCTGCAGCAAACAGTCACAGGCTAATGAAGGCAGCCAATAGACGTATGCATGTGCATCGAAGCAGCTGCATATAAACACTTCGTGATACCGCCAACGTGTAGGTCTTGCGTCGGTTTGATGAGGCACTCTGTCAACTCCGTCAGCGTAGTTGATTACAGAATTCAACTCGGGGAACTGTCGCTCACCGCTGCTGTACGCGGAGAAGTTGGCAGTCGCTCTAACACTCGTAATATCAACATGTGACCAATATGTTATGCTTCGTGGCATAACTACCACCACTTATACCTCGCTCACCGATTCAGTCGAGGGACGGCCATCTTGCCCCGGCAGAAGTAGAGAGGGAGTCGGGTCTGAGACGTCACGTAAAAAGCAGCCAATAGCCAGAATCTGGTCGCCGGCCGGATCCACACAAAAGTTGAAGTTGACCAACTTTCCCTCCGGTCGCCGTACCGGCCGGACGCCTATTGTCTGGTCTGAGTGGTCCGTCGTCCGCATGACGTGCGGAAGGCGCAAAAATTGGCTGTGACTTAACTCAGTAATGCCTTAATGTGCGTAGCGAGAGGTTACATCTTTATCGTTTAGCTTGGTTCGTCTCAGTGTTTAGGTTTTGTTGTTACCTATCGTTAAGTTATGGTTACATTAAAGACTAGACATTTTTAAAATGTAACACATTTATTTTCAACGCCATCATGTCGATGTTTCTCAATTGCCACAAAGACGGCCATGGCAAAACATGGCGAACTAGACGACGAACCATCCTTATCTGAATCCCCTCGCCTGGCTGCTTCGTACTTACGAGGCTTCTCGAGGCGTGCGGCTCATTCTTCCTCCGTCTGCTCGGCTCGCTGCCTCCTCTTGGTTTCGCTCTGACGACGAAGCCTCGCTTCTTTAAGTCTCTCCGACTCACTTTTCATATCTGCCGACGAATCACACCGCGCCGCCCCTCCCATATCTACGATGCAACGCCAGTTCCTCCTCTGTTGTTGCGACGCGGTTTCACCGGCTCCTCCTGTGACGTCATGCCAGATGGCGCGACGTGCAGCGCTGCCAGCTGCGGCGGTTGCTAGGCAACGGATCAGCTCGCGGTGTGGCCACCGGCTACAGCGAAACGGCGAGAATACGGCCAATGTAGCTCTCGCTACAAACAAAAAATGGTGTGGTTTAGCTCTGGTTAAACCTGGTTGGTTGCGAAAGCAAAGTAGCGGCGCATAGCCAGCGTGCCGGGGCCGCCACCGCTACCGCGCGCTCTCCATCGCCTTTCCTCTTTCGGTGTAGTCACTTATATGCACAGGTACCTCGACACCTCTCCTCCTCCGCTTTTCAAGACGTTCGGCCCGTTGTTCTTCTGTTTCCTCGTCACGTCTTCAGCTCCTAGAGCCGCCGCGGTGGCTCAGCGGTTATGGTGCTCGGCTGCTGACCCAAAAGAGGCGGGTTCGATCCCGGCCGCAGCGGCTAGAATTTCTTTGGAGGAGAAATTCTAGAGGCCCGTGTACTGTGTGATGTCAGTGCACGTTAAAGAACCCCAGGTGGTCGAAATTTCCGGAGCCCTCCTCTACGGCGTCTCTCATAGCCTTAGTCGCTTTGGGACGTTAAACCCCATAAACCAAACCAATCTTCGTCTCCTAGCTTCATTCCGTATATCACGGCTGGACTCACATTATGAGCTTGAAGTGGCTTGCTTAGCTGCTTCTGCTTCTCGTCGTTTTCGCAAAAGTTCTTTTCGTTGTTCCTTTGTTTCCTGGACACGTTGTTACCGCTTGGCTTCATTCCGTTTAGCTGGCCTAATCCCAGCTTCTGAACTCGATACAGCTCGTTTAGCTGCTTCGGCTTCTCGTCGTTTCCGCAGTCGTTCTTCTCGTTGTTCTTCCCGTTCTTGGGCACGTTGTAACCTCTTTCTTGCATTATTCCTAGCTTGCTTAGCTGTCGCCTTTGAGTTCAACTGTTGACAAGCACTAGAGCAACTAGATTCAGATATAGACTCTTCGTCGGTGACTTCCATGGCGAGACTCCTCGAGGAGCGCGGCACGACCGGCTTCTCCTGGCTGCGGTGGAGAGAGCAAGCTGACGTCACACGTCGCCATAGCAACGGAGAGGCTTACATCACACCGTCTGTTGGGCGCGGCGGCGGCTCCTCGAAGAGCAGGGGGATCCACGGGCCACGGGCCATGCGATGAGCGGTTAGACCTGGAGTAGTATTGCTTTCGCCATAATAAAAAAAACGATAGTACGACGGCTCTTATCCAGCGCTCCTGACCAGAGGAAAATCGGCTCTTGCGTGTCCGCAGCTGGCTTCGCACGAGCGCTCCTTCCTGAGGCACTGCTCGATCTTCATCGTCTTATAGGTAGCAATATTCCGCGTTTTCGCGCTGATTCTAATCTAAAGTCGATCCTATAGGACCTACTTCTGCGGCCGGAAAAATTCCGCCTATTCCCATCGGTCAATAGGACGCCGAGTAGGCAGCTGCATTCCCGCGGCGACAAACAAACATGGCGGCGCCCTTGGAAGCAGGACGCCTCGAGCGAAAAAGCGGCGTGCCGGCTGCTTTGAAGAATGAACAAAGACTAAAATTATTCACGGCGTTACTCCCCTCTCAAAGGATCATCTCCAAATGATTTAAAACGTAAGGCGACAGCAAACATATAAAACGGATTGGGCAAAACTAAACACGGAATGTGGAAACAAATCTTACTTTAGCGCGCATAATATGGCTCTAGACGGACGACATGCACAACTTCTGGTCGTACGCGGCGTTGCTGGGATGCAGTCATTTCGTCAGGGACGACTTCATATACCAGTTTACTAGCTGACGAAAAGTATTGTACGGGCCGATATAGCGGCGCAAAAGCTTTGCACTCAATCCGCGGTGGCGAATGGGTGTCCAAACCCAGACTCGCTCTGCTGGCATGTATTCTGGGTTGCGTCTACTGGGTTGTAGCGTCAGGCGTTGGCCCGCTGCTGGCCTTTTGTCCGTAATCGGGCAAGTCTTCGCTTCGGGCATCTTCTGCGCGTTCAAGGAAGGTGGCGACGTCGACGTTATCTGCTTGGGTAGCGTTTAGCAGTTGTCGTCTTGTGTGGCCCTGGCCTCCCTGCCATGGACGAGCCTAAATCTGGATGGTCTCCTGCACTGTGGTGTTGTAGGTAAAGACCATGTAAGCAGGATGACGTCCCAGGTCTTCTGTTCGGCATCGACATACGAGGCGAGCATATCAGCGATGATTTTTTTAGGCGCTCGGTCGGCCCATTAGTCTGCGGATGGTATACAGTTGTCCTCCGGTGGCTGGTTTGGCTGTAACGCAAGATGGCTTGCGTCACTTCCGCTGTGAATGCTGTTCCTCTGTCCGTGATGAGCAAGGTGGGGGTGGGGGGCGGGGGGGGGGGGGGGGGCGGCGGCGTGTCGCAGAAGAATACGCTCCACGAAAAGTTTGACGACTTCTGCTGCTGTTCCGTTCGGTAGGGCTTTTGCCTCGGCGTAGCGGGTCAGGTAGTCGGTCGCTATGATGATTCACTTATTTCCAGACGTTGACTTCGAGAAAGGAGCAAGTAAGTCCACGCCGATGAAGTGCATATTGCAACCGCGCAAAACGATGAGGGACGATGGGAGGAAAGCACAGGACAAGACGCGGAACTTCAACTCAGGTTCACTACAGGAAAATCACATTTATACAAGATTCGTAATCATACCTGATAAACAGCCGACACCATCACATTATACAGGCACTTGGGCGCGCGTGGCACAAGTTAGCTTCTTGATAGTTGAATTATGTCTTGGATAACGATACTGAAGTGGGGGTGATGCAACGGTCATTTTCTTTGTTTATGAAGTAGGCTTCAAAAATTTTCCTGATAAGCTGGGTCGTTAATTTTTTCAAGACAATTGTGATCTGCTGAAAGGGCCTTGAGGTTGGCTCAGCGGAGTTCAGAAATCCTGCAAGTCGGGTGGGTGGAGTTTTTGGTAGCTGACAACCTCGGCAGGTTTCCACACAATGTGCGACATCGGAAGGCAGTCGCTTCCAGTAATACTTGTCTTGAATGCGGCTGAGGGTGCGACAAAACCCGAGATGTCCAGCCGTCGGCTCGTCGTGTGAAGCCTGAAGAAATTCTTCGCGCAGACTGGCAGGTACAACAAGGAAGTATAGGCTATTTTATTGGCTGCTAAGTTTTTCACGAGGACATCATTCTGCACACAGAACTAAGGCAATCCTCATTAGAATGAGGTGGGGCGGGTGAAGAAACATTATCTTCGAAGTAGTCAAAGAGGCGTTTTCGATCAGGGTTCGAGTGTTGCTGCTGTGCAAAAGAGCTGGAGCTGATGGGTCCCAGGAAGGCGTCCTCATCATCGTCCGGCGGCGGTGCATCTAGAGGGGTCCGTGGCAGGCAGTCGGCGTCACAGTGCTTGCGTCCGGACTTGTAAACGACAGTGACGTTAAACTCCTGGAGGCGCATTCTACATCGAGCGAGGCGGCCGGAGGGGCCCTTCAAACTGGCAAGCCAGCACTGTGCACGGTGATAGTTGACCATCTTGAACGGCGTCCGTACAGGTAGGGGCGGAATTTCGACGTAGCCCAGATGATGACAAGGGACTCATTCTGACTATTCGAATAGTTAGCCTCGGTCTTGGACAGGCAACGGCTAGCGTGTGCGATTACCTTCTCCAGTCCGCCAGTTTTCTGAACGAGGACGGCGCTTAGGCCGCGCTGCTTGCGTCGATATGAGTTTCAGTCTCGGCGTTCTGATCAAAATGCTCAAGGATCAGGGAGGACTGTTGACGGCGCTGAAGTGTCTTGAAGGCTTTCACTTGGGGCACTTCTAATTTAAATGACACGTCTGCATTTGTCAGGTGGGTCAGGGGCTCGGTGATGGGCGAAAAGTTCTCGACAAATCGTCGGTAATACGTCCACTGTCCGAATAATCCGTTCACAGCTTTGTTATCGGACAGCGGTGGGAACAGTGTGATAGCGCTTGTTTTCTGCAGGTGTGGGCGTACTCCCCCTTTACTAACGATGTCGCCCAGAAACAGCAGCTGTTCACAGGCAAAGTGGCACTTCTCTGCTTTCAAAGTTAGGCCGGATGTCTTGACTGCACCTAGTACTGTTCGAAGCCTTTTTAGTTGCTCTTCAAAGTAGGCGGCGAAAACAACGACTTCACCTTAATATACCACACAAATCTGCGACTTCAGGCCTGCCAGCACGGTATCTATTACTCGCTGAAACGTCGCTGGTGCGGAACAGAGACCAAATGGCAGCACCTCGAACTCGAAGAGGCCATCCGGAGTGATGAATGCGGTCTTCTCGCTATCTCCTTCAGCGACATCAGTTAGCCAGTAGCCGCCCTTGACGTCCATCGATGAGAAGTCCGTCGACGGGGAGATGTCTGAACGAGCGCCTAATGGAACACGCTCGCAACGTCAGAAACGGGCAAGGCAGATCGCTGGTTGATCACATTCTCGCATGCAAGTCAATAATCTGTAAGCCTTTCTTTGATAAAAGTGTGGTAATAGGAAAAAGCAGAGAAAGGGTAACGCGCGAAATCATTGAAGCCGAAAGGATAAATAGGTCAGGATGCGCCTGTGTAAGCACACCTTCCATTCTCTTCTCAGATAAAGAGCTCGTTTTTTTAAGGAAATGATACTGTTTGCACATGTGATTCCTGTTTCCTGGCGTATAAATGTGATGCTTCAGGAAAATAAAATCTGTTGGAAGTTAGCGCTCGTGGTGTTCGTCTCTCGTCTCTTGTGTCCTCGTCTTTTGCTGCGCTACAGTCTATTGAAAGAGAAGTACTTGTCTTTGCAGAGCCGGTCCAGTGTGACGTTTATTCGGGGGAGGGGGTAGACGTCCTTCTATGCTATATTGTTCAAGGGGTGGCAATCAACGCCGAATCGAAGTGCGCCGTCACTCTTTTTCACTAGAACAACCGGTGCCGCCGAGAAGCTCTTTGAAGGCTGCATGAGTTGTCGCGAAGCATTTCTTCTACTTGATCCTAGATGGCTTGTCGTTCTAGCGGCTACACATGGTAGGAGCTTTAGCGGAGAGGTCAGGCGTGATGGTCGGCTATAATGCGATATTTTGCAATTGGCATTTGTCGGGCCTTCGGCGATGACAAGAAACACTCGCTGCAGCTTCGAAACAGATTGCGGATCTGCTCTTGGCTGTTTTGGGGCAGGGCTCGGTTGATGTCCAAGGCGGGCGAGTTCTCTTGGTCAAGCGAATCGTGTGCGGATGGGTCAGAGAGGACGACTCGTACATTGAATATTTCGGCGAGGAAAGCAATCCTCCTTCCTGTGTCTCCGAGCGATGGCTGGCGCCAGTTGCGGCTAGAAATTACTTCCAGCAGGTGACATAGATGAGAATGTGATCAGTCCCGCACTTATCCTAATATTTGGGGCCGCAATCCTTGCCAGACGCGCATGAATGTGTTATTTTATGGTTTGATTCCCTAGCGAAGGCTGCTACAAGTTGCAAATAAAAATACTGTGCAGCATGTCACGCAGATTCGAAAGCCATCAGTGCTGCACTAGTACTATACATCGGGGGTCCACAATACTTGCAAATGCCCATGCATGGTTTTTTTTTACAGTTTGGTTCCCGAGCGAAGACTGCCATAAGCTGCGACTAGAAATCAGCTTCAACATGTCAGGCAGATCCGAACGTGATCAGTCCAACACTTTCTTTATATTTGGAGGACCGAAATCCTTGATAGACCCCTAGCATTCGTTGGTTTATGCTTTAAATCCTGAGCGATTTCCGGCGCAAGTAACGACAAGAAGTTCTCTGCAGCATGTCATGCAGACTCGAACGCGATCATTCCCGCATTTACCCAGATTTTTGGGCGCCGCCATTCTTGCCAGACACCCATGCATGCGTTATTTTATGGTTTGGTTCTCGAGCGAAGGCTGGCCAACTTGCCACTAGAAATTCTGTGCAGCATGTCACGCAGATCCGCATGCGATCAGTCCCGCACTTGTTCGACAAATTTCAGGCCCAAAATCTTCGCCAGACGCCTTTGCGTACGTTGGTTTACGGTTTGACTCCAGAGCTATGACTAGCGCAAGTTGCGATCAGAAATTCTGCGCTACATCTCATGCAGATTCGAACGCTATTAGTCCTGCACCTGCCCGAATATTTGAGCGCCACAATCCTTGGCGGACGCCTGTGCACGCGTTGGCATACGGTTAGGTTCGCTAGCTATGGCTGGCGGATGTGTCGACTAGAAGATCTGTGCTACATGTCATGCAGATTGGAACACAATTATTTCTGCACCTGTCCAAGAATTTGGAGGCCTTCAATTTTTGCTACATGCAGATGTTGGTGAGTTGCGACACCACGGTTTCCTGAACGTCCGCAGGCACATCCCAGCAGGGGGATGATGGTGAGCTGTGTGCCACCACGGACCCGAGTTCCCGCGCTTAGCCGTGCATGGCTCAGCCGTGTCTGGGGAAAAGGGGATCCTGCTGGTTGAGCCGATGCCGAGCGTTTGGACCCTCGGCGGAAGCAACAGACTACTTTGGCCCCAGCTTCCTGTAGATGGCTCCTCCGGCCTGACCCGATCGGGGGAAATCGGTAGTCGCGCTTTCCTGTTCTCCCCTTCATATTTCACTTTACTATCCCTTTCTTACAACTCTCCTGTCTCCTCCTCTCTTTTTTCTTTTTTCACTTTTCATAGGCGGCTAGGGTTAACCTTGTGGGGGGTAACTACCCTGAGTTGCCCAAACTTGGTTATAGCAGTGGTATACAGCTGGCGTGGGCAGGACTTGTTTTTAAGTTCCTGTCCCGTCCCGTAGTTGGGCTCCATGGTGGGTGGCTGGAACCACAGCCGAACAACCCATATTTTCCATGATTCTTCCTTTCCCACCAAACGATCGCCCTCACAAAAGAGGGCGGAACGATGCAAGTACAACTTTTACCAAAATCATTTCCAAAGTTTCATGTTTTTCATAGTGAACAAGCACAAAAAACCACAAGAACCATGTCCCCTTTCTTAGCGTCAAAAATGTCTAACCGATGCCTTAGGGCCCCGGCTACGAGCTGTCTGAAATGCCTAGTGGTGAGCTGCGCCTTGAATGCAGAGACATTGCCCAGTATTCTAAACTTTCCAGCCTGATGTCCATCGGTAAAATCCCTGTACCGTTTATAGCACACCGACCTTTAAACGCCGTCTGTGGTGTGTCTTACGAGTCAGATTTAAGTCATATCAATGAGGAAGTGATTCTTTATGGTCTCAGAGAACTGAATGTAATAAATGTGCATCGTATTAAAATAAGGAAAGACGACAAAGAAATACTTTCAAAGCATCTAGTACTGACCTTAAGCTCGAGTACACTCCCGGAATCCATAGAAGCAGGCTACCTCAAAACAAACGTCCCTCATTACATAGCAAACCCTCGGAGGTGTTTAAGCTGTCAAAAGTACGGTCATGGATCACAGAGCTGCCGAGGCCACAAAACTTGCTCTAAATGCGCTTCAAGAGATCATGCTTTCGATAACTGTGAAGGAGCAGCACTTCGCTGCGCAAACTGCGAAAATGCTCAGCCCGCCTATTCATGTCTAAGGTCATGTCTTTTATGGAAACACGAGAAAGAGATTATTACAATCCAGAAAACACAAAATATCGCATTTCAGGAAGCCCGAAGACTATTCTACGCAACGAAAAATCTCAGCTTTTCCACAAAAACAAACTTTGCTGATGTGGTGCGCAGGGGCGGCGCAAACATAGTACTCTGGCATCTGCCCAGGCCACTTCCACCGAGCGTATGACAGTGCTATCCATGCCCCAGGCAGGGACCGCGAACGCTGCTCTGCCATCTCGAAAGAAGGGAGCGCCCGCCCATGGGTGGCCTGCCACCAGCGCATGCGCGGCTTCTCCGCGGTCCTCCAGCACCTCTAGTGAGGTGATGGATGTAGCTACCAGTCTGCCCGCTTTGCAGCGGCGGACAGCCTCTCTTGAGCGAAGAAAAGGGAGGACCCCTATAGCGGCTCCAGAAAATAAATAAGCCCCTTCAAACCCCGCCCAAAACATAAACACAACTTTTTTAGTTCATTTGAACTGTAGAGCACTCCTTAGGAATTACAATGACATAACACATTCTAGAGTCAATGTTGCGTGTAGCTTTATGTCTTCAGGAAACCAACCTCAGTCCACAACATGTGAATAACCTGAGACATTTTAAAATATGCAAATAGACTCTCAGCAGGCGTCGCAATTGGCACTCAAAGCGGCGTCTCTGCTCAGGAAATCAAACTGAATCCAAAACTTTAGGCTGTTGTAGTCAGCATCATCAGCTATAAAACAATAACATTCTGTTCTGTATATCTAGCTCCACAATTTACAACAACAATCCGTGATCTAGAAGACCTAATTAATGAACTGCCCTAGCCATATCTGGTAGTTGGGGATTTTAGTGCTCATTCCCCTTCTTGAGGAAGCGAAAGCTGAGAATCTAGGAGCATAATAAACGAAGAAGTTATTCTCGAAAATAACGATTATAAATAATAATTTTAAATACAAAAAAGGCAGCGAATTCTTGGCCAAGCGCAGAGAAAATGAGCTTCCTTGATCTAGCTTTCTCATCGCCATCCATTTTTAACAATCTTAAATTGAATATTTTAAACGACCCTCAGGGAAGTGGTAACCTACCTGCTGTCATCAGTCTATAATCATCTACTCCAATAATCTCCACAAGGCCGCGGCAGTGGAACCTTCACCTCGCCGATTGGCCACTTTTTAGAAGTGCCACTCTGGAAAATGAATTTTCTGACGACCTCAGCACAGATGAAATGAATGAAAAATTTACTGAAATAAATGAAAAAGATGAAATTTACTCCATGCATAATATCGACCGCAGCGCTCGCTATACCACAAACAATAGGACTCGTACAGAAGAAACACAAAGTGTGGTTGACACAAGTATGCACATTGGCAAAAAAAAAAACAGCAAAAGAAAGCCTGGGGCGCTCTTCGTCGGTATACCACTGCAGAGAACTTGCTTACCTTTAAACTGGCTGCTAAACACTGCTTGAAGGCTTGCCGGCTGTACTTCGGGAGGATTTTTATGTCACACAGATGCTGACTCAAAAAGAATTGCAGGAATCGATGACCAGGAACGGGAGTTATTCAATGAAGAAATTTCAAGATGCAAGCAAGCAAAATATTGCCCTCAACTCGATTTTAGCGCGGCTTCCCATTCCTATTTTGCTCTCCCAATGACGACATTGGGAGGGGACCAATCAAAACAGCCTATCTGAGCACGTCGCAGAACTTTGCATGTCACTGTTTCCTGTTCACTGTCGTTTCCATGGTTACAACAACAATGTGCCACAACTGGCCGAGCGATGCTTCATTGTCACGTCGATGGCGCCCAAGGGAACGTTGATCAATGGCCTTCCTGACTTATCCAAACTCGAGCGCGAGATACTTTTTAGCATAGCGCGTGCCGCTACTGCCTCCGCTTCCAGCCACCATACCCCCGCGTACCGTGCCCTGCCACTGCGTGCTGATGACGGGAATGTGGCGACATCTGGCGGACGCGCTCGGTGATCCTCCTGAAGCTGCCTATGAGTACCGGTAAATGCGAAACGAATGTCTTTTTTTCTTTGTGTGCTTCCTTGGGACCGAAACGAACGCTTGTAGAATGCAGTGGCTGGTTCAGGTCGATTCTGCCAAGCGGTTCTCAGATACATATATCATAGACGTGTACAGAGAAGTGCAAAGTCCTTCGATTCAAAACAATAGCCAGAGCCTCGAGTGGTGTTTTTCTTCTCTTGCTTCCTTTGAAGTGCTTTTACGTAAGGCAAACGTGTTGGTTTTGTTGATCTAATACAAAAAACAAAAACATGGCAAAACGTATAACCATTTATTAACACAGTTTGCAGAATATTTACGGCTTTGCCAATCATCACGCTCCCGCCCGATGATGTCACATCTACTGCTGAAAACCGCCACTGTGTGGTGAAACCATCAGCGCCATGAATTTGTCACGAGCTAATTAAACTATTAAAAACAGGAATATACGCAGTACGACCAATGCTAATAGCATGACTATAACTTATTCTATTAAACAATAGGCAAAACAATGCACTGAGAATGTGTTTCGCGGCCCCTTTAATAAGGCCAAGGCAAGAGCGCAGAAGTTCGAAGAAATGCAGAGAAAACATCCTGGCAGAAATATATGTCTTCAATAAAGAGTTCTACAACATCAAAGAAAACTTGGGAAAAAGTTTGTAGGTTCACTGGTGACCATACTTCTTTCACACTTCCGCTGTTGACAACACCCGGTACAGAATTATCGTTAGAAGAACACGCGAATATATTGGGTGAGCATTGTGCTGTAGTCTCAAGCTCGTCCAACTACACAAACACATTCCAGAAACTCAAAGCAATAGCTGAAAAACAAAAAATTCCATCTGGAGCAGGTATGAATGAGGACTACAACCAGCCTCTCACACTGCAGGAATTAAATAAGGTATTATTTTCTGGTAAACAGACAGCACCAGGCCCAGACAATGTCCATTACGCTATGCTTGCCCGTCTGTCTGAGGCTGCCGTAGAGGCACTGTTGAAATTCTTTAATAAAATATGCACGACTGGAAATATACCTCATGAGTGGAAAAAAGCAGTCATAGTAACCGTTCAGAAACCCGGAAAACCACCAACAAGTCCTAGCAGTTACAGACCGATAGCCGTCCCCAGCTGCACTACGAAATCTTTTGAAAGTGCAATAAACATCAGACTGACCTTCGTACTTGAATCCCAGCAACTATAAGACAAACATGAATGTGGATTTGAAAAAGCATGCTCGACCACTGACCACCTTGTCCGCCTAGAAAGCATCACCCGGGAGGCGGTCATCCACAAGCAGCACTTTATCGGGGTATTCTTCGAACTGGAGAAGGCCTATGATACCACGTGGAAGTTCGGCATTCTCCGTGACCTAGCAGAGCTAGGTAACCACGGCAGGATGCCGAACTGCTTGAACGACTTCATGCCAAACCACACATTCAGAGTCCGCCTAGGAGCAACTCTCTTTACGACTTTCACATAAAGAAAACGGCGTGCCCCAGGGGGGGTATTCTAAGCACGACACTGTTCACAGTAATGCCCTAGCCCATAATGCATTCGGTTTGTGTAGATGACCTACAGATAGGATGCACCTCTTCTAGCATATCTACTTGTGAGAGACAAATACAAATCATACTAAATAAACAAGCTGCTTGGAGGACAGAGAAATGTATTCAAGTTTTCTCCTAAAAACAGTAACCGTTCTATTCTCATTCCGACGAGGCCTACAGGTCAGTCCCAATCTATACCCAAATCAAACCGCACTACCAATTAAACAAGAACAAACATTTTTAGGCGTCACTTTTGACAAAAAACTCACATTTCTACCACATATTAACAACCTTAGAAAGAAAGCTTCTCGAGCCCTCAGTGTCTTAAAAGTGCTCTCGCGACAATGGTCGGGGTCCGACAGAACATGCCTTTTACAAATATATCGCACTCAGGTGCACTCTAAGCTCGACTGCGGCTGCGTCGTATACGGTTCAGCGAGAGCATCCTACTTGAAACGATTTGATCCTGTTCATAATCTTGGCCTGCGCCTATCAATCCCCTCTGCAATGCCTTTGGCCCTGAGGGTACAATAAATAAATTGGAGCATACAGAACATCCCCGGTAACCAGTATTTACGTTGAAGCTAATAAGCCCGCACTAGACGATCGAAGAGGCACACTGACATGCACATACGCCTTAATTAAATATCCGTTCTCTTCCGAAACATCTCTGCCATCCCATTGTCACCAAGTGCCCATCGAGAAAATTATTCAACAACATACCACATTTTGTCCGGCTACTAATACTGCGTTTTGAAGGTAAATGCGGAGAGGTAACACTATTATATTCTATATCGAATATAGCAAAAATATGTGAATTTTTCCCACCATGGTACAGCCTCCCTTCAGTATGTGACTTCACACTGATACATTTACACAGAAAGGAAATGCCACATGAGCACGTACTACAAAAATTATTTGCGCTGCAAAAAAAATATCGCACCTACACTCAATTTTCCATTGATGGCTCAAAACAGAAAATCATGTTGGAAGTGCTGTAATTCAAGAAAAAATTTAAAAATAAAATGACTACCAGAATAGGCATCGGTTTTTAAGCCGGGTGTTATGCCATATTCTTAGCCGTAGAACAAATATTAAGAGAGAACATAAAAATAGCATCGTTTACACCGATTCCCTGAGAATGCTCAAAGCACTGCACTCCAGAAATGCTGCTTAACCCATAATATCGTGGCATTCCATCTTCCATCTTATCCTGGCATTCCACAGGACTTCAGAACCGCTCCTCTATTTAAAAAACACAACATCCTAAAGGCAGACCAGTTGTATTATTTCAAAGCACTGCAAGTAATACACCAGGAGAAATTGTACGGAATTATTGCCTCCGAAAACGCTGAATACCTTTTGAGGCACCGAAAACGCCGTACACCAAAAATCCGAACAAATTATGGAAGACAGACAATGGCGTATCAAATACCTACCATCTTAAACAAATTTGAAGGCAAGCTAAACTTTGAATGCAAATTAAAAGCATTTAAATGCCAACTTAGGGAGCTATTGTTATGTTGTCAAATTAAATATAGTCATAATTGAACAGTGTTTTTCATGTTTTACTGTCGTCTCATAAAAGAAACACAAAACTCTGTATAACTTAAAATGACTTTCAGTTGCTTGTGTCTTGCTTTTGTGTCTCTTCAAACAGTATTATGAAGTTTTCACTGAAAATTTAAAAAGTGCATTATGTATTTATGTATTATTTTGTACAGCAGTTATTTGTGCTAATTTGTTCAAGTTATTTGTGTAACGTCCGATTATGTGTGATTTGTTGTTTGTGTGCACCTGTATATGCAATACGTTTATGTACAGGTGTCAAATGTTGCGTTTTTTTATCTTTTGTGACTACCGCTGGGAGGCACGATTTATTATTTTGGTTCTAAGATGCTTGTTGTATCTGTACCGCTGTGAGCTGTGTAGGGTCAGAGGCCTCGTCAGGCACCATTAGCCTTTAGCTTCTGTCCCTGCATCAGACTGTGTTTCGTCTGATGCTGAAATAAAGTCTCATAATAGGAAACATCATACATAACATAGTTACAATCACAAAAAAAAATATAGCATTGTATTCGGCTGAGTCCTTAGCCATGTTGGAATTGTGGGTAACGAGAAAGCAGATGCATCCGCTGTACAAGCCTGGAATGGTCAAA
The DNA here is from genome assembly GCF_055824585.1 of Amblyomma mixtum. Classification (NCBI taxonomy): domain Eukaryota; kingdom Metazoa; phylum Arthropoda; class Arachnida; order Ixodida; family Ixodidae; genus Amblyomma; species Amblyomma mixtum. The sequence continues at coordinate 390,431,071 of NC_143014.1, read as the reverse complement.
TAAAACAACTGAACATACCCCATAGAGATAGCTTGAAATTGATTTCCAGTAAACTCAGAAATAATGGCAGGCTGCGCGGGAACAGCAGGCAAATGAAAAACTGCATTCTGTAAAGGCTATTCTAGGAGAATGGTAATCATGTAGACACCACGAACGTTTTACCGAAGTTATTTTATGTCGGCTGCGCATTTTGCACACACACCTTACACACAATTTCCTGCTTACAAAACAAGACAAACCACTCTGGAAAATGCGTGGCGATGAACTCACAGTAAACCACGTTTTAAGTTCATGTACAGAACTTGAACAACTTAGAAAAAAGTATTTTAGAAAATTCTAAGATGACTACATCTCATTACACCCCATGTCGCTGTTAGGTGATGAAGCACTTATTGATTTTTTAAGTATTTTACAGTTCCTGAAACAGGCCAGTATTTTAAACAAACTATAGGTATCTCCTTTAGCACAAGACATTCTAACCCTGGGTTTGGGACATCATAGCCTTTGTTGCTTCAGCGCCATAAAACTCAATATAACTAACTACAATCCTTTGCGGACAGCCATGCATACATTAGTTTACCGTTTCAATCTCGAGCGATGACTGGCGGATGTTGCGACAAGAAGTTCTATGCAGCATGTCCCGCAGATTAAAACGCAATTAGTCTCGCACTTGTCATAATTTCGGGGACGCGCAATCCTTTCCAGACGCCCATGGATGGGCGTTTTAACGGTTTGCTTCCCGAGAGAAGGCTGCCGCAGGTTGCACTAGAAAATCTGTGTAGCATGTCACGCAGATCCGGACGCGATCAGTCGAGCACTTGCCGATAATTTGCATGCCTGCAGTCCTTGATGGATGCCCATGCGTACATTTTACGGTTCAACTCCTTAGCGATGACTGGCGCACGTTGCTACATGAGGTTCTGGCAGCTTGTCAGGCTGGCTCGAACGCGATCAGTGCCGTAGTTGTCCGACAGCTTGGAGGCCCAAAATCTTTGCTATGAGCCTATGCACACGTTATTTTACGGCTTGGTTCCTGAGTGGTAGCTACAGCAAGTTGTGAGAAGAAATTCTTTGCGGCAGGTTGCGCAGATCCAAATGGGATCAGTCCCGCACTCGTCTGACAATTTGAAGGCCCACAATCTTCGATAGACGCCCATGCGTACATTGGTTTGCGGTTTGACTTCCGAGAGATGGGTGGCGCATGTTTCGGCAAGTTGTGTGCAGCCTGTCACAAAGATTCGAACGCGATCAGTCCCGCACTAATCCGACAATTCAGGCGCCCACAATTCTTGCAGAAGCCCCTGCATGGGTGTTTTGACAGCTTGCTTCCCAAGCGGAGGCTGGCGCGATTTGTGTCTAGAAAATCTCAGCAGCATGTGGCACGGATCCGAACGCGATCAGGCCCTCTCTTGCTGACAATTTGGAGGCCCAGATTTCTTGATAGATGCCCAATCATATGTTAATTATCGGTTCGACTCCTTGCGTTGACTGGCGCAAGTTGCGACATGATGTTCTGTACAGCATGTCACGCTGAATTGAACGCGAACAGTCCCGCACTTGTTCGTATTTCTGGGTGCTCACAGTCTTTGACTAACGCTCATGCACACGTGGGTTTATGGCAAGCTAGGCCCCTGAGTGATGGCTGACACAAGTTGGTGCTAGGAATTCTGTGCAGCAAGTCACGAGGATCCGAATGCGATCAGTCCCGCCCTTGTCCGACCATTTGGAGGCCCACAGTCTTTGCTATACGCCCATGCTCATGCTGGTTTACGGTTTGGTTCCCGAGGGAAGGCTGGCACGACTAGAAATTCTGTGTTACCTCTCACGCAGGTTAGAACTCGATGAGTGCCGCACTTCTCCGAATTTTGACGGGCGACAATCCTTGCCAGCCGCACATGCATTGGCTGCTTTACAGTTTGACTCCCGAGCGATGGCTGGCGCATGTGGCGACTATAAGTTCGGTGCTATATGTCGCGCACATCCAAACGCAGTCTTGCACTTCTCCAAGAATTTCGGGGCCCACAATTCTTGCCTGACACCCATGAATACGTTTGTTTATGGTTTGATTCACGAGCGATGGTTAAAGCAAGTTGCAACTAGAAATTCTGTCCTACATTTTACGGTGGTTCGAGCGCGATCAGTCCCACTCTTGCCAAACAAACGGGGGGCCCACAATCCTTGCTCACCGCTAAGCATAGTTTAGTTTTCGGATCAACTCCCGAGCAAGTGCCCGCTAAAAATTCTGTGCAGCATGTCACGGAGATTAGAAAGCGATGAGTCGTGTACTTGTCCAGCAATTTCGAGGCCTGCAATCTTTGCTAGACGCCCATACATTCATTATTTTACGGTTCGATTCCTGAGAAATTACTGGCGCAAGTCGCGTCTAGCAGTTCTGTGGAACATGTCACGCAGATCCGAACGCGATCAGTCCCGCAGCTGAACGACAATTTGGGGGCTCTCACTCTTTGGAGACCCCCAAGCATGTGTTGTTTACCAAGCAGCACGCCAATAATGATCCGGAACGTTCGTATACCGGAGAAACCTGGCTCTAATAAAGGCCTATGATGGCGTGTGTCTTGGGCGCTACCCGATCCAGTACGTGTACCAGTGCATTAGATTGGCTTTTCATTCAGCGTCTAGTCATGGTATACAAGCTTACTGCATCACTTAGTTGGCACTGCTTGGCTATTCAATATTAGCCAAAATTCCTTGTTGGCTTATATCACAGGCAGACAGCCCAACTCACTGGCTATCCAATATTTCCCGCCCAAGCTTATCCGCTGGTGCTTCATCACAGGTATTCAGCCACATTCACAGGTTACCCAATATTTCCCACCCAAGCTAATCCACTGGTTGTTCCCCACAGGTATCCAGGCACACTCACTTGCTACCGAATATTTCCCATCCAAGATTATACGCTGGTTGTTCACCGCATGCGTCCAGGAACACTCTTTAGCAGTCCCATTATGCGTTGCCCAAAATTCTGTGTTTATCATGGATTATGCGCGTTGCAGAGACAAATCCGTCTCTGACGGGTGTTGCTTTTTTCCAACGATTCTCTGTGCAGTGAATTTGTAAATGCAACGTTTTATAGTTAAATGAACTGATAATGAGTAAACCAGCAAGTTTAATGTTTCATAATTTATTAACAGCATAACAGCCGCAGGTCTAGGGGCATACAGAGGCTGCGCGGAAGCGATTAGTTGGTCCTGTAAGGTTTCATCATGGCTCAACCGCCTCGTGATAGGGTCCGCTTCTGGAGCAGGCCCTGGGTTCGAGGGAGCGGCTGCATTGAGGGCAGGCCCAGATGTCATCCCAGCCAGCACCTCAGCCATGCGCTGTTTCCGGCCGTCTCCCCTGGTCACAAGCTCCGGGCAGCCGCCTCCCGATGTAAGCCTGGACAACTTGCACGGCTGTCTTCTCCATTCCGTTGACGGGATCTGCACATACCGACCGCAAAAGAAAACGTTATGTGGTAAAATTCAGTTTGGACGGTAGTAACTAGAATAGCTGGTACATGCAGTAGGGGTTAGAAATAAAAATATCACCTGTAGCCCCTCTGCCGAGCCTAGTCAAATTAAAGGCTCCTTGTTCAACTTGAGCTGGACGGGAAGGCCCCTAATAGCCTTCCTCACACTGGCCGCAGCCCCTGGCAGCTTGCGCCCCCTAGCTGGTCGAGCTGCCGGCGCTGAAAGCAAGAATAAAATGGCAATTTGAAAAGACAAAAAGAATGTCTTCTGTGACAAAACAAACTGCTCGGCTAGTTGGAAATGCATGTTGAGTCTTACAGCGCAAAAAGGAAAACGAACCAGCTTGAAGAAGCACGGCGTTCCTTGTCCTTTTTTTCAAAAACATATCTGCGTGTCGCGCAAAACAGTTTCAATGAGCAGCGGCTTTCTACCACAACCCAAGGACCACGTCCCCTCAGAGAAACACCCGGATGCAAATAAATAAAAATGACGTGCTCCATATGCCCGGCTTCATTCATCGGCGAGGCAAGAAGCCTCGACCAGAGAATCAGGGAGGACAAGAATGACGTCCGGTCAATGCATTCGGAAGGCAACACCCTCACCGACCAGTGTCATCGACCACAGAATCGCCTTCGAGATGAGCGTCTTGGCCGTGAAGCGTAATCCGCTCAACAGGAGCCACGTTGAGTCATGGAATATACAGCTCAGAAAGGCGACTTTGAATAGGACTCTGTGGAAGCTCCCCTCTGCGTACGTTAATGAAATTCGCCACGCGTTAACAAAACGACAGCGATCGAAGGCCGCTGGCTGCTGCTACTGGCTCGCATTTCAGTCACCCCTCAAGAAGGGATCGATTTGGCCACGAAATGTTCGGTTGAAACTAAATTATTGGTTATTTCTTGTTTCAGAATTTTCCAACTTTTGTTTCCTTTTAAGACTCTCCTTCGACTATACGAACATTGCACAATATTCTGCTCAAGACATGCTCCACTCCGGCAATGCCACTTCGAAAGAACTGCGCCTAAGACGTACAGCTCACAAATTGTATACAACGTTCGCAGGGGCGCCTTTACCCGTCGGTTTGCTGTCATTGGAAATATGAGTGGGAAATAGACCAAAAGTGAAGTGGACACAAGAGCTCATGGCAGCAGAATCCTATCTAAAGCGAAATATCACACCGAACGAAAAATTCCTTGAATTATGCGTAACGTCCACCGGTGCGCAATGACCCATCGGATTGCTGCCATTAAACAAAATATAGTGCAAAGTCAGGGATTGAACATAGGGATGAAAAATGCAACCGTACAAGGTGTTTCACCTGACTTCCTGCAAGTTTTAAAATAGGCTTTTCGAGTTAGAAGAGAACTTGTTTGGGCATAGCATTGACAGTGGCGTGAGGCATCAGAGTACAGTTGAGACGTGCTAATTGGAAGGGTGGTAAACTAATAATGATTGGCTAAATTTTCTGTTATTTCTGTTACGCTTCGTAATTACTGAGAGTAAGTAACCTCCATAAGAGTTTTTAGAATTTCGAAAACGCGGTTACGCTCGTCGCTCTGGCCCAACAAATTTTGGCTACATCATGCCAAATTACACTCTTTCGGGAAGCTTGCAGGCAAAGCAACTTCTCCAGCCAAAAGAGCAAAAGATAGCTACAATTTGTTGGGCGACAGCGGAGAGGGTAACGACCGTTTCGAAACTTTAAGAACTGATTCCAATATTACTTACGGTGTGTTACTCGCTTCTGAAAAACTAAGAAGCCTAGCAGTAATCGGTGAAAAAGTTAATTATTCGATATTAGTTAAACAGCCTGCCAATTAGCACGTCTTAGCTGTGGTCTGATGTACTACTTCACAGACAATCTATGCCAGAAAAAGCGCTCTTGTAACCCAAAAAGCCTATTTTTAAAAATTGCTGAAAGTGTGACCTGAAACAACCTTTATAACACATCTGTTAAATACCCTTGAGTGTTCCACTTCAGTCGTACTCTTGGACATAGTCTGGTAAACCTTGCCACACTGAACTCAAGTACCAACAAAGGCTAACTCATAACGGCGTGTATTCTGCAGATTGCGTGCCGCGAGTTATAAGTACGTGCGAAGCAATACCTAGATCAATTAAAATAAATATACAAACTCACGTATACAGCAGATGGCCCAAAATGGTTGGCGGTACCTTTGAAAAAATATCCGCTGCAGAAAAGAAAAACCAGGTCCGAAGGGCTGTGTTCTCCTTCAGTGAACAAAAGTAGAGGGTGCAGCGGGGGCGTGGCAAGTCGTGAGAAAGACGCAGAGGGTGCACAGAAGACAAGCCTCGAAAAGCTCGCATGGTCAGGAGAAGAGTCCGCAGCGGCTTTCTGGATGGCAAGAAACCAGTCTCAAGACTAGAGCCGTTGTGTATATTACAGGAATTTTAATTTGACGAAGCCAGACTCGTGCTGACTGACCACGATAGTGCCGTATGTACATAGCGTTTTGTGTTTTTTGCTGAGTGTTTTTTGGTTTAATGTTATGTGCCAAAGCCAAGCAATAAATAAAAAAAATGGTCAAGAGAACAGAATGACGTTCTCGGTGACGTTGGGAGAAAGGGGGGGGGGGGCGCAACGCAGGCAGCATCCTTTTTCATGAAGTGATGGTCCCTGGGCAGCACTGGGGGGGGGGGGGGTGAGGGGGGGTTCAAAGGATAATAATGAGAAGGTCCGCTCCTGTGCGAGGAAGGAGGAAAAAAAAGCAAGAGGTAAAGACGCGCGCATTTGCTCGCGGAGTGCCAGTGGGCAGGTGAAAGGAGGTTACAATGCAAGCGGCTGAGAAGTCATCGGAGAAAAAAACGCGCTGACACCGCAGCAGCTAGGGCGACCGTAATGAAAAAGTTCGCGGAAAAACGCATGTCCGTGGCACTCGCGTGACTGGATCCTGCACACTGCAGCTACCATGGGGGCTAGAAGTTCTCTTAGTTCTGTAGGGTGTTGCCAGGTAAGTGTTAATTCGAACCACGAGCCTGCAAGCAAGATCTGGAAAAAGGAATGCCCTAGCAAGGTTTGTGAAACCGACTGGATTGGTGCCACCAAGAGCCGTGTGGCCTAGTTTGCAGCATTTTTACATCCTGGAAAGTTGTTTAGTTTTTCGAGTAATTGGCCAAGTATTCATATGTTGGCCTAGGGAAAATCGCGTGACAGCAGTAGCTAGCGCCTCAAGACGCACGCTCTCTGAAAACAAAATCCCCTCATTTTCGGAGCGCTGCCCCGACTCCATCGGCTTTGTGTTCGCAGTGGCCGCAAAATATACGCCATCAATCTGCTACCTGTTCGTACTAGCTTAGATGGGTAAAAAGAAGCTACGTAAAAGGTGCCTTATTGGAAACATTTCAGTCTGCTTGAAAATTTACTTTTTTTTCCCCGGGCCAGTGTTTAAGAAATTAGACTTATCATTTAAAGTAATTTTCAAGAACGAAGAAACTCTATAGACAATGCCACACGATTCGCAACAGTGCAAAGATGGTTTACCTTGCCTAGGATCCCGCCTTTTTAAAAACTTGGTTATGCTTAGCTGAGGCACTTCCATATAATTTGCCCCCGCCTTCCAAAATTTTCTACACTTAAAGGTGCACTAAAGAGGAGTCTGAACTCGTCTTTTTTAACCCGGAAAACCAATATACTCGTGCCGAGCATTCTTAGAAACTGCGATTATGGCCCTGCCGGCCGATTTCCCTATATCAAATCGGATTAAACGTCCCAGCTACCGCCTTTTCTTGAACTTACCGCAGACGGCAGGTGGAGACAACTAACGCGCGGAGTGCCTTTCAGGCAGTCGCGTGGCGGCTTCGCTCACGCTTTTTTTTTTTTTTAGGTTTCCGTGAACAAATCGATCCAGTCAGAGGCTACGTATCCGCAAATTAGGCCCACGGAAATAAAAATATGCGTGGACTTTTTGCTTTCGCCGATCGCTACTTATCACTCCGCCGATGGCAGAGCCGTCACGGGACAGACTGAAAGGTTGGTTGACTCCTCCTACCGCCTGCGGTGAGTTCAAAAAAAGGCTGGAGCCGGGACGTTTAATCCGATTTAAATTACGGAAATCGGTCGCACAGGACAAGAATTCGAAGTTTCTAAGAATGCTCGGAAAGTGTAGATCGAGTTCCCGCGGTAAAAAGACGCGTTCAGATTCCTCTTTAGTGCACCTTTAACAAATTTGCGGGAGCATCTGTGAGAGCGGAGAATGGCCCACTAGGTGAGGTGATCCCGAGAAGAGAGGAGCCAACAAGGAGACGCGTTCCACGCTTGTACGGCAGAATGTAGATATTGGATCCACGGGTGCCCGTGTTCAGAAAGGCCACTTCATTCGAATGTACTGCCACATAAATTCTGTGGTTTGCGTCGCCACCATCTTGTATCTTCAGAAGCAACGTTCTCTTTGTGACGCGTTAGTGCGGACTTTTCTGCAATCTATGCAGTCTCCTAGCGAATGAACTTAATTTTGTCGCAAGAATTTCGATTTCAACGCCTTTGTTGCTCTTCGCGCGTGAACCCAAGCCGCTCAACAATTGTGAGCTTGAGGTGGATTTTAGCGGGCATGATCGATATCTTTCGTCTGAGGCAGTATGACAAATATACGTATATCCTAAACTTTCAGACGATGAGGGCAAAAAATTAAAGCCTATGATATGATCCATAATATTCAGCTTGCAGCAACTCACTAGGCGATCACAATGCCGTCATCGCTTCATTAAAAAATTAAAATTGTCAAAATAGAAGAAGTCTGAAAAATTGTTTGCTGGCACTGCAGCGACCGCCCGAACATTCGATCACGTTACACATGGGGACTGCCCTGTGATTTTTTATTTACACCACGAAAACTATTCGCGCTGCTGTACTGTACCTAACTCAATTTGCTTCACCTTGTCGCGCACTATACAGACATTTTTTTTTTATATGTCCACTGGCGCATTCTTTCCGCACCTTCTTACAGCCATCGTATACATAAGCTCATACGCTTTGTTCGCAAGCATCTGCACGCATTCCCGGTCTGCTTCATGGTCGAAACACCTTTGTATCCTCTTACCATAACGTGATGTTTCCTGCGCGGTTAAGAAAAGTGGGTGTGTAATTTTCTTAAGTGCAGAAATTTTTTGAAGCCATGTGCAAATTATATGAGTGTCTTACTAAACATAAGCAAGTTTTAAGAAAGGAGATTTAAAAAAGGGAAGAGAAACCATCTTTGTACTGCTGCGAATTCTGTGGGAAAATCTGTAGTTTTTACGTTCTGGAAAATTACTTTAAGTGATAAGGCTAAGTTCTTAAATATTGGCCCTGGGAATAAAGAAAATTTTGAAGCAGACTGAAATATTTTTAATAAGGCACCATTTACGTCGCTTTTTTTTACTCTCCTAAAAGAACTAGTACGAACGGGTTAGCAGATTTCTGGCGCATATTTTTCGGACAATGCAAACAAAAAGTCGATCGAGTTGGAGCAGCGCTGCGGAAATGAGCCGATTTTGTTTTAGAGAGCGTACGTCTTGAGGCGCTAGCCACTGCTATCACGCGATTTTCTCTAGGCCAATATATGAAATGTTAGCCAATTAGCCTAAAACTAAACAACTTTTCATAATGTAAAAATGCTGCAGACAAGGCCACACGGCTCTCAGGAGCACCCATCTAATCGGTTTCACACACCTTGCTGGGGCACTCTTGTTTTAACATCTTGGTTACGCGCTCCTGATTCCAATGAACTCTCACCTGGAACACGTAGCAGAAAAAGAAAGGCTGCGGCCTTCACTCACTCACAAGCTCAAGAACCACATTTTTTTTTTCATAAAGGGAAAAATCCGGTAATTTCGACCTCCAAACACGTCATATAACCTTGGCTGCTGAAGCGTGGCCCACTGCCTTTGTCCGGTCTCCAAGTACTTTCCTGCATTTCTTTTTTCTGACTGTCGGAATGAATCTGCCCCTTTACCTTGGGACCTGTGATCATGACCTTGGTGTTATGTCTTCAAAATATGTCTTCAGCTTTGAGTATATGCCGCTTGTGGTTAATATATATATATAATATAATATATATATATATATATATGTGTGTGTGTGTGTGTGTGTGTGTGTGTGTGTGTGTGTGTGTGTGTGTGTGTGTGTGTGTGTGTGCGTGCGTGCGTGCGTGCGTGCGTGTGTGTGTGTGTGTGTGTGTGTGTTATGGTTAATATATATATATATTAAAATTGAGAAACACTTCATTTAGGTAAACATTCATTTGGAGTAGACGTTTTCGACAGAGCCTGGCCTTTTGTCAAGACTGAAGTTACATGGTTCTTGCTTCTCTTCTTAAAGGGTCTTCATCTGTACAGGTGTTGGACACATGAGCCAAAACAAGCAGACGATGCAGAAGGAAGAACGGCTCAAGGAAGACAGAAGAGAAAAAAAGAAAATACACAAACGGCACAGGGAGGGGGGAGGGTAAATGTCGCCGCCCGGCACCTACGGCTGCGATCGCGGGGAGAAAAGACGAAGAAAAAAAAGGAAAAAAAGGCGGGAGGAAACAATGCACGGCGACCTTAGTCGTACCGTAGCGGCGGTAAGCAAAGTGTGTGGAAACAGGCAGTTTCCGAAGCAGAGAATAGATTTGAGATGCACGCGCGTGTTGTCCACTTAAACGAGTAAACAAAATACAACGAAACAAATGTGGAGAGGGCGGGGGACTTCCGCCATGCGGAACTCCTTTGGCAGGATGAGTGAAGGCGGGCAGAGTGGAATTTAACTAGACGCAGGTGGCTTGTAGGTGCGCTCACATGCACACACACACAGAAGCAACAGAAAAAAAAGAAGAAAAAAAGAACGAAAAGGCCGAAAATGTGGGCGACTTTGGGGAAAAAAGTCGCGTGGGGCTACTATGAATAGCGGGAGTGCTTAAAGGATCAGCCTACTCACCGAGATGAATGTATAAATAATGGTATATTCTAGTAGTTGGCACCCTATAACGTCAATAACGAGGGAACTGCTCCCGGTTTCGGCAGGAATTTATATCTTGTTTTGGCGATAAAAGTCGCATAAAAATGTATGGTGGCGACCCCAAACGTTCATTTTGTTGCTGCAGGTGGTAGTCTTTTTTTTATAGAAGAATAGGTGAATATACTACGTACCGTTAGTATGCCCCAATGTCACATAAACGTACGTTTTGTTCTAGTTAACTGTAGAAAGTGTACCGATCGCTTTTCCTGTAAATCACATGAATATTTATAGTCATACGTACTCTAAACGCAGGCACATTCCCACTTTTAGTTCAGCGTATGCTAGCAGAGACGCAAAAATAAACCTAGCCTATAGTCGCCATCTGGTTGTCAGGACGGGAACCATTACTGCAAACAAACCGACTCTCCTCTTAAGCCTAGAAGCGGCAGAATCGTCACTCTAATTAAAAAAAAATAAAGCAAATTTATCACTTATACGTTTTCTTATAGGCAAGGTGAGACGAAGCGAAAGACCGGTGGCCCATTTATGGCCAGTGAACGCACTGACAAAGGCAGCAACAACGAGAATTCAGTCCGAAGCGAGAGGTCCGACTTCGAAGGGCGCCGCCATGTTTCTCTCCGCGCGGCGGAAATCGTCGGGATCATCGCTACTCTCGTCATCACTTCGGCTGTCGCGACCATGTATATTCGGAGTTGACCACGGTGGAAGAATATCTTCCACCGTGGAGTTGAGTCATATGGGTCAAAGTTTTGTTGGCTCATCCTTCACAATATTCTCTTTTCAACTTCGCTCAGATTCTGAAAGCTTGACATACTACCTGTTAAATATCATGCACCACGACGCGGCATCGTCTTGGATTGCATTGATTGCCGCAACCTTTCATGGTCATGGTTCTCCCGTTCCTGTATTTTATTAATGGCAAAATACGACTTCTCATAATTGCGACATATGTAACCAATGTCCTTTCAGTGCCGATTTCTTTTAATCATCTCAGCACTTGAAAACTGCAATTTATAAATTGCTATGACATTTGTATTTTCATGGGGCAGATGAGCCTACCATCTCATAATGATGTGTTCCCACATCAATAAATTCTAATTTAAAATGTTCTACCGCACTTCTTGGCACCACACATGGCAAAAGGGTAATTTGAGTAAAGAGCTATCGGTTGGCGCAAAGAAAATATGGCCGATAAAATTCAGTAGACTGACCCTTTAAGGCTCTTCGATTGCGCCGCGCTCGTCAAGATGGTCGAACGGGGGAAGGTAAGAGCGCTGTGTGGGATGAAGATATCGGTGTAAGCGTATGTAGAATGGCCGAGGCTTGCCAAGCCGGCACCCAGAGGTCAGCACTGGATTTGCAAGGGGCGGATTGAAGACAAAGCGCCCACTCTTTTATTAATGCCTTGGGCAATTGTTCCAAACTTATAAAAAAGTACGACTCGCGTTGTTGCTCCCACTCCCGGGTGTTGTTGAACCCACCCTTTAAGACTGTTAATTTAAATGCGCCAAATGAGTGTTTTTTCTCATTCATATGTTTTGTCAAGGGGAAGTTGGGTAGAGATAGGGCATGAGCGCGGTGGTTATTAAAGCGAATTCGTAGAGGGTTAACTGTTTGGCCAATGTACTGCATACTGCACACACAGCATTCTAGGAGGTAGATAACGTTGGAGGAGTCACAGTTAAAGTTGCCATTGATTTTCTATTTAAAGCCTGAGGCTGTGCTTATTGCACAGCTTGTTGTTTACATATGTTTGCAGACCTGACATCTACTTTTTGCGCTGGGTCGCACCCCAACCCCAGGTGGTAATATGTTTTTGAGTGTACTAGAATGTTTTGAATGTTTTTCGGTCGTCTGTAGAATACGTGAGAGGGAGTAGTGAAAATTTCGGTTCGCCCCCCCCCCCCCGCCCCCGCCGTGATCACGTCATGAGATAGCCCCCTGCGTACGCGCTCCCTTCTCAGTTTTTAAGCATGAAATGCTTTTAGCTCCCGTTGTCGGCAGTGTGGTGACGTCACGCCGAGACCGAGAGCCAACATCCGGGCACTGAATTCCACACATCCGGGAGCTGAAAAGAGAGCATCCGGGAACCGTACGAGATTTAACGAGACTTTCTAAGAAAGAGGGCCGCTTAGAGCAAAAGGGGAGCTCCAGGGCGACAAGGGCTTTGGGCGGAAAAACTGCTTCCGCGCCGTCCCCAAGGATGGCGCTGCGGTCCCACACTCGCGCATGTAAAAGACCGACCGCTGGGCCTTCAGCTCGTGACGTTTCCCCCTTTGGCAGGCAGATGTATGCACGCTCGCGGAGTATTCGAAAGCGCTGCATATACATTCTTGTCAGGCCTGCGTGTCGTCGTGTCCGCGTACGCTTCTGCGTTGTCCTGCATTTCAATGCCGCCACCGTCACAGCTGCTTAAGCCGAGCAATGGAGCCTGACGAAAGGAGAGGTGGAAGCGTCTGCGGAAAGCGATCGCTTTGTACAGCAGCAGATCGCTTTGTACGCTACAGCAGAAGACTGCTCGCCCCTGCCGACAACGCCATGATTATGCGGCCGCTCCCGAAAGCGACAAGGCCGCCACGGTTCGCGGCTGCCTACCTAAAGCTGGAACGCATGACGCGATTTCGGGCGCGATTGCCGCGCGGATGGCGGGACGCGCGCGTCATTCTGACGCGTGCCCAGCATAATGGATGGATGGATGGGCAGACGGACGGACGGACGGACGGACGGACGGACGGACGGACGGATGGATGGATGGATAGATGGACGGACGGACGGACGGACGGACGGACGGACGGACGGACGGACGGACGGACGGACGGACGGACGGATGGATGGATGGATGGATGGACGGACGGACGGACGGATGGATGGATGGATGGATGGATGGATGGATGGATGGATGGATGGATGGATGGATGGATGGATGGATGGGTGGGTGGATGGGTGGATGGCTGGGTGGGTGGGTGGATGAGTGGGTGGATGGGTGGGTGGATGGGTGGGTGGATGGATGGATAGGAGCGCCCCCTTTGAAACGGGGTGGTGGCAATTGCCACCATGCTCAGCTTTTCTTTCTTTATTATTTTTTTTGTTTACCGTGTTGGCAATTCTCATTAAAGATTCGCTATCATCTTTACCTACCGTTTCCTACAATTCTAACCTTATGCCACATCTCTGCTTTTCAGCCACCAATCCTCCAATCGCTTTTTGCTCACTTCCACTGCAGATTTATTTACATGAGTATTGTTATCTTCAAACCCTAGGGCCTCAGAAAGAGTCACTGTGCCTGCATCGACATCCGGATGGATACCATCACATTTGATTATGAGGTGGTCAATTGTTTCCACAGATCTACCACACACTGCACATGTGTCATCTTCTTCGTTAAATTTCTTTTTGTAGCTGCCCGTTCTAAGACACCCTGATCTAGCTTCAAAAAGTAGAGCACTGCCTCTTGAGTTATCATAGAAAAATTCTTTCCTGATCTGCCTTTTCCAGTATCGATACAGTTCTACACTATGTTTCTTTTCCATTGAATTCATCCAATTTTTAACTTCCGCTTTTTTAACCTGTCGTTTAATGCTGTTTCTTTCTCCGTCCTCATGACCGGCATACTTACTGGTTAGTTACTAGTTCTTTTCCGCCACTGTGAGTCAACGTTCTTTCTGTATAATAAATTTAAATACCTTAGCTGCCCATCTGTTATCGTCCAATTTCCTCAGGCGTTCTTCATATACTATTTTACTCTTAGCTTCCCGTGCTTCGAACGATGCCCAGCCCATATCCCCTTGTACTGCCTAGTTTGTGGTTTTACCGTGGGCACCTAGTGCTAAACTTCCAACAGCTCTCTGATTTACGTCTAATCTCGACTGAACTTCTGCCCTTAAGCACAGAACCGCATTGCCGAAAGTAAGTCCCGGCACCATTATTCCTTTCCAAATACCTCTTAGTACTTCATATTTGTTGTACCCCCATAATGCCCTATGTTTCATTATCCCGGCGTCTCTTCGTCTTTTTGCCCTAAGAGCCTGTTCATGCTTTTCCCTGTATATCTGCCCTTCGTTTAGCCATATCCCGAGGTATTTGTATTCGGCCACTTTGGGTATTTCGTGGCCTTGTATTGTAAGCACCTGATCAGATGTATCGTTAAAAATCAATCACACCTGATTTAGTTGCGCTAAAACTGAATCCTAGAGCGTCTCCTTCGTCTCCACAGCAATTAACCGAAGTTTGTAAATCTTCCTGGCTATCTGCTAACAGTACAATATCGTCCGCATACATTAAACCCGGGAGTCGCTGCTCAACTACATTTCCGCCTAATCTGTACGACAGATTATAACCCAGATTACTTTCTTCTAGCCTTCTTTCCATATTTGTGACGTAAAGCATGAACAGCAGCGGTGATAGAGGACAACCTTGCATTAATCCTTTGTGCACCCCCACAGTTGTGGTACTTTTTTCCCTTCCCATGTAATTTCAACTTCATTATCTCGGTAGATTTCCTGTACAAAATCAATTACCTCATCACCAATACCTAAATCTTTCAATATGCTCCACAGGAATTCCCTGTTCACGTCATCGTATGCACCGCTTATGTCCAGAAAGGCTAAAAACAGAGGTCTATTTTCCGCCTTAGCTACTTCTATGCATTGGGTAAGCACGAACAGGCTATCATCTAACCGCCTGCCGCTTCTGAACCCATTCTGAAGTTCTCCGAGTATCCTATTCCCTTCTACCCATGACTGCATTTTTAATTTCACCGCCTGAATTCTCAGCCTGTACATAACAGATGTTACCGTAATCGGACGGAAGGATTTTATGCTCATCTTATGTCCTTTCCCTTTATAAATCAAATTCATTTTACTCTGTCTCCAGCTGTTAGGAATTTGCTGATTTGTTATGACTGCCTCCAATGCGCTTCCTTGCTTTTTGGGCCAAGTTCATTAATCAGCTTAATTGGAATTTCGTCTATTCCTGCGGATGTGGTTTTAGGAATATTCCCTTCCGCCTTTTCCCAGTTAAGACTAGTCAGTTCTAAGCTGTTCTCTTTTGTGCTGTCCTGTGTTGCCGCCTCACTTGGGGAGATTACCCCATTGGCGTAGCTAAAAGACGCAGCTATAAATGACGTAATGTAGTCCACAGCATCGTCTCCCTCTAAACATTTTCCCTCAGCATCTATAATCTGTTCCTGCTTTCTTTGATTTGTTTTTCCCAACCAGCTTATATGGTTCCAGAATTTTCTTGGCCCCCCTTTATTTGCCTCGCGAACTTCAGTCAGCCATTTATCAGAGGACTGCTTTATTTTAGCCTGGACTAGGACCTGAACTTGCTGTTTCTTTTGTCGATAAGATTCCCATTTTTTGCCTATTTCCTCTTCAGATAACTGCGCCCTCTTTGCTTCTCTGTGTTCCCTTGAAGCCACCCGTCGTTGTTCGATGGCCTCCTTAATTTCCATATTCCACTAGCTTCGTGGCTTCCTCTTTCCTCTCCAGCGGTTAACTCCTTTCACTTGTTTCATTTTTGTAGCAATGAGCAGTTCTAACTAATTATAATCCCAATTTTCCATGCGGCGTTTCTCAATTACTTCTTCTATATCGGCTGATATTAGCGCTATTTGTTCATCATTTAATTTTGCGTTGTCTTTTGGACTTCGCTGCATTTCTCTTTTGACTAGGGCTCCCAACTGTAGACTAATACGTTTATGATCACTTCCTAGACTGTCCTTCCCCTCTTCGTCCATTTCCATTATTGCGAGCTTGCTATAGATGCCCTGCGACATTAGACAGTAGTCAATGGTTGTTTGCCTGTTACGGGATTCCCACGTGATTTGTCCCTCACATTTAGTTTCTCTATTGACAATAACTAGGTTGTGCCGCTCACACAAGTCTAGCATTAACTTCCCGTTACAATCTGTGTATCCATCCAGATCCTCGATGTGGCAGTTCATGTCTCGAAGCAAAATAATATCGACACCGTCTCCAATCTGCTTTATATCGTCATTGAGGCACTTACCTAGATCCTTGTTTTCTTGCCTGCATTTGTCCCCGGTTCCTAAATAAACTACCCCTAGCCATGTCCTTTTGCCAGCAATTGTACCTGATACCCAGACATGTTCTTTGCAAGTTGATTTTATTCTTTGCCAATTTGTTCCTTGATGTATCAGCATACCTACTCTTCCTCCCTTCTTCTCCGTTGTTGTTCTGTTGCACCCTTCCCAGACATAGCCATCGATGAAAGGTGGATCTTCTAGATCCCTCAGATGTGTTTCGCATAGAGCGTACACACCTACTGCTTCGTCCTTTAACTGTTGTTCTATTTCTAGCCATTTCGCTCTCTTTCTACCCCCTTGCATGTTTATGTAACTGATCCTGGCGGTAAATTTCTTTTTCGTTGTTTTCTTTCTGGGCCTCCTAGTGGCCATTTTGTTGGGATCCGCCGCCATTGTTACATTTACATCGCTTCTACCTACCCCTACACCCTGAGCCACCGTGGACCCCCCAAAAATGCTACCACTCGGCCTCCCAGGCGCCTGCCTATCTCTTCTCCTACCCTTCCACTGAAATGGATGCCATCTCGTCCAAAGACTCTGCCCGAACCTGCTCTGTGCACTTCCTTGTTTATGTCTACCACCTCAAAGCCTTTCTCGAGGCCTAACTGCCTTATCTCTCGATTAAGATTCACAACGTCTTTAGCAACCTCTACATTCCTTCCTTGTACCTCCGGCACTGTACACACCACGATCTGCGCTTGCTGTGCTATCGCCCTTATACCGTCAACTCCCTCAGCTAATGATTTCCCTACTTGTGCGGCGTTACCATTCAGGACATCATTTAGTCCCGCCGCTACCACTACCAAGTTACGCCTTGCAGCCTTCCCGGAAAGTTCACTTTTAGTCGCTCTCAGAACATCGTCCATTGTCTTTCCTGGAAACACCCCGACTGCTACCCGCCTATCACCCTTCAACCGGTCCAGAATAGCTCTTTTGCAGCGCCCCATGTTTGAGTCACCAGCGATAAGTACTAGGGTACTCTGCCCCTCCCTCCTATCTTCCGGATCTTGCTGCCTCTTATCAGCGACTGTGACCTCATTTCCTGGAAATAGCTCGTGCCCCTTCTCAGTACCGCCTCTCGACTTCCCAGCTGCCACCTGTGCGTAGCTGTTCCTGCCTGAACATGTCTGACCTACTGGCTTCTCGCTGTCCATGCCAGTGCAAGCCCCATGCACGTGGCTGGCGCTGGAATGCCCGCCATTGTGGCTTCCAATGGCGGTGTCAGCCGTTTTTGACTCGATCTGACAAAGCTGTACTTGAAGCTTACGCTTCTCTGCCCTCTCTATCTGTAACTCTGTTTCTAGAGCATCCATCCTTAGCACTAGTTCGCTGTTCGCCTGTTCAGCCCTGTCCAGGCGTGCACCTAATACGCAGAATTTGCACATAAAATCTGCGCCTTCGGCCTTCTCAACTGAATCGAACCGTGTTTCTTTTAAATTCACCGATTCCTCACACTCCATACATCTAACCTTCAGTAGCTTAACCATCGTAGCAACACTCGATTATTGCTTGCTCCAAATGCCAAGATATCTACACGCTCAAGACAAAAACACTTGAAAACACGTGCAAAATTAAAATAAAATTATGGCTACCGCAAATGCCGATCGATCACTTAGAAAAAAAAATTGCTATCTCTCTAAAAGTTAACGCACAAAAAAACACTGAGACAACTGCCGGCCAAGTAGTCCCGGCCGAATTTAGGTCACTGACCTAAATTCTATTCCTTCAGCCTAAAAAACCAAACACACTTTTAGAACTATGAAAGGAAAGTACTCATCTATTTTCGCAGTCGCTCTCGCAGTCTGTCCGCTCCCGGTCTCCAGGCGTGATCCCAAGAGCACCTAAACCTACGTCCGCACAGCACGGCTGTCAACTGTCACATGCGCCTGATGTGCAGCTCCATCTATGGAAGAAAATTGGACGCTGATCGCTGGTTGCGCTACGTTTACCACGCACGCTTCTAAGCACGCGCTCGCACTGTCGCAATTTATCGCCTGAATTGTGTCTTCAAGAAGATCGTTCAGATTGATGCGCAGTTAATGAATTCAAGCCTAATTAAAGGAGGGAAGTTAATTAGTCCCGTCTGCTGTGTGGAGCAGACGATCGATGACGGGGAGGCCCATTTTACTGTAAAATGCGTTTATCACGACAGTGATAACGTCGTACTGAATGACGTGTACCTAGATGTAAGCCCACTGTTTAATTATATGCTCGAAATATGGAGAGTACTGTTAGTTCTGTGAAATAATGTGAGACACTCGTTGATCGTAGTTGCTGGTTGTTGCATGCGATGCACAGGGTGATATTGCCCCTCACTTGCGAGTCGAAAGGGCATACGATCAGCAGTCGCTTGCTACCAGGCAAACAGCTTGACGACTTCACCGTGCACACTTGCAAGCGCGACCTGCTGGTCGTCTTCTTGTTAGATTCTGGTTTGAAGTCACGTTTCCTGCACTCGCACTTGGTCCTCTAAAGTGATGTTCGAAATCAACTGCGACGACCAAGAGAGTGTCGTGGCGATTTTGATACTCACCGCGGCCGTACGAGCGTCATGATGCAAGCGGCGCACTTCCCACGGCCGGCCTGTATGCCTGCCGCCGGCGTCAGAAAAATGCGCTAATATTGTCTCTCCTCGTTCATACCAAGCCCTGGAGTAGAGGAATGTCAAAAATGAATCATTTTTGAGGGTCGTTGGCCAATATGAAGATGCTGGTAGAAGTGATAACTGCGATATACAAGGAAATTTCTTCCCATAGCCGCTTTGCTGCTGTCCAGTGCGGCTCGCTTGCTGTCTGCTAGCCCCGCTGCTGAAGGCGTCGCGGAAATCGACCATCTTTACTTTATTATGAGACAGGCTTCACAGTAAAGCGATGTCGAGAGTATCATCTTCACTACACTAACCCTGTGAATCGAGGCGTACTGCGCCTCAAATTTATTTGGGTTTTTAACCCATTTTCGTACTTAAAGGTGCAGTGAAGAGGAATCTGAACTCGTATTTTTGCCGCGGGAACTCAATACACACGTTCCGAGCATTCTTAGAACCATCGATTGATTGCCCTGTGTAGCCGATTTCCCTAATTAAATCGAATTAACGTCCGGCTCCCACTTTTTTTTTAATTCTCCCCGTACGGTGGGCGGAGTCGACCAACGCGTGGAGTGCCTTTCAGCCAGCTCCGTGGAGGCTTGCCGCTCTGCCATCGACGGAGTAATACGTAGTAATCCGTAGTAGTAAATAGTCCGCGCGTATTTTTATTTCTGCAGGCTTATTTTGCGGCTATATTATCTGCGAATGAAACTATTTATTCACGCCAACCTAAAAACAAAATAAAGCGAAATCAAAGCGTCCACGGAGCTGGCTGAAAGGCACTCCATGCGTTGGGCGACTCCGCCCATCGTACGGGGAGAATTAAAAAAAAAGCCGGGAGCCGGACGTTAATCCGATTTAATTAAGGAAATCGGCCACATAGGGCAATAAGTTGCAGTTTCCAAGAATGCTCGCAACGTGAAGATCGAGTTCCCGCGGCAAAAAGACGAGTTCAGATTCCTCTTCACTGCACCTTTAATTTCTGCGAGAACATTAGCTTTACACTCGTAAAACCTGTGGCCCGAATCTGGTGCTCGTGTGAGTGGTGCCGAACCACAGGCGCGACACAAGCACTACAACATCACGACATAACAATACTTCGTACTACCTCCACTTTTCTTCGCCGGGACCGCGTCTGTCATGGCGAAGATTGCACCTCGCACAACTCTCCCGTCGAATGTGCGCACAAAGCTAGCACAGCGGCTGCTCCTGCGGCGCCCCGACTTTCCACGGTTCGCCTGCTGCGGCGCTGGCGTCGCGATCCCAAACTTGAGCGTGGGTTCCTTATAAACCACTAATAACTCTGCTGTTGAATTTGCAAAAAATTCTGGGGGGCACTTTGCTCTTACTAAAGTGCGATCAGGCGAAAGCCATTTCCGCCTCTGTTGCTGCCGCTGTTACTGTGGAGATGACGTCATAGGTGACGTCACACGCATGCGCTGGCAGCTGCCAGGGTTAAGTCGGAGCGGCGGTCGGCGCTCCATATATAGACTGTGGTGATGACGTCATAGAAGACGTCACGCGCATGCGCAGTACATTTCCGGCTACACCATACAATGCCATTTGATGATGTCTTGAGTTTTTGTTAATTATTTTTCTTCATTGTTTAAATATTTTAGTTAACTTCAATAATTTTTTCCGTGTTACGACATACTACGCAATGCCGCTGACGTCATCAGATTTTATTATCTTTTATTAGTTATTTTGATTACTTTTATCAATTAATTCCAATTACTCGCGTGTTACGATGTACTATGACGTCATCAGCATTTATTTTTATTTATTTATTTCAAAATACTGCAAGCAAGCTTTGGCCCAAGCAAGGGAGGGGGGGGGGGCATGAGAAAACACAAATCACAATACCACGTGAAAACATTTCATGTGACGCACAGTAAAAATGAAACTTAAAAGATGAACATAGCAACGACAAAAAGAAACACATGCTGAAAATTTAATATAGGAGAGTCACATCCTTTTTAGTGAAGCAAAATGTTTTTAGCGCCTGTTCCACGTCAGGAGAGTTAAAAATCGATTCAGGGAGTGCGTTCCAATCTGCTATTGTTTGAGGGAAGGAAGTGTACTTAAATGAGTTTGTTTTAGCAAAAAAGAGGCTGTAAGGAGTGCTCCCTACTATGGCGTTTCCTTCGAGCAGTGGAGTGCTTGAGGAATGAAGGGAGAGAAATGCTAAGCTTGCCTGAGATAATTTTATGAAGGAAAGAAATACGGTTAAGTTTTCTGTGCGTACGAAGCAACGGAATGTTATTGCCTTTTATGAGCTGTGTTGGGGAGTCAGACCTTCTATATTTATTAAAAATGAAACGTACTGCCTTCCTCTGGATGAGCTCTAGTTGATAGATATTTTTCTTGGTGCGCGGGTCACAAATTTCAGAAAAGTATTCAAGTTTGGACCTGACAAATGTTTTGCAAGCCAGAAGCTTAATATTTCTAGGAGTATGTTTTAATTTCCGTCTGAAGAAACAAAGCTTAGAGAGAGCGGCTGAACAGATCTCAGAAATATGAGTGCCCCAGGTTAATCGGTTGTTAAGAGTAATTCCTAGATATTTGTATTATGAGACCTCTCTGATGTGACTGTTGTGAAGGCAATATTGGTAATTACTAGCATTTTTTTTTCTCGGAACTCAGAGAAGTGCACTCTTATCAATGTTTAAATCCATGTTCCATTCTTCACACCAGTGTCATGTTTTGAGCAAAGAATCTTGAAGCAATTGATGATCTCAAATTGAGGCTATTTCTTTATATACAACGCAGTCATCTGCAAACAACCTTATTGACACAGACGGAGGAATGGTATCTATTAAATCATTTATATATATATTAAGAACAGCAAAGGGCCTAACATACTACCCTGAGGAACACCGGAAGTAACAGGAAGCGATTCACATCAACACACTGAGTTCTGCCGCTTAAGTATGCTCTGACCCATTCAATAAGATACAACGGAATACCAAGCAACTGCAGTTTATAAAGGAGTTTTGTATGTGGCACCTCATCAAAAGCTTTCGCCATATCCAAAAAAATAACATCGATATGTCCTGAGTTATCCACCACTCTAAGAAAAATCAATAGTCGTAACTAGCTGAGTGATGGTCGACATTCCCTTCCCGAATCTGTGCTGAAAAGGTAACAGAATATTTCTTTCATTTAAAAAGTCAATTATAAAGCGGGCCACGATATGCTCTAGAAACTTACAGGATGTAGAGATAATTGATACTGGTCGGTAATTAGTCGCGAGTAACTTGTCACCTTTTTATGAATCGGCACAACACGAGCCTTCTTCCAATCCTCTGGCATCTCACTGGTTTGTAAAGATAAAGTGAATAGTTTAGCCAAATGCTCCGAGATCTGGAGCGCGTAACGCTTTAAAAAGGCATCTGGAATGTCGTCCAGGCCATGGCCTTTCCAAATATTTAATTTTCGCAGCAAAGAGAGAACCCCTTCTGTGGAAATAACAAGAACTTCGTTAGGATCGATGGATTTTTTTTGGGTGCATCAACAATCATATCTGAAGGGCTCCCGAAAACACTTTGAAAGTACCTGTTAAAGAGTTGAGCTATTTCCTTCACATCAATGACGAGGCTCCCATCCTCACTTCTAATTTCTTTGAAGGCTCCCTTTTGTTGACCAAGGTATTGCCAAAATTTACTCGAATCTGTTTCTATGAATGAAGGAAGGGTGACCTTAAAGTAATGGGATTTTGATGTAGACAGTGCCTGTGCTAATTAATGTTTTAATTTCTGCAAATACTGAGAAGATGAGGAGTGATGTCGCCTAAGACGTTTAAGTCTCCGCTTCATATGAATAATATCACGACTCACCCAGGGGTTTCTACGCTTGTTTCTAATTTTTCGCCGAGCCATAAAATTTGCAGTAGAAAATAAAATGCCCTTCTTGAGGCGTTCCCATAAGCTGTGTGTGTCACCTTCCTTGGTACTCATCAACACATCATCTAAATAATCGGTAATAGAAGTGTCGTCCGAGCGATCAAAAGCATGGACTAGGCAACAGACAAATTACGGGTACTTTTAACGTGATCAGTAGGACAAGAAAAAAACAACATATGGTGATCCGAAACACCAGCTTCAACTCTCAATTCACCTTTAGAGAACAAACCACTGAAAAAAAAACAAATCCAACATAGCATTTTTACGGGTTCAGTCGCACACAATTTGGTTAAGGTTTAAGGCTAACATAATGTCCATAATGACATCACTAGAAACACAGGTCCTGTAAGCTAAAATCTTCCAGTCTAAGCCTGGTAAATTGAAATCCCCCGTCATAATCACATTATTCTCACTCTTGGCTAGCAGGTGATCATATAAGCTGTCAAGAAATGCGATTTCAGTGCCAGGAGCGTGGTAAACTGCACATAATAAAAAAGGTCAAACCTCAACCCGACACATTAAAAAACAGACGTTCATTATCAGGAATTTGGTCGAGGACAGTGACCCGCAAAAATGATTTCACAATTACTGCGACACCCCCGCCTCTTGAACCACAATCCATTCTAAAGATGTGATAGCCAGGGGAATAATCTCGTCATTACTTATTTTATCATGCAACCATGTTTCTGGAAGAACAAGAACGTGTGGGTCATAAGAAAGTAGTAGTAGTTCAAGGCCGTCAGTTTTGTTCTTAGTACTTCTGGCGTTGAGGGACAACACGCGCAGATCATGTGCTTGGGCCTGCAACCGCTATATTTCAGAAGTATCGCCTCCTCTGGTAGGCGCAGCAACACGTGTATTCGATGCATCGTCCCAAACGTAGTAGGTGTTATCAATTCGCAGTTTGTCATGCAAAGGGAAACCTTTTTGCCACTAACACCTTCATTTTTTGCACTCGGCCAAAGTAATTTACACATTTTAACTGTCTGCGCAGAATAATCGTTTTGGATAGCCACTATTACTCCAAACCTATTGTTTTTCAAGGTAATCCTGGAAGTATAAGATAACTGGTGAATTCGCACCTCGGCGACCTAACCTGTGAATGCGGGCAACAGAAGTGTACATGCAGGTCTAAGTTTATCGTAGAAAACTTCGTCGATCTCCTTTCGGCGCAATACTTCTTCAGTCTCGTTTTCTTCTTTTTTAATGCCAAACACAATCAAGTTGCTCCTGTGACTGTTATCCTCTTGATCTACTAACCTTGCACTCTGCGATTTTGAATGATTCTTGGACTTCTGCTAAGCTTTCATGTAGGCCATCTATTTCCTTCGTCTTTGCGGCTACTATTTTCACGCTTTTCTGAAGTTCGTTCACGCGCAGGCCGAAGCTCGCAAGTTTTTTTCTGTCTGTTCCAGCCTACTGATAACACTGGCCAAGTCACTGCGTATAGCTTCAAGGTAGATGTACTATGGTAGCGTAGGCTGCATAGAAGCCCATGCGTTCAAAACATGGCGGCTCATGGTGCGCAGCCAGCGCCGTCTGCGAAATGCGTGGACAACTAAAACGTGACGTCATAATTAAAACAAAAACGCGACATCGAAGTCGCGTGTCATATTCGTGACGTCATATTCGTGACCTCAGCGTCACGTGCTGCTTGGCGCGAAAAATAAACTGCTGAACGCCGCGACGCTTCAGCACGACACCCGACACGAGAACGAAGAAAGAAGACACGACGAGTGCCGACCACCAACGCTATTTTTAGGTAGTCACTTCTCGTTGTGCCTTTTTCCTTCGTCCTCGCCTCAGGTGTCGCGCTGAATATCAGGGTTGTAATGCGCAAACTTGCGCAGTTATTTATGTTACTGCCACATTAGTTTTAGGTGAAATGACTCCTTGCTTGGGTGCTGTTTCTGAGCACCTAAGTTTGGAAGCAATGGGCTGAGGTAGAATTGTGTTGAGTTGTGCTCACACAGAAAAGGACAGTGATGCAATCTTTTTAATAAAAGTGATGATTTAATCAGTTGAAAGCCACAGTACACAAGAACCTGATTAGTGGCACAAAAACACAGTGCTGATGTAATCGGTGAGGAAAGTTTAAAATATAAAAATAACGTAGTTTGCCTGGTGTGTATAAATGCCATAAATGGACTGCAAGCAGCACTGCACTTTCCCAGCAAAATTAGGGCTTCCTTTAAAACATGCAAAGGACAGACATCTTCATCAATACAATCAAACGCAATGCACACAAATGAAACAAAATCGAGGAGCACTCATACAAAATGGGGAATCAAGAAAAACTTAAGAATATTCAATTCACCTTACTTTTCAAAAAAATGAGCTTGTAGTCGCTCGAAGCGTTCAAGCTAGCGCTAGCTCCTGGATATTACTGAGGAAGATTCCGATATGAAACGACTGACCTCATTAAAGCCTGGTGTGTGCCTGGACCCTGACCTGCGTGGCAGTTTTCTTGAACGCAAAAATGTGTCCCGTGCGACATGCACGTAGCTATGCCACCAACTTGCATTGTGATGGGAGGTTATAGCACCTGCAACGGTGCATTTTTTTGCTTCACGCTTACGTGTATTTCGCATGCGGCTTGTTTACGCCAGGAAAATTCACTCCATGCAGGCCAGGCTTAACACACTAATAGAAACAGTATCTCTCTGAGCACTGTACATCTTGCATAGCGACCAGACCTTAATATGTGACATATAAGGCACTTTTTCCTCATACATGATCACTACACAGTATCATGTCGACATGTCTACAAAACTGAAGGAGTACAAAATCCTTTTCAGTCGCAGTTTTCAGTGCTCAGCAACATGTAAGCACTGTAGACATTCAAAGCAGGATTCACTTGATGTTTGCAAAAGATAAGGTTACAGATTTCATATTAATGTCTTCGTTTTATGGGGTTTAACGTCCTAAAGCGACTCACGCTATGAGAGAAACTCTCCATTATTAAAGCGCTGCCTAACATTCTGAGGGATATAAAGCACACTTACTTAAACCCACTGCCAAGTGCATATTGATCCCAGTGCTTCTACACCACAAACACCATTGATGTTCATGCATGATTTACCCTAGAACAGTCAGCAAACAAGCACAACCATTGTCCTATTGGAGGCACTAGGAAATCAGCAGAATTCCCTATGCAGCATGCACTTCTGTAAAAACTGCCATCTAACCATCCGAACGGCACATCCGATACCTCTCACCATACGGACCATTATATAGGGGGAAACTTTGTCTTCCATGGGCAATCAGTGACAATGCCACAGCAGTGACAAAAGTAATATTGTAGCATCGCAGCACGATTTATGAGTATGTAACACATAAGACCAGACTGAACAATGAAAAACAGTAGCAAAGGCGTACTGCCACTACATCATCACTGCCAGAAGGTATGTGCACTACAAACTGATACTCAACATGACTCACACAATATGACAGTTGCAGAACAGATGTTGATGGCAAGGCATGGATGAAAACATTCTTCATGAAGCAGTGGTACATACAGAGCGGTAGGAAAGTAAAATATTTTTACATAAAGATACGAAAAATTGGTAGATCACTAAAACACCACACCACAAAAAAGCCGCAAAGCCACTCATGCATTCCCAAATTTCAGATTACATAATCACTGCAAACACAATTGCCGAGCACCTCAGCACGCGTCACACACATACAGTCGATAATTCACTTGTGTTGCAGATAAGTCACAGTAATGACAGCGTGTATATGGCACTACAGGTGTTCAAGCTGCACACAAGATATAACAGAGACCATAGTGCAGAGCTCCAGAAATTGAGCAAATTGGGCGCATAACATGTACCGATAAAGGGGATGCAAGCGTCCTAAAGTAAGCAGGATCTACTGCAACAACTTATTTCAACTGCCTTAAATGTACAGATGCTGACATCAGATAATGAAGCCCGCTATTGTGGCCCGATTGCAATCTTGCCCGCCGTAGTAAACGTTGTAAAGCAGTGTGTGTTCATGAGATGAGAAACAATACCAGCAATCATTATAGCATGCCATGCCTGTAAACCTATACCGTGCAAAACAGATATGGCTTCAATGTCATTGCAGGCTCCGTTTTGCTTCTGTTCGCATCTGCACAAGCCCTAACCATCTTGCAAACAAGAGGTTACCCCACATACCACTTTGCTTGCGGATTTCAAGGCGGCGGTCTTTTTCGTAAGCTTCTCTTTCGTATGCACTTTTTATTATGTGGTCCCTAACCTTGAAATCATACTTAAAAAACATATTTCTCAAACACTTCAACAAGTGAGTTGCATCAAACAGGAAAAACAATGGCTTGCCATTAACCTCAATGAATGGCTTCTCGGGACTTACAAGGCTCGAGAAAATGGAAACATTTTGGCTCCCTCGGTCACATACAACGGCTACTGGCTCAAGGCCTGCTTCTAATAGCAAGTCGTGGCACTGAAAAATGAGACTGTGAAGTACATTGGCAGGTGTAGCCCTATGAGCAACAAAAATAACCAAGCGGCTGCTTCCACTGAGTGCCAATCCCTTTCGCCATGAAGACGAGGCCTTTGTTTGCTAGGTTTGCACCTTGCTTCCCACTGTATTCTTCTAACCGTTCAAATCTGTCTGCTGACAGGTTGTATGTCAGATCTTTCATTATGTGCATTTCATCAAAAACAATACTGCAGGCTCTGTCTGCATGTGGAAACGAACCTGCACGCCGCTTCAGAAGCTCAAAAACTTCCGGATAAAATCCAACTCCCAGTGGAACACGTTGAAGCCAGAGTTACAGTGACCTGGCAGATGGGAGCTTAAGAAGCCTTCTACAGTATCTGTACCCTTTTGGGCTATGGAAATACAAGCCCATGGCAAACAACTTGTTCTGTGAGGATCATCGGCGGGCAAACCTGCTAATGTAGCTCATTCTCAGTTGAGCCTCAACAAGTGATGCGAAGGCTGGCGAAACGTGCGCACGAACGCCCTCCACTATCTCGGCGACAGTCCTCATCTGACGCTGTCGCTGGAGCCTTCGTTGCAGCCTCATGCTTTGGTCCTGGAACCGGCGCGCCTTCACTTTCAGCGCATGTAGCTTGCGCTTGCAACGGTGGGCATGGCACGCTGCAAGATGAGAAATCACAGCCATCACAGGAAACACATATCTTCCACATACAGGTATAAAATTCAAATCTCTAAAGTATATTTAATTTCAATAACCATGCCTGATCGAAACAATTATGTTTGCATGTCCCTACCCCAATGTCTATGTTCTATCTCCACAGTTTTTTTAAGCGTCTTACTCCAGTGCGCTGTGGAAAATTGTATACTATGATTATTATTTCACTTTTGGAATAGCCGCCACGGTGGCTCAGCGGTTATGGTGCTCGGCTGCTGACCCGAAAGACGCGGGTTCGATACCGGCCGCGGCGGCCAGAATTTCTTTGGAGGAGAAATTCTAGAGGCCCGTGTACTGTGCGATGTCAGTGCACGTTCAAGAACCCCAGGTGGTCGAAATTTCCGGAGCCCTCCACTACGGCGTCTCTCATAGCCTTAGTCGCTTTGGGACGTTAAACCCCATAAAACCAAACCAAAACCAAACTTTTGGAATAGTACTGTAAGAGCAAAACATCATCGCGAAAGTTTCCCTGAATCGGTAGCAGTACTTACGTTCACCACAACAAACAGTGGAGGGGCCGGTGCAAGCCACCACTAGTACTTGCCCAGGCGCCAACAATTTCTCATCCCCTCCTGGTAGCACATAGGTGTGGTCACCTGTACACAGAAAGAAACAAGGAAGATGGCTTTCAATCTTCAGAACAGCCACAAAAAATAAATCACGTTGAAAACAAATCGCTGGGCACACCAACAGAAATGATTTACATATTTCATACTTCGGACAGTACTATGCTGAAGAGAAGTCACTGGAATACAGACACAAACGGATTCCATATTTCGCACTTCTATATGTAATGTAACTGTTTTGCTTACTGAGTAATGTCACTTACATCCACAAGCAGCAGCAGACGCAGCAGGGCAAGCCTCCACCAAGGGCTGTGCAGAAGGCGAAACTGCCATGCCATCCATAAGCTCGCCCTGCTCAGCTCCTCTTCCCACGTCACACGTATCACCCACTGAACAAATAACAAAGAGACGCTCATAACAACGGATAGTTGTAAATTTGAAACAGTAAAAACCATGTACTGCTTGGCCTTTCTGGCCCACCAGCGTGGTTTGCCATTAGGCCGCGGCACTTATGCCGGTGCGTCTCAGGTTTGACGCACGTACACAAGATTGCCAGTACCAATATCTGTTAGAGACAAACGTGACAAGACAATGAGGGACAGTACACGGGACACGTAAACTTTACACATGCTTTCAGGGTTCGTTATAGACGAGACGCATTACAGTTGCGCCATCGTCAACTCTTGCAGCTGCCACAGAAAATTCCGGGCATAGTTTAAAATTAAACACGATACACGTAAAAAATGCATGTCAATCGTTTTCAGCACTAAGTACTCGTCACATAGCGGCATGCATTGCATTCGTCAACTGATGAAACTGCCACACGAGTCCGGGCGCAGTTTAAAGAGGACACGAACGTAGAAAATGCAGTTGAATTGTTTTAAGCATTCATTACTTCTAATGACACAGCGGCATGCATTCAAAGTGCGCACCGGCTCACGGCTGTGTATGGTGCACATGCAACTTCGATACACTAAGCGCACTCAAGCAGTTAACTGCACTCAAAACAAGACATGACCGGACAAACATGCAGGGGCAGCAGACACAAAGCTTACCTTTTCACGTCCTTGGGAAAGCGATGAAATGTGACGCCGCCAGACAGGTTATAGCTCGCACATCGTGCAACCGCACACCTCTTTTTTGCGTACGGGTGCCCTATGGCCATAGACGATGCCCTTTTGGGGCAAAAGCGATAGAACCGCACCCAACCGAACGAAACTACACAGAAGCGCTGGCAAAAGGGAAAAGCGGAAACTGTATTACACGAACGATGCACACCAAGAACTCGAGCAACAAGCAACGAGAAAAAAGTAGGGCTAGCAGAATCGAGTTTCAAACAAAAGCAAGCAGAATAGTCAAAAGATATGACCAGGGTATTACATCAGAGCACCGTCAACCTTGGCATCGTCCCGATGCCATTGCCGCTGCTCTGAGCGAACGCTGTCATAAAATTTTTACAAAGCAAGCGCTATACTGTCTAACAAAATGCACACAACTAAAACATTTTAAAAAGTAATCACTGCAATTGTTTTTGAATGCTTTTGAAACACAAAATATGTCCTAATTATTTTCCTCTTCTAGTCGTGTTTGTCCACTCATTTCATTTTGGCGCTTTAGTTCCGCCCCTAATTTGATGTCGCTAGCACTTGGTTCTGGACCGCATTCGAGCCCAGGCTTCGCGACCTATTTCAATAGACCTTGTATAGCTTGCTGGATTTTACCAATGTGCTTAAGCAATTAATTGACCGCTAAATTGTGACAATTAATTTTGTTTTACGACATACTACGCCATGTTGATGACGTCATCAGTTTGACAGCTATGATGGGACAACTTCGCGGACGCACACACCGTTGAGTCGTGAGCCTTTTGCCTTAATAATCGGGTGAAACATGATTTTAACCTAAAACGAAGCGCTCCACCACAAATTATTTACTCCCACAACGTTTGCGGGCGCTTCATAAAATATTTGAGAAATTTCTGATCGAAATCGGTTAGGTAGTGAGGATAGTGGTTAGTGCGAGAGCAGTCCTATCCACACTCCCCGGGTTTCAGCGTTGTCCGTCTGTGTGTAGCCCGGCCAAGTGAAACCATGGAATAACGCCAGCACCGCCAACCAATAAACCGAGCACAGCAGCGTGCGAGACGCGCTGCAGAAACTGACGAAGAACGCCAGCAGGGGCCACTTCAGTCGCTCTGCGAGTAGTCGGTGGAGTCCATTCACAAATTGAGGCAGTTATGCGCCTTTCTTTTTTCCATAGCCAGCGGAAGGTTTACACTCCGTTGATTCTGAGAAAAGGAAAGGTGACTATGTGGCTCCTCGGGTCAGTGGACACCTCAGTCGCGCTTTAAGGTACGTGGCGATGGCGCTCACCAGTAAAAAACCGTGTTTTCGCACGATATTACGGGCTTAGCGATGCTGAACCACCAGCCATTTTTTTTATTTCTCAGGTATGCCTTGAAATTGCTGTTTGTGTCCATATATACTGAAGGCCATTTTGATTTTATCCGTGCAATCAATGTTACTGTCTATGCCTCTATAAAGAGAGGACACATCGACTTTTGCTATGAAATACTTATTTTTGAGCGGATCCTCGTCCTCGCTGTCATTTAATGTGACCAGAGAGTCTCAGTTACCGTGGTGGAACATTTACCCCTGGAAGAAGAGTCGTAATGAGCCCTCAGTACAGCGCCCCTGTGGAGCCGGTGGCTGAATAACCTTTTTGTTGGAAGAAACTCAGCAGTCATAATGTAAGCCTTTTTATGCATTATACCAGGGGTCTCTGACTCATACTTCTATGCGGGCCGCATAAAGAAAATTTCGCCTCCCGCCAGCCGGAATCAGGAAAGTAACTGAAAGAGGGGGAAGGGGGGGGGGGCAATCTTAGTGGCGTTATTTTTTTTTTGGGGTGGGGGGGGGGGGTGGGGTAGGAGATACTTGTAGATCGTCAATCTTTCAGTAGGCCAAATAAAATGAACTAGCGAAGATAATCGGTCTTGTCAAGGAAAAGTTTCATTTTTAATTGCAGGAATTACCCTTCAGTTCTAAGCACGCTGCTGGATTGAGGTTTGACAACCTTTAGCAGCGACAAGGGATGAAATATCCGGCGTTAGGTCTTGTGGGGCGATCATTCGCAGGGTGGCCCTGAGGTTGTCGTCTGTCATGTTTGAATGCAGAGCAGATTTGTTCACTTTCAATAAAGAGTGCTCGAAAAAGTATGTGCTCCCGAACATGGCAATGATATTTGTCGCTTGGTGCTGCAGAGTTGGAAAAACTGTCTTATCTAAAAAAGTGTAAAACTCCGGAACACCTACGTTTTCAAACCTCTGCCGTAATGTGGGGCTTGTTGAAGTTCAATAAGCTCCATGTGCAAATCGGGCTCAATACATTCGACTCGCACAGCGAAGGGTAGAGAGATAATTTCGATCTGTTCGTAGAAGCTTGGGATGTTTAGAAATCGAATTTTGAATTCTTTCGCGCTGCTCTTCCAAGCCGCTATTACTCACATAGGACTACTTTCTGTGCAACCAGACGTGTGCTCTCAGCGTCTAAAGATCTTTCATTATTTGTCTGTAGTTGCCTGTCTCCTCTGCGGAATGGGATTTCACTGAATGAACAAAACAGCATTGTTGCTGGAGCGTCCCGGAGACGGGTAATAGGTCACTTTACAGATTACCTATTCCGTCGATTCTGGGAAGTGCACCATCCGTGCCTTTTATTACCACCTCAGTACTTTCGCCTCGTGCAAGACGAACGTTAGAGGAAAATGTCCACTCCCGGACAACTCTCTCTGGCTCTGCAGTGAATGAAGGCTACGCAAGAAAGAGAAGGGGGCGGGCCTTTGTCCGTGTGCCATGGAGAGTGGGTTCGTTGTTCGATTTACTGGTGCGGAGGGATGAGAGAGAGAGAGAGAGGGCTGTTGGGCGCCTTGCTCCTTCGGCGCTCTTCAAGGCGCCTGACGTCCGTCTGAAGGTAACGCATATTAGGCGCCCCTGCCTCTTTTCCTTTCCGCAAAGAAAGAGTGCCGTCTGCGGGCTTAACGTTTTGGCCGACCTCAGTTGGGATACAAGTTTGGAGGTGAAATTGACTCGTTAAGCTGGCACGCGCTCTTGGAAAAAAATATGACGAAACTTTGAGGGCGACGGACCGCGTTTTTGAGACCCCAGTGTTATATTGTTTGGCAGAAGCTCGGCATATTACTGAGAAGCGGTGCTTAAAGATAAGCAGATGATGTAATGTGTGTGTGCGTGTGTGTGTGTGTGTGCGTGCGTGTGTGCGTGTGTGCGTGCGTGCGTGCGTGCGTGCGCGCGTGTGTGTGTGTGTGTGCGTGTGTGCGTGTGTGCGTGTGTGCGTGCGTGCGTGCGTGCGTGCGCGCGTGTGTGTGTGTGTGTGTGCGCGTGCGTGCGTGCGTGCGTGCGTGCGTGCGTGCGTGCGTGCGTGCGTGTGTGTGTGTGTGTGTGTGTGTGTGTGTGTGTGTGTGTGTGTGTGTGTGTGTGTGTGTGTGTGTGTGTGCGCGTGCGCCCGCGCGTGTGTAAAACACGGAAATTCTTTTCCCCAACATGGCGTTCCTTCATCCTTGGGAAACTCGAGGCAAAAAAGCCGCTGCTTTTCCAAAGCTTGCGCATTTCTGCTTGAAAAAAAAAGGCAAACAGAAGTTCGCAAAAGGGTTCAAACTGCTTCCCGCTGTGATGTGACGCCGAGTGAACACAAGCGAGCACGCCGCTCATATTTGCATTCGTCGTTGATGAAGGTTGAGAGTTCGCGAAATGCAATGTTTGCCTGCCTTGCCTCGCTGCTTCTGTAAACTAACTGGTGCGCTAGAAGAGTCAGCGAAGCGTTCGGTCGAGGTGTACAACTGAAGCGATAAATGTATTTAAGTTATGCACCTGTATATCTTTTCCTTCTTTCAAAGGAAAGAGGGTTTCAGGCGCCTAAGCATATCTCATTTTCTCCCGGTTGTTTCATATTGTTGTTCGTTCTGCGTAGTCTTATTAAATTGTCAGCATAAGGCTCTCTGTGACCCCCTTCTCTGAGGAACCATCTGCGCATTCGCGTTTCTGAAAGGCGCTGAGTGTGGCTAGGCTGAGGCGCACATCTGTCTGTCTATGCACAAGTGTCGCTGGGTCCCCAAGCAAGTGAATAAAGCTGCGCTTAAACTAATCCCATAAAACGCAACAGGGAGAACGCAACGCGCAGTTAAGGCATAGAGCGAGGAAAGCGTCAAGTGAAGTTGTCCAAACATGACTGGATTTATGCTATCTAAAAACAGCCACAATTCCTGATAACATCTGAACTCCCCATATATTTAGAGGAGCCCTGTCGTGATCGCCGAAGGTGTCAGAGCGAGGAACTGCAAAGACTTCACAAGGGGATGATGAAGACCGCGCCAGCTTTGAACTTAATTTTATTCACACTACGAGGAAATACATACTGAAACAAGTTAATAGGAGAGATAAGAACCTGCGCACTGCGCATCCTCATTTCCTTCAAATAGGCTATTTCTTTATCTGGGGCATTATCGGAC
This sequence comes from Amblyomma mixtum, assembly GCF_055824585.1. Lineage (NCBI taxonomy): Eukaryota > Metazoa > Arthropoda > Arachnida > Ixodida > Ixodidae > Amblyomma > Amblyomma mixtum. The sequence goes on along the minus strand of NC_143014.1, from coordinate 390,396,858 downwards.
ATTACACCGATGACTTCCACTCCTGCTTTACGTATAAGATTAGCCGCTGTAATATCGCTCGCGTTATGATCACTGTTCTTAGCTTCAAAAATGCAGTTTCTGAAAAATGGCTTGCAGGGTTGGCAGCTACCAAAAAAATGTGACTACATTAGCACTACGTGCATTATCCGCTGAGCCTGTCCGAAATATACGTCTCGCACCGTTCTTCTTATTGCAAGTGCTGTTTGCCGAGCGAGAACTTTCATTCTGCATACGTACAGCACCATTGCCCGAGTGCGTACCCTGTCTGTTCGGTGGTTTCGCGCCGTGAACAAGGTATGAAATGAGGATCAAGTCAGCGTGGCGGCGACAAGCACGGATTTACAGGGACCTCTAATAGGGAGGTATTACAGTTGTCAGGAATATTTAAGGGAAGAAACTTTTTCCACAGATTTCGAATTTTCTGGCTATTTCTCCTAAATTACAGAACTACTTTTGGATATTATGCGCCAAGTGGAAAGCTATTCAGCGAACATGATAAAACTGTTCTTATCACGCATAATTATGGACTAATCAATGAATTAATGCTCAAACTTTGTTCCTCCCTCTAGTGCTCACGACTGTACGCCTTCATGGCTCTGTCCTAGGCTAAAAGAGCATTGCGTGAATTCCTCGGTGTCGCTGATCAGACAACCGAGCTTTTTGTAGCAGCTCCTGGTCAGTGTTCCTCGAAAGCCAAGACAAGACCGCCGAAAGATCTTCACCTTCGATAGGGAACCACTCTCAAACTGCGTGCTACGAGTTCTGTGCATCGGTCCGAAATTTACTGTTGAAATTAAGCAGACGTCCGCGAAACCACAGCAGTTGTAGTAGTCACTTATTATAGTGAGAAATTGCCAAAAGGAAGGAAAAAATTTCTGGCGGTATAGAATTACTAAGCCCGAAATATTGTGAGAAAGCACAGTTTTCTGCAGGTGGACAATACCTCCGCGTACCTGAAAGAGCGATTGAGGTGTCCACTGACCCGGGGAGCCAGTTTTGCGTGTCTGCATCTATATCATCGTAAATGCCAATTTACTCAATGTACGCCGGCGGCCTATATGCTCCAGTGCGGTGTTTCTGCCACAACGCTGCCCACGGCAACGCATGTAGCGTACATCTGCCACTACCGCCACATAGCTCAAAGCTCGACTATTAGTTTGATAGTGCTTATAATGACGACGATGTCCAATGCACAGTGCGAAAGTGTGTTGCAGTTTAACACAAGGCGTGTTCGGCTGCGGCGATAGCCTAGTTCAATAAATATAAAAAAAACGGCGATAGCCAGTCACAATTGCGGATATTTATTTTTTATTTATTTCACTTGGCACGAACCCACAAACACCGCAGACACGCATGTATCGCAAGATCTCGCTCGTGGTTTACCGATCGCAATAGTGTTCTTGCATTAATATGTTGCCAGCCGCGGCAATCCCTGTCTAAAACGCTAAAATCCCGAGCTACGGCCGGCGGAAATAAAGGGACAGGGAGAAGAGAGCAAGCAGATGTACAGGCGAGATGGCTTTATGCACCGTTGACAATAGTTACAAAAACATAAAAAACGGTGAAAAAGTTTGTTACACTCGCGCGCGAGCGTCCAGGAACTGATCGAATAACCGCGTGCTTGCGACCACTACACATAACGGATGTTTCAGTGAACATGTTAAAAAAATTTTATAGACAGGTTTTTTGGGGTAAGAATATGGCTTTTGAGGCACTGTGTTAACAGTGTTGGCGGACACCAGAAAAGCGGTGTATTGTCTTAAGTAGTCAGCTGGTTAGCTAGATTTTAATAATTACCTTTTAAATGAGTAGAGTTAGACACGCAGTAGCCATTAGATATTTGTAGCCGGCAATAGCCATATAAGTTTTTAGAACTTCGAACACGCGGTGACCCTAGCCGCTTTGACTAAAAAAAAACTGATTGCATCATGCGAAAATACATCGGCTTTCAAAGGCATGCAGACAAAGCAACCCCTCCAGTGCACGTAACTAGTCGAAAAAGCCAAATTTTGTCGAGACACAGCGCCAAGCGTTATCGCGTTTTCACATTTCGGAAAACTGATATGGTTAATACTAAAGTAGGGTAAGAGTGCGCGCTAGTTGGTGATCCGTAACATATAAATACTTACAAATGAAGTCATACAAGTCAAATAAATACAAATAAAGTCCTGCTGGTTTGCGTTGATAATTATAGGTAATACTAAAGACCGGCTAGAAATCTCTAATTGCAGCCAGGCGCCTAAGTTGACTTGTCAAACAGTTAATTATTTAAATTTGGTAGCCATCTTACTACACAAGACGATTCACTAGTTTTCTGGTGTCCGCCAACACTCGTAATACTGTGCCGCAAAATCTATATTTTTACCCCCAGAAGCCTATCTGTGAAAATTTTTGAAATTGTTCCCTGAAACACCAGGTATATTTACAGCATAAAACCGCTACATACATGTATGAAGCGGCGCGCACGGAGTATCCTGTCGCTAAAGGATCGTGCGCGCTGCGCACGGTGCAGGCGGCCGGGGCAGCGCCCGGCGGTACATCTTCCGAACCGGCACATAGGAGCGTTCATGTCACGCGCGCACTACCAGGCGATGAGCAAGCAGGACGTCTAGACCGCCTGCTCGAATGTAGGCAGAAGGGCTCATCATTGCCCTCTCGCAGGTTCGCGCACTGCCGCGTGGCCGCAGGAGCGTCTATGCCGTTGTTTCCTTGTGCCTGCTTTGTGTTTTTCCTTTTGTTTGCCCGAAGGTAGGCCCACCACCTTCGCCGTGATGGAGGAGCCCAGGTACACCACTCGTTGCCGGCGGTGCATGCGCAGGATGGGGATAAGAGCCGCTGCGGTGAGCGAGCAACTTCCGTTCGCCGCAGACGCGTCAGTGTATACAAGCAGGTGGTCCCGGCTAGCGGCTGCACCGCGCACAGTGGTGTACTGGGTCTTCCTGCGATGCCGACGATTTCTCAGTAGGGCCATTTTTTGTTACCTACACTGGCTACACTAGTGTAGGCAGTGTATTATAATTTTAAGATACATTTGATACACTAGTGTAGCCAGTGTAGGTAAGAAAAATTGCCCTAGTGTACACCCGTCGTGAGGGACTAGGGGGAGCAGAGGCCACGAAACTATAGTCCCTTGTTCGGCGAGTGTCAGGGTCCATTTAAGGAATTGAGAGGGATGTGTGCATCTCCGAAGGCATGAGCGCGCTGGGTTCAGGGTGTCGAATGGCGTTTTTTTTTCGGGTTCGGTTGGGGTTCCGGTTCATACCTTTCGAGGTCTGGCGCAGTTTCGGCTCCGGGACAGCAGTCCTTTCCGGTACGAACAGATTCGAATGAGGTCGCGTGTGTTCGGAAGAAAAAAAAAACATAGAAGCGATTTCCTTGTTTGCTCTTTTAATTCCTCATTTTCTTTGCAGTTTGACATCACTATAGGCACTCAAAAATACATAATCTTGTTTTTTTTTGCGAGTTGCGAGTTGGCTCACCTAATTGCAAACAGTTAAGCAACAGTAATCGAAGACTATAGAGCCCTAAGTCAATTAAGCAGAAGAAAAAATCTGTTGGCTTAGTGCATTTTTCTTGCAGTTAAATTCTGAACGGCATTTTTGTTTTTGTGTCCCTGTCGTTACTTTCTACAGTGTTGCTTCAAGTAAATACTGCTTAAGAAATCACCTGGATTGCTATAAGGCGTGTATGAGGCGAATAAGTAGTAGCTGTAGTGTGATACGCGAAAACGTCGTTACAAAAACAAAATGGCGCAAAGAGCGCATAAAGGAGGCATTTCTGTACCCTGTCAGGTACACAAGAAAAGCAGCGAAGCGAGAATCAATATAGCGTTATCGTTCGTGTATTATGCCCTCCAAAGCAACAGAAAAGAAAACAGTGAATAAGGCAATTGGTGCCAAACGAGAAATATATATATATATATATCGGTTGGGACTCAAGTATCCCTATGTACAGCCTTTGTCACAAGTTTGGAGCCCAGGGGGTCTGCTTCTGAAGCACACTGTGTGGTTCGTAATGCATCTCCAGCGCTCCAAATTTGCGGAAGGTAAGAAGATTTCTGGTCCTACCTCCTCCAATGGCTAGGACTCCCAAGAATGTTACAGGAGTCTCACTGCGAGGCTTAGAAGCAAACCCCCTGGGCTCCGAACTTTTGACAAAGACTGTACATCAATGGAGCCACCTGGCTCTAGCCGTAGCCGCTACTTATTCGTGCTGTGAAATTCTAGAAAACATTTCCTTGCTGCTGCAAAGCCCCAGTGCACTCAGCAAACTATGTAATAATTTAATGCAAACTAGGAAATAACTTAATCGCAGGACCGTTCATTTTGCTCAAATCGCGAAGCGCTTGCGAGGGTTACCTTTGCCCATTTCGTGTGCCGGGGCAACCTGCTGCGTCTGCATTGGAACGCGTCACTACTTCTGCACAAGACTTGTCGTGCCTCCTTTCCGATAAAAACACACTGCCGATAAGAGAACGCATCATAGCCTCTCGAAATTTCATCAAAGTGAGAGCAGGCATATTGGCATTTTTATCTTGGAGCCTATTGTAGCTAACTCCCATGTAGAGAAAAGGTGAAGTTTGCTCCTAAAAATGTCGATGACGATGAGGATGGTGAACTGTGGCGCAAGGGCACCTACGGCCAAAGAGCGCCATGGCGCAAGGTGTTTTCGTTCACTCAAGCTGGGATCAAAGACCCATTTCAAAAGCATTTCGCCCTGAATAAGCCGAGAACCAGGCCAGGGGAAGCTTGTACCCATTGTATCACCAGTGGATGCCCAGTGGCAGTGCGAATCGAGCCCCGCATCTCCCGAATATGAAATTGGTACTCAAACTACTAGGCCACCGCTGCGGTATCATTCCGCTAAACCTAAAACCTAACAACACTCTCATTTCTATGCTTGTATTTGCGAAAGCAATCCCATTTTTCTTTTTTTTTCGTATAATGGATGCTTTCTTTTTCGTGCACTTCAGAAACTAGCTCATCAAGACTCATCACTGCGAAAAAATCGCGAGCGGTGTGACGCTGCCTTTATTTTGGCCTGGTACAGACTGCACTCCCCCGTACTCCACTCCAGCGTCGGTTGTAAATTTCCTTCCTCTGTGACACTTTTATCATGCAATTTTCTTTGTAGCTTTCATTCCGAGCTTGTCAGAAGAGCTGAACGCTGTCGACCCAGTTCACCAGATGCGTTCACTCGGAGGATTGGAAGCCCCCTGCTTTTCTAGGCACTCGGTGTCAATCTACTCCTACGTTATCCACGTCTTCCTCCAAGAAATCCCCGCCGCGGTGGCGCGGTGGTTATGGCTCTCGGCTGCTGGCCCGAGAAACGCGGGTTCGATCCCGACCGCGGCGGTCGAATTTCGATGGAGACGAAATTCTAGAGGCCCGTGTACTGTGTGATATCAGTGCACGTTAAAGAACCCTAGGTGGTCGAAATTTCCAGAGCCCTTCACTACGGCGTCCCTCATAGCCTGAGTCGCTTTGGGACGTTAAACACCAATAAACCAAACCAATAAACCAATCCTCCAAAAAGTCAAAATATTAGCCACGGAGTTGTAGCGCGGCCATATGATTGCTGTCACCCGGCTAAAAAGGTTATAGTCACTTTCTTCTTGCATTAAAAATTTACGCACTTTTCCTGCCATTATCTTGTGAGGCAAAAAGCAGGAGTTAGAAAAGGAATGGGGATAGCCAACAGACACACACTAAGAGAAAAAAATGCCATTCATTTTTCTTATGTCACATTTGTGAACGCGAAAGGGCACCAGCCTCGCTCACGTCCACGAATTCAACGCAGAACAGAACTCTAACTGTAAGTATAGACAAAAATGCCCCAAACGATATTTTCTTCGACTGAAGTCCGATATTGGCTGACTCATCCATGCATTTTGGTTTCTAGGTAATTAGACAGCACAAGAAATCTATTTCTGTCATCGTTTGATTGATAATGCACAAAAATTAAAATAAAAAGTTTGATGACCCTGTAGATCAACATCAAACTTGAATCAACCACAGGAGCACGTTGGCTTTAGGAATGTTGCTCGACAATGGACCACGTTCAGACCTTCAGTCTGTTGATACATGACCGCAATATCGCCAAGTTCTATATATAGCCTTCGCAGATTGTAAGAAAACACTTGACTCAATTGAAACCTCAGCAGTCATTGTGTAACCGGGGTGTAGAAGAGGCGTACGTAAGGTTTCTGGAAAATACCTATGGTGGTTGCGCAGCGACCGTGGTCTTTCACAGGGAAAGGGTAAAATACCGATAATGAAGGGCGTAAGCAAGAAGGCACGATCTCTCTGGTACTGTTCCCTGCATGTTTACCGAAGGTATTGAGACAGCTGCATTTGGAAGAATTGGGGATTAAAATTAATGCAGAATACCTTACCAATCTGTGATAGGCTGATGACATTGCCTGGCTAAGTAACTCAGGGGACGAATTAAGAAGCCTGAGTGACGACCTAAACAGGCAGAGCACAAGAACGGGTGTCAGAATTAATATGCAGAAAGCTAATTTTCAGCACCTTAGGAAGGGAGCAGTTTACGATAGACAACGAAGTGCTGGAAGTGGTAAGGACCTAGTTACACTGTTAACAAAAAAAAACACAAATGGGAGTAAATGGCTTGTCCTCTAACGCATACACAAAACGTGGTTTTATTTACTCCATATAAGTGGTGTATTTTATTTACTTCCTTACATGAAGGTAAGGTGTCCAAGGAAATAAATTTTTTACTACCCACAGAAATGGAGCCCAAAAATGGTGCCTTTATTTATCCTCATTCAGGCTCATTTCAACAGTGGTGACAGCAGCGGAAACGGTCAGTAGCTGCGCGGGCCGCCGGCAAACCAGCTTGGGAAACTGCGCAGCCCTAATGTGACCCCGCGTCAACCATTCTTTTCGCAGTCTGCAAGCCCAGCGGCAACGTATACGCGGCAGGAGTCGTCTCCGTGTCGTCTATTTTTGCTGTATGAGCTCGTTTGGTTGGCCGTGTTCGTAGATGAAGGGATGCAACATTATAATCAGTAGTTAATTGAAACTGAAAAGGAGTCGCTGGGTAGTTTTCACGGTCATGCACCACGCTATATCTGACTAAAAACCAGAGCAGAAAAGTTGAAGATACACCTGATGGTAGTTTGCAATGGCAGTGTTTGCTTTCATATTCACTTTATTAAGGCTTAGATTTTCAATATGACTGGGAAAAAATGGTGCCTCATCAGCTCAATCAAGAGCTGAGCGTTGAAACTATTTTCTATCACAGTTCCACGTTCATGCAACACATAATCTGCTGCGAAACACCGCGAGAACCACACTGAAAAAAAAAAAACCTGTGATTAGGCCTAAGCGGGGGCTGTAACGGGGTGGCGACACTAACAAAGGAAGGTCAGGTATGGTTAGAGCACTGGAGGTTCCACAGGAGCAGTTCAGTTATGTAGCTTACTGTAGCGGAAAACGGCGACGAGCCGATATCTTGTACCGTGGCAGGTGCCCGTGAAGGAGCAGAAGTGAGCAGAGATCCAGCGACGATGGTAACCACGTGGTCGTTACTCACCGCCATTATCTGACGGCTGACCACAAGCAGACGAGACGATATATGTGGCGTCGTATTGCACAAAATGGTGTTTTTATTACTGAATTGAGGACCTGGGGTGTATTAGGACCAAGAAACTCCATCTAAAATGGAGTAATACGGAGAAGAATCCTCCTTTACATCTCATTACTGAGTGCAGGGAGTAAAATAGGTCATTTAGCACATTTTACTCTATACTGATGGAGTAAATGTTTCCGCATATGGAGTTTAAAGGAGGACGGCAACCATTTAAACTTCTGTTTGGGTTGATTTTTGTTTACAGTGTACTTAGGACAGGTAGGACAAAAGAGTTGAACTTGAAATGAGGGCAGCTCAGCGAGCTATGGAAAGGAAAATTATAATAGTACCATTAAAAGGCAGCAAGAGAGCAGAGTGAGTCAGGGAGGAAACATGCGTTACTGATATCCCGATGGAAATCAAAAAGAAATGGGCACGGGCGGGGTATATGTAATGGGAAGGCAAGATAACCGGTGGCATTAATGGCACCGGAGTATATTCCAAGAGTAGGCAAGCGCAGCAGGGGGCGGCAGAGAGTAGGAGGTTTGCGGAGATAACGTGGCCGCAGCAGGCACACTACAGGGTTAATTTGAGGGATATGGGAGAGGCCTCGTCTTTCAGTTGACGCAGTCAGGCTGTTGATGATGATACTGATGATGATGAAATCTAGGACCAGAAGCAATGGCTTGTAGAAGTACAGACTAATTCCGAATTTTATATCGACAGCTGTATCGGTGTTGTTCGGCGAAATCATATCGGCGTCGTCCTTGCACACGGCACCCCACATTGCACGTCATTAGTGCCAATTGCATCCGCTTTCTCCTGCACTGTCAACGCCGCACCCTCACAGTCCACCTTATTACTGCTTACTGCGCTGTGCTACGCCAGCACTTTCAACGTGACACCCAGACGCGTGCGTGAGTGCGTAACGTACGTGTGACGCATGCTTACCCTCTTATACTCCTATTACTACACACTGCGACTGCCACCATTGCCCACCACCTTAGTTGTCACTGAAATTCGCCTTATGGTGGATAGTTTGGCGTGTTGGATCGGATTCATCGTCATGGTCATTGATTCAGCTCTGGTGTCGGGTCTTGCTTCTTCCTTTCGTCCTCGTTTTTCGCGCTACTGTCAGCATAAATTCGTATTACTACAGGAGTAAATTTCCTCGCACTTTTGGAAGCGTTCTCGCTCGAGTGATAGGGTTCACACTTCGCAGGGGTTTTCATGAGAAACGTTTATTCAGCTCCTACAGAATACATGTAAATAACTTATGATGTAGGCCTGAAGGGAGGAAAAGAAAGCTATTCTTCTATACGAGATATGCGCAAAACTTAATTTCGTGCCCGTTAAAGCTTGAGCTTTATCAACTTAACGCCTTCCTAAACTAAGGTAGGACGCCGCATATATGTCTGTATCTTTAGCGATGTTATTTTTAAGCATAAAATTCAACAGGACATTCAGGCTCTACGACATTGATACCTGACTTGTCCATATCTGTGACATCATCCTGCGAGTACAAAAACTAATATCGGTGCCACGGCTTTGTCTACTAATGCACTAACAACCAGAGGAAAAGAAGCAGCTTGGGTTGCTGACCGCTCTGCGCGGCGTGCACGACATGTGTCAAAAGCTTTGGCGCTGCAGAGTTCATCGTTCATCGCTTCATCGTTTCCTATAAAGCGTTAAAAATAGCGACCTGTGCCAAAGATGTATGCTGCGGTGTACAAAAAGAATTACGAGCCCAGTACCAAGGCACGATTAAGTACTCTGTTTGGAACAGTCGGCCTAACTGCGTGGCCAACGCAATACATTTGCCATTCAGTGATCGTGTTATGAGCAGAGGCAGGTATGCGCGAAGCATTTCCTCTCTTCAAAGCGCAAAAAATAATATATATATTGCACCTAAAATACAAAGTTATGAATTAGACATTTCTTGGGCCGCTCTGCAATTTGGGACTGGAATTTTTGCCAGAAATGCAATAGCTGAGAACATTTGTTTTTCAATTTATTCAGTTATTCCTACTGTTTTATCTGTTCTCCATCCACCGTACCACTCCTGCAATGTCCCAACTGGGATAGCAGTATTTGTAAATAAAATAAATATATCCCCACTTCTGGTATACAGTGATCAACTACATAACTTTAGTTGCTTCCAACTGTTCTGCCTTAGTATATCTTTAATATATGGCGAATGCAAGCTTGGACGCCTGGTAGATATATTCCAGTGATTTTACGTACGCCTCTTCTACACCCTGGTTCCATAATGCCTGTATGACGGCTGAAGTTTTGGCCGAGTTAGATACTTCTATTAATCTATGGCGGCCATATAAAGGGGGTGGCTATATTCTGCGCATTTCTCTATCACCTCACTGGCAGTGTGAATAAGGTCTGTTGTCGAGCAGCGTCAACCAAAGCGAGCCTGGTCCTTTGGATAATTGAAGTCGAGGGTAGCTCGGATTCTGTTAGCGATTACCTCAGTAAATATCTTGCAGGCAACTGACAGTAAGCTGATTCTTTTTCAAATGCTTGACGTCCTTTCACATGGATTAAGATAATATTAGCGTTCTCACAATATTTCGGTACGCTTGAGGCCGTGAAACATTGCGTATAGGGTGTGGAAAGTTTTTCCAGCCCATTCTACTCACCACACTTGAACCCATCTGCAGTTACCTTATCCTCACCAGCTGCTTCACCCCTTTGCATTGCTTCTTATTCTTTCTTGTCTTCATGTTTAGTTACTGGTAGGATGTCTATTTTCTCTGCTCCGCTGTCTTATTCATTATTTTGGAAGCCGCCGCGGTGGCTCAGTGGTCATGGTGCTCGGCTGCTGACCAGAAAGACGCGGGTTCGATCCCGGCCGCGGCAGTTGAATTTCTTTGGAGGAGAAATTCTAGAGGCCCGTGTGCTGTGCGATGTCAGTGCACGTTAAATAACCCCTGGTGGTCGAAATTTCCGGAGCCCTCCACTACGGCGTCTCTCATAGCCTTAGTCGCTTTGGGACGTTAAACCTCCATAAACCAACCAATCATTATTGTGGAGACTTACTTTGGCTGCTTTATATATTGCCGCGAATCTTTGTAGCGTTTGTTTGTTCATGCTTCAAGGCTGCCGACACGCCGCTTTATCGCTTCGTTTGTGACGCAAGACGCGCCTAGATTTATCTCGATTGATCGCATCCAGGCGGAGCTGGTTCTACTTTGCGCCAGAATGTTCTAGTAACTTTCCAAGCCTTATCTCGAATGTTCTCTATCAGCTTTAAAAAAAGCACGGCTGACAGCGGCGCGCTTTCTGTTCGACGACCGCCGAGCACGCTTGTTGCTACGCCGCCGCCGAGTGATTCAGTTTTTTGCGGGCGCAACTTAGCCTAAATAAAGAGTTCCGTTTCGAAGACATCCTTGCTGTTTTCCTGTTCGCCGGACTGTACTCACCACTACGTGACAATATCTTTGTAGAACTCCTCAGCTACCTGAACAATCATATCCATGTTGGTAATGAAAGTGTCCTTCTTGCCTCTGTGCGTGAACATCGGATTTTTGTCTATGACTAGTCTCCTTTTGACCGTTCTCAGGCTACGACCGGCCTTTGGAGCAGGCTTTTTCCTCTGCATATATTTCCTTTTTATGTCGGTTACGTTGGGCTTTTTGATTAACTTTGACAGCTCTATTCTATGTGTGTAGTTAAAGGATTCTTGCTTTGGTGTTTCTTAATTTGATATTTCGTCCGTGAGAGAAATCACTGGTATCCTGTCTATCAATCCTACCCCTTACTTCCACCACACACAACGTGATGATATCTGTGAGATTATCATTCATTGCTTGAACACTAGGTCCTCGTCGTCAGTTAAACAATATCTGTACTGTAGCAAAATACTGAATCCTCTAATTTACCTCTAGCCGCTAACTCCTTGACGGGCTTCTTACTAACCACTTGCTTTCGTTCCCTCTTCAAGTCTAGGCTAATTCAAGACTTTTTTTATACGATAGTCCCTACATCTCACCTAGCCAAGCACCTTGAAATCCTACACGATGCAATCTATTTCAATTTTCATTTCACCACTCGGGCTCTTATGTGCCAACTTCCGGTACTCCCATTTGCGGAAGAATTATTTCATTCGGTAAACTGTGTTAATAACTCCTTTTTGCTATTCCTAGAACCTATGCCATATTCACCTGCTGTATGTTTTCCTTCCTGCTTCTTTCCTAGCTTGGCATTGAAGTCGCCCGTAGGTACAGTACACTGTGTTTTTAATTAAGTCGTAGCCGATTCCACGTCTTCCTAGGAGCTTTCCACTATCTGGTCATTATGACTGAATGTAGGGCCGTGGGCCTTTACCACCTTCAACGCGTGCCTTTCAACGATAACTGCCAACCTCTCGTTAATCCTATAGATTTCTTCTATACTATCAGCTTTATCCTTATAGATAGGAGGCGCACAAATACCTCTACAAAACCACGAATAATCACTCAGGCTCATTCACAAGCGGCGTTTGGTCAACCTATGGGCTCACTCGAACTCAGGCATACACAGGCCCGGGCTCACTCGAACTCATGAGCTCAAACACTTTTAAGCTCACACTGCTTTGGACTCACTCCGATTCACGACTCCTCCGGGACCAGCCACTCGTTATGACTCACAACTCATTTCGACTCACGACTCATCTGGGCTCACCCACTCATTTCAACTCATGGCTCATCTGGTCTCAGTCATTCATTTCGACTCACGACTCATTTTTGGGCTCACACACTCATTTCGACTCAGATTTATTTAGACTCAGTCACTCATTTCGACTCAGGACTAATCTCAATTCATTCACTCATTCCAACTCACAACTCATATGGGCTCATTCACTCGTTTAGATCGACACACATAGGCTATCTGAAGTGCCAAAGTGGCACACCTCTGAGCCCGTTTTGCCTTCTCGCTTCCACGGAATCCTGTTCTTCGGTCGCCCACAGACATCGCCGAGCTGCCTCGCCGTCAAGCGTCCCTGGTCGTGTGAGTAAATCATTCCTTCCCTCCGACGTGAGCAAGCAAAGAACAAAGAAAAATTAGGCACACACCGTCGTCGCGAAAACACCAACCATGATGATTTCAGCCCGAGCCCTGACTCACTCACGGCTCAGATTATGATCAAAGTGTGCGCCCGAACTCATGACTCAGAATACGATCTGAATGTGCGTCGGGACTAACTCGTCACCCAGATCATGATCTGAATGTGAATCTGAGAAAGCCCTAGTGAGTCAACTCATGAGCGAGTCCGCCGACCTATGGTCACACACCTATCTTCCGTCTGTCTGCACAACCATTATCGCACACAGTACATGCCCGCCCTTCAGTCCTGTATATTCTTTATCTCTCCTCTTAATCTCACCAGGCCCTATCGCATTCCACTTAATACTCGCTATATCTCCTGAAACAGAACTGCTACCGAGCAGCGAACAACACATTTACCTGAAGAATAGATTTATCACCTCAAAATTTGAAGGCTCCTTCGAACTCATCAATCATCTCATCAGTCATGTGAATATTCAAGGAATTAATTGTCATCTGGCAGCTGCGAGTCCACGCCCTCGGTTTGTGGCGCGTCTCACCCTCTTTCGGCTTCAGATGCTTTGGCTGCTTGATAAGGAACTGCTCTGACCATATTGACTGCGTTGCCCGTTGTTACTCTGTACACGAGCTGCACAGCTTCCCCATACCCAGGCAGCACGCAAGAAATTCACATTTTAATGAATACACCCTGCGCCGCTCAAGAGTATTTCGTAGCCAGCGTCTCTCGTGGATTCCTCCGTCTTCAAAAAACTCTATCTGATGTGTTGCACTTTTCATTTTCAGTGATACGAGACGATTCGTATCTGTGAAGAGTATCATGCGGCTTTTATACCTTGCGCTATCAGCTTTGAGGAGAATCATTGCGCGCGTAAACCGAAAAAAAAAAGCCCCTGCGGGTCAGCATAGGCCCAGGTATACGAGTTAAAATCGCATGACACAAAATTAAAACAAATTCATCAGTGCGGCACTCACGCCACTGCCAGCTTCACCCTGCTCGCCCTTTCTATAAGTGCCGAAGGTCTCGAGGTTTACTTCAGCAGTATCATGCCGGTGTGCAGCCAAACAAAGAAACAAATTTTGCAGTACTTAAGGATCTGGGGGTAGCGACCCGTCAAGAGTCACTTATTCTCCGTACTATACTCCTCCCCTGGCCATTTTAGCAAGGCACACATGGAAAGAAACAGGAAAAAAAAATATAAACGAAACGGCAGCGCTGAGGAATCGGCAGCCTAAAGGGTTGCTTCTAGGCCTTCCATCATGTTCCACGTTTCCACGCTTTTTTTTTTCTTGTGGCCAGAGACCGTCTTCAAAGCACTTTCATTAGGCCGTCATCACCGAGCTTTTGGGGACTGTCGCAGACCTTGCTGGCCATTTAATTATTGCTTTCTTCGCTGCCTGATATCGCAAACAGCGGCCTTGGTGAGCCTGTTTAACAACAGAAATTTCGGCATGGGGGTGTATATATACGCAACTTATATCTTACTTTACAGTGCCGCACAGCACATAGTCGAACGCATGCGGGCCAATTAGCAGAGAGAGGTTTGAAACAAGGGATTAAAAAAAACAAAGCAACATTAGGGGGCAAATGTGTGCGCATTTTGGACCAGCCCGCCAGGTTCTGCAAATTAGACGCACTTTTCCAGCGCACCGCTTGCTGAAAAAGCGCGGACAATTTGGCCCCGGACCACCGCGGGGCGTCTGTGTGTAATTCTGCGTAGTGCTTGGACAGCTGCAAGCGTCATTATTTTTTCTAATTTACCGCTTTTGTTCCCCCTCGCGGATGCCGCCGTTCTTGGCACTTTCAAGTGAAAGGAAGAGAAAAAGAAGAAGCAATTTCCGGGGAATTGTTTTCTGAATGTAAACTTAAAGACTGGGCCTTGTTCATACTACTTGTTTTGTTTAGAGTGGCGGAGGATGAAAACAACTGGCGTTGACATGGTCTTTTTGTTCTCTTTGTAGTGTTGCATTGCAGTAATACAGAATGATCGGGGCAAGGTGAAAATACAGAAAACACAACGGTGGGATAGCAAATAAAACGTGAGTTATTGTACACCCTAGCTGTGATAAAGAAGACAACATGTACATGGACAGACGATGTAATGCGGACAGTAGAAAACCAATAATCCAAAACGTAATGAAGTGGACGCCATGGGAAGGCAAACACAGTACGGGTGATGTAAGTCAGGTGGGCAGATGAGATTAGGGAAGTCTGCAGGGATGGCATAGATGCGTCTGTCGCAGGACAGGGTTAATTGTAAATGAATAGCGGATGCCTTGTCCAATCCCCCGCCCCCCTTTTATCTCCTCCTCCAACAGTCCTCCGATAATATTAGCTCTGTCCTTCCCTCCCAGTCGCTCTCTTGTTCGGTCCGGCAACTTGTTACATTGCTGCTACGGCCTCTCACCCGTCTCCCTGCTTCTAAGCTCTTGAAACCCGAACATCTTCCCAACACCCTCGCGTAATGTTATTCACTATGATCAGATACAACTCAAGAAAGGAGCGGCAAATACGTTCTGAATGGAAGCCTGCAAACCAATGACACCACCCGATTATCATGATGCCATGGCCCACCGCATTGTACCTACATTAGCATTTGGAGCGCTCACTCTGTCGCAAATAGTTATAAAGACGCTGTTATTTCCTGCAAGAAAAAATTTTTTCACTCACATGATGATGTGTCCGTTAGAGCTGCACAGGTTAAGCGACTAATTTTTGAAAATGAATAGCGTGCTAATGTCGAAAAAAAAACAAGGCAAGTGGGAATGAATGCACTCCGTTTTGGCAAAGCAGAAGAAAAAACTGCTGGAAGCGTTAGCGGAGTAGAGAGAGAGAGAGAGGAGGAAATGGACAGAAAGGCAGGGAGGTTAACCAGGCGATGCTCAGTAGGCTACCCTACACTTGGGGGAGGGGAGCAAAGGCGAAAAAAAGAAAAAGAGCAGCAATAAAATGAGTTTTTCCAGTGTCCGTCGACTACTATGTCACGGGGACAGAGGGTGCGCACTAAAAACTTGGATTATAGACGGGAATACAAACCCGAGTCTTTTAAGAACCTCAGGAGCGCTTTCACCACTTTCCTTTGTGAGGAAGGTTGTGTCCAAGGCCGCAGAACTTTGGACTCTGTTAGAGGACGCGAGTCCAAGCGGTACAGAGTAGCACTCAGGAAACCGCGCTCTCGCTCAAAACGAGGGCAGTCACAGAGGAGGTGGCCGATCGTTTCATCTCAACCGCACTGCTTACACGCTGGAGAGTCTGCCATTGCGATGAGATTGGAATAGGCGTTTGTGAGCGCCACTCCCAGCCACAGGCGGCACAACAGCATAGTATCACCGCGGGGGAGGCCGAATGGTATATGCAGTTGAAGCAAGAAGTCGAAGTGGTGCGAGAGGGGTGTCCAACCTCCAGGGGTAGACTAAGACTGTACAGTCACGTTTCGGGCGAGCAGTTGAAGGTGCACTGTAAAAAATTTCACACCTTTAAAGGGAACATACTGACAAACACACCCTCGCACCCGACAAAATAGGAGTTTCTGTTACTCGTGCACCCGTCCTGCACCCGTCTGCAACCTAGCATTTTAGGGGCGGGTGCATATGGTCAAAATACCCGCCAGTGCAGGCAAGGGTGTTCCTTTAAAAAATGTAAAGCTGGCTTCACCTCAGTTAGGCATGCCGGACTAATTGGGGAAGGGAACTGTAAAAAACATAAAATATAGCTGTAGCTCGTGCGTTTTATGGGACAAAATGTGTTGGCGTGGTTACTGTGACAACAACACGTGCACGTGTGAAGCAGTAACATGCGTTTTCGGCATTTTATCCACGTTTCACTGATGCATCGACGCGATTGTTAAGGCAACATTCCACATGGCGATCCCAACTTAACTAATTATGAAGGCAGTACAAACGCTCTGACGGGGGCGATAGTATGCGCTTTTGAGGATTGCACTTTGAGGCATGGTTTACATCTTTCGCACCCGAGAACATACATGCAGCGGCGAGAAAAATATTGGTTCACTCGCAGCTGAAAAAAAAAAAAAGGAGTTATTGATTTTATTACGGCCGCCGCGCCGCTGCGGAAAGTGCTGACGCACTGTCAAGCCGCTGCTAAGAGCGGCGGCCGTTCACTTCGCCACGGTCAGCGGGCACACTCAGTTTCCATGCTCAGTTTGCTCGAAAACGCCGTTGAGAGCGTTGCAATTTGGTAGCGCACGAGCGTAGTCACGTGGTATCTTTTCATATTTCGCGGGCTTTCTTTAGATGCCGGAAAAAAGGACCCCGTAGGAGATACGATGCTACAATAAACTGTATTCGTTGTTTATAAACCTGCTCTACAACCTAACGTAATGGTCTTGGCACTAAAGTGAATATATGAAAAATTGCATAATTCATCTTAGTTAATTAAGCGCAATACAAAATATTCTGAGGAGCGCCACATGATGGCGAACAATGCATCGTTGGTTTCAGCTGGCTGCGGTGTACCACTTTTTTTAAATCCTTGGTTCAAGTTACGTGAAACACCCTGCATATTTTTCAAACGGAGTACTGTCAGCGCGAAATCATTCTACTTTACGCACGAAACTACGCGCAAAAAACAAGACCAAAATTAGCAATTTCTTGAAGTAACCTCTGTGTCAACTGGAAGAAAGGTAATGATGGAGACCTGAAGTTAATTAGGGTCCCAGAAGAGCTTGAGAAGCTCAAAGAGCAAAGGGAAGAAAACAAAAATTTTATTTTGCCCCGACGTACGTAGCTCCAAAACTGAGCGAGTAGCAGAAGGTACCTGTGCAAACCCATTACAAAAAGTTAAATGCAGCGGCATACAGCGTTTAATGTCTGAAAGCTAAACCTGAGCTATCGGAGACACCGTAGTGGAGGACTCCATACCATTTTCGGCAATCGTGGGTCCTTTAACGTGCACTGACATTCGCACAACACACGGACAATTTAGGCATTTAGTGCTTCCAGTTTCCGTTCTGGACAAACTAGCGAACATCGTCTACGCACAGCAGCGCACAGGACAGAGAACATGAGCTAGAACTTTTAGAACCTTAAGCGAACATTTCCATCCTCCCGCTGATGCCGTAACAGGCGCGCTGCGAGTGGAAGCACGCTGTGCGGGCCCATGAGAGCGCCAAGGGAGCCGAAGGTCTACTGGACCGGAGAAAAATCTGTCGCGATCAGACCTTGCAGTCGGCATTCGGCCTTATGCGTTGCTCTCAATCACCGCTGCGTTTTGTTGATTAATTTAAGTTTATGAAGAGCAATGCCACAGGCCTTGGAGCATTATGCCTATCCATCATAACATAGCGCCCTCCCGCTCATCTTCTACCTCTCTGAGCCTCCTCACCACGAATGCCCTGGCACCGTCCCTGTGCGGCCCTTCGAAGGTGTCGCTTGACGGTGGGGGTGCCGTCCCAAAATATGCTACGCCGTGACTGCCATACATTTCATGCTCCCTCCACTTTCGACGACGATATAGGCTACACTTTTTTATATATATTTCGCCACCATCGAAATGCAGCCGCTGGAGTGAACGTAAAAAGAAAGAAACGGCAAGGGGGCCAATTCATGGTAACTTTTGAATACGAAGAAATATATCTAATTTAATCACTTCGCATTTTCCGTAACTGGTAACGGTTGGCAATCGTTGCGTATGCTGTTCCGATGCTGCAAATACATTCTAGCTTCCGTACGCACTGTAAAAAACCCAATAAACTGAATTCAAAACTGAAAGTAAAACTGAAAGTGAAACTACATTTCCGCCGCTAGGCGGCCATCGGTACCGTCGGGCCTTTGTTGATTTTTTCCTGCCTGTTGTGTGGCGTCGGTCGTGGTGTGCGGATTTCAGCAGTTGACGTGAACTGCGTTTTCGACCGCGTTTTTCGAGGTACCGCGTTGAACTGAAGTGTTTTTTGTGCATATATAACTGGAGTAGTGCGTAGGTTCGTTCACTGCTGTCCAAGTACTCGTATCTCACGTATCGGAACAGAAGCACCCTTTGGAGGCTCTGCCAAATGCGTTTCTTTGTTGTAGATTGGCAGAAAGGCCGGCGCTCGCTCACGTTTTAAAGGTTTGATATCAGAAATCACGGGCGAAGTTATAATGTGCGCGTGTTTATGCACCAGAATGCATTTTGTAATGTAGAAACGTCCTGAAGTCGGCGTTAATGAAAAACTAGCGTTGCCGTGACTTGGAGACGTACTTCATCAGCTCGGCACGACTACACACCTGCCTCGAATGGTAAGCAATACTATCTCTTCATGCATGCTTGTGTGCATTATTCAAAGCATATTTTATGGAAGAGCGGCCTCAAGACTTGCCGCTTCTACTACCAAAGTGCCGAGATCTGCAGACAGGCAGCTCTTTCCGTGTATCCAGGAAGAGAAGCAGCCCTGAACAGAGTTCGCCGAGAATGATTCTACTCAGAGCTGTTTTTGTTTTGACGAAACGAATGTTGCAGAGTACTGCCTCATGCTACTTAAGAGCTCTAGTATGTGTGTTCTGTCAAATTTAAAGCCGTTTAACGCTATTTCGTCAAATTCCTTGTCCTACGGTTTATCTGCATGTGGTAATTTTTCCGCCCGTGCGTAAGGTCTATTCCGTATCTGTGCGTAAAATGCGTTGCGTCAGCGTGACGTCTGAGATAAGCTTTCAATTTTGTGTGCTGCAGGCGCTGACCACTGATCGTTTGTGCATCAGGCCATGTTTTTGCATAAATTTGTTGACGCTGCTATCTATTTTGGTTTTTAATTGTTTTTAGAACGGCATCCAGATTAAAGAATCCAGTGCTGTGCCAGCTAGGTATATTTAGCTTGCTTTTTCAAGTTTTTAAAAGCTTCATTGTTTGGCCGTAGTAACCTAATTTCTGAATTTTGGCGGCCTCTAATCGTGATGGTATTAAATGGATGTCTGCAGGGGAAACATCTACATCCACATGGGAGTCCACAGCCACAGCTTGCACCTTGTTGCCGCTGGGAAATATTCACGAGCAGTATGGAAGCAAAGGTGTGTTTTAGTTCTTGCTGCAAGCTTCTTTTTATGTTGTATGCTAGGTTCTTTTTTGGGCCATTTTCCCTTCTTTCCTTCATCAGGCTGCTTCATGAAACAGGGTACATAGCCTAACCATAATCAAGGGTTCGACAGAATCCTGTTTGGCGAGGGAGAGGCATAGTGGTGAAATAAAACGTACACTCGCCAAAAGATGGTTTATAAAAAAACTTAGTTTGACGTTTTGGGACCCGTACGTTTCCCCGGAGTGGTGTACAAAATCCCCTGCAAAAACTGCGATGCATCATACATTGGCGAATCAGGCGATTTCAGAAGAAGATTAAGAGAACATAAAAACGACGTCAACAAATGTCGCACCTCATCGAACCCGCTGGCAGAGCATGCTCAAGAAAAGAACCACACCATTGACTGGGAGAACGCCACAATATTAGATACCATGAAACCCACATCGTCACGACTGCTTTTAGAATCTTTTTATATACAGACCACGGATCATGTCATTAACAGGACGAAGGGTAATCTCCCGGATAACTACGCCCACTCACTGCGTTGTCAAGTGCGCATATAAGAAGCGGCCCATTCCGTCCATCATTCATTGTGAACAAGGGACCCGTACGGGTCCCGAAACGTCAAACTAAGTTTTTTTTTATCAACCATCTTTTGGCGAGTGTACATTTTATTTCACCACCATAGCCTAACCATGCCCTCATTTATTTGTACATCCTTGCTAGTTCGTTGTCAGCATGGGGTTATTGCAAACCAGTTTGAGTGTCGTTAAACGTAGTTTTCTCGTCATCATCATCATCCTGATTACACCCACTGCAGGGCAAAGGCAGTCCTTTGCCAGCTGCGGCTACCATATCCCTGCGAACTTGGTACTAGCATTTGGTGATAAAAAGTGCGCTACCACATAATGTCTTAATCTCCTCCTCTCAAAAAGTATGTGTTCACAAGCAGGAGAAGTACACAGTCCTGTGTACTTCTGCTTGTGAACGCGTCCTTTCCACGAGTGTCTCACAATTTGAAAAGAATAGGAGCTAGGCCTGGTGTGCGAGTAGTATTCTCTGCTCCAAGCAAATTGCAATGTCTCCGCAAGAGTGTCAACCGTGAAGGGTTGCCACCTGCAGAATGCGAAAAGAACCGAGAATTCTCTTATGTACAAGTGCCCCAAAAATGTGGCGCACAGAAGTGAGCTATCCCGCGGAACGTGCTCTATCAGTCAAACAGGACATGTCTAAACGACTGTCTGAGCGAACACAAGAGCCCCTTAAAACCACCTCCTGAAAGCAATATGGTCAAATATTGGCTGTCGTGTGAAAACTGCACCTCTGCTTTCAGCCGTACAACCATACTGTACACGCATAAGGACCAGCACACGCGGGAGATTGTTGTTGATGCGTTTTATCCGTCAGGAGCAAGACAAATGCATCTGCAAACATTCTGTTGTGGTCAGATGCAAAGAACTATACTTCGTCTCTCAAGATGTTTGCAGCACTACGGAAGGTAGAGCTCTCTCGTCCAATCAGGACTGCAGAAACGCAGAAAATAGTCCCTCGAATATTTGAGGAGCGTATGACTATTAATCAAAACAATAAGCATTGCAACTAAAAACATGGTTTGGACAGGTATATTTAAATGGTAGGGAGTGTTTCAATCACTGGTGATATTACCAGACAAAGCCCGTACGGACACAGCTCTGCGGAGGCCTGCTGCGAGGTAGTGATGCGTTGCCACTTTCCAACATGGCGTCGGTCAAGTCTGTTGTGTCTCCTGTGTGCTCTACACCGACAGTGCGCTATTTCCCCAAGCAGGCGAAGCAGGTGGCTTCGCGACAACAGAGGGACTGATCAGAACAGGTTGCGACAAAAAAAAAAAGTGGGGCTAGTCCCTTTGGAACGGGCGTCCGCCTGTCCAAAAACAAACCAAAATAGAATAAAAAGACATCAAGTGCCACCTGCTAGAGGTAGAAAGAAGCCACCTGGACATCAGGTGGATTGAGCCACAGGCGCGTAGGAACACACTAATTTAGTGCGCACCATCCTGATTGGACGAGAGAGCTCTACCTTTCGTAGTGCTGCAAACATCTTGTGAGACGGAGTATAGGCTACCTCAGCAGCTTAGACGGCAGGGTAACAGTTTCTTCTACATTTTTAAACATTTTTTTTTTGTTTTTATTCACCAGCATTTTTGCCTTTCGCAGTCAATCTTTAATGCAGTGTCACATGTTTTGCAAGCTGGCAAACTGTCGCGAAAAAAAATGTTGTTTATGCTCTTTTTTCACCTGTTTATTGTGTGGCAGCAATTAAGATCGTCAGTCTTGAGTCAGCGCCTAGTCTGTCTTGTTCTTTCATACCATTATAGTCATGCTGTGCCCTTCATGCTGACAAACATGTACCGACTAGCTCAAGAAAGTAACCTTTTACATTGTGGAGCCATTTTACCCATTGCATTCGCATGGTTTGAATGAATGACCATTCAGGTTGCTATTGCATATTTTTGGAACCGAACAAGCTTAAATTTTGCAAGCTTACCAAACTCTTAGGATGCTTATGTTTGTTATTACCTGCATTAAGTCTCCTTTCCTGCTCACGTCTACAGAGGGCAAAATGCTAGACTCATTATATTGTGGGGACTATATTTGGTAGACTGGCAGGAACAATACCACCATCCAAGTGCGTAGGGGAGTGGGAGTTCTCAGTGTCACGGTTATACATCTGCACAATGTAAAGATTCAGATTGGTGTCCTCTTTGTAACTTGTAATTGTAATTTTTCTAGTGTTACAGAAGCCTCTTACAGCCCAGCCAATTTATTGACCTATATGGAAGCTGCTATATGCCTGGTGATAAGTAGGCTGTGTATTGTGTTGCTGTGCAATACTGAATAAGGTGATTCCACGCCACGTTATCCAGACTTTTGTACTCGACTGCACTTGATTTCCTACAGAAACAAAAAAATCATGGCTTATTTTATTACCATGACAAAGATTTTTAAAGCATGTTCTTGGCAGAAAAAAAGAAGTTTCGTGTTGTGGCCACAGTCTTATGTTTACAAGCAATAGCAAAGCTAAGTCTTACAAAAAACTTGTTAAAAATAAACACTTTATGCATGACTGAAACTTTTTCATATAAATAAAGGACGTGCTTTTATATCCAATAAATTGGACTCATGTATAAAACATGAAAGAAGGTACAAAAATATTGGAAATTGATATTTTTTATTCAATTTATGTTCTCATAACAGTCATTTTAACTATTTTTCTGGGTTATCCAAAAGGCAAAGAATGTGATAAAAGTGTTTCAGAGATGAAAAAAATGCAAGGCATGTCAGTCAGCTGAAAAAAAATATTTTTGAGACATATTCAGCCGCCAGTGGCTCAGTGAGGTTGGGCTCATTTATTTTCTAATGGCTGTGACATTTCTAAAATTTTAATTGGAGCAATTTTCGTTTTAGGCGTGAAAATAATTTCGCAATTTGAGTCTCTACCTTCAACCCCAGCATTGCTGGCTGCTTGCTCGACACTGCGGTGCACGCTAGAGCCGGCATCAAGGAGACACAAAGCTTCGCTGCATGGTGCTCCATGTGGATGCTCCTCAAATTTCGGTTTTGACGTGTCTGCTGGCATGTTCGCTCACATTTTGTCAGTTTGAACTCGAGCATGACTTATGTCCAGCGTGCACCATTGAGAGAGATAAAAAAGGCTTGATGTGGTGAAAAATACTTATTTTAATGGTAGCACTCTTGTAAACCGCCTAGTGAGTTCACCTTTGTTTTCTTGAATCATTTGTTGGAGCACCCAGATAGCTACGACACTCTTAATGGTTTTCTCCGCCCATGTAAACAGCTTATAGAGGATCAGTATTTAACCTTTCTATGGCCTCTGAATGCTTTCTGTTGCTGCAGGGGGCCTCACACTTCCACCAATGCCGTCATAAGCGCTCTTCCCATGTGATCAGGTGAAAAAGTCCATTCCACTGAAAAGTTAAAGTAATTTTCATGGTAGTAGAGGTTTTAACTCTGATTGGTCATACCACAAACAGTGCTTCCCTGTGTCGAGGAACGAGAGCCGTTCTGCCATGTGGCCCCTTCATTTTTACTTTTTGTAAATCTATCCTTCAGCAGATTTCTTTATTGCCGAAGCTGCTGGCATCGAAGACCAGCACACCATTGTATTCGTGCAGCGGAGTGCTGGTTTTGTGTAATTTACAGCTGGTGGCAAAGTGTGCTGGAGTGAAAAGGAAGCACTGAGCAGTGTCGATGTTGAACGCAGGGACTCAACTTGTAAGATTGTTTTCTCGCTTAAAAAAAAAAGAGCCCCAAATAAACTAAAAATAAATGCCATTAAATGGTACTGTTTAAATTTCTATCTTTCATAATTTAATTAAGATCACCTCATTATGTAGTAGACTACTGAATATGTCACAAAAAGCAAATTCTCTCGACTTTAGAATCCTTTCGCTGTCTTGCCTTACATGTTTTGCTCTCTGAAACATTTTTATCACATTTGCCTTCTCGACAGCTTAGAAAATAGAATAACTACTGTGAGAACATGAAATTTGATAAAAGATTTGAAATTTTTATATTTTGTACTTATAACATGTTTTATTTAAAACAAAATAAGTTCAATTTACTGCATTGGATATGGAATACCTTTAATTTATATAACAGAAACTTCATAGTCCTGCGTAAGAACGTTTCTTTTTACAAATTTTTTTGCAAGGTTAGGTTTGGCTATCACTTTCAAACATGAAATGGCGGCCACGACGGGAAAAAAATACTCTGCCTAAAACAAGCTGGGATAATGTTTGCCTAGGTAATGCAATAAGCCATGAATTTTTTTAAAGAAATAGAAGATTCAGTGCTAAGCCTGGAACAGTTGGCATAGAATGACCCAATGGCATATAAATGCCAACTGTGCACTGATTTGAAGAAGCCTTTATAATATTTTTGTAGCTCAATTAATATTGCAGTGTAGGTTGAATGCAATTTTTTCTGCTTGCATAATTGGAATGGTTCCATATCATGCCGTTTATTTCGCATCTTGTATGCAAACTTGTATTGCATTGCCAATATTTTTTGCTGCTAGCATTCACCCCATATGAATACTGCTCCTCCTGAGCAGCATACTCAACTGATCCACTGGAATGGTATCACTGTGTGTACCTTTGGTAAATTTCTGGGAAAAATGTATTCATTCACCTGGCTGCCTCATAGTTTCATGTTTCATATGTAATGACAGATGAAATGCGGATCTGTCCTAAGGATGAATGTGGCCATTTGTTAACACCATTTTACAGTAGTGATATTTGCAAGATGATCAATTCTATTTATCTACTTTGTACTTTTGTTCACTACATGGTGCATGTATGCCTCTAAGAAAGGAAACGCGAACCAGAAAGGAAACAGCTTGGAACCCCTTGTGGTCTTTTTCCAGATGTAGACTTCATCTCTTAATGTGTGATAGTATATTAGTCTAGGCAAAGCAGCGTGCAGGGTAACAGGGCACTGAGAGGAACACACAGGTACTGCGCTGACTAACAATTGAGGAATTTATCGCTTTGCTCACTATAAATACAGGAAATATGATCCAAAATACAAAAGAAGGAAAGTCATGGAATCATCATTTGGTCAAATCTGTTGGGCTTATTTATCCAGATAGTCAATTTCTTTTTTCGTTGGCGTTAGTGATGATGTGCTTCCATAGGTTGAACAATTCTTATGTGTCATGCACGTCTCTAATATCTCGGCATGAGCTGTTAATTATATTTCCTAAGAATTGTACATCATCGAAAGTGGGGGGTGCACTCACAGTTCGACACATGTCTTGCTAGTTTGCTACTGTATCCTGTCTTAGTATTGCCGACTTGTTCTTTTAGACAAATGTTGACATGCTGACCTTATTTCCCAACATACGACGCTCCGCATGAGAGAGGGATCTCGTAAGCGAAGCCATAGTCGCATGTTGTGAATTTGTTTCGGTGCTTCATCTTGTGTTGGCGCGTTGCATACTACGTTCAGCTACTTTCTGCAAAAAAAGCAAATGAATCCATCACAAAGAACTTCCGCAAGCTGCAAAAGAAGGTTAAGCGCCAAACAGGGAAGAACGAAACCTAAAAACTTGTGTAAAGCCAACAACTTGTCCAAATTAGTGCTGGCTATGACGAAAAGTGATGGCCTATGCCTGAATGCCTTCGCTATTGCAAAAACACGGAACAATAAGTGGCCTTTCAGAGTAATTGTCGCTGAACAAGGATCAAGGCAGCAACCCTTAGGGCAGTATCTGCAAGAATTGCTCTCCTTGTTCACCGTGGGAGACCTCTTCCTGGTGAAGAAGCCAGAAGTGTCCGCATTCCTCTCGAACAGCTGTACAGAAGAGTTGTCATCTCATTCTGATCAAGGACTTAGACTGCACGCTGCTAAATGCTGCCTTGTTTGAGACGATAGGAGAAGGCATTAATTCAGTGGGAGCAGTACAATTCCAGAACCTGTGCAGAATTAATGCGGATAGATTCCTCGAGTTGCTAACCATCTACTTCCGTTCTACCTATGTAAAGTTTAATGATGTGTGCATACAGTGGCAGGGAGTATGCACCAGTTCCAGCGTTGCACTAATTCTCATTGTGCAGCTAGCCTGTAAAGATAGCCAACTATTAAAAAGCTGCGCATGGCGCCAGTTTGATAATGACCTTCCGATTTGTGGACGACTTCTTAGTAACCCACAAGCTTCATTACCAAGGGTAACACAAAGTCATTGTTGACATCTTCAAGACCTTCTCCAAAGTTCTTGCTAACTTTGAGCTGACCAAAGAAATGCCACTGGAGGTACAGCTTCCCGATCTATGGCTGTACTTTGTAGAGACCCATATGTGCTTGCGTTACTTCCCAAGGTCGAAAAAAAGGCTGTTGCTACTGGCGCACTGAAAAATATCCTAAATAGCTCGTGTATTGACCGTCAGCAAGAATTCCTTGAGGCCCACCTGACATGGCTACCTGAAGCTGATTTCCCAGATGACCTCATCTGCAGCCTTGGCTTCAGGATAAAGAAATTTGCCTGTCTACCTGTAAAAGGCTTCAGAAAGAACGGAACGTAGCTGTCATAGCATATTACTATGGGGTTTAGCTCAGCAGCAGGCGCGACGGGTTGCACTCAGAAGGCACCCCAAACCAAGTCACTCCGAGCGCTAGCTGCAGCGTGCCTGTTGTCGTCAACTGCCCAGTGTCAAAACAACGTCCTCTTCGCCTTGCAACTTGCACTGTAGCACTACCCCCTCCGCCTCGCGGAAGGAAGCACAGCCCCTGGGCGCCCTAAGGTGGTGCGAATGGTAGGGCTTAAGACAGGTGACGTGCACGAGCTTTGTGGAGTGGGCCGGGGGAACAGTGCGGGAGTGCAGGGACGTGATTTCATAGGTCACATTGCTCAGTTGCCTGAAGAGAAGACGCGGTAAGGACCCACGTAACGAGGCAGCAGCTTCTCACCCAGGCCCACATGGTGTACAGGGAGCCAGGGGAGTACGTGGAAGCCGGGAGGGTAGTGGGCAACACGGTGATTAAGGTCATAGGTGCATGGTATCAGCCACGCACTAAAGAAAGTGGTCAGGCAGGCTGGTGTGAACTTAGTATGCAACACGCCCAGCTAGGGTGCTTCAAAGACAGCCTGGTATAAAAGAAGGCTGTCAAATCCGCAGCATGCGACAGTGACTTAGGCACCTTGTTTACTAAGTTCACACCAGCTCGCCTTACCACTTTCTCTTGCGCGTGGCTGATACCATGCACATATGCCGTCACAGCTAACTTCCGTTCTTTCTGAAGCCTCGTTGGGGTGGATCAGCAAATTTTTTTCATTATCTTCAAGCCAAGGCTGCAGACGAGGTCATCCGGGAAACCAGCTTCAGGTAACTATGTCAGTTGGGCCTCAACGCTTTCCTACTGACAGTCAATACACAATCCGTTTGAGACATTTTTTAGTGTGCCAGTAGCAACAGTCTTTTTTTCGACTGTGGGACATAACACCAGTACATATGGGCCTCTGATGTGCAGCCATAAATCGAGAAGCTGTACCTCCAGCAAGGACTTCGGAGAAGGTCTTGAATATGTGAACAATGCCGTTGTGTTGCCCTTGTTTATGAAGCTTGTGGATTACTAGGAAGTCGTCCAAAAATTGGGAGGTCATTATCAAATTGGTGATAAGCAAAGCTTTTTAATAGTTCGCTATCTTGACAGGCTAGCAGGACAATGAGAATTAGTGCAACGCAGGAACTGGTGCATAATCCTTGCCACTGTATGTGCAGATAATTAAACTAAAATAACAGATGGTTAGCAACTCGAGGAATCTATCAGCATTAATTCTGCATTGGTTCTGGAATCATGCTGCTCCCATTGAACCAATGCCTTCTCTTACCGTCTCAAACAAGGTGGAATGTGGCAGCGTGTAATGTTAGTCCTTGATGACAATGAGAAGACACTCCTTCTGGACGGCTGTTCAAGAGGAATGCGGACACTTCTGGCTTCTTTACCAGGAAAAGGTCTTCCATGGTGAGCTAGGAGAGCAATTCTTGCAGATACTGCCCTAAGGGTTGCTGCCACGATCCTTGTTCAGAGACAATTACTCTGAAAGGCCAGTTATCGTTCCGTGTTTTTGCCATAAAGAAGGCATTCAGGCATAGGCCCTCACTCTTCTTCACAACCAGCCCTACTTTGGTCAAGTTGTTGGCTTGACCTTCTTTTGCAGCTTGTGGAAGTTCTTTGCAGTGTCTTCATTTGCTTTTTCACAGAAAGTAGCTGAATGTAGTATGCAATGCTCATAGCAAAGGTGCTTCAAAAACAGCCCAGCATAAGACGAAGCACAGAAACAAATTCACGACATGCGACAGTGGCTTAGTTTACAAGATCTATCCGCCACGCGGAGCGTCCTGTGTTGGGAAATAAGGTCAGCATGTTAACATTTTTGTAATGCAACATGTCGGCAATACTGAGAAAGGATATCGTAGCAAGCTACCAAGACACATATCGGACTGTGAGTGTGTATCACACTTTCGACAATGTAACATTCTGAGGAAATGTAAGAGATGTGTATGGTACATAAGAATTGTTCAACCTGTTTAAGCACATCATCACTAACTCTAAGGAAAAAGAAATTGACTACCTGGATAAATAATCACGACAGATTTGACAAAATTACGATTCCATGACTTTCCTTCTTTGTAATTTGGATGATGCTTTCTGTATTCATTGCAAACTAAACAATAAATTCCTCAGTTATCACTGCACCTGTCTTGTCTGTGTCCTGTTATCCTGCGTGGTTTTGCGAAGATTCATGCACCAACTGGCCCAGCTCCTTTTCTTGTAGTTTAGTGGCCTTGTGCAAATCTTTCTTGATGGATTTTTGAGTTTACTGGCTGCAGACATGGGAGATATGTTAACTTAGCACTGTTGCCTGCCTTTCAAGATGTCACTTGCTTGATATATTAATGAATGCATGCTTTGCATTAGTTGCAGCTGACCACTCTCATGGAAGGGGTTGTGTTGCTGACTTTGATCAGATACTGTGCTTTCTGTTGTTACAGTGAATTTTGCACATTACTTGTTGTTCGGTTTATTGTAAAGCATTTTCAAGTGCGCTATTTTCGTCTTTGTTGTCATGGTGTTTTGTGCCTTTTATAGTCAGTTTACCCTCCATACAGGCCAGTGGTTTGCACTAGCTTGTAGCAGTTCGTGCAGAATTAATTGCACGACCTGACCACCTTCGTTCTATTTCATAACATCTAGCTTTTTAGCTAAAACATTGTTTGTATAATGCCGTTTAGAGCTATTTTTTCTAAACCACAGTGGCCTCTTTGGAATGTTTCAAAAAATAACAGCTGGTGCTTGCTCGCCACATGGGCAGATTTTCTTCTTTCTGTTAGCGTTAGCATGCATAATAAAACACATTGTTAATGAGCAATATGTTGGAATTTATCAGCAACATTGAACAGTGTAAACTGGTATGAAATATTTTACTGTTTTTGTCTAAAATGCAGACTTGCACCATGTATGCTGTTCACCGAAGACAATCCTGTTCACCGAAGACAATCCTGAGGTGGCTGAGAACCTGTTCGTCGAGGGAGGATGGCTACTCAGCAGGCTTACCACTGCGGCTCACTCCACAACTGCGCCATAATGTCAGGAATATGGGTGTTCAGCATAAGTTGCCTTAAGTTTGCTTTTTGCTTATTCCTGGGAGTTAGCGTCACAGTTCAAGCCTTCTTCAGGCTGGTATATAAGGCTGCACAAGCATGAATTTTTCATTCTGTTTGCTCTGAAAAATTTGGGAGGTAGAGTAAGTGCTATGGAACCTTATTCTTGCAGCACCATAAGCCCAATAAAAGCAGGTATGGTGCTGTTGTACCTTAAAATTTTTAGTTCTTTGGATGGCAGTAAGGAATTCATTGGAGAAGCTTCTTGTGCCTTGTTTTATGGATGTGTTTTGTTCTAATAAAAATTTTCCACATTTCTGCAGTTTTGTGATTTGTTTGTCAATAAACGTTTTTCTTAGGTGCACACCGCCTGTTTACTGCTATGAAGAGCTCCAGTAATACAGGTATATTGCATTACTTAGGCATTATAATGGTAAATTTAAAGAACGCTTAAGAAAAGTAATAAAAGTGGGGACAAATTATGAACCCATTGCATGCTTTTTTCCTGAAGGGTGTAGGGGTGTAAGAAGCGTAAAACGCCTGTGGCTCGGTGGTAAAGTGTGTGATACACCTCAGCACCTTTGGGTCAAATTTTATCATTTTCGGGCTGGTTCTTTCCTGAAACACCCCACCTTAAAGATGTATTCAAGTCACAAAACTCCTTTCTGGGCCGGGTGCAAGGGTGCGAGTTATAGACACCTGGAAACTCCTTTACAGGTGTTTTATTTTTTACAGTGTGCCTTGCTGCGTCAGTTCTTGTTAGTGGTATGCGGGCAGTGTTGGTTGTATCGTGAGCCGATCGAGCAGCATCGTCAGCTAAGGCGTTACCAACAATGCCACTAAGGCCTGGTACCCACTGGAAGATGATTTCGTGGTCCTGTTCGATTCCCAGATGGTGCTGATATCGTATCTCCGCTACGAGTTGATCATGGTCACTATGCCTCAAGGCAGATTGAAGACATTGTAGGGAAGCCTTTGAATCACAGAAAACAGCCCGCTTTCAGGTGATTGTTTGGAGATATACTTGACCGCCGCAAGAAATGAGGCCAATTCTGCTCCAGTGGAGGTAGTCCGATGCGATATTTGTTGGTGAATTTGAGTCTGTCGCGCAGGAACGAACACGGTGCACGCAGAACTAGTAAAGGTTACCGAGTCATCCGTATAGACGTGGGTACGGTCCCAATATTCAAAGTGTAGCATGGACAGTGTCAGTTGCTTAATGGCTGGCGTTGATCCCCGGAATAGCAAGGCGCACACATGGGAGCCGCATACACCACAGAGGAGAGGGAGGTAGTGCTGCCGGGGTGAACTGTTGTTGGATCGACGACTGTTGCGTTACTATTATGTTTGAAAATGCAGAATGTGGTCTCTGAAGTGGCACAGCTGCAAGATGATGCAGTGGAATCCTTGAAATATGATGTATGTGCATTCGCAAGGAGTCTAGGACAATATACGTTGAAATCTTTGGCGAGTGCAATGCTTTCCAGTGTTGATGCGCTCCGAGGGAGACCTAGGCATGTGCGAAGGGCCTCACTTTGCACTGTCTGGGGGGCACGCATGTTAATCTTGCACGCATTTGTGAGTACATGTGCACTGTACCGCAATAACCCCAGAAATAGAGCTCCATACAACTCCAGCATTGACTGGACGGACGAACCCCATGATTTTCCGCCCAGAAATCGGAGTAAATGAGCGATAGATGTTAGCTTTTTTTCAGTAGAGTGCAATGCAGGCTCCATGATAAGTTGCGGTCTATCAGGATTCCTAAGAAACGATGAGATTTGCAGTAATAAATGATGTGACCGTCGATGCGTACCGGATATGGAGTCATACATTTGCGTGTAAATGCCACTAGCGCTCACTTTTCCGGTGAAACGCTGAGACCTTGCTTCTGGAGATATGAAGAAGTGATCGATGCTGCCCGCTGAAGTCTTGCACGCACCTGGAAACGCGTCACAGAGGAGGCCCAAATGCAGATGCCATCGGCGTACATAGATATCTGGACGGTGTTGGGGAGGTTCTCTGGGAGGGCGATGATTGGTTTGGTTTATGGGGTTTAACGTCCCAAAGCGACTAAGGCTATGAGAGACGCCGTAGTAGAGGGCTCCGGAAATTTCGACCACCCGGGGTTCTTTAACGTGCACTGACATCGCACAGTACACGGGCCTCGAATTTCTCCTCCAAAGAAATTCAACCGCCGCGGCCGGGATCGAACCCGCGTCTTTCGGGACAGCAGCCGAGCACCATAGCCACTGAGCCACCGCGGAGGCCGGGAGGGCGATGAGAGTCAGACTAAACAATGCAGTGCTAAGGACACCGCCCTGGGGCACGCCACGGTAGGTGTAATGCGCAGGTGTCGGGCCATATTCACACTGGATAAAAAATGATATTCTGGTCAGATAGCTCTCTATCCACGCAACCATCCAACCAGCGATGCCCACAGTTTCCAGCGCATCAAGGATGGCCTCATGGGCCACGTTGTCGTAGGCACCATTCACATGAAGAAAGAGTGCCACTGACAAACGTTTCATTCGCTTCTGTCGTTGAACAGTGGATACGAGATCAACGACGTTGTCAATAGAAAAGCGACCCCCCCCCCCCCCCTCTGAAGCCGGCCATAGCGTCGGGGTATATTTTGTAGTGTTCGAGATACCACTCAAGGCGCGACAAAATCATTCTCTCCATGACCTTTCCCACGCAACTAGTCAAGTTAGCAGAGTAAAAATCGATATTTTATTGCTGGTAATGTTGTTAACTGTCACGCACTTATCACGTGAATTTAATGACATCTAGCGGCGGACGGAAAAGCTAAGGAGGACGAGAGACGTCCGAGCAGCACGCTTTGGTGATATAGTCTTCCTCGCGTCAAAAAGCTTCTTCGCCATTGCGTGCCAGTTTATCAGGTCTGCGTCGAGCGGCGCACTTAAAGCATTCATTAGGAAAGGCCGGTCAACCGGATGAGCTCGAATTCGTGACGTTGTACAGCGATAGCGTCGATAAGCTTGGCGTCTCTGATGTGCGGTGTCTTAACTGGCCTCCCTCTGCTAACGACCTACCATGTAGCCTTTTATTCCAGATCATCGAGGCGGGCAGCATATATCGTACACACCTTTGATTGTCTGGGTTTGATGTAGGTATACATTGGGATGCTCAAGTGGCCATTATTTACGCTACTGACATATACATCGAGATCGTGAACTACCGCAAATAAAATGCCTCTGCTCGCACTCCTGGTAAGCTCTTGTGGCATTTGCAATTCTGAGGCGAGAAAAGACGCGTACTGCTTGTGCGCCTATCTTAATGACGAGGCGAGGTCTTGTTTTGTTTGATAAGAACGGAGCGTATTAACTGAGAAGGTCCTGCGAAGTGCGTCCATAAAAAAATTAATGAACATCCGTGTACGCGCCCTAAGCCGCGTTACTTAACGAAATATGCGTTCTTAAAGCTCGGGTTTTGTCTTGAGGCGCAGTCCTACAGCTACAGCTTGTTGTGCCAAGTTTTTCTAAAATGCCGCATTTTCTTCTCCAGGACAACTGAGAGGAAGGGTGCTCTGAAAAACTAATATTGAGCCCTCCTTCTGCATGATAACTCCTGGCACGTCTGGCGTTTTTGTGGAGACAAACTCTGAAATCATGATCCGCATCTGCAAGCTGTGCGGCTGTTTCTCAACCTTGGGTGAAAACGAAGGCCTTGTGATATCAATGCTGAGCCTACGATAAATAGCTTCGTTTCTGCACCTGCGTCGTCGTAGGTGGGGAAGTGTATTGACCATCCTCATTTTCCTTGAAAACACTTTACCTTATTTTCTCTGGCCTGCAGGTTTGTCGGGTCAAACTTACGTACAGTGGTCTTGTATCTTGCATAATGTTTGTGGTTCAAGCTGCATAACGGCCAGCGTAATACGCAATAATGTGTTGGTCCAAAAAGTTTGCTCAGGCTTTCTCGGCCAACCAAAACAAAGTCGTTGAGCCTATGGAGAAAATATTGGTGCTAACAGATGTTAATAAAGATTGGTAGCACACGGGGAAGGCTATGCTCAGCGCAAATATCTGCGATAGCAAAAAGCTAGTGGCAAACGCTCATTGTTTGCTATCAGCATATATCGCAGCCCAAAGTTTGAATACCGCCGTCTGCAGGGCAGAGTTTGCTTTTAAGCCACATAGTGGAGCATTCAATGCAGCATTTATGCTGTGTAAAATTCTCTTTGGCAAGAAAAAGCCTTGTGCGAGCCTTTGAAGCCCCTTTGATCTTTTAAGGTGCGTTAGTGTCCCGCTACGTGGTGCAGAAGCAAACTCTGTGTGTTGAAGACTTTTCAAGAAGTCTGCTCATAAATGAGGTGTGCACGCATTTTCTTGACAGAACAAAGTTTGGTACCCCTGTACAAACAGAAGATGTGCTGCTGTAGTTCAAGGTAAAGTAAATGCCATGCCTTGCGAACATTCATCTATGCCATTTTTATAGAAACTAGTACTGCAGTAAAATAATGTACAAGTGTAGAGGCATGCTATTGCAGCAAAGCTGTGTGGCACTCAAGCTAAGACATTCGGCTATCGAGAATGGTCCGCAGATTTGATCTCAGTCGCGAAAATGATGGTTCAGTGGCTGTTAAATTCGAAATTATAGCGGTACTATGTGATGTCGGCCCATAGCAAACACTCGAGGTATTCAAGTCAATTTGCTTCCCGTTACAGCGCCCCTCGTAGTCACATGCAGTTCGGCTTTAGGGTGATAAACATTACATACAAAGGCAGTGCTTAATAATGTGGACGCATTACACATTTCATGCAGGAAATGAGTATTAACATTAGTAGTGTCATTTCCGCTAAACATATTGTTGCTCGGTTCATGCATTCTCTAGCGCAATATCCACAGCACTTAAAGAATGCAAAGAAAAAATCACTCTGGTGTCTCAGCAACATTTGCAAGTTATGTATGATATCCAGGCTTGCTCCCGCACGGGGTATCTGAACCATTTGAAGAGAGCAGATGAAGAGAGAACTGACTAGAACTGACAGTGGAATCCGAATGAGCATTCATGGAAAATACTAGTTCAAAGATCTTCATGAAGCGTGCAGTGTACACGAGGCGCACAGTGTAGACCCAAGGAACACGAAACGACCCACAGCGCTCACAACTGAACATTTAGTACAGTGACGCCATGCAAAATAGACAGCTGACGCCAAAATACAGAAGAAAAAAAAAGAGACCTAAAACTTGCATACGCCATGAGGAAAGTGTTTTTTTTTTCACGTTCTCTGCTTTCTTTTGTTATAGTCCGTTACGCATGGTGCTATTGAAATAAAAATTTCTAGTCAGTCTACGTCACGCATCATCTCACCTTCCTTCGTCACTGCGTGTCTTGTGCTGTATGCTTGATGATGTTTCCGAACCGACTATCCCCACTTTAATGCTGTGCCAATGGACACTAACGCAAAATAGCAAACAAAGCAAGACGAATAGATTATTCCTCGGAAGCACTACTGACGTTTTTTCCGCGCAGAAATGTGGCTGCATTGCTATGAAAATCTCACATGTCCCTAAACCCGTCCGCATTTTTCGCAGATGGTAAGAATACACCACCTGCGAAAAATGAGCATTGTTACGTCATTTCTTGAAGTGTTTGCGATGAAGCTCTCCGACTACTGAGAGGCGATACTGCGAAAGACCATAAACGGAGTCGGAAACCGGACTAGCTCGCCGGGGCAGTCAATCGTTACGGCGCTAAAGTGCAAGTGCAAGTCGCCTCAGAACCCCCCACCCAAACTCTACCGAAAGGGAAGAAGCTTTCCTCAGCTTCATGTGCTGCTGCCTCTCTTTGCAACGCCCGCGTTAGGTAGACCGTAGAAGTCGGCTCCGTGGGTGCGAAACAAACTGCGTTGTTGATGGCAGCTGCAGAATGCGGAACGAAGTGCTGATCGCGCTCACGCACGTGTACATCGGCAACGACGACGCTAGCCTGTGGCCTTGGGTGGGTTGTGTGCTGTCGGGAAGTGTGGTCGTATAAGGTCCGATTTATCCTCAAGAGCAAGCGGGAAGCAGTTTCGCTCTAACATATTTTATTCAACGCCACATCTGAATGAACCAACTAGCCCAAACTAGCGTTCTTCCTGAATGAAGATATGCACGAGTATTGCTCACAAAACGTTGCGCTTTGCTGTCGATTACCACGTTTTTTTTTACTAACTACACAGTAAGTATGATCGCACACGACCTTTGTGATTAACTCTCGTTGCGGTTTCTACACTCGTGAACTGCTTCGCGCGGGTTGCAAATGGAAAAGAATAGGGATACTTTCCGCAAGAGTGTAGTCTGCCGCCTTCCGGCTACAGCTGTCGGGAGATGAAGCGCGCATAACCATGGGGAACCCCCGTCAGCTGGTTGAGAGTTCTTCTCGCAGAACCATGTGTGCCGTTAATACTAGTTCAGCTACATATCACATCTGTATGCTAGAGCTTCGCCGTGGAGAACGAGCACTAGAATGAAAGGTGTTAAAAACCAGCGTTGCGTGCTGGCACCTCACGTACTGCATACGCTGGGAAACTTTTTTCTTCAATAATGCAATTGAGATGTGCTGGTTAATGCATGTGCTACTTCTCAGATATTTTGCAGCATATTTCGAAACCTGCCTTTGCACTTCTTAAGTCTTGAATGCCAAATTTAGGTTCATAGCACGTGTTCATGCAAGTAGCCGCGCTAACTTTTTTTTAATTCAGAACTCTACAAAGCAATCATACAGATGACAGAAGCGGAGAGGGCCGGCAGCACGTACAGTAGCACGTCAGTTTATAACCTTTCACACCCGTAGACTTGGTTTGGTGCATCACACGCGTGCAAATAGCTTTTCTGCTTCTGGAAGGTTAAGGTCTCCCCATTGCCTGCAGTAGATGCTGCAGGGCCTTGCACGTTATTCCATCACCACGTCTCATTTCAGTGCTGAACTACATTTCCCACAATTAAACTTAATTTAATGTATCTAATGTATCCAATAATTTTTTTATACAAACTAAACAACGATTAAAATTCAACTTACAGGTGTGGCCAAGATAATGCGCAGCTCGCTTTGGCGTGTAAACTTTTTCGCATGTTCTGTAGAGACAATAAAAACACCTCTTTGGCTGTTACGCGAGTACGCAATCATCATTGGCTAGCATTTGTATTAATACCTATTAATCTTCCGCTAGGTGAGACGTAAGAGCAGTTTGATCACGAAGGCGTGCTTTGTACTAATATGGCAACGACTACACATGTCCATCCCCATTTCATAAAGCACTTTCTGCTGCAAACAACACATTATGACAGGGCATGAAAACTATGTTGCGTGTATGTATGTATGTATGTATGTATGCATGTATGTATGTATGCATGTATGTATGTATGTATGTATGTATGCATGCATGCATGCATGCATGCATGCATGCATGTATGTATGCATGCATGTATGCATGCATGCATGCATGTATGCATGTATGCATGCATGTATGCATGTATGCATGCATGTATGTATGCATGCATGCATGTATGCATGTATGCATGTATGCATGTATGCATGTATGCATGCATGCATGTATGCATGTATGCATGCATGTATGCATGCATGCATGCATGCATGCATGTATGCATGTATGCATGCATGCATGCATGCATGTATGCATGTATGCATGCATGCATGCATGCATGTATGCATGCATGCATGCATGCATGTATGCATGCATGCATGCATGCATGTATGCATGTATGCATGCATGTATGCATGTATGTATGCCTGTATGCATGTATGTATGTATGTATGTATGCATGTATGCATGTATGTATGCATGTATGCATGTATGTATGCATGCATGTATGCATGTATGTATGCATGTATGCATGTATACATGCATGTATGCATGCATGTATGCATGCATGTATGCATGTATGCATGTATGCATGTATGCATGTATGCATGTATGCATGCATGTATGCATGTATGCATGTATGCATGTATGCTTGCATGTATGCATGTATGCATGTATGCATGCATGTATGCATGCATGTATGCATGCATGTATGCATGCATGTATGCATGCATGTATGCATGCATGCATGTATGCATGTATGCATGTATGTATGCATGTATGCATGTATGCATGCATGTATGCATGTATGCATGCATGTATGCATGTATGCATGTATGCATGTATGCATGTATGTATGCATGTATGCATGTATGTATGCATGTATGCATGTATGTATGCATGTATGCATGTATGTATGCATGTATGCATGTATGCATGCATGTATGCATGTATGCATGTATGCATGCATGTATGCATGTATGCATGTATGTATGCATGTATGCATGTATGTATGTATGTATGTATGTATGCATGTATGCATGTATGCATGTATGTATGTATGTATGTGTTGAGACGGCGTTGTCGGTGGACAAGCCGCTCCCGGTCGATGCATCAGACAGCGTAGCCAGGCCGGAGAATGACGCTTTATTCTCGGATCAAGGGATATTATATAGCCAGAGGGGCGAGGGAAAGAGGGGCGAGGGAGAGAGAGAAACGAATGAAAGATCGGTGTCGGCACGGGTTCAGTTGGTGGCTTATCGCTTCTGCTATCAGCAGCATCCGTTCCTCCAAATAGCCATAGCGATCCACTGGTTTCTTCACCCGGGCTGACCGGCGCAGCGTCATCTCCTGGGGTGCAGGGTCAACGGGTGCTGACGTGGGTGCGTTGTGTTCAGCCAGCGGATGTCCCGATGGTGCTGCTGCTTGACTGTTTGTCCCTGTGTGTGTGGAGCCCTCGTCGTAGCGTTTGCGGACTTGATCAGCATGACGACGAACCACCACCTCATCTTCCGTCTTGACAGTAACTAGTCGAGCGCCTGTTGTTGACTTCACCTTTCCGGGTGTCCACTTGTCACCCACTCCATAGTTACGGACTAGTACTGGGTCCCCCGGTGCGAAACTCCAGCTGGCGTCGTCCGAAGTTCTCTTAGCTTCCCTGCACAGCTGCGCAGCTTTGTTCCTGGGAGGAAAACACATGTCAAGTCGAGTGCGTAGTCGATAACCTAACAGTGTTACTGAAGGTGAAAGGCCGGACTGCCGCGGGGCATTCCTGTAACGACACAAAACTCGCGCGAGTGCGGTTGAGAGATCCACGCCCGGCATCTTCTTTAGTCCATCCTTCACCGTCCTGACTGCACGTTCTGCGAGTCCATTGCTCTGAGGATGGTAGGGCGGTGTCCGAATGTGGGCAATGCCGTTTCTTTCCATGAATGTGGCGAAATCCGACCCCGTAAAGGGCGTGCCATTATCAGTTACTACAGTGCGCGGTAGTCCGAACTGGCTGAACAGCGTACGCAGCGCGTTTACCGTGCTACTTGACGTTGCACGCGCTAGTGGAATTGCCTCGATCCACTTACTGTGGGAATCTACCACGATTAGCAACATTTTATCTCTGATAGGTCCGGCAAAATCCAGGTGCAGACGCGACCACTTTTCTTCGGTTGCTGGCCAGTTCACTGGCTCACGAGCTGGTGGCATTGGTAAAGCCTGGACACAGTTTCTGCATTGAGCGGCAATTCGGCAAATATCCAGGTCAATCTCCGGCCACAAAAATTTAGACCGCGCTACCTTCTTCATGGTGCAGACGCCCTGATGGGCTTCGTGCAGCATCATCAGCAATCTAGCGCGTGCCTGTTTGGGGATTACTACACGATGTCCCCACAGTAGGAGGCCATCCTGAACAGATAACTCCTGCCGCTTTTTGTAGAAAGCCATCATCTCAGAGTTACCGGTTGAACACGCGTTGGGCCAACCCTCACGGACGTACCTGCATACAAGGGGTAGCACCTCGTCCGTTGCTGTAAGTGACCGCAATTCATTTATGGTGATGGCCGACTGGTCCCACTGGTCGATGGCGAGAACAAACTCTGCGTCGCCTTCCGGTGCAGTCTCGGTTTCCTGCAAGGTTTGAGGTAAAACGGCTTAGGACGTCCGCGTTGACCATCATTTTACCGGACTTGCAAAGAAGCTTGTATTTGTACGCTCCCAGTAAGAGCGCCCATCTTTGTATTCTGGCGGCGGCCATGACTGGGGTCTGGCGATCCATTCGCAGAAGGCCAAGCAGAGGACGGTGATCCGTGACCAGGGTGAACTCCCTGCCAAGTAGGTAGTCACGGAAACGTGAAACACCGTAGACAAGAGCTAACGCTTCCCGTTCAATCTGTGAATACTTCGTTTCAGCCGAAGTCAAGGTCCGGGACCGAAATCCAATGGGCCTGTTTTCTCCATTTATGCGATGGAACAGTGCCGCTCCTACCCCATGAGGAGAGGCGTCGCATTCCAAAAGTAGCTCGAGCTTCGGATTGAAATACGTTAACACAGGAGCTGCGCAAAGAGCCTTTTTCGCCAGCTCGAATGCAGCTTGCTCTTTTTCGCTCCACATCCACCTGGCTCCCTTCGTCAGCAGCTTGTACAAAGGAGCAAGCAATGTGGACAGATTAGGGAAAAACTTATTGTAGAACGTGATGAATCCAAGAAAAGCACGCAGCTCTGTAACATTACGCGGAGAAGGGGCTAGTCGGATAGCATCGATGTTCTTCTCAATTGGATGTAACCCGTTTTTGTCAATGCGATGACCAAGATATGTGACTGCTTGCTCGGCGAAGCGACATTTATCAGAGCGCAGCTTAATACCATGTTCCCTGAAGCGCTGCAGCACTGCTTTCAAGTTGGCGTCATCTTGGCTCTTATCAGCTATCAGCACATCGTCAAGGTAGGCCTGCACGCCGGTTAACCCTTGGAGTACCGATTCAATTTTCCGCTGGAAGATTGCTGGCGCCGATGAGATACCGAATGGTAGCCGGTTGTAGCAGTAGAGCCCTTTGTGAGTGTTAATGACGGTCAGTTTCCGCGAATCCTCGTCTAGCGCGACCTGGTTATAGGCATCCCGCAGATCTAGCACACTGAACCGTTCTCCTCCCGCTAAATTGGCAAACATATCGTCAATGACTGGCAGCGGGTATTGCTCAACCTCACACACTGGATTTAGTGTAGCTTTAAAGTCTCCGCAAATGTGCACCGAGCCGTCCTTTTTCAAGACGGGAACAATGGGCGTGGCCCATTCCGAATATGGCACTGGAGATATTATCCCCGCTTCCGCGAGCCTATCCAACTCCTGCGACACTTTCTCTTTGTACGCAAAAGGAACCTTCCTTGCCTTGAAAAACTTCGGAGTCGATCCGCTCTTGAGATGAATCCGGGCTGGCGGGCCTTTCAGGAGTCCCGTAGTCTCGGTGAAAAGATCGGCGTAACTGGTCAGTAGTGCCAAAGCCGGTAGCGGGGCAGCTGGCGGAATTGTGCTGGTCTTGTTGGGTTGCGCCTTGACGTGAAGGACAGCCGTTCCCGTGTCATCCAGTTTCTGCAATAGATCCCGGCCACAAAGACTGGGGCCTTTGCAGTTTAACACCACCAGGTTGCATTCAACGGTCGCTGCTTGATAAGACACGTCCATGCTCATTACCCCAAGTACGGGTAGCTTCCCGAGATAGCACGACAACTTTATCGGCGATTTCGCAAGCGGAGGCCATTCCTTACGATGCTTGTCATAGATAGCTTTTGAAATGACGCAGACTGGGGATCCGGTATCAATGTCCATTTTTAGGTCAACGCCGTTCCACGTGAATGTTTTCTGAATGGGCGGTAGCAGTGTCTGCTTCGTGCGGAGAGACCAAATCTGCGATGTACTACTATCACTGTCCTCAGATTCCTGCTGCGTTTGCGCTTCCATGGTACCGGTTCTGTTAACAATGTCCGATGAAGAGCACATCCTCGCTAGATGACCGTACTGTCTGCATTTGAAACATTGCCGTCTGTTAAAGCGACACGCTTCCGTCTTGTGGCCATGGTTCCCGCAGCACTGGCATTGCTTTTGTGGCCTGAACTTCGGCTTTTCTCTCTCTGGTTTGCGCCGACGAGTTACATTGAGCACGTTAGCACCGAGAGCTTGTCCGGTTATGCCCCGTGAATCAAGTTCCGCGCTTTCTGCAGCTAGCGCGAGAGCCTCTGCTTCCTTTAGCGACAGGTCCTTTTTCTCCAGAAGTTGCTTTTGCAAACTTTTCGATCTGACGCCGCACACGATGTGGTCTCTTATCATTCTGTCTAGCATAGACGAAAAATTGCAGTTCTGTGCTATTTGTCGTACAGCAACAATGAATTCTTGCACGGATTCCTCTTCTTTCTGATAGCGGTTGAAGAACTTGAAACTTTCTGCTATCTCGTTCGGTGTAGGATCATAGTAGCTGCTCAAAGTGTCGACCACCTCATCGTAGCTCAGCGAACTTGCTTTTGCTGGCGCTACTTTACTGCACAAAACTTGAACTGTCTTTGTCCCAAGGGCGGCTACGAGCAAGGCCCTTTTCTTTGCGTCAACTGTGATTTCATTGGCTTCCAAGTACGCTTCAACTTTCACTAGGTAAGCTTGCCACTTATCTTTTTCATCATCGAAGTCCGGTAACCTGTGACCCATGTGTGCCGCTGCCCTGGGCCCGATGTCCTGGTTCAGCCTCGTCGCCACTGTTGAGACGGCGTTGTCGGTGGACAAGCCGCTCCCGGTCGATGCAT
The DNA here is from genome assembly GCF_055824585.1 of Amblyomma mixtum. Lineage (NCBI taxonomy): Eukaryota > Metazoa > Arthropoda > Arachnida > Ixodida > Ixodidae > Amblyomma > Amblyomma mixtum. Next base: position 390,354,400 of record NC_143014.1, on the reverse strand, counting down.
CAGACAGCGTAGCCAGGCCGGAGAATGACGCTTTATTCTCGGATCAAGGGATATTATATAGCCAGAGGGGCGAGGGAAAGAGGGGCGAGGGAGAGAGAGAAACGAATGAAAGATCGGTGTCGGCACGGGTTCAGTTGGTGGCTTATCGCTTCTGCTATCAGCAGCAGTATGTATGTATGTATGTATGTATGTATGTATGTATGTATGTATGTATGTATGTATGTATGTATGTATGTATGTATGTATGTATGTATGTATGTATGTATGTATGTATGTATGTATGTATGTATGTATGTATGTATGTATGTATGTATGTATGTATGTATGTATGTATGTATGTATGTATGTATGTATGTATGTATGTATGTATGTATGTATGTATGTATGTATGTATGTATGTATGTATGTATGTATGTATGTAGAGGTGGCGCCGCCCTGGTTAGCTGGCTGACTATCGTGCTCCGTTTTTCGCCTGCCCCTGGCCTGGTCCAGGGCCTCGCCCGCCCCTGGATTTACACGCCATCGCGTCAGGAAGACATCCGCACCACGTGGACACCATTGGCATCACGGCCCGCTGTCGAGCTGGCGCTCCAAGCGCCTCCAAAAATCTGCTGCGGCGCGGCGCCTCACTAACCCTAACGCGCCGCGCCTGCACCTCTGGCATGCAGGGTCTCAACAAGCCCCTGAAGCCGAAACCCACCCATACCTCGCCGGTGTCAACTTCTTCCGACGGGGCCGCCGCGGGGCCTACTCCAACCACGCTTACAGCCATGCCTCAACCGGCTCCGTTCAACACCGGCCCTACCACCGCGCCCATTCCCGTCGCGTTCTCCGACGCTGGGAGCTCCGAATCGACAGCCGCAACGAAGCCGGCAGCGTTCGTCAGCGCCGCGGCGTCCACTGCTGGCCAACTCCACGCATTAAGGGACGCCAAGAGCTTCGGGCCCACAGACGCATCGCAGTCGACTGCGTTCGTCGCCGCCGCCAGTGCCGCCGCACCTACTCGGACTACACTTCCCGCTGACAGCAAGTCCAGCACCTTGGTACCTGCGTCGCAGATTGCGGCTCAGGCTGACGACTCAGCAGACATGGACCTTACGGCGCCCCCGGTCGACGGCCATCTCATTCCGGCCCCTGAGGTCGGCTGGACCACCATCGGTGCCTGCCGTAAGCCTGCCTCCGCCATCCTGCCCCTCACCGAGCTCATCACAGTTGCCATCCAGCTTCCCCCTGGCACCCTCAACTCCAAGATACCGCTCTACGACGTGCTCGCCGCAGTCGTCTCCACTGCACAACTGTCCTCCGAGAGCAGTGCGGAGATTACCCTTCAGGCCAAGCCAGCCCAAAGCCTCGTCTTTTTAAAAACTCATTTCCCTCTCACCGCTCACCTCCTGCTTTCTATCACGCATCTTCAGCTTCACGGTAAGCCTATCACCATTAAAACATATGCCCCTAATCCTCCCATCTCATGCCTCGGCGTCATCCATAACGTCGGTGGCCGCTTCACCCCTGATGACCTCATGCATGATATCGAATCATTCAAAACCGATATTCTTGCTGCTCGCATGATGGGCACCACTCAATCGGTGCTCATAACTTTCGTTGGAACCGTAATCCCCCACTTTGTGTATTTCAAACGCGTTGCCTTCCGGTGCCGTCCCCATAAGCCTCAGCCTCCCACCTGCACCCGTTGTCTCCCTCTTGGACACCGCGCCCACCAGTGTCCACGGCACAGCGTTCCGGCAAAGTGCCGTCGCTGTGCTGCTCCTCTACCCGCCGACCCTTCCGCTCATGTATGTGCCCAGCCCTGGTGCGTTCATTGTCAGATAAACACCCACCCCTCCCTCGACCCCACTTGCCCCTTCCTCCTCGATAAACAACGCGAGTGTGCCAAAGCTGCATACCTACGACGCCTAGCTTTGCGCCGGGCCACGCAACCCACCCCCTCCTCCTCCTCTAATCATGAACCTCCGTCAGCTCCGGTCACGTCACCACCAGGCTCCTACGCCGCCAAAGTTAAAGAATCCTCGGTTCCAGCGTCCCTTTCCAGCGTCTCTTCCACTGCACCACCCTCTCCATCCCTGACTGACGAGAGCCGCTCCTTCGACCTCCGGCTCGCTATGCTGGAACGCCAGCAGCGAGAGCAACAGCGCATTTCCCACGACCTACAACAGATCCACGCCTTGACCCAAACCCTCCAGACAACCACCTCCTCTCTTACCTCCCAGCTTACCAAGCTAAATGAGCACCTTGCCACACTCACCACTCCCTCCTCCACCGCCCAGGTCGCCCCTTTGGCTGATCTTCTCGAAACCACCACACAGGCACACCACACTCGCTTGGTTCAGCTAGAGACATCGGTTCTGCAAATTCTTACCACCCTCCAAGCACAATCGAAACAATTAGAATCCTTCACTTCTACGCTCCAATCCCTGCATGAGTCACTGCCCCCGGCCAAAAAGAAGGAACGCGTACCCTCACGAAGTTCTACCTCTACACTATCATAATGGCTTTTGGCGAGGACCTTGAGATTGTGCAGTGGAACTGCCGAAATCTGTGCCATAATAAGACCCCCCTCCACCAGTATCTACTCTCCCGCCCCTCCCTGCCCCATTTTCTCCTTCCCCAGGAGACCCGGACGGCCCGCACTGTCCCAGGCTACCGCGCCTACCATGCCACTACGGCCACACCACTTGCGCCTATTTATGTACGTAGCGACGTGCTCGTGGAGCCACTTGATATCCCCTCCGTCCTTCTTAAATATTTAGTTGGTGTGGTCTATTACCACCCTTCTTCCCGCGTCTCACTCGCCCTTTTGTCTTTCTACAACCCCCCTGTCACCTCCTCTTAATTTCCGCCCTGGGCAAGTTCCTTCACTCTCTTCCTTCTAACTCCCATCTCCTCTTTTGTGGTGACTTTAATGCCCCTCACACACTCTGGGGCTACCCTCAAACCCTCAAACCCGGCCGCCTCCTCCACTGTCTGGCCGAGGAACGCCACCTCACCCTTCTCAATACTCCTGGCTCCCCTACTCGAGCGGGCACTGCCTCACAGCGCCCCACGACACCCGATCTCACTTTCTCTCGGGGTTCACTTTCATTTCACTGGCAAGTGACAGCCGAAACTCTTCTCAGTGACCACTATCTTGTCCACATTTCCACCTCTCTTTCCCACATCCCTCGATGTCATCCGGTCACTCATACTGACTGGCACGCCTTCCGCGCTAATCTCGCCTCTGACTCCTTTCAATCCTACGACGACTGGACGTCGCGCATCACTGCAGCGCTCACCTCCAGTAGCCGTCGTGTTCGCTCTTGTCACCCAGTCCCAGACCCAGATCCTCACCTACTCCGTTTATGGCGTCGCCGTAAACGTCTTCAACGCTTCTTCCGCTGCCAACCCCACAATGCCCAACTTTCTTCCCGGATCACTGCACTGCGGGCCGAGATCGTCGCCCACTGCGCCTCACTCGAGCACTCTCGTTGGAGTACTCTTTGTGACCGTCTTGAGTATGCATTGCACTCGCGATCCACATGGTCTCTCTTCAAATCCCTCCTTGGCACTAATCCTGCCCTTGCTCCCACTCTACCTAAAGCCCTCACTCAGGAACTCCCTCCGATGTTTTTGATCAGCTCGCCTCTCTCTATCTCCCGCCCCCTCTGGCACCCTCCTACCCGGTGTACTGCGGTGGACCTAACCCCGATCTGGACCAATCCTTCCCTCTCCGGGAGCTCGAATCGGCTCTGGCTGCTAATGCTACACGCTCGGCTCCCGGTGAGGATGCCATTACATACACCACACTTCGCAACCTTCCTGACTGCGCCAAAGAATTCCTCCCTAAAACCTACAATCATGCATAGGACAGCCGCTGCCTGCTCAGCTCCTGGACCTCCTCCCTCATTTCTATGATTCTTGGCTTTCCTTTGCATGCAGCCAAGAACGTGAAAGCCCTCCACCATGCTGTCACCACCTGCCACTCCGTAACTCACCTCCTGCGGCGCGGGGTCACTCGGCGCTCAGGTCTCCACGAGGCTCATGCGTGCCGAGTTGCCCACGCGCTGGCCCTCAACAAGGTCTTGTACTTTGCACCCTACGTTTCCTTCAATCAGACTCAACTTAACGCTCTTGAGACTGCCCTTGTGGGGCTCTACAAGGCAGCTCTCAACCTCCCTATCGCTACCTCTACTGCAAGGTCTTTGCAACAGGCCTCTTTCATCCTCTCCGTTCTCTGCTCTCTCTCCATCATGACTCGCAGATTGCCCGGCTTTCCCTTACCCGTCAGGGTCAGTGGTTACTGACTCAAGCGGGTATCTCGCCCATTCCCTGCGCCCCGTTTACCTCTCCTATTCCCACCCCGGCTCTCAATCTTCGGATCCTCCCCCTTCCGTCCAACATGTCCCCCGTTCTGCACGCCGGCCGTCGTCATGCGGCCGCACAGCACCATTCCCCTCTCTTTGATACCCAGGGTGTAGCTTACACGGATGCCTCCTTCGTGGCTCCTAGAGGTTCCTGCGGCTACGCCCTGTACCACCCCCACCTCCCCGCTCCTGAAACTCACACCAGCGGCCGTTTCTACGCCCTCCGGATGCATTGTCCCTCGAGGTCCTCGCCATTGCGCATGCCCTCCAGTCATTTGCCCTCCTTCCCTCTCTTCAAGAGTACACAGTCTATTCAGACTCACAAGCCGCTATACACCACATACAGAAACGCACCCTAACCCCTTCTCTTCAACAGGAGGTCGAACGAGCGGTCTCCGCATTGCAGCCTTCCATCGATTTCCTCCGCTGGGTCCCTGGGCATTCAGGGATTGACGGCAATGAGCTGGCTCATCAGCTCGCCCGTGACACACTCTTCCGGGCACCGTTGATCCCCTGGCCCAAGCCCTCGGAGGACGGTGGGAGATTCACCCTTCGCCGCACCATAAAAGAGGTCTACCTCGAGCTCCGCCTCGACAAACGCCTTTACCCTCCCCCTCATCCATCGCTCACAGTGCCGGAGGCACGCCTTCTTCGGCACGTTCAAATGAATGCAGTCATCACCCCGTCTCGCCTCTTTCTCTATCGCTATCGATCGAACCCTTCCTGTCCCAACTGCCCCTGTATCTATGCGGACCTTGCCCATTGCCTCTTCTATTGCCCGGCTGCTCAGCAGTCGGGTTCCTACCCCCCACCTTCTTTATCCATCACCACCTGGCTCGACTGGCTTGGCGCTGAAGGGGAGGAAGAACAGCGACTTCTGGTCGCCCAGGCGGTCGACATGCTCGGACTGTAAATTTTGGCCGAATAAACGTCTTCTACTACTACTACTACTACTCTGTATGTATGTATGTATGTATGTATGTATGTATGTATGTATGTATGTATGTATGTATGTATGTATGTATGTATGTATGTATGTATGTATGTATGTATGTATGTATGTATGTATGTATGTATGTATGTATGTATGTATGTATGTATGTATGTATGTATGTATGTATGTATGTATGTATGTATGTATGTATGTATGTATGTATGTATGTATGTATGTATGTATGTATGTATGTATGTATGTATGTATGTATGTATGTATGTATGTATGTATGTATGTATGTATGTATGTATGTATGTATGTATGTATGTATGTATGTATGTATGTATGTATGTATGTATGTATGTATGTGTGCGTGTGTGTGTGCGCTCACGCGCGCGCGTGCGTGCATGCGTAGGTACGTAGGTACGTGGGTATGTATACAGTATGTGCGTGTTGTGTGTGTGCGTGTGAGATAGAAACAACTACTAATACGTTACCGTCGTCTTAAACAGAGAAAGCGAATAGTATTACCGATTCATACAATATATCTATATAAATTTTCAAACGAAATTTAGAAACTAACTGGATAGTTGGAACGTATTCACTGTAAAATACGGTTAAAATTCTTTGTACCTTTGGTGCTTCTTGACCATGACTCCAGCCACGTAAAGAAAGAAGCAAAATCTCCTGCAACACGTGCACAAAAAAAGGGCCATCAGAAACACAGACGGGATCCCAGTACCGATGAATACACGAGCCTGGCACATATCAGATACATACAGCTCGGTACACGCTTCAAGCAGTCATGCAGCTATAAAGCAAGACCCCATTGATAGAAGAAAACGAGCGCGGCTGCTTTGTTTGCATTACCGATATCTCCCTGTGTCACAGTTCTCCCCGGCGTTACTGTCGGGCGCTGTTCACCACCATAATATTGAAAACACACTGGCACAGTCGTCGAAACAAAAATTCATTACCGTTACTTGTTGCGTTTAGTGGCTCGAGAACACGGATAAATGGCAATCATTTTTCACTGCTGCTTTCTATAGGCCGTTTATGGACAGCAGCTGCAGCTGGTCCCATTAGGTACACCAACGTTTCGAGCCTCGTGAGCCGCAAACTGCTGCTCCGCAACTTTTCTTACGTGTAAAGTGTGTTTTACGCTCGTAGCTGCTATTGGAAGGGGTCTGGTGATCTCATTGTGCGTTGTCCATGCTCGGCGTGCGTCACAGGGTTCATGAATGAAATAACAAAGGCAAAATAGAATGCGGCCCTGCACATTGACGAGGCTAGTGCTAAAAGCATCTAATATGAAAAGAGAAAAAAATTAAGAGGGTCGTACAATATGATGCGACAAATCTGCGGTGCCCTATTGGATGTACATTTTGCTTTTAAACTGGCGGCCTTTCCACTGCATCCTTGAATTTGGCTTAGCCGTCGGTTTTTGTTCCGGCGCTGCGTGGGCTCCTGGTGGGTGAGGCTGAAAACTGGAGAGGGGTAGGTGGTGGATGGCGCTTCTAGAAGGTGAAGGCTGAAGGTGGGAGTGGGGAAGGTGATGGCTGGAGGTTCGTAGGTGGGAGATACATTTTTTACCTGTCGGGCGCCCACATGCACACAAACGCGCAGGCGCACACGCGCGTGCGGAAAAAATGGCTAAGCACGAAATATTGTGCAAAAGTACGGTGGGGCCCCCCAATTTCGGGGGTAGGCCACCAAAATTTTTGCCTTTGGTCAAACCAAGTCCGGAGGTGTCCCAGGTCTGTTCCGAACGTGGGTCAACTCAATTTTACGATTTTCGGAGCTGAGAATGGAACCCCTCTTCCGGAGGTGAACCCATTCTATTTTGAGACTATGTCAAGCTTGTCTTCCACCCAAACACACATTCACCTGGAGTCAAATTCTGCCAAGGTCATTCCATGGGCAAATTTCGGGTGTCCTAACTATGTTTGAGACCCGCCTCATGTGCCGTACCATGTGTGGTCGGTCATCCTTACCCTGCAGTAACACCCCCAAAATTGAGCATTGCTTGGTCCAGTGCCATGCACACCCATTGCCTTATTGAGCCTGACTGAGGCTTCGTTTTCATCGTGTGAGACACATTGTCGAGACCGCTGGAAGTAGGCTAGAAGTGTTTTCGTCCCAAAAATGATGACTGTCGTTCTGCATGCTCGCTGTTTATAAACACTGGTGGACGCACGGCGCGAATGTCACTCACTGAAAAGCCACAGGTGGCTGACGGCACCGAGCAACGCTGCAGTCGACGAAACTTGAGTGCGGTCGTTGGCCCAGAGCGCGTCTTTCCCTGCACACAACACACAAAATTCATTAAAGCGACAAAAACGACAGCTATCCACTGCATACCACCTTGGTGTACGAGTGAACGGCATAGAACGTCCACCTATGAACCCAACCTGGCTTACGTTGGCGGCGGCCGTACAGTCTAGCGTGAAGGTTATCGCGCGATCGTCGTCGGAGAACAGAAACAGCGCCATGGCCCAGAGTCCTCTGCCGTGGCGAGGGAGGTATCAGGCCAGCTACCCTCACTCTATTTGCTGTTCCTTAAGCAGCCACCACTCCCTTCTGCAGGCCAGCTACCCTCACTCTCTTTGCTGTTCCTTAAGCAGCCACCACTCCCTTCTGGGAACATGGCTTTAAAATTGTTTTGCTTCATCGAACAGGCAGTGATGGTATTGCGCGCGACGTATTCTTCGGTATTAAGGCGGAAGCCTTTAATGCCTCATCGTTGTAAGCAGGAGCTGTCGACAGAAATGTCACGCTTTTCAATTGGTTGAAACGGTCGTGACGTCACAGTGCGCGAATTCCAAACGGGGTCAATTGTACTAACCATGCAACCAATTAAAGGGATCGGATAGTGATGCTCCAAGTAAGTTTGAGAGAGTTTAGTTAATTGCTTACTTAACCAATTAGTCCAATTAACCTTTCTAGTCAGACCAGACAAATCAATAAAACCGAGTAAGAAATTGCCCGAGCTTGGGAATCGAACCCCGGTCTCCGGAGTGCGAGTCGAGCACGCTACCACTCCGCCATGCCAGCTCGATGGTTTCGAATGAACAAAGGTGCGTCTAGTGAATACGGTGTCTTCGTTCACTCCCATCTTCCTCTCTTCCCGTTACAGCGAGGTTTAGGTGTCCACCGAGATATGAGATACAGATACATTTCCTTTCCTCAAAAACCAATTTACCGACTAGCAAGGCGTATTTGTCCGCGTTTCAGATTGGTCCAAATTGTCGTGACGTCACCACGCGCGAATTTTGACGGGTGTCCACCAAAATATGTGAGACAGTTCCTGCGCAACTTCCTTTCCTCAAATACAATTTTCGACTAGTGTCTACTGAGATATGTGAGACAGTTACTGCGTAATTTCCTTTCCTCAAATACAATTTTCATTTTCTCCATTACGGCCCCTCTTTCTTCTTTCACTCACACTTCCTCCCTTCCTGTACCGTGCGGCTCAGGTGTCCACCGAGATGACAGAGAATTACAGCCCCATTTCCCTTCCTCAAAAAGCGTTGCGTTCAAAGGGTAACGCATCGCGCCGAACGGGTGGTGGCGTTCCTTGAACTCCGTGGCAGCGCTACAAAACTGTCGCGTTCCACTCCTAAAGGCGAAGCTTGAGCGTCATTAATTGGCAGTTAATTAATACACCAACAAAATGTGCAGTAAACAATCGCGTAGCAGAATGCAGCACTCAGGCTTTCGCCTTTCACCACTTTAGCCGCTAAAGTTCCTCGTAATTTTTATCTGGAACTCGACGCTACAAAGCTGCATCCGGCGTATGTAACAGCAGTTACACACTTGTGCAAAAATTTTTTGTGAAATTTCATTGGTGGACAAAAACAGTATAACGAGGCGATATTGTGATGGTATATTTTTTGCGAGTTCGAAAGTCGTTCAAACGAAGCAGTGCCAAGGGTCAGCTTTACTAGATCGTTCCCACCACTTTCGTCACCATCCGCGAAGAAAAGAGGTAAAAAAGTCCAAACTTGATTGCAAAGACTGGAAAGCTTAGAATAAAGAAAAAGGGTGGTGATTTCGGCACCGGGGTGATGATTGTATCATTGAACGGTGAACAAGACACCGAAGAATGGGATATCGTGATATTAATTGTTCCAAAACCGGCCGCTGGGCCAGTCGACGCTCGCGCGGTAATCTTGAAATCGCGCTAGACTGTATATGGACAGCAGAGGTAGTCAGTTTAGTAAAAGTCCATGAGTACGAGTGCGAGGAAGACTGCTGGCCCCCGTCGCGACGTCATAGCAATAGGCCTACACCATTGGTTGAAGGGCATCCTCTGAACCTAATTTACCGCTTCGTTCTTAAGCTCTGTCCGACTATGGCTAGGTTGGTGCTTACACCGCAACGCTGGTTTCCCTGTCACATTTGCAGTGTGCCTTCAATTTACCAAACCACCGTCGCCGATGGGAAGAGCTCTTGCCATAATTCCTTTCCGTAACCGCAGTGACTGCGTGAAGACAACAGTATTTTCTTGGCCATTGACGTTGTTAATCAGCAGCCTACATACAAATATTTGGGTGTGATGTGTTCGATTGACTGTTTGTGAAATTCCAAGGCAAATATTTTAGTTGTAAAGGCAGCGACAGCAAAAATTTATTTGAGCAGAACCTGTAATATAGGTTAAAAAAACTGCTTTGTTCGACCGATTGCTTAGTATGCGTTTTGTGCTTGGGACCCAACCCAGAAACCATGATTGATCGAATTGAGAGAATGCAAACTGGAGCGGTAGAGTTCGTCCTAGAATGGTATCAGCGAGCAGAAAGCTTTACCAAAAAAAAAAATGCGTTCGAGTTGCAATGGAAAGTGCAGTCCTACTGTCGAAGAAAACTTAGTCTGAAATTGATATTCGTAGTATTTCGTAACCTTACTTAGCCCAGTTAAGATATTCTTGCAAAGAACCGGATTAAATACCTAAATGAAGTGATCATCCTTCGGATTTGAGATTACCGGACTAGGACGAACCTTTACGATAACTCTCTGTTGCGCAAACTGTAACAGAGTGAAACTGGTGCATCTGGTAATCGAGTTGGCTGTACCATCGGAGATTTGTTATTTTCTAGGCTTTGAACCCCCCCCCCCTCCCCGCTCACACACAATGAGCGAAGTAGGGTAATTATGAATAAAGATTAAAGAATGTTTACGCGCCAACTACATTTCGCGATAATTGGCGCCCGCATCAATGCTCAGTTTCTTGTACCACCCAGCACTGATCTCTGAGGATCTGGTTTTGTGGCTGGACTGCCAAGCCCAGTTAGATATTATTTATTTGCTTTTTTATTTAAGCTGAGGCTTCAACGACGAAACAGATTTTGTAGCTTTCGTCGTGAAGTAGAATTTCCGGCCTTAAAATGTTGCCATAGATTGTGTTTCACGTGCGTGTAATTTTACTCGCGGAGCATGTTCCGTGTGGATAAATCGGACGGCAAAAGTTGCCTGTCACAGGCGGCGTAACCATGCCGACGACTCCTATTTCCATTCAGGCTGCGCCTGGAACCGGTATCACTCAGAAGTTTGGGCACTGTGCAGCAGTACCTGCTGAAACCGTGTTAAGTGCTAAGCGTTCGCAATAGAAAAAAAAATACCGAAGACACTTTCGAAATTTCAAAGTGAGCTTGGCGAAAGCCTTGTGGTCAACCCACTGCCGCTTCCCCGAACCGCTTGGCACGGAATCACTGAGCCACTTCGGAGCCGTGCGTCTCACTCATTCCACTACAACGAGACGTCTGGCGAAGGAGCGGCAGTGCAGCTGCCACCACCGACGCGCGCGCGCTCGTTCTACCGCTACTGTGTGAAGTCACGGTTGCTATGCACAGCTGCGCCCCCCACCGGCGCGGCGGTTCCTAAGGAGGGGAGGAGGTTGCGCCGCTGCGCGGAGGAGAGGCCACAGTTGGCACGATTCCAGCGCACGGACGGACACCGCGAGCATGGACGGACACCGCGAGCATGAGCCATTAAAGGCTTTTGCCTTAAAAATAAAGTGTTATCATAACCTTCACCTTCCGCGCATATGATAAATGGCACGTATCCTCGCTCGACGCTGGTATTACATTCTCCTGCAGCAATGTCCCTTCCGCCGGAGCGCCGGGTGACGGAGACAGATAGCACGCTCCCGGCTTCTTGGTTCCCTGCAGTGCTAGGGCCGTAACGACACAGCGGCAGTGAAGTCGCAACGGAACATGCTATGTAGGTAGTCGCCGGTATTCATAAATCGCCTGATCCAGTTAGCAGCTTACTAGTAACACGATGACCTCATATGAATATTAAAGCATGATCATTATGATCAGCCTGACTATATCCACTGCAGGACAAAACCCTCTCCAATTAACCCTCTCATGGGACAGCTGCGGCCACCCTATCCCCTCAAACTTCTTAATCTCACCCGCTCACCTAACTTTCTGCCGCCCCCTGTTACGCCTCCCTTCCCTTGGAATCCAGTCTGTTACCATTAAGGACCATCGGTTATCTTGCCTTCGCATTATATGCCCTGCCCAAGCCCATTTCTTCCTCTTGATTTCGACTAGGATGTGATCAACCCATGTTTGAGTCATGTCCCACTCTGCTCTCTTACTGTTACACCTATCATTTTTCTTTCCATAGCTCGCTGCGTTGTCCTTAACTTAAGCTGAACCCTCTTTGTTAGCCTCCACGTTTCTTTCCCATAGGTGAGTACCGGTAAGATACAGCTGTTGTATACTTTTCTCTTGAGGGATATTGGTAAACTCCCATTCATGATCTGAAAGAACCTGCCATATGCGCTCCACCCCATTCTTATTCTTCTAGTTATTTCCCTCTCACGATCCGGATCTGCAGTCAACGAGCGGGAAAACAGGCCAGGCAGAGCCGCCTCGCCCCGACAGCCACAGGCCGCACGCGCCAAAACACTGTTTCTAACCGTCGACCAAACCACCAATATGGTTGACTGCCAAATGGCATGCCTCTACCTTAATTCTTAATCGGGATAAGCTGGGCACCGTGGCGTATTGCAATGAAGTCCCCTATACCAGTCTGTTTCATTGCGGGTGGTTTTCACCGGTTGTTGCCTTGCCCATCCCCACTTCCGCGAGTTTCTAGAGTTACAATAAAAAATTTTGCAAATAGGCAAAAATCAAAAACTTTAATGGGCTGTACGTTTTGAACTGCCATTAGCCGCGAGATCGGCTATAGGCAGCGGCACCGACGCTTCGCTAGTGTGGACTGGCATACCGTAAATGTGTAAGCGGCGTAAACTCCGTAATTCCGTGAATTAGGAAGCGGAGGTTCGCTTCCAAGTTGACAGAGGGTTTTCTGCCGGTGACATCGGACCCTCTGCAATGAACGAGTAATGTAACGCCTGAATGCGTTCAGAGGTACCACAAAAGAAACGTGGAAACGAGAAGCGTTGCGTACAAGAAGCGCTGCTTGTCGGGAAATAGGGGACTGGCGTGCAAACACAAAAAAATGTGTTTTGTGATTTGTTCGCATGGCCTTATATGTGTCTGCCTTGTACCGCGCTCACCGGCCTGACATTTGTGCTGCGGCCAATGGTACTTAGCATTTTTGTTCACCTTTTAAACGGTTTGTGAGCCACTACTTGTACCTCACGTCTGCTTAATTGAAGCAGTTGCGGTCCCACCTCATTTCGCAGATTTCTGAATTCAATTTTATTGCGTTGAAATACTGGCAGCAAATTAGGCACTCGAAACACGGCAGTTGATCCAGCACGAACGTGATTAGGCTTGTGAAGCAAGTTCTTAAGGAAGAAAGATTTCATATGAACTGTCATTATATTTTCAATCTAAATTGTGACAAGATTTTGACAATATTTGAAAAACAGACACTTGAAATAAAGCATTCATTATTGGTGCACTGCCCTGAAATAAATGAATAGTTTTCACATTCATGGCACTGGAAACACCTATGACACCTCGTAAATTTAACATCGTCCATCACGACCACGCAAGAAGGGAACAGGGGTAATTAGGCGTGATAATTAGCGCTATGACACCCGGCGTTTACAAACTTGTGTGTCACACATGTTCCTCATACTTTATAATCTTAATTTTTACCTGTCAGAAACAAACAGCTTGCTGGAGACAAAGCACTTAGACTACCGGGAACATTACCAGGCCGACGATGGCACATATTTAACGATTTGACCATGCAAGACTTTCACTGAAAGCTAGGCGCAGGGCATGATCAATATTCAAACATCTTCATAGTTTGTTCGCATAAAATTTGCTCACTGGTCCAAAGTTAAGACGCGCAGTAGCCTTCAAGGTTAAACGCGAAGAGGAATGCAGAAACTCCTACAATTTATCTTTAAAAAGTGGTTACACAGCAAAAAGGGAATACTCAATCAACTTCATCGTGCGTGTAAAGTATCCAAAGTGACCAGTTAATACTACGTTGAGTTTGGCAGCAATCTTATCTCCATAGCGACACATACGCGAGGGCCTCTAAACTCTGAAGTATTAATCGACGGGGACATGCAACTCGATATTCGGTAGTATGAACTGCAGCGACTTTGTCGTTTTCTTTAATACGGCGTCTAACGCCATTGTCGGCCTGCTTGAAAAGCCGCGCGGAAAACGAAAGTGCCGAAAACCACGGAGGATGCAGCGTGACTCGTTCGACGTGGACAATTAGTGCCTCCATTGGAGTGCAGGATGAGGTCATGAACCGCTGTTCCCATTTCTTTCGTAGGAGGCCGACAAGCAGACAGGAAAGGAAAGGGTGCATGAACTGTCTCACTTCTCGGTGGACTCCTCAATCGCTCCGTGAGGGCAGTGGGAAGGAGGAATGAAAACAGTCAGTGCATCACCCATGAAGTCAAAGAGGCAAATCTAATGCGCGAGGAAAGAGCGGAATGCATCAGTATCGCATCCCATTATCTCACGGATAAAGAAAGAGCGTTCTTGGAGGGCATTAGGACGCGCATGCGTTATCTTTTTAATTTGTGTGTTTATTTCTGCATCGTGTATATGCCTCCCTGCTGGCAAAGAAATTTAGCTCAAATGACGCTGTGTTTCTTCATAATCACATTTTAGTCATTTCGCTCTGCAACGTATTCATCATTATGTACTGCGAACTTACCCAAGAATGAGCTTCTTTAAGTCTCCAGCAGAACGCTTGACGTTCTTGGCTTGATGCCTCAGCAAATGCCATGAATCTGTAACAGAGGGACTGAAAAGCAGTCACAGAGCCTTTTGTCGTGTTTTGTCGGGGACAGCAGACGAACGCCAGGTGGGTGGAAAACTGAACGTTGTTTATTCCATCACAGCTTGCAGTGGAATGCCCCGGTAGCCGAGCAGCGCGGCTTATCTTATAGCCAGCTCTCGCGATAGTCGCGCCGCCGCTATCGCTATAGCCGCGATGACTACACAACACCTTTCGTGGCTGAAACAGAACATATTTCGCTCTATTTTAGCCGCCAGAGACGCGCAAATTCTAGTTGAAAATGTGAAGGACTGGTTTCCTGTCTTCTGAAGCGAAATAATGCTGATAAAATACAGGACTACCAAAACAATTTTCGGTGTTGGTTTGGTTTAATTGGTTTTGGTTTATTCAGAGTTTAACGTCCCAAAACAACCCAGGATATGAGGGGCGCCGTAGTGAAGGGCTACTGAAATTTCGACCACCTGGGGTTCTGTAACGTGCACTGACATCGTACAGTACACGGGCCTCTAGAATTTCGCCTCCATCGAAATTCGGCCGCCGCGGCCGGGACCGAACCCGCGTCTTTCGGGTCAGCAGCCGAGCGCCGTAACCAGTGGGCCACCGCGGTGGGGCATTTTTCGGTGTTGTATAAATCAGAACGCTACGGCCGAATGAGTAGCTTGGCCGAGGCTACAGAAGATATTCCACATTGAAGGCAGCGGGAAATAAGAAATGAATTGTAAACTTTGCTTATCTTTTCGCGTATATTGATTTTATTTTTCTTATAGATGTTTTGCTGATTTAGATGGTTTTTGAATTAGGTTATCTAAAAACGCGTCTCTGATACATATACATGCGATGGAGCTGTGGTCAGAGCTGCAATCAGATATATGATTCAATTCCTAGACACTAAAAGCCTGGGAGCGCCAAATGGCCTCTTCGTGTGTTTGGGGTTACTGGATGATCATGTGGGATTTGTCTCCAAGATAAGACCGCCATGCATAGAGGTGCAGACAAAGCAACCTGGGTCATCCAGAAGCTCACATGTCACACCCGAAAAGGCAAAATTGCAAAAGCTGGCCGGAACGTATAGTCTTTGTCAAAAGTAACCAGGCTGCATGGTTTGCTTCTAGCTTGTATAGTGGAGCCCTTGTGGCTTTCCTGAAGATAAAAAGGTGTTGGGAGGTAAGAAGACCCCCAGTCCTTACCTTAAACGACCATTTCAGCTTCAGGGAAGCTGTAAGGCCTCCACTGTGCGAGCTGGAAGCAAACCATGCAGCCTGGTTACTTTTGACAAAGACTGTACATGTGTTGACCGCGCAAGACGCATTGCGGTCGTCAACTGCGACAGCAGGTTGGCGACCTACCACGCACTGCCACTGCCCTGATCAAAATCCAATCATACCTCACAAGCTCAGCGTTTCTAGCCAGCAGAACGCCCAGGCATCGCCCGTCGCAGCACTGAATCAGTCAGGCTTAATCGACGTCGCCTACAGATGCCTACGGGACCGGGAAAACGAAAACTGAAGGATTCACAAGAGCCTGCTTGTTTGAATAGACTGTGAACGCTATACAAGAAGAAACACTAGAGAGATAGGGAGAAAATGTAAAGACGAGGAGGTTAACCAGGCATTCCCTCTTGGTTATTCTAAAGTTGGGGAGAGGGATAAAGGGAGTGAGAGAGAAGAGGAAAGAACATTAAAGGTGCACTGAAGAGGAATCTGAACTTGTCTTTTTGCCGCGGGAAATCGATCTACACGTTCCGAGCTTTCTTAGAAACTGCGATTTACTGCCCTGTGTGGCCGATTTCCCCAATTAAATCGAATTAACGTCCGGCTCCCGCCTCTTTTTTTTTGTATTTCGCCTCGTACGGTGGGCGGAGTCGACCAACGCGTGGAGCGCCTTTCACCCAGTCCCGTGGTGGCTTGCCGCTCTGCCATCGGCGGAGTAATACGTAGTAGTCCGTAGTAGCAAATAGTCCGCGCGTATTTTTATTTCTTCGGGCTTATTTTGCGGCTATATTATCTGCGAATGAAACTATTTATTCATGGAAACCTAAAAAACAAAATAAAGCGAAAGCAAAGCCTCCACGGGACTGGGTGAAAGGCGCTCCACGCGTTGGTCGACTCCGCCCACCGTACGAGGCAGAATTAAAAAAAAAAGGCGGGAGCCGGACGTTAATTCGTTTTAATGAGGGAAATCGGCCACACAGGGCAATAAGTCACTGCTTCTAAGAATGCTAGGAACGTGTAGATCGAGTTCCCGCGGCAAAAAGACATGTTCAGAATCCTCTTCAGTGCACCTTTAATTCTGTTCAATTTACTGCGCGGAACATTCGGCAGTGAGTCTACAAGCGGGCGCTTAAGCCCGTGTCTCTCAAATATTTCAGGAGCGCTTTGATGGTTTTCCCTGCAGACGAATGTTGGTAGTAGCGTCCCAGAGAAAGACAGGGAAAGAATATAGAATAAACTTTATTGAGATTCACAAACAGGTCTTGAAAGTTGGTTGACGATCACTTGAGTGGGGTCTTCGTTCCAAAACAGCGGAACCCACGTTAGGAGACGTGAATTGACTGAACTGACAGCGAAAACACGGGGAAAGAACACAAGTAAAACTTCTAAAATGTTTCGCAAATAAAGCAATGCGATGGAGGCATAAGTTGAAAAAAAAAGGCAGTAGTTGCAATGAATTTCTTCCACATGTAAAGGAGGAAAAAATGGAAATGCGCGAAGTTTGGTAGGTCTTCAATGCTCTTAAGATACAAATCATTAATGTGAGTCAGTAGGTGGAAAGTTTTCTTTATGCGCAAATGCAAATTCCACTGATGCTCCCTATTTCATACCCAAAAATTATGGACAGAGCATTTTTTAACGTGAAAGAGTTTATGAAGGCAATTTTTTGATATAGTGCAAGGTTTTACTATAACAATCAATATATCTGCAGATCTCCCGTTGGCAGCCCTTTATTTTTTTGCTGTTAACGTTGTTGCTATTGTGAAGAACGTCCGCCACTGGTTTTCTATGGCAGTCTTAACTACTCGATGAAAGCGATGGAAAAATTTTAAACGAAAAATTTTGCTACGCATCGAAAGAATGAAAAACTACCTTCAATATTTCCATAAATGGACATTACAACATTCCAATGTTCAAAATTTTTGTCCAGGAAAATTGAAGAAGTGCGTGCGCGTGTTAAATCGCGGCGATGAAAAGAAAGTTACATGCAAGCATCTCGAAAGACTAAACGGACACCTGATAAGATGTTGACTACGTGCTTAGAAGTACGTTGTCAACATCACTACATTTGACGTTGTGAAGATTAGAAAGCAGCTTGTATTTCTTACGCATCCCTAAAATAAGTTTATAAACGAGCTTTCATGGTTTGGCGGGAGCATATACCCTACGCTACACGGAAAGTTGGCTTGGTTACGAAGGTAATTTCCCGATATAATTTTTATTCATCTCGCACTACTTCTACTCAAAAGCTAACATAACATGCAAACTCAGTTCTATTTTCGGTGTCAATGTCGGGAACTGATCCAGTTTGTGTAACGACTTCTTTTTCTTTTTTATAGTTAGATAGTATGGAGTGGAAAATATATTAGTGCACGGCTTTAACAGCGCTCGCGTTAACACCGAAGAAAATGTAATTCAGTTGGTGCAGGCAGTAACATTTTATTAACTGTCAAGTACATATTGCCGCGAATCTTTATACTGTTTGTTTTTTCATTCTTCAAAGCTGCCGGCATTTCACTTTATCGCTTTGTTTGTGATGCAAGACCCGACCACACTAATCTCCATTAATCGCATCCAGTTGGAGCCCATTATACGTTGTTCCAGAATGTTGTAGTAAGTTTGCACACCATATCTCAAAAGTTAGCCATCAGCTTTAAACTGAGCAGGGCCGAGAACGGCGGGCATTCTGTTCGACGACCGCCGAGCACGCTTGTTACTACGCCGCCACCGAGTGATTCAGTCTTTTGCAGGCGCAAGTCAGCCCAAAAAAGAGTTTTGTTTAGAAGCCATTTTCGCTGTCTTCCTGCTCTGCGGAGTGCAGTCACCACTATGTGAAAATATGTATATCTCTATGAGTGAAACCGCATTGATATTTAACGCCAAGCAATTACATTTGTGTTGCCGCAGGCTGTATGGAGTGTAAAGGGGCAAGACCTCGTCTGGCTTTCGATCCTTTAGCCTTGCGCCACCAGTAGGCATCTATCTGCATTAGATCTGGCAATTAGGTGATATTTGGATTTGCGGATGCTCGTAATGTCAGTTCCTGAAGGGTCACATCATGCTGCCTTTTTCTGCACAGCATCGTAATCAACTGCTACCCCCCCCCCCCCCCCCCCCAACTTGTTGTGTTTCACAATTTCTGGGTTCAGTTATTGTGAGAGGCTAGTTCTTTCTGCCTTTATCAGATTACTAGTCCACTTGTGCTACGTTTAAGAGACGCAGATAATCTAAATTTTATGGGCTCAGGAAATGCCCGAACAGCGCATTTTTTGCTTTATGAGTTGCAGTGAATTATTTCTTGTCATGGCTAAGGGGATTTTCTTAGACGTGCTGTCTGCGGGAAAAGAACTGTCAAGTATGCCGATTTAAAAGAGACAGGAGCGCTTCCTAAGACTTGGAAGGACTAGTAAAATCTACTCTGACAGGATCTACACTGTCTCCCACAAAGCGGGACAAGGCTGCATGACATATATTCGGAGTTAAGTGGTAAACGTGTTTAAAACCAGTAACATTCAAATACGCAACTGCCTGTGCATTTCTGTAGTTGCCTGCTTGGCTGCACTCTTTTCAGTGATAGCAAATATGGGAAGATGCGCATTAATATCGGCGCCCGCGAGCAGGGCGCCATTTTTTTGTTTGCAGTAGGCGTACTCATCAAGGCAATAAAATTACTTTGAGTGCTTCTAGTTTTGTTGTACGTAAATACAAGCGTGTGACTATAGAGCGCTGTCACCAAGTTTATATCAGGACGTAAAACAATCTTGTAATTAGTCATTCACGCCGCTGGGAAACGTGTCTACGAAGACGAAAAATGTAGGTACACAGCGTCGAGGCAGGCGGTAGTGCATTGATTGCAATTCAGGTAATTCAAGATGTTAGGTTGTTTTTCCACGTGAGCATCACAGCTCCCCCTCTTTTAGCGAACGGCTAAGCGAACATACTTCAGGGGACCTTCAGGAAGTGGTCGCTCAAGGGAATGTTAGCTCAATTGGAATGGACTCGCAAACATTCATTTTGAACAGCCGCACTAAGTATCAATCAATAGGATGGTTTCTAAAGGTATTCATTTCAAAATTTAGAAAGGGACATGTACATTTTGTGTGCTTGGCATTTTTGCTGAAAGCAGCAGTTTTTTGCTGAACATTTAGGTTTACCATTGCCGCCGCCGTAAGCTGGGACAGTTCAGCTATGCATTCAAGCGCCTTTTCTTGCACTTATGCTTACCTGTGAACAAAGACTCTCATATATGCGGCACAATGGCTACATCGAGGCCTACTGAGTCAATGGACATTGGAATTTTCGAAGTCCAGCCAGATGCGCCGCTCCCACACGGAGAATTTGAATGATAATTGAGTAGTCAGTGCGCCATTCAACAGATGGCGCCTCATTCAAAAGCAAGATGTAAATGAAGCTGTAAACCATAAGTTGCATATTGATGAAAGGCGTTTATGAACTGGAAGTTGCTAGAGAAAAGCTGCTCAAATACCTCCTCAATCCGCAGACCACGATAGAGGGAGTGACATGGACTACGGAGCTACGATGTGTACTTCGTTTTAGAAGGATGTCTTTTTTTGCTGGCGGAGTTCCTAAGACGAGCGACTGTCGAAGCCATCTGTGTTGTGTTCATTGCTACAATCGCTGCAGCTCTCGTGGCGTATTTTTCATTCTCGGTCGTCGCAAAGCGCGCTGAGAGGCGAAAACGCTCAAGACGCAGGGACGGCGCCCAGCGTCTGACAGTCTGCGGAGCTCTCATTTTCAATACTTAATAAAAATTGGTTTGTAATCAAGAAACGCAGTTGGAAATTTCACTGTTGAAACAAAATTACTTTCTTTGATTATTTCGAGTTTTTATGTCTTGCTGTTTCAACGTATGGTAAGTGCAAGGCTGTTGTTCTCAAGGACCTTCGAGTTTCCAATGGTCATTCGCGAACCACCACTGAGTCGAACCCCAGACTGCCGCGCGGCACCGACCGATCCCTACTGAGATCGATGAGAATTGACTCAATGGACATTGAACTACGCGAGTGGCCTATAAGGGCCGGTTAGGGCCTCTCTCACTGAATCATCCGATCATTTTTTTTCGACCACAGGTTCTTCCTTAAAGGGCAACTGCAGCACTTTTTTGAGAATTTCGATATATTCAAGGATTCAAATCTATATAGGCTCTAGGTAAAGCATGCCAAGTGTTTTTGCACTAGCATTTAAAATAGTGACGTAATCGGCGATTGAATTTCGTGCTTCTCCTCAATGCACCAGAGGAGTGCAGGAAAATTCAGCGTGACGTCACGGAAGGTATGATTTCAAATTACCGCTGTCGTCAGCCACATCCTGCCCTGACTCGTTAGACGCTGCCAAACAACTCTCGGCAGGGTTTGCCTTCGGTGGCGTTAGTTTTTTCCTTCAAAGCAGGCGTTTTCACGTTGGAAATGTACCGATACCTTCGGTGACGTCATCATGCCCCCCCCCCCCCCACCCTCCCCCGACTTGGCGCTGCGCGCTGCGGAGAAGCTTGAAGGGCGTCTGTATTTTAATCGGCGATTACTTCACTATTTCAAGTGCTAGCCCAAAAAAACTTCGCATGCTTTATCTGCAGGTCTCACACATTCGACCCTCTTAAGCTCGTTGATTTTTAAAACCTATGCAGTTTCCCTTTAATTTCTTCCTGAGACTGAAAGTGAGGCGAGCGCGGGAGCTAATATATTAGGCTATTGTCTAAGCTAGAAGCCAGCAGCGCTTCCACAGCAAACATGCACCCCTGTTCTTATCGCAATAGTAGTTTTCAATGCCCATCTAGTCATTTGCAACCGAATTGAATGTGGCTCGGCCGGTGACACACGGCGGTTTTCAGTGCACATAAAGCCTGTTGAGATTCCATGCAATAGAAATGGCCATTTGAATATCTAACGAAAGATAATTTGAATATCTAGGACCCTTGTGAATCGGCTCACACTTACTGTACAGTCGCGGGTAAAAAAGATTAGCACAGATCACTGGCGATCAGAATTCGTTTATCTCACCGCGCGGCGCTGCGGTACGCAGACCTGCCTAACGGGCCGTTTCCATATTTTCAGCCTAGGGGGGGACGGCAGGAAGTAAGCTTTATCAAGCGTGCACCGCCCGAGCGTTGAAGTGCCGGCCCTACGTGACTGTGCTTGGGGCATATATTTTGGCTCGGTTATCATGAGCAAAGATTGCTTTTTTTGTTACTGTTCTTTTTACGTCCGCGATGGTTCGTCAAAAGGAACTAGCGGGAACAATAGACGATGACGCTGCTTTTAGCCAGTAATTTTGCTGTCCGTGGCAGTCCGCTGAACCCCCCTAATACTGTAAAATGGGAGCGGCCCGGCACTCTCGTTATCAGCCTCTTCGCCACCCGCAGCGCCACGCGTTGTCATTCCGGCGCTCTGCTGTTCCGTCATGTGTGCTAATCTTTTTTACCCGCGACTGTACATTCAAAACGCAAGATATTCAAATACAAAATAAGGAAACAATAATTTAGTTTTTTTATGTAATTTCAAAGCGTGCCAACCTGTTCCCCAAAATAACTTTTATTTAGTAGCCATAATGACAACTATATGGACTTATAGATGTAAATAAGACTTCAACAGAACAAGCTGTCGGACTAGTTGGCTTTGCATCGGTAATTCTAGTAGCGTGAAGCAACAGGGGAACGGCACACGAAGACAGGGGATGACACAGGATGGCTGAACTAATATTTAATTTCAGAAAATCGCCAAAGCACTGGATAAATTCCCGCGAAAAGCGTCCACCAGAACTAGAGAAGACTTAGACACTTGGCGGATGGTATGATATAAGCAGTCGAACGCAGGTTCTAGTATGCTGTGGTAAACTCTCGGGGAAAAAATTGCAAAGAAAAATGTATGTTCATACTTTCTGGCCTTGTTATCTGTTGGCCCTTTCTTGGACACGGCGTCTGCTGTGTTTTTTACTCGCAGTTCACCTTTATCGCTTCTTGCGGGCCTGACCTGTCTGCATCCGTATAAAATCCTGGCAGTAGTATTTGTTTTTATTATTTTTTTGCTTTCGCCTGCGTCAGCTTATTCATCGCATGTCTAGATCTGTATCTCTGGTGGACGCTTTCTGCGGGTATTTATTCACTGCATCAGCAATTGTTTGAAATGCGCTTAAAGTTCAGCGCCCGTTTGTCGTCGAATGTCATTGTGTATAGCCCTCGTATGGTCTCGCACTACTGTAAAAAAAAAGAGACTGATGTTAATAAGTCGTTGCCGTTTTCGTTTTGCCTTCCCTGCTTCTTGCTTGTTAGATCGACCCCCTCTTTCTAATGGCAATTCCTTCTTCCGTCTTCTGACGCTGATGCACCGATCCCTTGGCCTATAGGACCCCTCTGCATGTCAGTGGGGATTTCGTAAAGCACGGCGACCGCTCGGGCAACATAAGGCCTGCTATGTCTCCAGTCGCATTAGAGCTCCTTTTTCCCGAGGGGAAGCACAAGCCGCTCAGCTTATGTGGCGCAGAAAAAAAAAAAACGGCACATCGTACTTGCTCGCCACTTTCTTCAGGCTATGTGCCATTCGGTGCGCAAAGGCAATTACCTCTGGTCGTCGTGTAATTCCCAGCTTTAGCTTGGCTCTTCTGCTTTTGCTGTTATCAGCAGGGTCTTGGCTACACCGGTGATGACAGAGCAGGGAGAGCCGGCCATTTGAAGACTCTCGATGTGATTATTAAAACTGGCTTCAAGCATGTGAGTGCAAGGCTAAAGTAGCGCAGATTGCAGGCAGAGAGAACTGATCGCCCTTTTTAGTCTTGGAATGCGCTGAACCAAAAGAAAGCAGCTCTTTTTTTGTGCCCGGGGCGAGTATGATCACCGCAACTGCCCTTCTGAAAATTTGATAACATCTAAGAGCTGTGGCGTTTATCGTTAGGCAGGTCAAGTCGACGCCTTTTCTTTGGTGGCTGAATACGGATAAGCCACAGATTGCAACATATTACTAGCGTTAAAATACACTCAAAGGACAGAGATCAGAAACGCACGGGACAGACGCTGGAGTTCAACTGCCGTTTATTGCACACGTATGCGTAGAAATCCCTATGCGCATATTCACATGGCTGTGGATAAAAAGCACCAACTAGCCCAACTTTATTCTTTAATACGAATAAAACATCTCGCATTATGTGGCGTGCGTCAAGGACGGGAGGGAGGTTTGATTTTAGCGTCACCAAAAAGTCATCTACGCATCGAAAAGCTCGCCGAACGAGCCGTTTGTCGGAGAGAGTAAAGTTACGGCCAGTGCACAATTAAAATTATTGTACAGTGCTGGAGCGACCTGGGGTCAATACAAATGCGTTTGTTTTTAGCCTGCATGCTATTTTGCAAAGAAGCCACAACAGAGCTGTGGTGAAGTTCGAGCAAAGTCAAGAATTTATCCAGACTTAGCCCAGCTGAGTTCTAAAAGGCAACAATGGACTGACATACAGATTTAAACAGCTTTGCATGCGGTACAAAATGGCCTAAGGCCTCAACATCCACAAAGAACAAAAAGCCAATTCATGTTGGCGCTTGCAAAAAGGCATTTACTTCCATGGAACTCTTGGTGGCGAACGGTTCATCAACTTCATGTCCTTTCAAATGCTTGTCCAAAACAGCTCTCCCCTTGCTGCCAAGACACCCACTCGCTCACGATGCAACTCAACGGCCTATCCGATTTGTGGATTTTGGCGGTGCGAAAACTTCATGAAATCCCTTTCTGCAGTCGTTGATCGCCTTGACTAGTTGTATAACTTGAGTTCATTGCACAAGGGAGCAGCTCTCATTTTTGCTCTGCAAGCTATGTTGCTTACCGGGCAAAAATTCTTTCACGATGCCTGAGTCACATTGTCTTCGTATACTTCAGTTGGTACCATCGCGAAGACACCTTACTTATCAGCTTGCAGAACCCATAAGTCGTTTACCATAAAGACGGAGGCGACATGTTGCGCAGGCCACTCCGGGTAGAGATCCTCTTTCCAGAAGATCCTCGGGATGAAATCGACACCATACGGCAGGCACCTCTCACGATCTTTCCCGGCTTCATTTGCCAGCCTCCTGTTCAAGGCAAGAAATTTGGAGGCTGGCACCTTCAGGCGAACGCTTCAGGGTGGAGGCTATTTCTCATGGTATAATGACATTACCAAGAACGACCAGGGTCTTTGGCTTCAAGGTCTGCCTTTCCGGCGACCTCGGCAACGAATTCAAGGTGTGCTGCCACAACTAAAAAAGAAATCTAGGGTTTGCGCTAAAAGCGGCGTGAAACCCTTCGTTTTCCGCTCGGAAAGCTATTCAGAGTCCGCGGCGTAACTCAGAACAGAGGAGCAGCTATGAAATAATTACGCTCGTAGCCAGCGTTCCTGTTTTTAAATGCGGCAGATGCGCTTCACTTGACCGAAAGGTCTGTTCACACCAAAGAGGGTAATCAAATTGCCCTTCAATACAGAAATAGCACCCTTCAATTAAGACTACCTTTTTTTTTTCGCTGGTACTTTATGTTGAACATTTAATGTTGGTCTAGGCGAAATCTGTTAGGTTGCCTAAACCACGAAAGCAATTCCTGAAGAGTCTGCAAGACAGTTATTTTGGCTTTTCTGAGTTCCTTCGAACCAGAATACAACCGCGCAAGAGAGGAGGTACAGAGCCAGAGAAGAGTTCTGCACAGATACCATCGCCCTGAGAGTGCATACCATGCTTCGGCGTTGGCACAAATCAGCGACTTGATATGTGATATGTGGCCACAGTAAGCCCACGGAATATCTTCGCTTCGTGATGAGCACATCAGTGGAGGACTAAAGAAGACGAAGCAGAAACACACGTCACTGACAAAAGTGTTTGTTCAGTTTAGCTTCAAGCTTTAAGAATTATGCAGATTATTTATCCTGAAGCGTCTTCCGAGCCTTTTTTTTCTTCCTGTGTCCTCTCAGGCGGAATTTCATCATTGCTTGTATTTACTAAAGAAATTGACAAATCGCCAACGTTTCTAATTTGCTACTGGCAGCGTTGGTGAGCCAGATAACCTGCTATAGGTTTTTTTAGGAAGTTTTTTTGTTTTCCTACGTATCTAGTGAAAAGAAATATAAACCAATTGTTTTTTACTTTTGCAAATTTACCACATCGAAGAAAGAGGTTTTCTTGTCCATGAAAGTACAAAAGGTATTGTCGCGCAAATTTTTCTACTGCGGGAAATCACATGAACTCAGAGGCAGCAGCATTGATGCACCCGCTCAGCATTCGTACAGAGATGGACACTTCGAGTACCCGAACAGAAGTCCGTATGCCCAAACACAACAAATCAGACAGTCGACGAATGAAGCAGCCTTTTGTTTACGATTATAGGCACTGAGCGCGTGAATGCGGGGCTTCGATTAATAGTAAGAGCCAGCTTTCGGAATGAGCGATTGTGATTACAAATTGCAACCCCTTGCTAAAAACGAAACCTTACAATGTTTACAATGCATCCAGACTGCCTTGTTGATAACAAGGCCTGAGAAACCTGAGAAACTGAAAAAATACTTGGTCTACTCATGCAAAAACAACCCTTTTCAACCGAAATGTTCATCTGCGAATCTGATACAATGGGGCGATTTGCATGGCTTGTTTCTTTTATTTTTCGAAAGCATTGCCATGCACGTCTGAATATGGATAGAACTTCGCAACAGCAGGCTGCATGCGCAACGAAAACTCTTTATTGTGATGTGACGAGCTTCGCGAACAGAACAATATGTAAATCCAAGCAAAAAAAAATAATCCACACCTCCGCGCCCCTTGGCATTAGCCCCCGCATGATTGCAGTATAGAGGCGACGGCCGCTGCAGGTGCTCATCAAATATTCGAAACTTGAAGCACGAAATGCGTAGCTTTCGGCGCAGGTTGTGTTGCCAGGCAACCATGCGATGACGGACACGAATGCGAATAATGAAGAACTTTTTGCGCTGCTTTTTGTCAGTTGGGCTGCATTAGATACACCAGTGGTGTGGGCATATGCCACTCTTCTATCGATCAAATTGAACACACAATCTGTTACTCGGGCTACGCAGCGTTACAGGAACGAGATGCGAATTCGTGCCGCTGCCTTTATCTAATGCACAGACACCCGATGACGCAGAACGTGCCGCAGTACGCTCCCCCATTCTGGTTTCATTTTATCTTGACCGCTGGAAGACACTCTGTGAAAAGTCTCCTGTCCACCCTAACTGTGTCCCGAGTCCGTCGACTGGCGGCCATTCGACAGGGAGTAAAGGGGATTTTTTACGGTTGATCTCGGCTGCTTGCTGGCTTGCTAATAACAAGTGTGGTGCGAATGTGGCGGTTTGCGCTCATGCGCAAATAGAAAGTGTGGGCGCTTTGCGAAGTAGGCAGCGTTATGGGAACCTGCGCAAACACCCCGCCTGTGCTCTCACTAAAGAAAACGAGAGCGCAGCACGTATGGCTTGTAGGGTGATGTCACGTAGCAATTGGTACGTGCTCCTTGCTGTAGTGTATTTCCGGTGGTCACTAGCCCTCTCTCAGCGGATACAAGGCATCGAAACTTTCTCGGTCTGCAAGACTGGAGCTCATTCATTCTGTGACTGTTTTATCAGATATGGCTTTTAGAAAACTCCAGCAGTAGCCGCTTGCTGTTTGTTGTTCTTAAAAATTGTTTCTATGCTTGAAAGTCAAGGATATATCATAATTAATATTTTCTTCTGTCATTTCAGCCCAGTAATCTTCCATATACATTGGTATGACGACCTTCGTGCCGGCCGCTACCTTGTCTAGAGCTGCACACGAGGCTGGTTGGATTCACGGCCAGTGCCGCTGTACATGACAATATAATTTAGGCAAACATCAATTCTCGCAGACCCCTGAATATTGTGAACAACACATTCGATACACACCAATCATCACCAAAATGGCATCAGGAAGCCCTTCCACCCATGCCACAGCGGCCTAACGGCTATCCCGAAATTGTCAGTTATTCGACCCGCCCAGAGTGCGCCAAAGACTGTGGCTATGCCGGGTTCAGTGGGCCTCACGTGTTCAATCGCGGCCCGGTAGATACAATCTATTTTGACATGACTAAATCTTTCGACACGGTTTCCCATGAGATACTTTTAATGAAGGTGGAAAAAAGTGAACCTTGCCCCGTGTACTGAAAATGGCTCAAAAGGTACCTTGGAAGCCGCCGTAATCTTTTCATATTTTCTGGCTGTGTGTCCGATGTGTTTTGTCAACACAAGAATTGTCTCAAGGTTCTAACTTAGGGCTGTTGTTGTTTGTAGTATTAATTAATGATTTGCCGCTTCATGTCAAGAACTCGAGGGCTAAAGATTTTAAATTATTCAGTGAGATTATTGGAGAAATAGTCCTCTATGAATACCCTCGAATTGAAAATTAAGGAAACTTCCTTGTTGTCTCATGCTGGAAAAAACAATCTTCAGTGGAATTATTCCAGAAATAGCACTTGATGAATAGTCTTGATTTGAAAATTAAGGAAACTTCTTTGTTGTCTAATGCTAGAAAAAAATAACGCAGTTCTCTTTAATTACACTCTTCTTCGCGGGCAAATAACTTGTGCGGCCCATGTATAAGACCTCGGTGTCATTGCTGACTAAAGATTCGATTTTCATTTCCATGCGCGAATTGAAATATGTTGGTGTTATTTCTGCGATAACAAGACAGTTTCATCAATACCAGTGGCTGCACACCCTTTACAGTGCTCTTGTGAGGCCACGTCTCGAGTTTGCATCAATAGCCTGGTTTAGCTTCTGCGCTAGCTATAGCAATCAAATCGAAAATGTTTGGTGGAAGTCCAAACCCATCTTTTATGATCAGTTATTTGCCGCAATCGTTTCTATAGAGTATGATTCCCTCCTAGCATCTCTGAGTACGTTTACTTTTCATGAGAGGCCACTTGCGGGCGACATGTGGTTTTTTGACAAAATTATGCGTGGCTACGTTGTGACCAGTTATTGATGCCACTGCAATCTCGTGTGCCTCATGCAAAAGCCGCCAAAGTTTTGACACACTTCATCCAGGAATGCTTGCCATTTGCCAATCACTAGTCCCCAAAATTATCTAAAATTAAGCATTTTATAACACGACCATATCCGTCTAAAATTGCTTTTACTCGTTTCTGTCTTTTTTAGAGGCTTGTTTCTATGTGTAATGCCGTGAAAGGTTTCCGCAAAAAAAAAAGACGACACGAAGAGAAAAGACACGACCGGACGAGCGCAAACTAACAACTGGTTTATTCAGAAGTTGACACCTCTAAATGTAAGACAATCAGGAGCACGCGCGGGGAATACACCCACAGCATGCCTGGTAAACGTGATAACAATATCATACCCTACAAGATAGATCTTAACAAAGCTGAATCGCTTCTATGCAAGGTAAGAGACGTATCGCTGACACAATTTTGTGCATTCTTAATCAAGAATGATTCCATTGTTTCTCGCGCCACGACGTTGCTGCCCTGAACAAGAGTATTGACCTCATTCAGTCGCGGCCTGCATTGGCATTTTCGCCAATGTTCGGCCAAATTCGTGCCACTTGTCACTTAACGTGCGCCCATGCTCCCCTGCGCGATCATTCACGCAGCGTCCTGCTTGGCCAATGTAGGCCTTTCCACATATTAGAGGGATCTCATATAAAGCGCCTTTCACGTATCTAACAAAGGGCATGTCAAGCTTTTCGACGCATCCCGTCGGGCTGGTTCTCTCTTTTGCCGTGATTGAGCAAAGTCGGCCTAACTTCAGAGGTGCTGAGAACACCATAGGCACTCCATACCTATTGGCCACCTTTTTCAAATTGTGTGCTACCTTATGCATGTAAGGTACTACTTCAGGCTTCGTACCTTCCTTTGGTGCCCTTTTGCGCATTTTTCCTTTCATTTTTTTATTAGAGTTTCACTCACCGCTGTCTGGATCGTGTCGGGGTAGCCCGCATTGTCCAACCGGGACACTGGTTTTATGAAACTTTCACCTATTCTGTGCGTACACCACTTCGTGAGTGCAAACTCACGGCACATTGCAGCAGCGCCTCTCTTCATTGTCTTCGATTGTGCTGACCCATACGTTATAAGATCTGCGTTCATAATTGCGTTCATAAACGGTTTCCCGTTCAAAAATTCTTTTATCTAGAATTCCTGGGTATGAATATGACTGGCTCATGTCATGGTGTTTGTACTTGACCTAGTGTGCGCTCGTTTACGCCAGTTGGCTGTTGATGCAGGCTCAAAATAAAATCTTAGCCTAGACAGATCTCCATCTGTCTAAAGGTACACGACCATATTCTTTTTGTTTCTCAAGTTGAGGTCCTCGGCACAAAGAGACTTCTGTGTGGGACTGAGGTGCTCGTTAATAGTTGTCGTAACGTTAAATCATCTATCAAATAACAAACGGATGCTGAAGTAGCAGACGGCCGGCCGCTGATGAGAAAAAGGAATGCAGAGGCGGGAGCATCAGCTTGGTAAGGACATTTGGAATTAAGCTGGAAATTGCAAAGTATGACTGGCGATGACACTGAACTGCCAGAAGTTGCTGAAAATACAGCATATACAGGATAAGATTACCGAGTGGACTGCAGGGCATATAAATTTGTAGTATTAACCTGGCTTAGGGACGCAATGAAACGCTTTGGGTTATTTAATTAAGGTCAAGAACATAATAGTTTAATACGATAGTAATATTCAGCTTGTAATGCTACTGGGCAGTGATCAGCACTAGAGCTCTAGTTTGATTTCCGGAAAATTTTCGCCCCCGATTTTCTCAAACCTTTAGGCATCCCAACTTACATCGGACAGAAACTAAAACATGTTGCTGGGCAAGTTGGTGCATAGGTTGAGAAGATAATAATAAGAGAGCAAACGCAAAAAAGGGCAGCACAGAGAATGATGGAGGACGGGACATGCGCTTCTTGAATTTCTTTATTGAATTCCAGAATCGGCTGATTATATAGCCATTAGATGAGGGTGGAAGGATTGAGGAGGAGAAAAATAAGCATATGAGCATTCACGAGAACATGAATGAAGAAATGTAAGGTACACACGTTAGACAGCAATTTCTTGAAACATGGCTAAGAGCTGACTTTCATTTTTATGAAAAGAGAGAACTTACGACTACTTGCGTGCTTTGAATGCGAAATCACTGCCGCATCGTGAGCTGTGTTGCAAAGTTCATTAAAGATTCCTTCCTTTCTAATCACACACCTACTCATTAGCAAGCGCCCGCCGCAGTGGTTCAGTGGTTGTGGCACTCGGCTGCTGGCCGGAAAGAAGCGGGTTCGATCCCGGCCGCGGTGGCTGAATTTCGATGGAGGCGAAATTCTAGAGGCCCGTGTACTGTGCGATGTGAGTGCACGTTAAAGAACCCAAGGTGGTCGAAATTTTCGGAGTCCTTCACTACGGCGTCCCTCATAGCCTGAGTCGCATTGCGACGTTAAACCCTAAGAAACCATAAACTCATTAGCATGCGGTCGTAAGGAAAAACGTACACTAGGTTCATCTTTATTGCCAGGAAGTAACGCACTATCGAAGTATACACGCCGAGAAGTAGGTCAAGTATGGGTTTCGTGCTCCCGTCGCAGTCTGAAGGTTCTTGGTTAAGTTCTCCGCACCTTCGCTTGAATTTTAGAATTTTTATTTTATAATTATTTCGCATTAATAATCAGCGATCGAGTGCGAAGAGAGGCAGTGCCACTTTTTCCGATTTGGTGCGCCTCCATGAGCTCACGTGCAATCATGAACACCCCCCCCCCCACTTACATACACAAATACAGACAGCAATGTCGTATGTCTTCTTGAAATCCGCCCCGAGGCCTGAGGGGACAACTCGTTCCGGCGTTGTGAGCTGGAGAACTACGAGGGAAGCTCAGACCAGGACAACACGCGCACATCGAGGGCACGCCCCGATCGACGCAAGTCATCTCCGGACGCGAACAAATGGTGAGGCGAAAGCTCGGACATGGGCGGGCTTTCGGAAGTCCGGTATCGAACCCCACTTTCTAATATCTTCCAGGCTCAGCCTGCTCGAGAGAGACGAGATGGGAAAAGTGCTCAGATTTCAGAGCCTCGAAACTTGCCGGTAAACAGATCGATTGCCTGACATCGTTTCAGCACTGGCGAGCAATACCGATACTTTTTTGAAGACAGCGGCTGTTTGGTTGAAATGATTTTGTATCGTTGTTCGGCTTGGGTTTCGCCAGTTGCCTCAGACATCGGAGGGATTTGTTGGTCCGCTTTGATTTAAAATATTCCCGTCGTTCAGGTCGCGGGAGAATCATGTGAACGCTGCCTAGGATTTCACTCATTTTGTGCGCGCAGCGGCAAGGTGACTTACTGATTTAGTTTTAAAAATATGGACATTAAGGTTCCCTTATTTTGAATAAATACCTGGCGCAATAGAAGTCGTTCCAATTGGTAACGTGAAACTGCTTCGGAAGCCAAGGCGAAAGTAAGGGGACCTATAAAGTTGAAAGCATCACGGTCTGTATGCGCCTGGAGGCGATGCTTGAGGGCGAGTTGTTTTTTTTTTTAAAGCGCAGAGGCGAACATCTCATTTTAGGACCACGAGCCTGTATCAGAACTTCAAAAGTCAATTTGTGCGCTGCAATGAAAGCAGCGTTTACTTGCAATACGACACGTCATTAATGCATGCCACAGAATAGGTGCTTTTCAAGTCTTCATTGTCAAGGCAAAACCTTCAGACAAAAAAAATGAATATTCTTACTTAGCCTTCTTTAAAATACGTCTAAACGGGAGAAAAAACGAACTTACTTCGAGACTTAGACAAGATGCTCGAGGCTGTCAGATAGCAGTTAAAAATTTACTTATCATTTTGAAGATAGATGTCACCTGAGGTGCTTCTGGTGATAGAAAATCAAATAATATTAAGATGGAAAAGATTCACGTTTTCACCCGATGCAGCTAAATTGTATCTATGGATGGATGACTCTGTAGGTCTCACAATGGTCCAGGAAAGAATATTTTTATTTTGTGGAGGCAGTGGAATAAGCGGCCCAGTCCCGCCACTCTTCAACGCATGAAAATTATACGGATCAAATTCTGATCTTGTGGCGTCGTTAGGCACGAGCATAGGGCGTTCAGCTATTGATGGGAATTGGTGAGCAGAAAGAACCGGGCCATGAGATTAAACAGCTGGGAAAATAAGAATGTGATGGAGGGCATTTGGCAAACTCTGTCATTCCATGAACAGCGCCTTTCCAATATTCCTCCCGACGGAATTATTTCAGGCATCTTAGCGCAAATCAAGACACAAATAAGGCGTCACGAAATAAGCGCTAAAGAAAGGTTAGTACTTGCCCCGTCATGTCATTTTTGTTTGTGCCTTCTTTTGCTCTTCACCAACTCTCCGAGGGCCAAGTTTTGCATAAATCTCGCGAATCTGAGAGCGGCACATCTACAGATTTCAAAAAGCGCACATTTTTTTATATTTTTTGCTTTGACGCTGCTTAAACTAATGACTTACAATACCTGAAAAGTTTCCGTGATCACCTCTACGAAATAACTGGCAGCGTAGCATGGTCTCGAGGATCAGCGCAAAAAAAAACGGTGTTGTCACACCTCAGTTTGCCTACGAGCGCGGCCGGCGATTGTTATGCCAACGTTTCATTTTTTAACCTCTTGAATTCCAGCATTCTTGCATAAAAATTCTGAATATTGTATAATGTAAGGTAATGCTACGGAAAAAATTAAGGCAAAGGTCCACTCTTCTGATGCGCAGCACATCTTTCCTTTCAAGTTTTTGCATCGCTCGCATCGAGTAGCTAAGACTGCCACAGAAAACAAATGGGGAACGTTTCTGGCTGGGAAAAGGTTTAAGACAAAAGAATGCAAGCCTGCCAAGGGGAGATCGGCGGATGCATTGGTTCTTTAGTAGTCTTACAATATATAAAAACACTGAGTTTGTACACATATATATATATATATATATATATATATATATATATATATATATATATATATATATATATATATATATATATGTACAAACTCAGTGTTTATATATATATATATATATATATATATATATATATATATATATATATATATATATATATAGCACAATAAGGTAAACGTACTTGGTTGCTAGTTTAAAATAAGATGCGAAATTGAGAAACGCTTCGTTTATTGGGAGTCGACGTTTCGGACAGAGCCTGTCCTTTTTCAAGACTGAAGTTACATGGTTCTTGCTTCTCTTCTTAAAGGGTCTTCATCTGTACAGGTGTTCGACACGTGAGCCAAAACAAGCCGACGCTGCAGAAGGAAGAACGGCTCAGGGATGAGAAAAAAAGAAAAAATTAACAAAAATACACAAACGGGACAGGGAGTGGGGAGGGTAAATGTCGTCGCCCGCCACCCACGTATGCGGTCGCGGGGAGAAAAGAAAAAAGGGGGAGAAAAAAAAAAGGAAGAGCGGGAGGGGAATATGGACAGAGAACTGAGTCCTAGCACAGCGGACAGCTAGCAAAATGTATAGAGACAAACAATGGCCGACGCACAGCATAGATTTGAGATGCACTCAAATGTTGTCCACTTAAACGAGTAAACAAGATACAATGAAGTAAAAGGGCGGAGAAAAAAAAAAGACTTCCGCCATGTGCAACTTATTTGGCAGGATGAGTCAAGGTGGGCACAGTGGAATTTAACGAGACACACGTGGAGTGTACCTGCACACACCCACAAAGGCAACAAAAAAAAAGGAAAAGAAAAGGCCGGCAACGGAGGCGACTTTGGGGAAGTATCGTCGCGTGGGGCCACTATGAATGGCGGGGGTGCTTAGGTTCTTTGACGGCGCCGCTCTCGTCAAGATGGTCGAACGGGGGAAGGTAAGAACGCTCTGGGCGATGAGGCTATCGGTGTAAGCGTATGGGAGAAAGCTTGCGAGGCCTGTCAGGCCGGCACTCCAAGGTCAGTGCTGGATTTGAGGGGGCGTATTGAAGACAAAGCGCCCAGGTTCTCATTAATGCCTTGGTCAATTGTTCCAAACTTATAAATAAAGTACGACTCGCGTTGCTCCCGTTCCCGGGTGTTGTTGAACCCACCCTGTAAGACTGTTAATTTAAGTGCTTCAAATGGGTGTTTTTTGTCATTAATGTGTTTTGACAAGGGGAGGTTAGGTAGAGATAGGGCATGAGCGCGGTGGTTATTAAAGCGAAATCGTAGAGGGTTAACCGTCTGCCCAATGTATTGCATACTGCACACACCACATTCTAGGAGGTAAATAACGTTGGAGGAGTCACAATTAAAGTCGCCATTGATTTTCCATTTAAAGCCTGAGGCTGTGCCTATCGCACAGCTGTTTGTTTGCATATGTTTGCAGACGTGGCATCTAGTTTTGGCGCAGGGTCGGCAACCCAACCCAAGGTGGTTATGTGTTTTTGTGTGTACGAGAATGTTTTGAATGTTTTTAGGTCGTCTGTAGACTACGTGAGGGGGAGTAGTGAAAATTTTTGCGAGGCGCTCGCTTTGTTCGAGAATGTTGAAATGTTTTTTAAGGATTTTGTTTACGTTGGGGGGATTACCTGTGTAGGTGAGTACCAAGTTTGCCCGGTGATCTGTTTCTTCGCTGCGTCGACGTCCATCTAGTATTTCATCTCGGTTGAGTTTAGATGCCCTTTCAATTGCATCGTCGACATTGGCGGGGGGATATCTTTGCTTGGTGAGGACTTCTCGCATGCGATTGGAATTTCTCTCGAAGTCTTGATCTTGTGAACAGATTCTTTTAAATCGGTGTGCCTGAGAGTATGGGATACTTGTTTTGGAGTGGCGAGGATGACAACTTTGAAAGTGTAAGTATTGTTGACGGTCCGTCGGTTTTCTATATACGCTGGTGTTAAGTGAGCCTTCCGTTACCGAAATCTCGACATCTAGGAAGTTAATTGAGGTGTGGGAGTACGCGTGAGTGAACGATATGTTGGGGTGGACAAGGTTTAATTGTTCAATAAAATTAGGAGTTCTTGCTCTGTGTTAGTCCAAATTAGAAAAAATATCATCCAAATAGCGTTTATATAGGATGGGCTTGATGAGAGAATCTTGCAAGAATTTAGATTCAATACTATGCATGAAGATGTTGGCGTAGGAGGGGGCCATCCTTGTACCCATGGCTGTGCCATTAATTTGTAAGTAGTGTTGATCGTTGAATTCAAAGTTGTATTCGAGTACGATTTTCGCAAGTATTTCTAGAACATTTGTGGCAGGAGACTCCTCTTTTTTATCTTGTCTGTACGCTTCGGTCAGAGATCTGATGCCATCGGAATGAGGAATATTAGTGTAGAGTGAGATTACATCTAACGTTACCAGAAAGGCACCTTCCGGAAGTTTAAGGCCCGCTATTTCGCGAAGGAAATGGTGTGTGTCTCGTATGTAGGATGGGTGTGTTGTTGGAATATGCCTGATAAATGTGTCAATGTAACTGGAAATTGGTTCTGTAATCGTGCCAATGCCAGATACTTTAGGGCGGCCAGGATTATTCTTTTTGTGGATTTTCGGTAGTAAGTAAAATCGACCTGGCGATGGGTGTGGTGCGATAAGGGCTTTAGATAACCTTAGGGTTATGTCCCCTTTTTGCGCAAGCTGATCCAGAGTCTCTGCTATATATTGTTGGTATTGTGGAGTTGGGTCTTTTTCAAGAAGCTGGTAGAAGCAAGTGTTAGAGAGTTGTCTCAAGCCTTCCTCAATGTATGCTTCACTATCCATTACTACTATACCGCCTCCTTTATCTGCTGGCTTTATGGTTACATCTGTCCGTCTGCTGAGAGCCTTCAATGCGTCCCGTTCTTTTTTGGACAGGTTCGGTCTCCCTGGAGTGTGGCTTTTGTAAGCGTGAATTATGTCGTTCTGGACCGCATTAATATACATATCCAAGTGTTTGTCTCTTCCCATGTTAGGAGTCCAGTGTTGGTTTGTAACGCAGAATTCTCTGCTGTCTGCACTAAGTTGGGGCCTATCACAAAAGTATTCTTTCAGTCGCAACATTCGTGCAAAATTGTCCAAATCTTTTAAAACTGAGAATTCATTGTATTTGCTTGTGGTGGGGCAGAACGTAAGACCTCGAGAAAGAACTGATTTCTCGTCAATTGTTAGGGCGCTGGATGATAGATTAATAATGCTATCCTGGAAACCGGACCCAGAGCTTGTAGCAACGGGTTTATCATTAGTGGCTGCTCCCGTTCCAGAGCGTTCTGCTTGTGTTGTCGGTATTAATGTCGTTTGTGTCGTTGCGTTGAATTTGTTGTTGGGGCTTGCCGTAACAATGGGGTGATTATTAGCAGCTACCTCCGTTTCGGATTCTTCGCGTTCAGCTGGGTTTGTCCACGCGAGGTGTGGAATCCCGTCCCTAATGAATTTCTTGCGTTTTATCTCGCGTACCTCGCGGGTTCTCTTTTCCTCAAAGAGCGTAAGTTCGGTGGCCTCAGGCGCGGTTAGGGGAATGTGTTGACGAGCACGACTCTCTTCTTTTTTCAGAGCCCCCAAGACCCTCTCAAAATGGCCAATCGTAATTCCAAGCAAATCCAAAGAGGCAGATTCTAGTACACGATTCCAATTATCCTTTTCCTCATCACACAGGTTACCCATTGATTGTGTTAGTGAAATTTGTAAACCTTTTGGTGCGATTTTGGATTGCATATAGATCTTTAGGCTATGGATATGGAGTTCGCGCCTTATTCGTTTATCCACCATTTTTCTCAACTTTAAAAATTTGGAATTATTTGAGGAGGGCTGTCGGTAGGGTGAGAAAGAGAGAGTCGGCGTACTCCCGCGGCCTGATTGTCAGTGTTGACGAACGCGTTGTGCGGAACCACATCGCTTTCGGAGATCGTAGCGAGACAGAGGGGTGCTTGGGATTTCCGGTCTCGAGCTGGTGTCGGCACCCATGTGGCCTTCCACCGTGGAAGGCGTTTGTCGCTGTGCCTGGTCTGGATGGCCTGAGGCTGCGCCGGGGCTTGCTGGAGTCTTCGAGCTGTTTTCGGTGGGTTTCTGTGCTGTGCTTCGGGAGGTTGGTGTATCTTGGTGGTTAGCCTTGGATGGAGGTTGCTGCTGGTGGGGTCCGGAGCGTAGGACTCTTGTTAATTCGGGTCTCTCGGTGGTTCTCTTTCGTGTCGCTTCTCTGGAGGAGGTAGCGGGTATCGTGTTGCTTTCCACATTGGGAAAAGGTGGCCGCGTTGGTGTTGGAAGTAGGGCTCGGCGGTGGGTCACGGACCATGTCGTACTGTCTCCATCGCGCGAAAGCCTTGGGTGCTGTAGTGGCATCTTGGCCCGACACCCAGGTGTTCGATGCTCCTCCACCTGTCGATGCATCTGAGTTGTGGTTGGGGAGTTTTCACCTTTTCTGTCCTTTTTCGCGGGCTGCTGAGGACCTCCGAGTAGCTAGGAGCTGCTCGATGCTCCATGGTGGGGTGGGTATACTCATCTGTTGTCATTAGATGGTGCTGCCACTCTGTCAGGCGATGCCGATGGTAGTCAAAGAGCAGGTTGTAAATCTGCAACGCCAACACCGAAACCCCACGGAAACTAGGATGCACTCCATCTGCAGCGAGTACACTGATTGGGGGAAAGACCTCCAGAGAGTGGTTAAGAAAAAACACATTACAATGTGTTTTTTCTTAAGCACTCTCTGGAGGTCTTTCCCCCAATCAGTGTACTCGCTGCAGATGGAGTGCATCCTAGTTTTCGTGGGGTTTCGGTGTTGGCGTGGCAGATTTACAACCTGCTCCTCGACTACCATCGGCATCGCCTGACAGAGTGGCAGCACCATCTAATGACAACAGATGAGTATACCCACCCCACCATGGAGCATCGAGCAGCTCCTAGCTACTCGGAGGTCCTCAGCAGCCCGCGAAAAAGGACAGACAAGGTGAAAACTCCCCAACCACAACTCAGATGCATCGACAGGTGGAGGAGCATCGAACACCTGGGTGTCGGGCCAAGATGCCACTACAGCACCCAAGGCTTTCGCGCGATGGAGACAGTACGACATGGTCCGTGACCCACCGCTGAGCCCTACTTCCAACACCAACGCGGCCACCTTTTCCCAATGTGGAAAGCAACACGATACCCGCTACCTCCTCCAGGGAAGCGACACGAAAGAGAACCACCGAGAGACCCGAATTAACAAGAGTCCTACGCTCCGGACCCCACCAGCAGCAACCTCCATCCAAGGCTAACCACCAAGATACACCAACCTCCCGAAGCACAGCACAGAAACCCACCGAAAACAGCTCGAAGACTCCAGCAAGCCCCGGCGCAGCCTCAGGCCATCCAGACCAGGCACAGCGACAAACGCCTTCCACGGTGGAAGGCCACATGGGTGCCGACACCAGCTCGAGACCGGAAATCCCAAGCACCCCTCTGTCTCGCTACGATCTCCGAAAGCGATGTGGTTCCGCACAACGCGTTCGTCAACAATGACAATCAGGCCGCGTGAGTACGCCGACTCTCTCTTTCTCACCCTACCGACAGCCCTCCTCAAATAATTCCAAATTTTTAAAGTTGAGAAAAATCGTGGATAAACGAATAAGGCACGAACTCCATATCCATAGCCTAAAGATCTATATGCAATCCAAAATCGCACCAAAAGGTTTACAAATTTCACTAACACCATCAATGGGTAACCTGTGTGATGAGGAAAAGGGTAATTGGAATCGTGTACTAGAATCTGCCTCTTTGGATTTGCTTGGAGTTACGATTGGCCATTTTGAGAGGGCCTTGGGGGCTCTGAAAAAAGAAGAGAGTCGTGCTCGTCAACACATTCCCCTAACCGCGCCTGAGGCCACCGAACTTACGCTCTTTGAGGAAAAGAGAACCCGCGAGGTACGCGAGATAAAACGCAAGAAATTCATTAGGGACGGGATTCCACACCTCGCGTGGACAAACCCAGCTGAACGCGAAGAATCCGAAACGGAGGTAGCTGCTAATAATCACCCCATTGTTACGGCAAGCCCCAACAACAAATTCAACGCAACGACACAAACGACATTAATACCTACAACACAAGCAGAACGCTCTGGAACGGGAGCAGCCACTAATGATAAACCCGTTGCTACAAGCTCTGGGTCCGGTTTCTAGGATAGCATTATTAATCTATCATCCAGCGCCCTAACAATTGACGAGAAATCAGTTCTTTCTCGAGGTCTTACGTTCTGCCCCACCACAAGCAAATACAATGAATTCTCAGTTTTAAAAGATTTGGACAATTTTGCACGAATGTTGCGACTGAAAGAATACTTTTGTGATAGGCCCCAACTTAGTGCAGACAGCAGAGAATTCTGCGTTACAAACCAACACTGGACTCCTAACATGGGAAGAGACAAACACTTGGATATGTATATTAATGCGGTCCAGAACGACATAATTCACGCTTACAAAAGCCACACT
The DNA here is from genome assembly GCF_055824585.1 of Amblyomma mixtum. Taxonomy (NCBI): domain Eukaryota; kingdom Metazoa; phylum Arthropoda; class Arachnida; order Ixodida; family Ixodidae; genus Amblyomma; species Amblyomma mixtum. Next base: position 390,314,322 of record NC_143014.1, on the reverse strand, counting down.
CCAGGGAGACCGAACCTGTCCAAAAAAGAACGGGACGCATTGAAGGCTCTCAGCAGACGGACAGATGTAACCATAAAGCCAGCAGATAAAGGAGGCGGTATAGTAGTAATGGATAGTGAAGCATACATTGAGGAAGGCTTGAGACAACTCTCTAACACTTGCTTCTACCAGCTTCTTGAAAAAGACCCAACTCCACAAGACCAACAATATATAGCAGAGACTCTGGATCAGCTTGCGCAAAAAGGGGACATAACCCTAAGGTTATCTAAAGCCCTTATCGCACCACACCCGTCGCCAGGTCGATTTTGCTTACTACCGAAAATCCACAAAAAGGATAATCCTGGCCGCCCTATAGTATCTGGCATTGGCACGATTACAGAACCAATTTCCAGTTACATTGACACATTAATCAGGCATATTCCAACAACACACCCATCCTACATACGAGACACAAACCATTTCCTTCGCGAAATAGCGGGCCTTAAACTTCCGGAAGGTGCCTTTCTGGTAACATTAGATGTAATCTCACTCTACACTAATATTCCTCATTCCGATGGCATCAGATCTCTGACCGAAGCGTACAGACAATATAGAAAAGAGGAGTCTCCTGCCACAAATGTTCTAGAAATACTTGCGAAAATCGTACTCGAATACAACAACTTTGAATTCAACGATCAACACTACTTACAAATTAATGGCACAGCCATGGGTACAAGGATGGCCCCCTCCTACGCCAACATCTTCATGCATAGTATTGAATCTAAATTCTTGCAAGATTCTCTCATCAAGCCCATCCTATACAAACGCTATTTGGATGATATTTTTCTAATTTGGACTGACACAGAGCAAGAACTCCTACATTTTATTGAACAATTCAACCTTGATCACCCCAACATATCGTTCACTCACGCGTACTCCCACACCTCAATTAACTTCCTAGATGTCGAGATTTCGGTAACGGAAGGCTCACTTAACACCAGCGTATATAGAAAACCGACGGACCGTCAACAATAATACACTTTCAAAGTTGTCATCCTCGCCACTCCAAAACAAGTATCCCATACTCTCAGGCACACCGATTTAAAAGAATCTGTTCACAAGATCAAGACTTCGAGAGAAATTCCAATCGCATGCGAGAAGTCCTCACCAAGCAAAGATATCCCCCCGCCATTGTCGACGATGCAATTGAAAGGGCATCTAAACTCAACCGAGAAGAAATACTAGATGGACGTCGACGCAGCGAAGAAACAGATCACCGGGCAAACTTGGTACTCACCTACACAGGTAATCCCCCCAACGTAAACAAAATCCTTAAAAAACATTTCAACATTCTCGAACAAAGCGAGCGCCTCGCAAAAATTTTCACTACTCCCCCTCACGTAGTCTACAGACGACCGAAAAACATTCAAAACATTCTCGTACACTCAAAAACACATAACCACCTTGGGTTGGGTTGCCGACCCTGCGCCAAAAGTAGATGCCACGTCTGCAAACATATGCAAACAACCAGCTGTGCGATAAGCACAGCCTCAGGCTTTAAATGGAAAATCAATGGCGACTTTAATTGTGACTCCTCCAACGTTATCTACCTCCTAGAATGTGGTGTGTGCAGTATGCAATACATTGGGCAGACGGTTAACCCTCTACGATTTCGCTTTAATAACCACCGCGCTCATGCCCTATCTCTACCTAACCTCCCCTTGTCAAAACACATTAATGACAAAAAACACCCATTTGAAGCACTTAAATTAACAGTCTTACAGGGTGGGTTCAACAACACCCGGGAACGGGAGCAACGCGAGTCGTACTTTATTTATAAGTTTGGAACAATTGACCAAGGCATTAATGAGAACCTGGGCGCTTTGTCTTCAATACGCCCCCTCAAATCCAGCACTGACCTTGGAGTGCCCGCCTGACAGGCCTCGCAAGCTTTCTCCCATACGCTTACACCGATGGCCTCATCGCCCACAGCGTTCTTACCATCCCCCGTTCGACCATCTTGACGAGAGCGGCGCCGTCAAAGAACCTAAGCACCCCCGCCATTCATAGTGGCCCCACGCGACGATACTTCCCCAAAGTCGCCTCCGTTGCCGGCCTTTTCTTTTCCTTTTTTTTTTGTTGCCTTTGTGGGTGTGTGCAGGTACACTCCACGTGTGTCTCGTTAAATTCCACTGTGCCCACCTTGATTCATCCTGCCAAAGAAGTTGCACATGGCGGAAGTCTTTTTTTTTCCCCCGCCCTTTTACTTCATTGTATCTTGTTTACTCGTTTAAGTGGACAACATTTGAGTGCATCTCAAATCTATGCTGTGCGTCGGCCATTGTTTGTCTCTATACATTTTGCTAGCTGTCCGCTGTGCTAGGACTCAGTTCTCTGTCCATATTCCCCTCCCGCTCTTCCTTTTTTTTTCTCTCCCCCTTTTTTCCTTTTTTCTTTTCTCCCCGCGACCGCATACGTGGGTGGCGGGCGACGACATTTACCCTCCCTACTCCCTGTCCCGTTTGTGTATTTTTGTTAATTTTTTCGTTTTTTCTCATCCCTGAGCCGTTCTTCCTTCTGCAGCGTCGGCTTGTTTTGGCTCAGGTGTCGAACACCTGTACAGATGAAGACCCTTTAAAGGGCCACGGACCACCCCAGCTCAGCAGACACTCTCTACCTCTCTTTCAGCGAGCCTCCTCTCCTTCCACTCCCTCCTCGAAATTTTTCTCTCCCGCTCCTCGTCGAGTAGGCTCGGCAAGGCAAAATCACCCCTTCCTTCTCCGGTGTAAGCCGGAGGCGTGGTGTCTGTGGAGTGCGTCACAGGGCGACGTCATGGCCCCGCCTTCAATAGAATTCTTTTCTTGGTTTTTGCATTTTCTCCGCACACTGAACGATCGAGAGGCGCGATCGGCTCGACCACCTAGACTTGTTAGCGAGCGCATCCTTTCATACATCTGTTTGTCATTCCCAGTTAACGAGCCACCTTTTCATTTTCTTTTAGGCCTCCCCACCGTTTCACGAGCGGAGGGGCGGAAGTCGGTTGTGTTCGAAACACACGGCGAAGCGCGGACCCGGCAACCGCCCGTTTGCTTTTCTCCATGCGTGTTTGTGTTCTGTGTGTTTGTGTCTTTTCTCCGCTCCAAAGCATATGTCATTCATTGGAGTCAAGGCGTACGCAAGATGCACGAAAGATAAGCGGTATGTGTGCGGAGCGGTAAAGTGGGCGAGCGAGGGAAAGGCTCTGCTGCACTACTAATTAAAACCTTGTTTTGGGGGGCTCGCATAGAAGAAAAGAAAGTGAGAAGGGAGCGCGCACGCAGAGCGTCTCGTGACGGGATCACGGCGGGGGGGGGGAGGGGGAGGGGGGGGGGGCGAGCCAACTCCCTCAGTTTTA